>NC_090924.1:929593374-930218374 GCF_040938575.1 Ambystoma mexicanum
CCCACTCAAAACAACTAATAACAAAGAGAGAGGACTGTTCCTCTCTTCGATTCTATGGTGGCGACACCACAGATGGTGTTGAAAACCCCATTTATTCCAGTCAGGTAAGTGGGGGGGGGGGAGGTGAGAAGGAAAACAGATATTTTTATTATTTATTGTGTTATGGTTTTACATTAAATCCTTTCACAGTAGTAAACACAATTTAGAAATCACAATTTAAAAGCATTTTAAGAATATACCATTTAAAATTAGAACAATTATAGTCATCATCAAATATGACCTTCAAAAACATTGTTTCTTTCCTTTAAAATAAAAAGGCAAGGATTCCAAGATTGCCGTCTGCTGGTGAGGAACCATGTCTCCTGTGCTCCGCACACGCAAGATCCGTAAGGCAACTAAAGCACTTCAAATAAGCCATTAATGTGCCGGCAAGTAACGTTCTGCTGCGACCAATTGCGCGGAGAAACAAGAAACACCCTCACTCAAGTTTGAGTGCTCTGGTGGTCCAACATTGGCAAGCATCGGACAAAAGACCTGGCGAGCAGAGGGCCCTGAGAGCGTCCTGCAGGTGGAGCGCCCTCACTGCGGCAACAACACTAGTGGCGGTTAGGAGGAGCCCCTCCAGACAAACCGTGCCCTCGATTGCCCCTCCGGAAAACGCAAAGAGTCAGGAGCAGTCCGCGAGCCCCATCGGGCGGACCAGCGGAGGTGCCCGAAGCAGCGGCTGAGGCGAGGCGGGGGCCTGCAGGGGAAAAGGAACAATCGTCCTCCGCACCGGCTGGGTCGGCCCCCTCCTCCCCCAGAGCTTAACTTTGTCCGGAACTGTGCAGAGCGGCAGGGGCGAGGACAGTGCCCCCGCGGAAGGTGTAGCCCCCCCCCACCGAGCAGGTCTGTGAGGAGGAGCGGGAGCAGTCCCCCCCCAGTGCGCCGCTGGGCGCGAGACGCCAGAGAGGCTGGTACTTCAACGCGCGCACCAAGAAAAAGGCAGCTCACCGGAGCCCCCCTGACCAGCACAGCATAACGCCTCGGGCTGTGAGGCACCAGCGAACCAGAGGCAGCAGCAGACCGCTGGTGTTGAAGGTAGGCAGCCCCCAGCCAGAGCACCCAATCTATTGAACAGTACCCAGTCAAGTCCATAGTTGCACTCTATGAATGTGAGCTGGCAGCAAAGGAGGCATAAACAATTGCCTTTGGTTCCCCGGCAGAACCCCGGGGAACGGTGAGGACCACCCACATGCTCTACCCGCAAAACGAGCAAAAGCCAGCTGAGCCACCCGAACATCGGGTCATTCTTTCCTGCAGGTCCCACGAAACTCTGGGCGCAACCAAGCACTGGGGGCTCATACTAGAACTTTCTGCTTTGTCCCATAATACACACAAGAGGAGTGTTGAGCACCCCCTTCTTCTAAGCACCAACTCTAGATTCGGGCATAGCCCACGCCAACCAGCAATTCACCTGGAGGGAGGAATCCGATGTGCAGGGGCCCCCAAGAGGGCCTACTTTAAGTCCCAGGAACAAGTTCACCCCACCAAAACAGCCCCCAGAGGCAGCTCACAAGAGGGCGCAAATTATAGGAACCCCATAGCCTTGCCAGAAAGACCCTGCCCAGCAAAACTTTGCATCATGCAATAACGGATCTAACCCTAAAGAGCACTCAGGAAGCGGGGTGGGTGAACTGTGGCGACGGACAGACAACCCTGATGCCATGCGCCAGAACGAAAAGCGCACCCTTGAGATTAAAGGGGACACCCAAAAGGCAGGAGAACCAGCTGGCCAAGTGCTGGAGCCAAAAGCAACCACAGGACCTGTTTCAGCCACTGTCCCCGCAGAACCTATCAGAGTCAACTCCAGCTACATCCAGAGGTACGATGGACCCCGACAAGGAGGAGCTACTGAACTGCTTGAAAGGCATGGAGGCAAGGATGACGAACGCATTTCAGGCCCAAAGAGGACAGCTGAAGGAAGACCTTAAGGCTTCACTGCAAGAGGTCCGCAGATAAGTGAACGAGCTAGGAGACAGGGTGGACAAAGTAGAAAGTATCCTCTCCAACCTCACGGAAGAAGCTAAACAGAACAGCATCCTACTTGACCAGGTAGCGGAAGCCACCAACAACCCGAACTGCAGGCTGAGGACCTCGAAATTAGATCACGAAGGTCCAACATTAGAATTAAAGGTCTGCCAGAGTCGGTACCGGATGGGGACCTTCGCGACACGATGCAACAAACCTTTAGCAACATTCTACACGACACCATGCCGGAATCTATCGGGTTTGATAGGGTACACCGCGTGGGCCCCAAGAGAAATGACCCAGGCTGAAGGCCCAGAGACGTATTGGTGGCCCTCACTTCTTACAGTATGAAGGAAAGCATTCTAAGAGCAGCCAGAACCTTCACTGACCTGACAGTCAACGGTAATCCTATTCAGCTGTTTAAAGGCCTAGCGCTTATGACCCTCCACAAGAGGAGGGTCATGCGACCAGTGACAAAGGCCCTACGAGAGAAACAAGTATTCTATAGCTGGGCATACCCCTTCGGCCTAACATTTAGCAGGGAAGGAAAACAAACGAATTAGCCCTTGCGAGGAGGGTCTCTCATTGTTAAACTTGGAGGTGGACCAGAACTGCAGAGAAACCGGTCCAGCGCGGAGTGCCCAGACTGCAGTGGCTATCCCTTGGGAATGGTCCACAGAACGGAGGGGCAGACCCAGAAGAGAACCTAAACCGACGGGCCCACATAAAAGCCAAACATAACAGGAAGGACAGTGGCGAGAGATCATGCCTCTCACTGTAACCCCTAAACAGAAGCGCAAGTTACAAATTGAGATCGACAAACAAACCTAAAGGCTTGCCTGTGCGGAGACAAGCAAGTCAATTCTTGGAATCCTATCCGAGTCATGGAACCTCCCGAATACTCAGAACTTGTGAATCGAACTGTGATCCAACGCCCCAGGTTGTTAGTTAGTGGATGGGATTCCTAGGAACCCCGGTCATGGGGGTCACAGGGGCGGGGGAAGAGAGGGAAAGGGTGCAGGGGGAGGGGCTCTACATATTGAGCAATGGTCCAGAGTTCGGTAAGGGCAGAGTGAGGAAGCAGGTGAGAGGCAGCAGGGTAGACCATCACATAGCGGGGACAGCTGGCAACTTTTTCCCATATAGAAATGGCAGAGTCGGCTGTAGTCTCTCTGAACACATAGGGACTGAACTCACCAACGAAACGTCAGGAAATCCTGAACAGGCTAAAGGTGATGCAGGCGACGATTGGGATCCCACAGGAGACACACCACCTCCCCAAAGACGAGAAGAGGATGGCCCATCGCGCCATTCCTCAGCAATTCTATGCATCCAGCGGGGGGAAAAAGAGGGGAGAAGCCATTTTGATCGGTCGAGAATTAGAGTTAAAAGTAGTACAGCTCCGCAGGGATACAGAAGGAAGATATCTCGGTCTTAAAGGTACAATAAAGGGAAGCATATACACAATTCTTGCACTATATGCCCCCAATGAAAAGCAAGACATATTCCCTGTGTGTTCAGAGACTACAGTCGATCTTTCAGAACTGGAAGTCACCAACATCCTCAAAAACCTTAAACCCTCTACTTGTAAAGGAGACATATGTCCTCCCAAACTGATAAAGGACTGGTCAGACCTCCTTGTCCCACTTATAACGGCGTTCATTAATTCAGATCCGGAATCATCCCTGCTAGCCTCAAAGAAGCGTGGGTACAACCCCTTCTAAAAAAAAAAATACCCTCGATCCTACACAGCCCAACAACTACCGACCCATAACAATGTCATTTCTCCTCAAGATCCTGGATAAAGCTGCCCACTGCCAAATCCAACATTTCCTTGAAACCCACTCAATTCTTGTTTCCAGACAATCTGGGTTTCGCAAAGGTCACGGCACGGAAACAGCACTGGTAGACCTAAAAAACCAGATCATACAAATCATGGGTAAAGGCAAGACAAATATAGTACCCCTATGTAAACGGCTGCAGGAGGACATGCACAGATGGGAAAACCAGGAACTGTCCTGGTTCGCCCGCATCGCAGCGGTAAAAACGACCATCCTCCTCCGCCTTCTCTATGTGGCAAGTTCAATCCCGGTGACTATTCCACCTGCCAAGACCAAAGAACTCCAAAAAGCAATATTCAATTTTATATGGAAAGGCAAGAAACCTAGGGTCCAGAAAGGCATTCTGATGTGCCCTCCACTCATCGGAGGACTGGGCGTCCCAGAGGTGAGCAGATATATAATGGCAGCGCAGCTGGCACCAATGTTGAGATGGGCGAGACAAGAAAACCTCAAAGGTTGGTGTTGTATTGAACAGACGGCCACGGCAATCCTCTTAAGAACACTGCTAGGGCTGAAAGCAGAGAGCCGGGAGAGGGGCGGAACCCTTCTGGAAACAACCAAGCTGTCCCTATAAAGCTGGGACAAGGCCCAGAGCTGGAAACAAATTCCTCGTTGTTTGGGCCCCTGTACCCCGCTAATGCACAACCCGAATTTCTCACTGTGTTTCCAGCGGAAATTCTAGAAAGGCTGGACGGGCGCAGAAGCACTAACCCTAAAGGACATGTATAGAGATGGCTCCCCCCTGCTCTTCACAGACTGCCAACCGAAATTCGGAATAGGGGAAAGGGAGCGCTATAAATATACACAAATCAGACACTGGATAACACACCCAGCAGTGAAGAAAGCGGGCAGGAGGCAACCGTCTGGTCTTGAGCGGACTATGCAGGAGGGCCTGACGAAGAAAGGAGTGGCTAGGCTCTACAGATTGCTACCCAATGAGCAATCATCGGATAATCTCCCTTACAAAACAAACTGGGAAAGGGACATGGAAGAGACAATAACTGAAGAGGAGTGGATTCAAATATGGGGAAGGGCAAACAGCACATCCAGATGCACCACGATCAAAGAGTCAGCGTACAAATTATGTTTCAGATGGTATATGTCCCCCCTACCGCCTACACAAAATCAACAAGTGTTATCCACCCACATGCTGGAGAAACTGTGGGGAGAGGGGAGACCTCTACCATATGTGGTGGTCATGTCCCAAAGCAGTGGCCTATTGGAAGGAAATACTTGGGCACATAAAGGACATTGTGGGGGTAGAGCTCCCGATGTCCCGGAAAACCGTCCTGCTGGGAACACCCGTAGAGGGCATATACGCAATGTCGGGGTCGAGAGCGTCTTAACCACTCATCTTTTGTCAGCAGCGAGAATGACCCTCGCACAGAATTGGAAATGTGAGTTAAGACCGATGACAGCCTGGTGGTGGGTCAAGATTTGGGGAGTGATGGCGATGGAAAAAAGATGCGCCCTCAGCACAGGGAAATACTTTAAGTTTCTAACTATCTGGAACCCCTTCCATGAACTGGTAAGGGACAGAGAGGCCCTGTACTTTAAACCACGACTACTCAAAAATACACATGTCATCTGAGCCCCTAACTTGGGCCAAAACCCGGCACAACCTTCCAAGAATGAACTCAATGACTGAACGCTGGACCTCAAATGTTGGTGTAAAATGGGGGGGGGGAGGGATGAGGTGGGCGGAGGGTCGGGTGGGGTGAATTTTGAAAACACTTGGAGGCAAGAGAGAAACCACTGAACTGGACAGGCTCAAAGTAAATTTATCATAGGTGTATTATCTCTAGTTCATTGAAATTGTTACCTTGTCATAAGGATGTCTGCTTCGTTCAATAAATAAAAGAGGTTTAAAAAAATATTAAAAGACAAAAAAAGAAATCCCATACATTAAATCACTCTTGAAAACAAAATACAATTGCAGTAAGAGAGGGAATATCCCCCAACTGTGCAAATATATCCTTCAGAAAAGCAATAAGGGCAACTGAAAGTGATAATTGACCACGGGGAATGTACAAAACGTTCACAATCAAGTATTAGGTGTCCAAGAGTTTCAATCTGCTCTGTTTTACATATGCGACAGGTTCCGTTTTCAAATGGAAGGCCTCTGCACGTACCGATCACTGCCAATGTATGCAAGCAATTCAGCCTACATTTTAAAAACCATGTTCTATATGATTGCGACAGTGACTTATAACAGGGCCTTTGCCACGCAAACCATAGTGGATTGAAGACCAGAAGAGGTATTAAGATATTCTCTGTAGATTTTTAGGTTTTGTAAACTAGCCCATTTCTCGTAGTTTCCTTTTGTCACTGTCGTAATGATAGCAGCCCGGATTAATAGAGATTTGCACATTTTCATAAGCGTATTCAGGAAGATATCCACGTCTTCTCTGTATACCTCAGCTAGCTTATAAAAAAGTGTATTCCCAGTAGCTTCCTTCATTTTTAAAATACAGCCTCAGTTTGTTACATTTATAAACATACCAACAAGAGATGAGCCCTAGCTCTAATCGTATAGCTCCAATGAGCATGTTGGAGGAAGACCCAAGACTGATTGCCAACCTCTCAGGCAACAAGGCCACCAAACCGATGAATGCAGTTCTCCTCGGCCTTCGACACCCTCAGCCTCACACAACACACAAAAGACAACACATGAGAAAGATAACATCCTTGACCTAATCATCTCTGCATTGCCTTCCCTCCACTACAGCTCTCCTCTCCCGCTTGACAAGCATGACCACCTGGCCGTGCCCTTCAACATCCTGCACACAACCCCATTCAAGCACTTACAGCAGACAAACCTTCAGGTCCTTCAAGTACTTTCCGGTGGAAGCCCTCATGGAAGACCTTGCCAACCTCCACAACACATGGACCGAAACTCCCAACCGAACTGCGACTCTACTAGAAGCGATCAATGTCACCCTCTCAGCCCCAATTGACCGGCACACGCCTCCGAAACAACATACCTGCAAAATGAAGCCATCCTGGTACATGCAAAAACTCAACCTCATTAAAACAGTCATCGAGAACAAGAGGAAACCGGGCGCCGCTCCAGGACCCATCTGACCTGGCGCTCCTCAAGTAACTCTGAGCAACCCGTCGACAACTAATCAACGCAGCAAACACCTCCTCTTATCAGAACACCATAGCAGAATAAGACAACAAAAGCAGAGCCCTCTTCAAAGCAGTAAAGCACTGCATCAACAAACTACCCAACCATGCCATACAACACTTTGGCGAAAAATCCACCGTCATCAACACCGTCTTCATAGACAAAATCAGCAAGATTCGCCAGCCCAGACACCAGGTCTGCATCCACAGACCCACCTCATGTCCGTCGCCGCGAAATCTCCACACCCTGGCTGCCCTCAAAGCCACATCGTATACAGATGACATCCCCCCAGCATCCATCCTCAAGACCCGCTCCGCAGGAGCTCTCCTTCCCTACCTGGAGATCATCAACAGCTCCCTATACTCAAGTCACCTTCCCATCAAGCCTAAAGACAGGACAAATCCTCCCTCTACTTAAACCCACTCTGCATCCCGACAACCTAGGTAACTGTCGCCCCATCTCCCATCTTCTCTTCCTAGGTAAGATCATCAAGAAAGTGGTAGCCGTGCAACTGCAGAAAAACATCAACACTAACAATCACCTCCAAACCGACCAATCCGGGTTCAGACCCAGATGCAGCACAGAGACGGTAACCATACAGGTGGTCGACAACGCCCTCAAAATCCTTGACAATGACCACTCCTGCCTCCTGGTTCTACTCTACCCCTCGGACGCTTTCTACACAGTGGACTACTTAGCACTCACGGACACCCTCCATCAGTGCTGGTTCAGGTCCTACCATGCCAACCTCCAGCAATTTGTTCAAATTGACTCCTCTATATCCATGCTACCTGTCACTTGTGGAGTCCTGCAGGGTTCCATCCTCGCCCCAGTGTCTTCAATCTATAGATGGAGCTGCTGGGAGCCCTCCTAGCTACACACAACATCCACCGATACGCCAACGACACAGCTATACCTCAAGATCAACTACATAAAGGACATCCACATGCTCAAAACCTGCCTCTCGCTGATCCAGTCTTTACAGTGCATACTTGAAGGTCCACCTCACCAAGACCGAATTCCTACTCCTCACCAACAACACCAGACACACAGACCTGGCCATCAACCATGAACCCTGAGGGTTCCACATCGACAAACACATCTCCTTTAAGACACACATAGCTAAGAAAACTCAAGACAGCTTGGTATTGGCTCTCCCTCTTACGGAAAGTCAAGCCCTTCCTCCCTCCAGACAGCTTTATATCCACCTTTCAAGCAGTGGTCCTATCCAACCGGGATGGGGGCAATGTCCTCCTCAAAGGCATCCCGTTGTCCTCCCTTGTGCCCTTGAGAAGTGTGCTACACAGGGCTGCATGCCTCATCAAGAGTCTCTGGGGATACAACCACATCACCCCGGCCCACATCGACCATCACTGGCTCCCACTGCATGCACAAATCACCTTCAAGTCTTGCTGCATCATCTATAAGACAGACACCCTCAAGTCACCCAGCTACCCCGTGAAGAAACTCAGCATCTCTGGTGGACAGTGCACACCAGAAGCCAGGACACATGCAGACTTTAAATCTGCTGCTGCAAAAATAAAGGACCAGAAAACAAGCCTTCTCTGCCTATGCCCCAAGACTATGAGAGCCTCTTCCCCTGTCAGCATCAGACTCACTCCCACACTCCTACAATTCAGAAAAGAACTCAAGACCCCCCACCCTCTTCAAGGAGTCTCTCCTCCTCAACACCTAGGTCATCAACGTGGCCCCCGTGCCACCGGACTCGCTACACACCGTATGTCCCTCTCCTCCCTGCCAGCCTGCACAGCTGTATCTCTCCTCTGTGCCTCTCTGTATCCTACCCGCCGTAGATCTGTTCTGTTACCTCTGAAAAGCACTCTGTTATGTATCCGTGCTGTCGTATAACTCTGTAAAGCACTCTGTTGCTTCTCAAAGCTAGGTTTGCGCTCAATAAATACCATAATAATAGCATTTTCCCTTCAAAGACCCGAAAAAGGTCCAAACTAGGGCTGTACCGAATAGCATATTTAGTTTTTGGCCGAATATCGAATAGCTTGTCAACTATTCGGCCGAAGCCGAACAGTTGCTTTATTTAATAAATCATGTTCCAAACTTCAAAAAACACACTTATTAGCAGATTTAACCAAAATGAAGCGACCAAAAGTACAGAAGATTGTTGCATATTCAGTGCCAGTTAAAGTAGGAGGCTTCACAAATGCAAAAGGGCTGCCTTTGTGAATCAGATGCATTGGATGCTCTATCCAGTTGCAAAGTCGATGCGGTCTAGTTTCGAAACTTCTTTGCAGCTCACATAGAAATGTATAAAATGGTTCATGCCAGCTCACGCAGGACACAAGTCAAGAGGAAAACTGAAATGCGTGAACTCCATCTCACAACTATTCACCCCACCCAAACAAATGCTGCTCACTTTTCACTTATCCTAGCCACTCCTTCTCGCCTATACACCAACATATGCAACTTATAATTCCAGAATAAAATATCAGATAATGTTAAACTCAGGACTCAAGTCCTTAAAGAAAAGGGGGAACTACGACATGCACAATGAGATGTGACATGACAGGAACTGAAAGTATCTATGCACAGTTCTTTCAATTTGTCTTTTCCAACTGAAAAAAGTGCACATTGCATAGGGCACACCTCACTGGAACCACTGTCGGAAGCGGCGGTAGGCAGACCGTGCGGCTTGGCGTGGCTTCCTGCTCGCGTTAGGATTCGCTAGGTCCCTTCCTCTAATCTTCCACTCCTCCATTGGCGGTGGTGGCGGCTGGGCTGTGTGCGCTGGCGGCTTTGGCGGCGGTCTGTTTTCCTGCAGAGCAGCACCCTTGCTCTCGCCCCCAACCTCGCCCCAAATTCAGTTTTCCACCTCATACCTCACATCTCGGGCATTGTGGGCAGCTCTATTTGCCGGCTGCAGCAGACCCCTGCACTGTCGGAGAGGACGTGGATGAGTGCGGACCAGGAACAGAGAGGCTGCAGGGCACCTCCCGATGTGGTAAGAGTCCTGTCTTTTCGGATGTTTTTGATGCCTGCATAGCGATAGTTTGTCCCGCACGGAGGTCAGGATGACAGACCCCAAGAACCAGGGGGCTAATTTTATATCTAAGCAAGCCCTGAGGGGGTCAGCAGACACCATGGTCTTATCCCCTACTACTAATAGGGATCGGGTGCAGGAGGTCGCAACTCTCAGTGAGCGCAGGAGATTGCGAGTGCTTAGCAAGCATAGCAAACCCCCTGCTAAAAAAACGGCACATGTACCTCAAATCAATATGGAAATAACTGGCCCTAAAATTCATTCGACGCCACTATTGTCTACCGATGCACCATTTTTAGCAACAGTGGAGAAACCTGCAACTACACAATCCTCCACTCTTCAAGAGAGAGCTATGTCTAACCCATATCAATCGGAACCCATAGGCCTTTCCACTGGTCCTTCCAAATGGGCCGAGCATATGGCTAACATTGCCAAAGAACTTCTGGCATGTAAAGACCCATTCGACCTCGGCATACTGGCAGAGGCTTTGAACAACTGGGCCTCTAGCTCACGGCTGCCAATGGTGAATACAGCCTCCCAGACACTCGGGCCCACCTGCACAGGCGTCTTGCCACAGCTTTCCTTTGTAAATGTTTCATGTCAAGCCACCATTCAAAAGGAAATAACAGACCAAGGGTCCCAAACCGATTGGGGTAATATGGACACATCCAAACTTATTGTATCAGTCAGTGACTGTAAGGAAAAGGTCCCTATTCCTAAGATAGCGGGTCCACTGGAAAGTTCTCCCTCGATGCCGCGACGTGAGTCGAACATCGCACACAAAAAGGAAAGTCAGCCATTAAATCTGAACTCCAAACTGAAGAGAACCCTTTTTAGGAATCTACAACAGAATAAGCTACAAATGCCAAAAATAAAGGATGCAAATCTACATGATTTCGTAATGGATCATAGAAACTTCATTACAACCAATGTCCAGAGGATTGAAGGCAAAGAATCCAAAGAAGCCTTGCGTAACAAGGTTTTAGCCTGGTTACGTCAAAGAACAGGACCAGGGGTGGTTAGACGCCTGGACTTAATCATCACACGGAGGATAGATCTGAGCGATTGGTGCTCACAATCTAATAGTGATTGCATCCTAGTTGGATGTCGGGATACCTTTCTTAAACGCTGTAAATATCTGCCCAAAGGTGCCACAAAATGCAATTTGATTCTCTAAATGCCATAGTCTTTCCCTTTATTGCTATTCTGCTGTTTAATGTATGTTATACAGTCGTCTCTGCCAAGAGTCTGCTTTCTATCGCCATAGTGTTTGGTTTCCTTCAGATGGAATTCGTTAACTTGGTTCTCTCCTGGTACGCAGATTGCTCCTGTATCTTCTCTGTCTTTGTTTTGGGCTTCTTGTTAATCATCGTGCTGTTTGGATCTTATGCCAAGATGTCTAGCTGTATGTATCATGTAACATTGTTCTGTTCTGTTTTTGTGGTGCCTATAAGCCTTCGGGTACCCTGTGCGCGGTATAAATAATAAATCAAATCAAAAACATTCGCCAAAAGAAAAGATTTTCCTATATTGTTGCAGGCTAAGTATAAAAGATGAGCACATTTTATGTCTAAGAATCTGTAACAAAACATGTCCTAAAGAGCAGATTACAATACAAGATATTTTTCAGCTGTGTGACAGCAATTTGTCTGGTCTAATTCTATTCAGTTTTGCAAACTGAAGTCTATATCTGCCTTTCTGAGTTCATGTTGCATTGTATTCAAATGAGAATGACAAAGTATTCAGCAAGAGCCGAATAGCAAGAAACTATTCGGCTGGAGCCGAATATCTTTTTTTCAGCCGGTATTCCGCTGAATACTTACTCGAAGCCGAAGTTCGGTACACCCTTAGTCCAAACCATACATTATTGTAGGTGTCACCATAGTCTTGTAGAATTCTAACACAGGTAGGAGAGAATAGAGACACATCTTTGCATGATTTATCTTCATTTGTGTGATAAAAGAATCTATCCTTGCAGCTAATTTCTCCATTGTTATGATTTCATGAGGAAAAAATAAAAACTAAATAAACCAGAGCCTGATCATCAATTATCTTGCCATTAATACTCCAGTTAAATTATTTAAACTCAGACTTTTTGTTGTAGATTAAACTATGGGATTTGTCTGTATTGATTACTAACTTATTCTCTTCGCGTATTGACCCACACCTTTTAATGACCTTATTAATCCTATAGGCGTAACATCATAAAACATTAGGTTGTCCGCATATGCAATCCACCCTATTCGACAGTGCCTAATCTAGGTAGAAAAGTTACTGCTTTCTGTAATGAAAGAGGAAGGTCCAAATGTAAAAATTAGAGAGGGTCGGTGCTAGTACATATCCTTGCCTTAAACCAGTCTCCACCATAATCCCTCTAGACAGAGCCCCCTACAGTGTTTTTAGAATAAAATAACATTAATATATTTAAGAGGCCCGATGGTATGCCCCAGTCAGCGAGTTTACGCCAAAGGAAAACTATCTGCTCTATCAAAGACATCTGGCATATCAAGGCTTGCTGAATATGACAATGCATTACTTACCGTAGAAGCATTTCTGATGGTTGTATCTGCTTAGATTCACATGCTGTGCATAGGTCCGACATCCAGTGGTCACTGCGGAGTATTGCATTTTGTTTTTCGTAGTCGAAAAGGGGACGTCGACAAGGCGTGTCTGAAACACTATCCCTATAGTGACGTGCGTTGTACCCACAATCCCTCACGCGTCAAGGTCCCTCTGTTTGTATTTTTCTGCCCTGAGGGAGCATTCTAGACGTGAGTGAGTACAGAAAAGAGATATAAAAAGAAGTCTATGTTCCTTCCATCCGAGCGGGGACGAAGGGTGGGCGCATGTGAATCTAAGCAGATACAACCATCAGAAATGCTTTTACGGTAAGTAATGCATTGTCTTCTGATGTTTGTTAATCTGCTTAGAATCACATGCTGTGCATAGACTAGCGAGCAGTACCCGGAGTTGGCGGTGGGTTATGAGAAGGAACAGTAGAGAAAAGATGTCTTAATACTGCCTGTCCCACATGGGAGTCAGATCTCGAGTGTGCATCTAGACAGTAGTGTTTTGTAAAGGTGTGCACAGAACTCCAGGTAGCCGCTTTGCAGATGGACTCAAGGGGAACATTTGCAATGAATGCTATGGACGCCCCCGTGCCTCGAGTAGAGTGTGCTCTTGGCTTAAAGGGCAGTTCTCTCTTAGCAAGAGTATAGCAGAGAGTGATGCATTGAACAATCCATCTAGAAATAGTGGACTTTGAAACTGCATCCCCTTCTCTTCCTGCTGCCACTGATTAGTCTTCCTCAGTGGTCTGGTTCTTTCCATGTAGAACATGACCGCTCTGCGCACATCTAGTGTGTGCAGGCTTCTTTCTCCCAAGTTGGAAGGATTTTGAAAGAGCGTTGGTAGTTCTATAGACTGGTTTACGTGGAATTTCGATATGAATTTCGGAGCAAACCTTGGGTGCGTGCGTAGAACCACCTTATCTCTGTGAACTGTAACGAAGGGGTCTAGAACAGAAAGAGCCTGTAGTTCACTTACTCTCCTGATGGAGGTGATAGCTATTAGAAAAGCAGTCTTAAGAGTGAGGTCTTTAAGAGATGCTTTGTGCATGGGTTCAAATGGTGAGCCCATGAGTCTGGTAAGTACCACGTTAAGGTCCCATCCGGGAGCTGGGTCAGCTATCGGGGGGTGTATTCTCTTTACTCCCTCCATGAAGGCCTTTATAACAGGGATCTTCCACCACGACACTTTGAGTTGGGAAGTGGTGTATGCAGAAAGTGCCGCTAGGTGGACTTTAATGGAATTGAACACTAGACCTGAATCCAATAAATGGGTCAGGTATAGAACAATATGTGTGGGAGAGCAGTCAATCGGGTTGATGCTCTTTCCTCTGCACCAGATGACAAATCTCTTCCACTTGCTAGAATAGCAGTGGCGAGTGTTAGGTTTTCTGGCTTCCCTGAGGATGTCCATGCATCTCTGCGGGAGCTGTATATGTCCAAATTCTATGATCTCAGGAGCCAGGCTGCTAAGTTCATGTTCTGGGGGGATGGATGCAGAGTCCTGCCCTTGTCTTGTGACAGCATGTTGTACGGGCAGGGGAGTTTCACTGGGGGAGATAGAGACATCTCCATCAAGTGAGCGAACCATGGCTGTCGGGCCCACATTGGGGCCACCAGTATCATGGTCACTTGTTCCTGGTGCATCTTGTGCACCACCTTGTTGAGAAGGGGAGTCGGGGAAAAAGCGTAAACAAATTTTCCTGACCATTGCATCGACAGACCGTTCCCCTTGGATTGGTTCTGGGGGTACCTGGAGGCGTAACTTTGGCATTGTGAGTTCTCCAGGGTTGCGAACAGGTCTATTTCTGGGAATCCCCATTGTGTGAAGACGTCGAAGACGATGTCTTCGTGCAGTCGCCATTCGTACTCTTCGGGCAGGGGGAAATCTCTGCTGAGTTTGTCTGCCAGCAGATTGAGTTCCCCTGGTACATGTTGTGACAGTAGGAATGTTTTGTTTGAGAGCCCACTTCCATATATTTTGGGCCAGTTTGGACAGTCCTGGAGAGTGGGTTCCCCCCTGCTTGTTGATGTAGTACATGGCTGTGGTGCTGTCTGTAAGGACCATCACTGTTTTGCCTTGTAGGTGTTCCTGGAAGGCTTTTAGCGCCTTGAACACAGCTAGTAGCTCCAGTAGATTTATGTGTTTGGATGCTACGTTCGGAGTCCATACTCCGTGAGCAGTCTGATGGGATAGGTGAGCCCCCCATCCTGTGAGGGATGCGTCTGTGTTTAGAGTGGCTTCCGCCGCGGGTGTGGCAAAGGGTTTCCCTCTTTCCAGGTTTTCCTTTGTCCACCACCGTAGCGAGAGAACCAAGGCCTGCGAGACCACCACTAGATAGTCCCATAGTCCGCTAGCCTGACACCACTGGCTGTTGAGCCACTCTTGCATTGGGCGCATGCGCAGGCGCGCGTGAGGTACCAAATAAATACACAACGCCATCATGCCTAGCAAGCGCATTGCTTTGCGTACCGTCACCTCTCGACCGGCCACATATTGAGGGATCTGAAACAGCATGTTTTGGACCCTCTCGTTGGAGGGGAAGACGAGGCCGTCCTTTGTTTGAATTAGAGCCCCTAGGAATTGTTTGATCTGGCTGGAGTCTAGGCTGGACTTCTTTTCGTTGATGGAGAAGCCCAGCTGGAACAAAAGGTCTACACTCTTTTGGGTATTGGAGAAGCATGTTTCGTAAGAATCCCCTGTTATGAGCCAGTCATCGAGGTAAGGGTAAACTGGGATGGACAACCTGCGCAGGTGGGCCGCTGCCACTGCCAGTACCTTCGTGAATACCCTTGGTGCAGATGCTAGTGTTTGCCCTCTATCATGAACCTGAGGTATTTTCTGTGCGCTGGCAACATTAAAATATGAAAGTATGCATCTTTCATGTCTAGTGTTGTCATGTAATCTCCTTGTGATAGCAGGTTGATCACTTCCTGTAAGGTCACCATACGAAACTTCTGGGGTTTGACAAACTTGTTCGCTGGGCGCGGATCTAATACAGGGCGCATGGTTAGATCCTTTTTGGGTACAAGGAAGTACACTGAATAAATACCTTCCGTTACCTGAGATGGAGGCACGACCTCTATGGCTCCTTTTTCCAGCAGTTGTTCTACTTCTTGGAGAAGGATGGCAAGGTGTTCTGGTGTCATGCGTCGTCCCCTCGGGGGTCTGTATGTTGGGGAGCCGTTGAATTCGATGCAGTATCCGTGGGCTACGGTGGAAAGTACCCAGCGGTCTGACGTTATTCCCTCCCATGCTGGAAGAAAGGATGTTAGCCGGCCCCCGACCGGTGTTGCATGGGAGGGGACGCGAATCTTCGCGTCACTTGGTGTTGTTGGGGGCTTGGGAGCCTCTGGGGGTGGACCCCCGACCTCTCCCCTTGCCACGGCGCTGGCCTCTTTGGCTGTACTGCCCACTATTGGTCTGGTAATTGGTGGCAGGGTACTGTTGCTGCTGATTCTGCTGTTGGCATTGGCCACGAAAAAAGCGTTTGTTGCCATAGCCGCGTCTGGTAGTGGGCTTAGAGATCTGGTCAAGAGTTTTGATAGTATCGAACTCTTTTTTAGCCATCTCCAGAGCCTCATCCACCGCTTTCCCGAACAGGTTTGAGTCTTCAATAGGTTTATTTATTAAAGACGCCTGTGTCTCCGGTTTGAACCCTGAGTTACGCAGCCATACATGGCGTTTTAGGAGTATTCCCTGAACCTGGGAACGTCCCGCTGTCTCTGCAGCATCCAGAGAGTTCTTCACAATGCTCTGGTTGACCTGGGTTCCTTCGCCAATAGTTGATAGCAGGCGTGTCCGTAGTGGTTCCGGCGCTTCTTCGGCGTCTTTGCGCAGTTTGGCCCACTGCGCGTCTGCGTAGCTAGCTAGCAAAGAATTGTTGTTCGCAATTCTTGCAGAAAAGGCAGCCGAGGATGTGACTCTCTTTCCAAGGGCATATAATCTCTTGCCCTCCTTGTCAGGTGGTGCCTCGCTGGTGGACAGCGGCACCCCTGCCCTCTTCCTTGTATTAGTTACTACAAGGGAGTCAGGAATAGAATGTTCCCTGATGTACAGCGGGTCTGAGGGTGAAGGAGTGAAAAGTTTTTCAATTCTTGGATTAACTCCTCTGATTAGTGCGGGCATGGATAGCGAAGGGATGATTCTTCTCTTCACTGAAGCGAGGAGGGGAATGGTCTGGCTGACCGGGGGTTTCTCCTTAATTACTCTTTCCACAAAGTCTATTTCAGGAGAGATCTCCCCAGTGTCCAGTTCAAAATGTGCTGCTGCTCTGCGCAACAGGGCATTGAATGTGGGCTGATCGTCTATGGGAGACGTGTTCCTAACAGGTGAATTGTCAGGAGGATTTAGGTTCAGGACATCAGTGTCCGAATATACTGATGGGGATTGCCAGGGATGTGAAGGCCCTTCTTCTGGATTTTCTCCGAAGCCTTCTCCTACCATGTCTGGGACGTCTTCCAGACCTTCCTCCTGGTTCTGTCCCTCTTCATCGTCCACAAATTCATCCTCCTCCTCCAAGTATTGATCCTCACCAGTGAGGTCATATACATTATGGAAATCTGAGGCTGTGTCCTGCTGGGGATTGAATAGTCTCGGATATTTAGCCTTGGGGTCCTCCTGAGGCCCTTCTCTTGTTCTCTTGGGAGTGGGAGGGTTCTGGGTCTTCATAAACCTCTCCATTCTCTCCATGCAGAGATGGAGCCTTTCCATGGTCTCATGGGGTACCCCCTGAGCGGTCTAGCGGGGGAAAATTAGTGTCTTCCGCCTGAAAACGGCTCGACCTCTCCCATAACGACGAGGAAAGTGCCCCGTCGCCTTCCGAAAAGACTTCCGGTGTGCTGGGGGTCCCCCCGACTGAAGGGGGTAGTCCCTGTCTTTCTTCGGGCTTTTTCGGCGTGTCTTTCGACCTTTGCGTAGCGCTCGACGTGTCTTTCGGCGTATGCTTCTGGGCGTCGGCTACAACGATCCTCGCCAAGCTCTCTGCGACTCGTTTGTCAGAGGAGGGCTGTGGTTTCGACGTTAAGGGTGTCGATCGTTCTACGGCGGCGTGCGCTCTCTGCTGGTGCGCGCCGGCCGATGGTTTGGGGGCGGCGCCCTTATTTGCCGAAAGCCCAGTCGCTGGTCGCGGCTGCGAGAGGGGCTTCGAACCTGAACGGTCCGAGGAGGCCGCCGGTGGAACCTGCGTCTCCTTGGGCGCTGATGCTTTCTTCGTCTTTGACGAAGAAGAGCCGTGGGTTGTGTGCTTATGTGTGGTATCGTGTGCGTCAGTGTCGCCGGGGTGTTCATCCCCATAAGCAGGGCGTGAGCCGAGCCCGTCGGGGCCGGGGACAGACGACGAAGAGCGCGAGCGCTCTTTAGAGGGGTCTACGACTTCCGTAGCAGAGGTCTTGTTATCACGTTCCTCGTCACTGTCGGTGGTAGCAGCGGCGGGTGAGGAATCGGCCTTTGACATAGCGTAGGCCGCCCACCTCTTGACCCTACGGTCTTTTAGAGTCTTTGGCTTAAGAAGCCGACAAGCCGTGCAACCCTCCTCTTTGTGATCGAAGGGCAAGCAGCGGTTACACCGTGAATGCTTGTCCTTCCAAGTGAACTTGCCCTTGCAACGCGGGCAAAACCTAAAGGGTGTCCTCTCCATAGCCGAGGCAGTAAATCGTGATAACGACCCCAAGGGAAAGGAAGGGGAAAAGGAAAGGCATTCTCAGAAAGGAAACGGAGATGTCCCACGACCCCACTCTCCCTACTGTATTTGGCCTGCGAGGCCAGGCCACGTGTTCGGCAACGCCGAAGGATCTCCTCCGCTCGTCCCCTCCGTCAAAGATCTTGCTCGGCGGGGAAACACCTTCACAACTGCGTCGAGGGAGGGATCTATGTGTTATATATTAATAGGAAAACGACCAAAGGTCGAGGAGATGCAATCTGCAATGTCTCTCGAGGAGCTCCGCGTAAAGGCGACCAGTAGCTGGGCGGAAAAAAACAATCTGAGGGACCTCGACGCGTGAGGGATTGTGGGTACAACGCACGTCACTATAGGGATAGTGTTTCAGACACGCCTTGTCGACGTCGAAAAACAAAATGCAATACTCCGCAGTGACCACTGGATGTCGGACCTATGCACAGCATGTGATTCTAAGCAGATTAACAAACATCAGAAATATAGATTTTTTCCTGTCATGTTAAGCCTTAGTCTGACAAGTTAAAACAAGCCCATTCAAGGTGGTGCCGATTTCCCTTTTAAAACCTGTTTGAAAAATGCTGTGTTTTAGTACTATCCAGCCACTCCACAAGGTCTTTTAAAATAAATCCTGCTAAAATCTTCAGAACCTGATTAGAAACACCATCCAGGAGAGACCAAGATGGCTACCGGACTGGGAGCAGTGAAGAGTGTGCTCTTACCTCCTGGCGCTAAATACCTTGAAGAAATTGCAATTAAGTGCCCCGTCGCCCCCCGCAGGGAAATTCGAGCGGGTGTTGCCCGCTGGGGTAACACTGTAGTGTGCCAGCTGGTAGAAAGCAAGACAGTGTTGTCTCACCGCATCATTTGTTGGGGACGTGAGAAGGCCCCGGAAGGGATGGTGGCTGTGGAAACCTCTATGCTGCCTGGGCTGTAGAGTTTGCACAGCGCACGCAGCAGCAGAAGAGGTTCAGTGGGGAGCCCCGCCTCGAGCTTCGAGGAGTTGGGGACATCAAGGTGGTAACCGTTGTGGCACAGACACCCCCAGAGGAGAGAAGTACTCCCCAAACCCCAACAGATAGCCAAAGCGGCTCGCTGCAGGAGACCAGCTGAGAGGCGTACGTTTCCCCTGGTGGGAGCAGGAAGGCAAGCGGCTGAAACAAGGAATGGCCTGGGAGACTTCCGCTGGCTCCACGGGGCAGGAAGGCAGCTGGGGAGTGCGTGGGCCGCCCTCTGTCCCCAAACATACGGAGTCCTTGAGTGCAGTGGAGGTACGGAGGACCGTAGTAAAGAGGGAGGACCGGGAGAAGCTGTAGGGAGACTGAGAGGTCAGGGGTCTGTGGGAAGGCCCGGTAAGCTGCCCAGACCAGGAGCATCACATCCACGGAGGGCCGCAGGTAGAAAATAGAAGACCTTTGAGGCAAAGAGGTGTAACGCAGCTCACCTATGTAAATCCAAACCGTCTGGGAGCTTGCAGTCTTGTGCACGACTTGCAGAGGTGGGTAAAGGGGCCTGGACACAGTGACAGGGGCCACAAGGCAGAGGCAGCAGCCAGGCAAGGAGGCACTGCTTAGAGCCCTTCAGATCCAGAGGGCAAGTGGCGAGGGGCCTACTAGGCTACAAAAGAGCAGTGGGAGAGCCCTCACTTGCTTAAGTTACAGCTGGGGAGCCTACTGAAGTCAGACAGGGGCCCACTCTTTGTGAGGGGTGGCCAAGTCAGGAAAAAACAGTTACCAAAAGGAGCAAGGTCGTGAGGAGCAGGCTGGCTCAGTGGCTCCAGAGAAGTGACAGTGAAGTGACAGTGAAGTGACAGTGAAGGGACAGTGAAGGGACAGTGAAGGGACAGTGAAAAGACAGTGAAAAGACAGTGAAAAGACAGTGAAGGGACAGTGAAGGGACAGTGAAAAGACAGTGAAGGGACAGTGAAAAGACAGTGAAGGGGCTCCCCGCCTCTACGGTGCACCTCAAATGTCGAGGAACAAGTCCAAAGACATGTTGCCCACCCCAAATCCTCGAGAAAGACCCAAGATGATAGTTTACAGAAGCTATGGAGGGAGGAGAGCACACCTGACAAACAAGGCTCTCCAAGAGGAAGTGACCCATGGCGTAACTAAAGAGGTCTTCAGGCAGTGTTTCCAAGAATTCAGCGGAAAAAAATCATGGAAATGCTGCAGTTGCAATTAACCATCATATGAGCAGAGCTTTCCCAGTCACTGCAGGAGGTGAAAAGTGACATTGCTTCTCTAGGGGAACAGACCATCGCAACGGAAAAATTCCCTGCAAGACCTAGCGTCGGACACTCGGAAAATGAATGTCTTGGTGGAACAGATGGCGAGGGCACGCAGAACTTTGAAATGCAGAGCAGGGATCTGGAAAATCACTCAAGAAGATCCAATATAGAAATAAAAAGGTATTTTGGAGGGAGTGACGGCTAAGGACCTGCGGGCGACCGCAGCAGGTCTTTGCAGATCTACTGGAAATGGAGAACTGGTCCAAGATACAGCTGGATCAAATATACAGAGTGGGGCCCAAGTAGAGGTATGGGGGTGACCGGAAGCCAGGCCTTCAAGATGTGGTGGTTGCACTGCATCAGTACGGCCAGAAGGAGCGAGTACTACTGGCAGCTAGGAGGGCCGGCCAAATAAAGATCAATGGGTCAGAGATTCAGCTATACCAGGACTTCTCACAGTCCACATTGGTGAAATTAAAAATGATGGGCCCGGTGGTTAGGGCTCTGGTGAAGGCAGAACTGAGATGCCCAGTGAGGTTACTTGCTGGGTGCGGGAGGGATGTGGAGGCACTGGGAGGGGGCGAGTTGAATTGTTTTACATCTTGGTTTGATCTCATGGGTCTTAGTGTACCCACACAGTTTACCTCCGGGATTTTCCGAATTCTCAATTCCCATAGCTTGTTGATTGGGGTATCGGTAGGATGTTTGAGCTTGCCCGGGGTTTGATGGGGGAGAGTTCGGAGGGGCGGTTATGAGGGGGGGGACATCTGGTTCTATGTGGGGTTTTCATTCTGGAGGGGGGCAGGCACCAGGTCAACGTTCAAGCTAATCACTCTTAATGTTAGGGGGCTTAACTCCCCTGTTAAAAGTAAGAAAGTGTAGCAATTCCTGCAGACACATTTCCAGCAGATAGATAAACATAAGTATAAACTCAGGGGCTATCTGCAGATATCTCAGCCCAATGTTCAGGGGAATAGGGGAGGGGCTCTCATAGCCATCCCAGAGTTGTCAGGCTTACTTGTCACTGCCACCGAAGGGAACACGGAGGGCAGGTATATAATGCCGAACATCCGCTGGGATGGTGGTACATACACTCTGGTGTCGATCTATGCCCCCAATGCAGGGCAGGATGAGTTTCCGCTGTCTATTCTGGCCAAAGTCAAGCAGCTTGCAAAGTGGTGGATTATTCTCATGAGGGATTTTAATGTGGCATGGGACCCTCTTAAAGACAAGAGTGTGACAATACACCATAAACCAGTGGCCACTCTAAGAGGTTGAAGGAGTGTATGTAGAAGTTAGCCCTACTGGACTCTTTGAGAGAGACAGAGAGAGGGCATGGGATACACCTTTTTCTCCCATGTACATAGGTCCCTCTCTCAAGGATTGATTATATTTGGCTGTCCAGAACCCTGCTGGGAAAAGTGAAGGAATGTGGACCTGGGGGCTTATAGCACTATGGGATCACGCACCCATCATCCTTTCAATTTGCCGGGAGAGTGGTGGGCCAGGGCTTTCAAAATGGATGTTCCCAGAACACCACCTCAAACATCGGGTGATCTGTGGGACAAGATTAGGGAATTCTTCCACCTTAATAGGACACAGGAAGCACAGAACCATATGGTGTGGGACGGATTTAAGGCAACCATGAGGGGGGAATTGATTGATAAAAAAAGCTAAGACAGACGAAAAGCCCAACCACCTACAGGTAGATCTGGAATATGAACTCCAACAGGTAATGGCCAAAATGGAGCAGGACTCGGGGAAACACGCTTAGAAGGGAATATAGGCAGATTAAGGGCCAGTTAGAGGTGCTCTAAATCAACACTGCTGAGCAATCCCGGCTGTACTTGCAACAAAAGTACTACATCAAAGCGAATAAGGCAGACTGTTTATTGGCGATGCGGGTGAGGAAAAAAGAAGCATCCAGGACCATCCTAAAAATTAAAAGGGGCAGAAGGGGGAAGCTCTTTTTCCAGGGATACTATAGACGCCTTCACAGTATTTTACGCAGCCTTATACTCATCCAATTTGCCCACTGAAAAGGCTCAAGAGGAGTACCTGTCGATGTCCCCCGCAGAAGATTACTCAGAGGGAGGTGGATATTTTCCCTGAGGAAGTAAGGGCTGCAATCATATCTTTGCCCGGTAGCAAGGCCCCTGGACCAGACGCTGTAAAGCGTGTAAGGAAGTACTGATCCCGATCTTAGTCTCCCTATTCAGCTCCTTTGGGAAATCTGGAGCATTGCTCAGTCCATGGAGGAGGCAAAAGTGGCGTTACCTACCAAACTTAATAAGGACACCACGCAATGCGGGTTATATCACCTCATTGCTCTAATATAGATGCAAAATTATACACTAGGATACTGGTGCCTCGCCTGGAAAAGCTACTCCCTCAATTGATTAAACCAGATCAGTCTGGATTTATCAGTCACTGGCAAACGTTTGACAACACGCAACGAGTCTTGTCGGCTAATAGAGAAAGCCAACATAACAAATACCCCACCGGTGATACTTGCCTTAGGTGCTGAAAATGCATTTGACCGCCTAGAGTGGTCCTTCCTATTCCGTACCCTGGAGGCCATGGGCATGCATGTGGAGGACATGGGCTTTGGGGCTACTTCTTTACGGATGGTGAGGGCCAACTATCAGTCACCTACACTCTGCTTGGCAATCAATGGGCAACTCTCCCAGGAGATAGGGGTCTCCAGAGGCACAAAGCAGCGGTGCCCGCTCTCTACGCTTCTTTATACGACCCACTTGGAGCCGCTGCTGGCACGCCTAAGAGCGGCACCTGACATGAAGGGCATTAGTTTATTCATTTTGGAGGGTAGGATAACATAGTGATTGTATTTGTGGATGACCTGCTGCTCGCGGTCACTCATCCAGAAACTATGCTGCCAGCAATTGCTTGGGAGCTCCGTGATTTTGGCACCGTTGCAGGCCTGAAGATTAGTTGCCATGAGTCAGAGATGCTCAATTCCACTCTACCAGAAGAAAGAGTTACTTACCCCTGGTCATTTTTTTTCGACTGGATGTTCCTCCCACGTATTCATTACCTTTTGATATTTCCAATATCCAGCCTAGCTGCTTCGAAAAAATAAATGTCAGCAGGGGGCGCTGTATGTCGATGCTCGTCGACTCAATGTCCCCCCCCTCCTCGATGTCGATGTCCCCAAAGGAATATATAACATGCGCAGCGCCCGTTGGCTTCAGTTCCATTTTCACGAAAGAAGGATTTATCCCATACCTGACGGTTACTCCTCCTGAGAGGGCGCAGTCTGTAATCCCAAGAGAAATTCTACTGCGGGGTAGGTTGGGAGGGGCGATAAGGAATACATGGGAGGAACATCCAGTCAAAAGAACGTTACTAGGGGTAAGTACCTTGTTCTTCAAATGGATTGTGTCCTCCCTCATATTCCTTATCTTTTGATACACTCCCAAAGCAGTTTCTAGCTTTACTGGAGGAGGGAGTCAGAATTTGCATAACAATTTAATAGCTTTCATGGGTTTTTGTGCACAGAATGCAACACTGCTTTACCAAAACCAGTTTCCTGACCCGAGGAAGAGTCTAAACTATAATGTTTGGAGAAAGTATGTAAGACGACAATGTGGCAGCCGCACACATTTCTTTAATTGGTACTCATCTCTGTAATGCAGATGAAGTTGCCATGCCTCTGGTCGAATGAGCCCGTAGGCTTTTTGGAAGATCTTTTCCTGCCAGTCTGTAGCAGTCCAGTCTGATTTTGGCAATATAATCCATCAGGATAATGTCCGTTTGGCGATAGCCATACCCAATTTGTGGCCTGAATAGCCAATGAATAATTGATCATCATTCTAGTGATATAGAAGCTTAGTGCACATTTATGGTCAAGCCTGTAAAGCCTCTCCTCTTCCTTCCCAGGGTGAGGAGGGGAGTAACAAGATGGTAAAGTTAACATCTGTGTGAGATGAAATGTAGAGAATTTTTGTTAGAAAAATGTAGGTTTTACCTCCAGCACCACCATATCCTTATAGAAAATAGTGTAAGGAGGCTTGAAGGATAACGCCTGAAGCGCACCCACCCTTCAGGCAGATGTAATAGCTATTAAAAAGATAGTTTTCAGGGTTAGTAGCCTCAAATGACAGGAGTGCAAAGGCTTGAAAGGAGCACACATCATGAAATTAAACACTAAGTTGAGATCCCAAATCGGGACTTGCAAAATCTCCATTACCTCGTCCGGGTGGTCCCAATCCTTGTATCTTAGATTTTCAGAAACCACGCGTGAAGGCTGAGCATCCTGATATCCTGATGGAGAACACGACCCTCCTCTTGCGAGAGGAGGTCGTCTTTTTGTGGAAGACCTAATTGAGGGCAGATGGACATATCCAGAAGGTCCAGTTACCACGTTCTCCTGGCCCAATCTGGGGCAATTAGGATCATGGATTTCCTAAACTTTCTTAACCTACTGATCAAGTCAGGAATGACGGGGACTGGAGGAAGCGCGTACAGGAGTGGAAAATCCCAGCCCACTACGAACGCATCTCCTAGAGCTCCTCTTGGGGGAAATTCCCTGGAGCAGTACAGTTTGCACTTCTGGTTGATACCAGTCACAAACAGATACACTTGAGGGGTTCCCCATAGGGTGTAGATCTCTTGAAGGACTTCCTCAGCTAGTTCCCACTCGTGTGAAACTGTGCCCTTCCTGCTCAGAGCGTCCGCCGTTGTATTCTCCATTCCGGCTAGGTGATCTGCCAATAGGGAGATTCCTACTTGTATCGCCCAGAACCACAGTTGCATTGCTTCTTTGCACAATGGCAGTAACCTACATCTTTAGCTCTTTTGTCGTGTTTGGCCCCATCCCCTTCTTCCAGGACCCTGCCCTCATGGTGAGACACCTTCAACAGACATTGCCCAATGTTTACATATGTATATATTGTCTATGAGTCAGGTACTCGCATACACGACCTGCCCAGTCTTGATTGCCATAGTATCATCTGTTTCCTTCTGATTTGTATTATGCATTGAAGTTAAGCCCCAGCGTACAACTCGTATCTTGCTCATGCTTGTCTCACTGCCTATATTGCTTCATGACCGTTAGCCATAGCAGCATTGCCCTCTGCCCTGATTTGTATCATGTATGCCAGCAGTAGTACAAGTTAAACCCTGCATTTTGTCAATTTCGGTTTTACTGCATGCTTGTAGTAGCTACACAGCCCATTATCCTGCTTCCTACCTGTGCTCCGTGCCTTGCCTTCAATTAACTTGTAGCCCGCTGTACGGCAGCACCACAGCCTATAACTCGCCTTCAATACCCTCACGCACCGCAGAGCTCCACCGCCTTGTCAAGATTAGTTGTCACAAACTTTAGTTTGATTTGTGTTATCTGAACCTACTGCATTGGTATTGATTGCTCGATGATCTCTGCCTTATTTTACACGTGGAAACTATTTTGAACTACTCTGTATAACCTGCTTTGTACCAAGCCTACGCTCCCATTGTATACATTCCTTTGTGCTGCTACAGTGTTCATATTTATCTATCCTGGTCCTAGGCCACTTGTGTCACGTTATGCCGTTGTGGGCCCCCACCACCAGCCTCCTTACACACCTTGTCACCATCTCGCTATTAGTCAGTGTATACTGTGCACCACCTACCAGTACCTTCGGTACCTCTGAGTTCCTCGCTCACCACCCCAGCACGTACTCCTACAAAATGATCTACTGTACATTACCATTGACTCACCACATCTCCTCCCCTCTCACTCCTTCACATAAAACTACAACTAACTCCCCTACTGACCACGCTACCAACCCGTATCTTAATGCACCTGCCTTGTGGCTTCAACACTTCGCCATGAAACACACACCTAACCACCAATGCTCGCTACATCTCAGGAATGCCAGACTCAGATCAGAATGCCCTACTTACCCTGTGCCCAGCGTAATGCACACCATCACCACACCCTAAGTCCACATCCAACCATGCAGACCCCACCCGTCGACCCTGTGGCCCCCCCAACAAAGAAGTAAAGGGAGCCCGTAGCAATGCTAGGTCCCTCTCGGGCCACGCCCTTGACATTGCAGAGCTCATCACCACCCAAAACCTAGACTTCATTGCCATCACGGAAACCTGGCTACATGCCGCCTCAGGCCCGCTCCTAGCCCTCGCCATTCCAGATGGTTACTACTTACATACTTAGAAATGACCGCCAATCCAACCTATCCAAAGCCGTCGCATTTATTCATAGGGATAACATCAATATGAGACTCATTCCTAACACTCAACTTAGTTCTGCCGAATCCATATCAATTAAGCTCTCCCTATCACCGACCAACACCGCTTCACTACATCTTATTTACAGACCACCAGGACCACTCACACCAGGACACACCTTCGCAGAGGATATCACAACCATCCTTACTGACAACACCAAGCCCAACTCCCAAGTCCTGCTACTGGGTGACATCAACCTTGGCTTATCAGACCCCCAAGTATCCCATGGCCACTGAGGTCGCCAGTATCACCTCCAACCTGGGCTGTCAGCAACGCATTCTCGAACCCACCCACACAGAGGGTAGAATGCTCAATTAGATTGTAGATTTAAACTGCAACACTTACATAAGTTCCAATTCCGCCTGCGCCTGGTCCGACCACCACATCATCATCTTTCATATACCAGCCAACAACCCCTGCCCCAAACCTAACATAGCTCCCCCTATTCATACAAGCAACAAAAAGGACACTACGGAAAGCTAAACAACTAGCTTACTTGAATTCATGGTTCACGCCGCAACTTAGAGCACTACGCAAAGAAAAACGTAAGGCCGAAGCACTTTGGAAAAATCGTCCATGTGTGACTAACAAAGACAACCTTTTCATCGCATCCCTTAATTACAAAGAAGCGATCTTACAAGCAAAAAAGAGACATACAACCAGCATATCTCGCAAGCAGAATCCAACAGGAAAGAGTTATTCAAAATTCTCAATCAACTAGAATCCCCTTCTCCCATCTTGGAAACATGTAGCAAAGATAGTACATGGTGAAATAATATCCAAAATGCTCTCCTCACTAAAATAACCACCTTACAAGCCAAAATCAATGCCAAACAGAATAGCCTTCTCACCCCCTCCCAAACTAAGCTCCCGGCACTTAAGACAGCTACCCCCTCGTTCACCCACACCCCATTCAGCTTTATACCTCTCACCATCCCAGAGGTCCAAAAAATCATCAGTAATCTAAAACCCTCCAACTGCCAAGGCGACTCTTGCCCTGCCCCCATCATCAAGGAATCTGATCACGACCTTGCCCCCTTCATCACTTCCTTCATCAACTTGTCATTTCTTTCTGGAATTGTCCCCAACAATCTGAAGGACTCATGGGTCATCCCCTTGCTGAAAAAACCCACTCTGGACCCTTCGATACCATCCAACTACAGACCCATCACCACGGTCCCGTTCCTATTAAAAATACTAGATAAAGCAGCCTACTTACAGATCCAGAAATACTTGGAAACTAATAATCTACTTGGCACAAGACATTCTTGCTTTAGACCCAGGCACGGGATAGAAACAGCCCTATTAGACCTCAAAACGCAAATTGAGGACTTGAAAGACGAGGGCAAATTGGCCCACCTCCTACTCCTCGACCTCTCAGCAGCTTTCGATTTGGTCAATCACCAAATCCTCTGCCATCATTTGAAATTAGCTGCCCACTTCTCTGAAAAAGCCCTCACTTGGATTAGCTCCTTCCTGGACAATAGACAGATGAGAGTATTTTCACCTACCTCATCTGCAGATACTACGCCGGTCCCCTGCGGAGTGTCACAAGGATCTTGTGTATTCCCTACACTCTACAATGTATTTAACAAACCTCTATTTGATGTGCTTGACTATCTGGGGGTCTCCTACACCAACTACGCAAATGACACCCAGATACCCATCCCCATTACAGGTGATTACATTGCTGACTCCAAAGCTCTGAATGACATATCAAGTTATCCAAGCCTGGATAGCCCAACACGAGCTCTGTCTCAACGATGACAAGACAGAGCTCCTCATTCTGGGTACCCAACAAAGACTTAACAAGCTTGACCCCTCGTTTAGCACTTTCAATATCGATGGCAACTCCATCAAAGTCTCCAAAGACACTAAAAACCTGGGAATCTATCTCAATGCTACCATCTCTCTTAACAGACAAACTAAT
This sequence comes from Ambystoma mexicanum, assembly GCF_040938575.1. Taxonomy (NCBI): domain Eukaryota; kingdom Metazoa; phylum Chordata; class Amphibia; order Caudata; family Ambystomatidae; genus Ambystoma; species Ambystoma mexicanum. The sequence goes on from NC_090924.1 coordinate 929,622,026, forward strand.
GCGGTCATCGCTGCCTCTGCTTACACATGTAAGCTTATCACAGCCTGCCGCCCGTTGCTCTCCACACAGAATTGCATTATTCTAGCTAGGACACTGTTTATGTCCATACTTGATAACTGCAATGCACTCTATCAAGGCACCAACCAACGCAAACTTAAACTTCAGATTACTCAAAATAATGCAATCAGAGCGGCCCTCAACATTCCCAGATCTGCACACATCTCTGAAACCAGGAAGAGTCTTCACTGGCTCTCGGTTGCCCAAAGGATATCGCTGAAATCACTGACCCTCACACACAAATGTGTAAACAACCAGGCTCCTATTTACTTAGCCTCTCGGTTCTCGCATTACATACCCTCGCTGTCACTCAGATCCACCCAAGCACACTGCCTCACGAATCCCAGATACAAACTACAGACAGCCGGAGGTACTAGCTTCCCCGTCCTAGCTGCCAAACTTTGGAACACACTGCCACTCACCATTAGATCCTTGACATCTCCCACCCTATTCAAACACAAAGCCAAGCTCTGGCTTGCCACCATTTCTGACCCATCGCCCTCACAGGCCATCTGATTCTCCCCGCCTCTCTCTATTTTGACAACCATCACTCTATCTGCACTGCTATGTACTTTACTGTTCCTTACTGCAACTGATTGATTGTATATGTAATCCATGCCATGTATGTACCTGCTGCTCTAAGATATGCGCCCGGTTGCCTTCGGACCTGGTGCGCTATGCAAATAAAATAAATACAAATACAAATCTCCTCTTTTGCTGAGGTAGTACATGGCCATTGTGTTGTCCGTCATTATTAGGACATTCTTTCCCCGTACAGATGGCAGAAAGGCCTTCAGCCCTCAGGTCTAAAAGGTTGATATGTCGTTTGGACTCCGATGCAGACCAACGACGCTGATTGTCCGATTGCTGGCGTGGGCTCCTCACCCCGTGAGTGAGGCGTCCGTCACTACTGTTATCTCCGGCCATGGTTTCCAAATGGGTTCTCCTTTCAAGATGTTCTCCCAGCAGGCCCACCACCGAAGAGCCTGTGAAATTCTGCTCAGAATTTGTAGGAGGTCTGACATCCTTCCTGAGAATTGGGACAACTGAGTACTGAGAGCCCATTGGAGGGATCTCATTCTCAGGCGAGCCTCTGGCACCAGAAAAATGCAGGATGCAATGTGGCCGAGCAACCTCAAAAAATCGAAGGCTGGTAGATGCTGGCTATTCTGGAATTTGGCCACCATCTGCAGAATGTCTTGAGCCCGCTCCTCGGGTGGGGATGCTTTTCCCAGGGATGCATCCAGGATTGCTACAATGAATTGGAGCCTTTGAGATGGTATCATGTAAGATTTCCTGAAGTTGAGAGAGAAGCCCAATCTGTGAAGGAAGTGACAGGTGGAGATGAGATGTTCCAGGGAGAACTGGCCCTGATCAGCCAATCGTTCAGGTAGGAGTAAACGTGAATTCCCCCTCTCCTGAGACTCGCTGCAACAACCGCCATCAACTTGGTGAAAAACCCTTGGGGCAGAGGTCAGCCCAAATGGCAGAACCCGAAACTGATAATGAGAACGGCCAACGACGAACCTCAGGTACAGTCTGCACTTGTGATGGATCGGCACATGAAAGTAGGCATCCTAAAGGTCCAATGATACCATCCAATCCTGAAGCTGGTGGGCCTGAAGGATCTGAGAAAGAGTTACCATCTTGAACTTGTCCTTCCCGAGGAACTTGTTCAAGTATCTCAAGTCCAAAATAGGTCTCAACTCTCTGTACTTTTTGGGAATTAGGAAATACGAGGAGTACCAACCCTTGTTCCTCTCTGCTACAGGTACTGGTTCTATAGCACCTTTCTCTAGCAGGGTTTGTATTTCCTGTATAAGGAGCGGATCTGGAAGTTTGTAAGAGCTGTTCCCCGGTGGAAGACTCTGAGGCTTCTTTAGAAAGGGAAGGAGGTACCCCTGGGCAACTGTCTCCAATGCCCATGCTTCTGATGTAATAGCCTGCCATTCTGTCAGATGCTTTTACAGTCTGCCTCCCACTGGGGTCCTGTGAACCAAGTCCTCAGAGAGGTTTTTGGGCAGCTGACGCAGTGGCTGATGGTAAAGTAGCCGCTGCGGTCTTAAACCCTCTTCCCCATCCACCATGGGGGAATCTTCTTTGGTCTCTTTGAACTGGTTGTCCTCTGCCCCTTCCAAATGTGGAGTAGTGACAAAAGGACCTTTCCCTCCAGGGTGCACCTGTGGTGGGACTTGGAGATTGTCCGTTCGCACCACTAAGTGATTTGGCTTCTGCCTTTGAAGTCTGTAGTTGCTCCAAACTTTCATCAGCCTGGCTTCTGAATAAATTAGTACCGTCAAAAGGCATGTTGAGCAGTCTGGATTGTACGTCTGGACAAAATCCAGACTTTCTCAACCAGGCAAACCTGTGCATAACTGTACTAGCTGCCATAGAGCTGCTGATACGGTCAGCAGAGTCGAGACCAGTCTGGATGGATTCGCACATCGGATCATTCCCAACCTTCACTAGGTTTAAAAACCCGTCTCATTCCTCCCCTTTGGGGATATGGTGAGGCGCCATGGATATACACTCCCAACGGGTGTGATTGAACCTTGCCAATGTGCACGTGGCTTTAGCCGATTTTAGGGCCATACTTCCAGCCAAATTTATTTTTGGCTAGGCCGTCGTAACGCTTGTCATCCCCATCAGGTGGGATAGTAGGTTAGGCATTTTGTCTATTGGTTGAGGTGGCAGCTTGAACCACCAGACTTTCTGGTGTCAGGTGTTTTAATAGATAAAAAAGGTCACTGCTTGATATCCTGTATTTTGAGGTCAACTTCTTGATGACAGCTAGATTGAGTTCAGGTGTCTCCCAATTGCAAAAGCTGCATGCAACGTCAATAGGGTCTTCTTGAGGTCCCTTGTCCAAAATGTCGGTCAAGTCATCTTGCTCAAAAACTGGACTTGGCCTAGCCCAACCATAGACTCTACAACCCTTAACATCAACTGCCTGTAGGTAACCTCAGCATGATCACCAGGATCTGACCTGCCGAACTACACCTTTGGTGAGTTGTCTAACCCACTGGCATCATGCAGGCAGCTCTTGTAGATTCTTTCTTCTTGACCTTTCAGAAATGAATGCTTCAGGGACTGATGGCGTACCATATTGGATGCCAAAAGGCCTAGATTAATTTGAAGATGGTTCTGAATCCTCATAATTAGAAGAAAGGGACTTAAAATATTCAGCCCTAGGCATAGGGCTATATGTCTTCTCCATGGTACTCGATGGAGTCATAATGTCTGTCGACAAAGGAGCCAAAGTAGTCAAAACTGTCAACGTTCCTGGCTTTGACGACTGCCTCGACACCTGATGGCAATCTATGGCGCCGTTTCTTTCCATGTCTAGACGATGACGAGTGGTGGGAACCACTACACGATCGGAATCAATAATTTTTTCTTACATCGAGGAGAAACAGTTCTTGACTCGTCCCAAGTTCATTTTTCGAGGGAGTCAAAGGGAATTTATAGGTCCACCCTGCTGCAGGCTTCCCTCTGCGCTCTCTGAGGGCTTACAACGTCATGGACAGGCAGTCCTCACACTCCCATGATGGATGAGCGGGTCCCAGACAACACAAGCATATTCTGTGGGGGACAGTGACAGACATTTTCAAACCGCAGCCACAGCATTTCTTCATACCCGACGGAGTGGAAGACTAGGATGACAAAGCCATTCTATTCAATTATTACTTGACGCTTTTCAATGATTTTTCAAAGATTTTCCTTCACAAACGAACAAAGCGTACCATATCCGAAGCGCTAGCACCGAAAAATGGAACTGAAGCCAACGGACGCTCCTTGTGCTATACAACCTTTGGTGAGGTCGACATCGAGACGGAGGCCTCCGAGGGCCATCGAGTCGACAGGCATCAACGCAAATCGCTCCCTGCTGAATTTATTTTTCAGAAGCAGCAAAGCTGTATATTGGAAATAGCAAAAAAATAAGGAATACGTGGGAGGACACAATCCATTCGAAGGGCATGTTTGCAAGTGGAGAGCTGCGTCTCCCTATAGTTGGGCAGACAGCAACATTCGGTACCTAGGGTGCAAATTACGAAGACCCTGGGAGCCGTATGCCAGGCCAACTACCCCCCTGTTCAAGAAAGTGAGGCAATTGCTTTTAGATTGGGGTCCCCTGTAGAGATTGTGGCTGTGGAGCATTAACACCTTGAAGATGGTGATCCACCCAAAGATCCTATACTATTTTCCATCCCTCTCGATACCATATGAGTTAATGTATTTGTAATAATAAAAAGCAGAGGGTATCCATGAAGACTCTAATGGTGCCCACTCATATGTTATGTTATGTTACTTTGCATTTATATAGCGCCTTATGTACCATTGGTATGGTCTGAAGGCGCTGGTAGGTTGAACGCCCTCGGGAACCGAAGTTCAAGTCAGTGGAGAGAGTAGAGAGAGTCAAAGGTGCTTGTGAGCACCGGATATGTGTGCAGCAGGTGTGGCATACGTGTAATAGCTGCTTCATAGCGGTAGGTGTGGTGGTTGAGAGATCAGGAGTATGTGTTCGTTCTGGCAGGTTTTATCCAGACCGGTTCTGGCTGCGTTAGGCCTGAGAACGCCTGGCTGAGGGGGGTGAAACCAGCAGTGATTAGTTAGAGTGATGTGGCGTATGAGGCAGATGTTGGTATGAGAACAGCTATACCGAATGGTGTCATAGTATCTCTGTGTTCTAGTTGAGTGGTGGTGTAAAGAGGAGAGTAAACATGGCGATGTGATAAGATGGTTTACATGATCTTTCAAGCGTTACATGCATTCCAAACCATTCATGTATGTCACATATTTCTAAGCGCACCAGTCAGTTCCACGCGCTCCCCGAACCGTTCCACGCACTCCCCGAACCGTTCCACGCACTCCCCGAACCGTTACATGCACTCTGATCTGTTCCATGCACTCGGATCTGTTCATGTAATCCACTCGTTTCCGTGAATTAATTCGCTCTTACGCACTTGTCTGCTCTATACACTTGTTCGCTCTACCCACCAGTCTGTTCTGCGCACTCTTACGCGCTGCGCACTCTTACGCTCTCCGCACCCATCCGCTCCATGCAGTCCTCCGTTCTATGCAATCGTCCTTCCACGCACTCATCTGCTATATGCACTCATCAGTTCTACAAAGTCGTTCACATATACGCACTCATCCGCTCTATGCACTCATCCGCTCCTGAGTTCTACACACTCATCTGCACCTCTCAACTCATCTGCCACGTACGCACTACACACTCATCTGGTCTACACTCATCCGCTCTGCACATTCAACTGCTCTATGCCCTCCTGCGTTCTATACACTCTCCCACACTTACGCATTCATCTACTCTACACAATTGTCCGCTCTGCACACTCATCTGGTCTACACACTTATCCGCTCTATACACTCATCCACTCAACACACATCTGCTCAGCATGCTCATGCGTTCTATACACTCATCTGTTCTATACACACATCCGATCTACATACTCATCCGCTCAACGCATTCGTCCGCACAGCGCGCTCATCCGTTCCACTCACTTCAACCATTCTAATGCTTTAATCCGCTCCATTCATTCATCATGCATTATCGATTGAGGCTATGTTCCTTGTCATACGCACTGGGATCGTTCCGTGTTCTCTATTTCATGCACTGCTCTCGTCTCATGTACTTGAATCTTCAATTTTGTACTTTCCATTTATGCCATGCACTCATACAGTCGGAGACATTTGTCTGTGTATTCATCAGTCTCTCAATCATCTTTCCATCCTCTTCTCTTTCTTCAATTTGCCCGTTTTTGTTCATTTTGTCCATTGCACTCATTACATCCAATTCATTAATTTAAACTTCATTACTATTTCCGTGTAATTTATTCTTTTTACCCACTTCACTGCTTTGGACTACTTACACGTTATATTTTGTTTGTCCTTTTAGTTTACATTGGCGGTTAGTAGTTGTTGATTTCTCACATGGATCTTGATGATGTAATGTTATTTGTCTTATTGTTATCAAGGATCTAGTAGTTTGTTGGATTGGGGTCATTGAGCTGCTGTTATTCTGTTTGGGTTAGTTTGCGTACGGGTTGGTGTTAGGGGAAGAGCCAGGTTTTCAGTAGTTTGCGGAAGGACTTTAAATCTTCAGTTAGGCGGATGCGGGGTGGGAGTGCGTTCCACAGCGAGGGGGCCAAGGCAGAGAATGATGATCCGCCAAACCTGACAGTTTGTTTTAGGTATGACTAGGAGGCCGGCTGAGCTTGATCTTAGGGGACATGGAGGGTGATAGGGTTTTAGCTTGTCTTGAAGATATTGAGGTCCGGATTTATGCAATGCTCTATGAGAAATGCATACGGTTTTGAAAGTCACCCTTCGGGCCACTGGAATCCAGTGCAGAGTCTTAAGGGCTGGGGAGATGTGGTCTCTCGGGCCAAGCGCAAGTAGTTTTGGCTGCAGCGTTTTGGGCCCTTTGAAGTTCATTCAGTTGGTAAGCATGGATTCCTAGGTAGAGGGGGTTTGCGTAGTTCAGTCTTGATATAACAATTTATTGGACCGCGGAGAGTCATTTGGGAAAGGAGAGATGTGGAAAGATGCGCCTAAGAGTTTTAAGGTGGTAGTGGCAGGCCTTTGAGGCATTGTTGACTTGGCGCGAGAGTGATCGATCAGAGTCAAGGGTGCATCCAAGGTTTTTTTTACTGAATTGCCCATGGCGGATGGCCAGGGTGTGGAAGAAGTTCGGAGTTGCCACATACCATGATTTCAATTTTGGAGGGATTTAACAAGAGGTGGCTTTGGGTCATCCGTCATCCAGAGCTCTATGTCAAGGAGGCAGGAAGCGAGGTCAGGTCGGCAGTTGGGTTTTGAGTTCAGGAGTGTTAGAATTAGTTGAGTGTCGTCCGCGTAGTTGTAACACAGGATGTTGTGTGAACGAATTATTGGTGGGAGGGTGGTTAAGTAGAGATTGAACTGGAGGGCAGATAGGCATGCTCCTTGTGGGACTCCCATGTCGACTGGTCGGGCTTGGGAGGAATAGGTGGAGAGTATTGTTATTTGGTGTCTACCTTTGAGGAATGATGCTATCCATTTGAGAGCGGTACCACTAATTCCTAGGGAGTGGAGGCGGTCAAGGAGGATTGAGTGATTGATAGTGTCAAAGGCGGCGGATAGATCAAGAAGGATTAATGCGGCGCATCCCGCGGAGTCTGCCGTGATTTTAAGGTCATCCCAGATTGACGTTAGGGTGGTTTCAGTTCCCTGACGGGCTCTGAAACCTGATTGCGCAGGGTCGAGGAGATTGTTGGCTTCAACAAAGGCATTTAGTTGGGAGTAGGCGGTTCGGTCAATGAGTTTGGCAAGGAATCTGGTGTTTGAGATGGGGTGGTAGTTTTTAGGCTCGAGAGGGTCGAGGGAGGTTTTTTTTAGTAGAGGTTTGACATGAACCGTTTTGAATGTGTCAGGAAAAATACCTGAGGAAAGGGAGTCATTTATGATGGATCTTGCGTGTTCTCCTGCGCAGGTAGAAGCGAAAATTTCCTTGAAGGTTGTGGCGGGGCAGGGGTCTAACGGAGAGCCGGATGGTTTGCGGGCAGAGAGAAGTTTGAGAAATTGGTCGGATGATATTGGACTAAAGGAATCAAAAAGTTGGTTGCGTAGTGGTCGCAGGCGGGGGGGATGGCCGGTATGGGGGGAGGGTTGCCTGGTGGATGTAAGAGAGCCAGTTTGGTGGATAGTGCATTTGTTCTTTCGAGAGCCGTGGCGTAAAAGTGGAGAGAGAGTGAGTTGCACAGTGATTGTGAGGGGGTTGGGACGGTGGTAGTGCATGCTGGTTTGGTGAATTCGGAGATGATTTTGTGAAGTTCTTTGCTGGGGTTTTTGCAGTTTAGGATTCGGGAGTTGTAGTGGGCTTTTTTTGCTTTCTGGATTTCGGCCTTGTATTGATGAAGGTGTCGGGCCAAGGTGGCTCTGCACTCTTGGGTTTTGTCTTTCTGCCATTTTCGTTCTATGTATTTTTATAGTTGTTTAGTGGTCTTCAAGTCAGGTGTGAACCATCTAGGGAACAGGCCACGGCGGGCTGATGGTTTGCAGGAGGGTTGTGAGGCGCATTAGTGAGGTAGTGAGCCATGAGTCAAAGGCATTGGGGGTTAGTTGTTTATTGAGTTGGCAGGTAGGTGGAGGAGACTGGAGGAGTGCTTCGGCTAGGTCAGGAAGGATTATTCGTTTTTTCCAGCATTTGCGTAGATTCGAGGGTTCAGATTCAAGTACGGGAAGCGGGTTGGGTGAGTAAATGTTGAAAGAGACAATGGAGTGATCGGACCAGATGATAGGGGTTGGGGGGTTTTAGATGTATCTGGTTGTGGGAGCTAAAGATGGCATCAAGAGTGTGTCCTTTATAGTGAGTCGGGCCGTTTATGTGGGGTTGGAGGTTAATCGCGTCTAGACCGTCAACCAGAGAGTGTGTCATAGGGTTGGTGGGGATGTCGAGCTATATGTTGAAATCTCCAAGAAGGGTGAGGTTGGGATGGTTGAGTTGAAGGGTGGCAATAGAGTCGCAGAGGTGGTTTGAGAATTGTCTATCGTAGCCAGGTGGTCTGTAGATTATTAGGAAGCTGTGTGAGAACGACGGGGAGAGGGATAGTTTAACGAGGAGTGATTCGCAGGAAGGAATGGATGGTTACTTGTCGATGATTGAGGCGTGGAAGTGAGACTTGTAGACGAATGCTATTCCACCACCTCTATAGGGACGGTTCAGTGGGATTACGGAGTAGTCAGGGGGGAAGGCTTCATAGACAATTGGGGCGAAGTCGTCAGAGAACCAAGTTTCGGTGATGAACACCAGGTCTGGTTTGTCAGAGGTGAGGAGGTCAAAGGTCAAAGATGCTGTGTCTATTTTTTGCTACGGATCGGGCATTGAATAGGATGCAATTCACTTCGGTAGGTGAGGATGGTGCCGGAGCTGCAGCGGGAGGGGGTGGAGGGGAGTGGGTGAAAACTTGAGAGGGAGAGCAGTTGGGCGATTGGTGATAGATGGGAAAAGTGGGCGAGCAGAAAAGTTGGCGGGTTTCGGGTGGGAGTGGTTGGATGTGTGTGATAGGGTGATTGGGTTTGGCACGGGGGATTTGAAGGTGGGATGTGGGCGGTTAGGAGTTGCAGTCGGTGAGAAATTGAGGGCGAGGGGTTTCAGGAAGGATGAAGCGAGGGGGGATGGTGGTGAATGGGGGAATGAGGTGGTGGGTCGAGACAGGGAAGGCGAGTGTTGAGAGGTTGAGGGGGACCAGGTACGTTTCCTCTTTAGTGTCTTTGTTGCGATTGGGGTATGAGAGAGGGTAGGGAGTTCAGAGGGGGAGAGGGATGAGGCTTCAGTTCTTGCTAGGGCTAGGCGAGCAGTTTTTAGGGAGGGGAAAGGGTGTGGTCGATGGGGGATAATGGCAGGCGTTAGTAGGAAGAGCGTGGGGTGTATGATTGCAGGCCGGGGTGTGTCCGATATGATAGTGAGGGGAGCGGGGATGGTCAGCGTAGGCTGGTCGGAGGTGGGGTTTGGGGGAGCAGTGGTTTTAGGGTGGTTGGCTCGCCACTGTGCCCCTCTGGCTTGGTGTTTAGAAAGGGGACGGGTAGGGGATGTGAAAGGGGGTGGGATGATTTGGGAAGGGGGGACGGGAGGCAAGGCGGGCCGGAGAGTGGAGGCGGTCCACGGTGGTTGTTTACAGTAGCCCCTGGAGGATTGGGTGCACTCATGGTTAGTGAAAGGCTATTGGGCACAGCTTTCACAGAGAGGCTATTGGGCACACGTCTAAAAACAACTTTCACAGAGGCTCTTGGGCACGCTTCTAAATTCACACTTTCACGGGGAGGCTATTGGGCACACTTCAAGAACAATTTTCACAGAGGGATTATTGGGCACACCTCTAAATGCAGTTTAGCACAGAAAGGCTATTGGGAACACTTCTAAATTCAAACTTTCACAGAGGAGCTATTGGGCACACTTCAAAACTCGGTTAGGCACAGAGAGGGCATTGGGAACACTTCTAAATGCAGTTTAGCACAGAGAGGCTATTGGGCACACTTCAAAATTCAGCTTTCACAGAGGGGCTATTGGGCACACTTCTAAATGCAGTTTATCACAGAAAGGCTATTGGGAACACTTCTAATGCAGTTTAACACAGAGGGGCTATTTGGCACACTTCAAAATTCAGCTTTCACAGAGAGGCTATTGGGCACATTTCAAGAACAACTTTCACAGAGAGGCTATTGGGCACACTATGGGGAATTGGGAGTGCCTGACTTTCACCTATGTTACCTAGCAGCTCAAGTGAGGGTGGTCCACAAGTGGTTTACGGAAGATCAGAGCAAGATATGTTGGAGGATGGATAGAGCTGTTGTGGGAAAGCCCCTGGACGAAGTTCCTTGGTTCCCTAGGAAGAACAGACCTAGGAATATGTATTTGAGCAGAATCACAGCGGTGGTGGGAGAGGTGGGGGATTCACTGGTTCATTTGGTGGGTCCAACAACCTTCCCTTATCCATTGAGGCCACTATTCCGAAACCCTCAGTTTGGGCCAGGACAGGAGGGGGCGGGGGGCCTTTGCACGGTGGGAGGCAGCAGGTTGCACCACGCTGTGGGACATGGTGGTAGGCCAGGACATTAGGACTTCTATGCAATGCAAACAACATTTCGGGCTGGGGAGGGGGACAGATTTCGGTATTCGCAGCTGAGACACTGGCTTCGGAACCCAGAGATCATATCACAAATGCAGTGACCATGGAGCTCACACCTTTCGAAAAATTTGTGACGAGTAACTCCGGGTACAAACACATGATAGCAACACACTTCCCTTTTCACTTTTTCTCCGACTCCCCGACAGCTCCAGATTGGCTGTACATGTAAAATAAAAAAAAAAAAATAAAAAAAAAAAAAAGGGAGGCCACCCTGGGACAGGCAACAGAGGAAGACCAGTGGGCCAGTCTATTGGGTGGAACATACCCACACTTACTAGGGCACTGCAGATGTGGATTGCATCTCACTCCAGGGAATTATATAAATGCTATCCAGCAGTCTCTGATAAATGTTGGAGGGTGCGGGGAACTCGGGACCTGGGAGTGTATATGGTGGAAATGCCCTTCTGGAATACTGCTATGGTTGCAATGTCGCAGATCCTTGGGTTACAAATTCAATTGAACCTTGGAGAGGTCATGCTGGGGATGGGAGACACCCTTGAGAACTTGGCGTCTCAGGACCAGAGGAAATCATATATGATTCTTACCATAGCTGCCCTGCTGTCGGTGGCGCAAAAATAAAAAAAATAATACAGTCCCTACAGAGCAGGAGTGGATGGCCAAGATATGGAACTGTTACATGTGATTTTAACAAATTAAATTACAGAGAATGCTGAAATAACAAAACTTTTATAACAAAAAAAACATCAGTATTTTATTTTATTATTTTGGGGGTCCCACCCAAACCCCCCCTCCCATTTCCCTGTGCTATTAAACCCACTGCAACCTCCTCCTCACCCATTTTAACTCCTTATCCCACACCCTATATACGTTTTAAACCAAAAATTCGATATTATTACGTTATAAAATTTTCGTTATTACAACATTCCCTCATGTAATTCGTTAAAATCACTGCATACCATATGGAACTTTGCCACCTTGGAGTGGGTGACGTACTCAAATCAGGGAGACCACTAGAAATTTAGAGCAGATTGGAACTTGGTCTTATCGTTCCTTTACAATGACTATCGAGTTGCCCAGTGTCCACAGGTTGTTGGGTTTGGTTTGATGTAGTCCAGAAGTAAGACCTCAAAGACTAGAACACAACATTTCTCCATGGCTAGCACCAAATCTTCAATATCATACTTTAAATCCCAGGAGAGGACAACTACATCCCCCTGTGTAAAGATACAGTTATCAAACCACTTGGAAAAATGTACCACTCACTCCACTTCCCCAATAAAGTTAGCCTGGGTTGACCTGTGAAATAGTTCATGACCATCAAGTACCCTCTAAATACCCAGATTATCATGAGTGATTATAAGTTCCATATTTTTTTATTTGCCTGTATACACCTTTGTATTTTATGTGATTTGTGCCCATTTTTATATGACTGCCTAGTTTTCTTACAGTGTCGCCGTCTTTCTTCCCAACCAAGAGCTTTGTCAATTCCTATTTTCCGAATATCCCAACGCATCAATTGCTTGCGGTCCCTCAACCAACAAATCAAATGAGTCAATATGCTTTATGTCAAAAGGGCTTGCCCGTGTAGTAAGAAAACTTCACTACCATAATGGAGTCAGAGTTTGACTTCCAAAGCTTGGGTTCCCACTTTGTGATATTTATTGCAACTAGTAGGCCACCAGATGGGCAGCCTCTCTCCCTTTTTAGCTTTCTCTATTAAGGTTGTGAAACCATCTCACATTTCCCGTACAAGTGCCTTGATACCTCTGGGTCTGGACACTACACATATGAAAAGATTTTAATGAAATAAAAATAAATAAATCTATCACCGGAATCTCGGTTAACCAAGTTTCATGAAGAGCCAGGAAATCAAACTCTTTGAGATTGTTTAACGTTTTAACATTCACAAAACTGTTGCATTCCAACTTAGAGAAACTAAATGAGAGTAAAAATCCTGGGCGTGGTCCCCCAGGGTACCTGAAAGCTATCCCCAATCTTGTTCTGTGGTAATGGAGCCCTGAGCTACCAACATCGAGTTCACTCTCTTAGAAGGAGATCATCACGGGCATCCTTCACTAAACCCCATGCTATTTCCAGAACAAAATGCACTATACATTTGTTAAACACATCCTCATCAGGTAACTCAATCTGGTTCACATCTGCAGACGAGAGCAATGACAAAGAGGGAGTACTTTTTAAAATGGCCATAATTCTGGACCTGTTCATCAGAATTTCAATTTAATCTAAAAAAAAAAAAAATAGAACATTTAGTAACAAATGTAGGTTTACCATAGGGCTCCCTAAGCTTTAAATTATGTAGAGATGTGTCCTAATGTTTAGTTATAGATTGTCCGAAATGCAAAGAGTTCCCATTCACATAGTTGTGTTTGTTCGACATCATTTGGCCCCGAGAGCCAGGAGTAGCTCATGGTTACTGTTAAGCTAACCAGGCTTGTCTAGGACACAAGCAGGAGCTATATAGTTCTCAGCTACCCCCAATTTCGAACCATGGAACAGTAAGACATGCATTACTTACTGTAATAGCATTTCTGATGATTGTATCTGCTTAGATTCACATGCTGTGCATATAGTCTGACATCCAGTGGTAACTGCAGAGTATTGCATCTCCCTTTCGATTCTCGAAAGACGACGTCGACATGGGCGTACCTGTAGCACTATCCCTAACGTGAAGTGTAGTGTACCCAAAAACACTCACGCATCGAGCTCCCTCCGATTGTATTTTTTCTGCCATGAGGGAGCCTAATGACTATCGTGAGCGAGTACATAAAAGAGAGAAAGTAGTAGGACGTCTACGTTCCTTCCACCCGAGCAGCGAGGATGGGTGGGCGCATGTGAATCTAAGCAGACCAATCATCAGAAATGCTATTAAGGTAAGTAATGCACGTCTTCTGATGCGTGTTAATCTGCTTAGAATCACATGCTGCGCATAGACTAGCAAGAAGTACCCAGAGTTGGAGGTGGGTTGTGAGAAGGAACAGTAGTGAAAAGATGTCTTAGCACTGCATGTCCCACCTGAGAATCAGACCTAGAATGGGTGTCTAGGCAATAGTGTTTTGTAAAGGTGTGTACAGAACTCCAGGTTGCCGCTTTGCAAATGGACTCTAGTGGGACATTTGCAATGAATGCTAAGGAAGCCCCAGTGCCTCAAGAAGAGTGGGCTCTAGGCTTGAAGGGCAGTTCTCTCTTAGCCAGAGTATGATGTAATTGACAATCCACCTTGAAATGGCTGATTTAGAGACAGGATCCCCTTCTCTAACTGCTGCCAATGAAATGAAAATCTTGTTTGTCTTCCTCAGCGGTCTAGTTCTTTCCAGGTAAGACATGACTGCCCTGCGCACATCTAATGTGTGCAGGCTTCTTTCAGCCATGTCAGTCTGGTTCTGGAAGAAAGTAGGTAGTTTTATTGACCGGTTCACATGGAACTTGGATATTAATTTAGGCGCAAATCGAGGATGAGTGCGCAGAACCACCTTATCTCTGTGAACTGTAACGAAAGGGTCTAGAACTGAAAGGGCAGAAGTGATAGCCACTAAGAGGGCTGTCTTGTATATAAGATCCTGGAGACTTGCCTTTTGTATAGGCTCAAAAGGAGACCCCATAAGTCTAGTCAATACAACATTTAGGTCCCATCTGGGAGCCGGGTTAGAAATGGGGGGATGAATCCTTTTAGCCCCTTCCATAAAAGTCTTAAAAACTGGTATGTTCTAACACAACACCTTCTGTTGTGATGTAGTGTAGGCTGAAAGAGCAGCTAAGTGAACTTTGAGGGAATTAAAAACTAGGCCTGAGTCTAGTAAGTGAGTCAGGTAAAATACAATTTGTGTAGGAGAGCAGTCAATAGGATTGATGCCCTTGGAATTACACCAGATTACAAAGTGCTTCCATTTACTGTAGTAGCAGCATCAGGTGTTAGGTTTCCTGGCCTCCCTAAGCATGTCCATACATCTTTGAGGAAGTTTTAGGTGCCTGAAACTCTATGACCTCAGGAGCCAGGCTGCTAAATTCAGGGTTTGCGGGCATGGGTGTAGTGTTTCCCCCTTGTCCTGAGATAAAATGTTGTATGGGCAAGGCAGTTTCATTGGAGGACATGGGGACATCGCCATCAGATGAGAACCAGGGCTGGCGGGCCCAGATGGGGGCCACCAAAATTATGGTGACTGGTTCCTGGTGCATCTTGTGCACGATTTTGTTGAGTAGGGGAGTCGGGGGGGTGGGAGAGCGTAAACAAATTTCCCTTACCATGCTATCCTGAGACCGTTCCCCTTGGATCGGTTCTGGGAATACCATGGCATTGAGCGTTCTCCAGAGTTGCGAACAAGTAGATCTCTGGGAAACCCCATTCTGCGAAAACGTTGGAGACTGTCTTCGTGTAGTTGCCATTCGTACTCTACGGGCAGTGGGAAGTCTCTGCTGAGCACGTCAGCCAGAAGATTGAGTGCCCCTGGAACGTGTTGGGACAATAGGAACAGCCTATATTTGAGAGCCCAGTTCCAAATGTTCTGGGACAGCTTGGATGGCCCTGGAGAGTGTGTGCCCTCTTGTTTGTTCAGGTAGTACATGGCCGTGGTGCTGTCTGTGAAGATCAGGACTGTCTTCCCCTGTAGCTGTGTCTGAAAGGCTTTCAGTGCTTTGAATAGGGCTAACAGCTCCAACAAACACACCGTGCACCGTCGGCTGAAGCAGGTGAGCACCCAAACCCCATGAGAGATGCATCCATCGTGAGAGTGGCTTCTACTAAAGGGGTGGTGAAGGATTTCCCCTTCAAGAAGTTTTCCCTCGACCACCAGTGCAGAGAGAGAACGAGGGCTGGCGAGACAATCACCAGATCTTCCCATTGCCCGCTGGCCTGACACCACTGGCTGTTGAGCCACTCTGGAATGGGACGCATGCGCAGATGCACGTGAGGAACTAAGTAAATGCAGGACGCCATCATTCCTAACAGTCGCATGGCTTTGCGTTCCATCACCTCCCGACTTGCTACATATCGAGGGATCTGAAATAGCATGTTTTGAACCCTCTCGTTGAGGGGTAGACGAGGCAGTCTTCTGTCTGAATTAGGGCCCCTAGAAAATGTTTGACTCGACTGGGGTCTAGGCTGGATTTCTTCACGTTGATGGAGAATCCCAGGCTGAATAAGAGGTCTATCGTCTTTTGAGTATTCAACAGGCATGTTCCATAGGAATCCCCTGCTATGAGCCAGTCGTCGAGGTAAAGGTAAACCAGAAAGGATACTGTGAGAAGGTGCGCTGCTGTCACTGCCAGTAACTTTGTAAACACCCTTGGTGCTGAGGCAATGCCAAAGGGGAGTACTTTGAACTGATAGTGCTCGTCCTCTATCATGAACCTTAGGTATTTTCTGTGCGCCGGCAACATTGAAATATGAAAGTATGCATCTTTCATATCCAATGTTGCCATGTAATCCCCCTGTTTCAGCAGAGGGATTACCTCCTGCAACGTGACCATACGAAACTTTTGAGGTTTGACAAATTTGTTTGCTGGGCGTAAATCTAGCACAGGGCGCATGGTGAGATCCTTTTTGGATACAAGGAAGTACACTGAATAATTACCCTTGTTTACCTGTAGAAGAGGGACGACTTCTATGGTGCCTTTTTCCTGCAGGATCTCGACCTCTTGCAGCAGGATGTGTAGGTATTCCTGCATCAGGCGTCTTGATTTCGGTGGTCTGAATTGAGGTGGTCAGCAAAACTATGCAGTACCCGCGGCGACGGTCTTGAGTACCCACTGGTCTGTTGTTATCCCCTCCCATGCATGAAGAAATTATGTTAGGTGTCCCCCAACCGGGGAGGCATGGGAGGGGACCTGGATGTGAGGGTCATTTCTGACCTGAGGCCGGGGAGCATCCGGGGGTGAAATTCCGGCCCCTTCCATTTCCACGTCGTCGTCGTCTAGGTGGATATGTTGTGTTGGTGTTGGATCCCTGTCCTGAGGACCAGTTGTTTCCTGAAACATACTGGTTGTAAGGGGAGCGAGATGTCCCACGAAAGGAAAGAGCCACCCCCTCTTTGTTGGAAGGGTATTTGGGTAATCTGGTTCAAGAAACGAGAGTCTCATGCTCCTTCTTTGCTGTCTCAAGTACTTCATCAACAGCCTTACCGAAAAAGTTGGTTCCCTCAATTGGTTTGTTTATCAAGGATGCTTGGGTTTCAGGCTTAAACCCGGAGTTCTGCAACCAGGGGTGCCGTTTCAGTATGGTGCCCTGGGCCAAAGTCCTGACTGCTGTTTCAGCAGCAACCAAAGTATGTTAAGAATATTGTGGTTCACCTGCTTGCCCTCAGATACTATCACAAGCAGGCGAGCTCGCAGCGGTTCAGGGACCTCTGAAGGCCCTCTTGCAGCAGGTTCCATTGGATGTCCGCATAGCTAACCAACAGTGCGGTGTTGTTGGGTGTGCGTGTGGAGTATGCTGCAGCAGTCGTAATCCTTTTTCCCAGTGTGTACAACTTTTTGCATTCTTGATCAGGCAGTGTTTCACCTTTAGACAAGGGGACACCCGCCCTCTTCCTCGGTGTCGTAACTACCAAGGAATCCGGAGTGGCATGCACCCTAAGGGGGTCGGTAGGAGAAGGGCGAACAGCTTCTTCATCATGGGATTAACCGCCGTGGTCTGAGCTGGTGTTAACAATGAAGGAGCCAGACGACGTCTCTTAATAGAGTTCAGTAATGGAATGGCCTGACTAGCATGAGTCTTTTCCTTTAGAATATCTTGAACAAAATCCGAATCCGGTACAGCCTCCTATGTGGCAATTTGGAAATGTTCTGCTGCCTTCTTTCAGATAGCGTTGAATGCCATTTGATCATCCACAGGAGAGGCATGACAAACTGCTATGGTAGGAGGGGAATCCATACACAAGGCATCAGGGTCCGGGGTAGGGGATGCCTAGGGTTATCAACCGGATGGTTATCTTCCCAACCTTCCATGGGATCAGCAGGATCATCATTAGGGTCCCCAAAAGGATCATCCTCCTGCACGTAGGTTTCCACAGGAACCTCATCATCAGTAAGGTCAAACGCATTTTCTTCATGAAGAGCATCAAAGGTCCTCTGAAACTTAGTCATAGGCGTATAAGGGAACTCCTCACGAGGCCTCTTTGGAGCAAACCTTTCTGAGAATTCAACAAACTTCTCTAGTCCGTTCATGCACCCCTCAAACTTCTCTCTGGTCCATGATGATGATCCAGAGGAGTCCAGGGGAGGAAAGGGGTCTTCTTGACGATTTTCCTCTATAAAGCGTAGAGATTTTACCCCTAAAGTCTTCATTAAAAACAAGGGGCTCTCAGAGTAATCCTTTTGAGGCTCCGGGCATTGTGACGTGTCTTTAGACGCGTCTTTAGGCGGTTCTTTAGGCGGTTCTTTCTGTTTCAACGTCTCCTTCAACTGTTCCTTATGTTTCATCGCAGAGGCAATCCTTGCTATAGTATAGCTGATGCTCGGGGTTACCGAGAGGTGCAACGGTTGAGCACAGCGCAACAGCGCGCACCTAGCAGCATACCGAAGAGTACTGCCTGGCCGCTGACTATACCGGTTTCTCCACGTGGACTGAATAACAGTTGTTGAGCTTGACTAGGATACTGGGCTGATTTACACGTTAATTTTGTGTAAAACCATCTTAAGCGGTGTCAGCACTTTCTTCTGAAGCGTCTAGACGGCGCGTCTTTTTTGGTGCTAGCGCCCTTACTTTTGAACTGCCCAGATGCATGCCGCCATCACGGTTGCGGGGAGGGCTGCCGATCATAAAGATCAGCGGGTACTGCCGAAGTATCCGACATGCCCGTTGGCGCTTTGGAACGCTTTGACTGGACCACCGAAGCAGAACCGTGGGTTGCGTGCTTTGGGTGGGAATCAGGTGCGTTCCTGTCACCGGGATGTATTGTCCCCATAGCAGGACTCTCGTCATGCATATCGGTGCCAGGGTTGGACGCTGCGGATCGAGAACTCTCGGCCGTAAGGTCAATGGCCTCCGAAGTGGAGCCTTGGTCATTGCTAACCTTTTCGTCACACTCTGTGGCTGTGGCGGCGGGGGAATTACTTTCGGCCTGCGACATAACGCAGGCCGCCCACCGCTTCAAACGGCGCTCCTTAATAGTCTTGGGACATAGGAGTTTACAGGCCGCACAGGGTGCCACGTTGTGATCGAGGGGGAGACTCTTATTGCACTGACGGTGCTCGGCTTTCCACAGAAATGTTGCCTTACAGGAAGGACAAAATCTAAATGGAGTCCTGTTCATAGCGCAGGATAGTGATAGCGACGACAAACCTAAGGGAACAAAGAGGAGAAAAGGAAAGGCATTCTTGAAAAGAATATCACCACCCTGACCCCACTCTCCCTACTGTACAGGCCGGCTAGAAGGCCTGGCCACGTGGTCGGCATTGCCGACAGGATCAACAGCCATTGAAATTCCGCTGTCAGCAGCCTTCGGTAGTGGCACAGGATCAACCGTCGAAAGGAGTGACAATGAGAATAACCGACTGAAGTTTGAGAAATATAACTATAACGTAATGTTGTATGAAGAGCTCCGCATTAAGGCAACCAGATAGCTGGGCGGAAAAAAACAATCTGAGGGACCTTGACGCGTGAGGGATTTTGGATACACTACATGTCACGCTAGGGATAGTATTACAGGCACGCCCATGTCGACGTCCCCTTTCAATTCTTGAAAGACAAGATGCAATACTCCGCGGTTATCACTGTTTGTCGGACTAGACCTATGCACTGCTGTCCCTTGATGCCATTAAGGCGTTTGATTCTATATTTTGGGAGTGGCTAGTGGCGGTTCTAGAGGGTTTCGGCTTTGGCCCAGGGTTCATTAGGTCGATCAAGATACTTTACACCAAGCCTAGGGCCAGAGTAAAAACTGGAAAATACATATCTACGACCAGGGAAATATGCAGGGGCAATAGACAGGGATGCCCACTCTCCCCCATGCTTTATGTATTAGGACTGGAACCTAATGCTATCTATTTTCGAAAACAATTTTTTGACGCGGGGATACGGCTGGGAGGTATAGACCACATTATCTCTCTCTATGCAGACGACGTACTACTGTATGTCAGAGATCCACACAACAACGTGCCCACGATGCTAGACGTCTTAGATAACTTTGCAAAGGTTTCAGGCATACAATTTAGCAGGGTGAAGTCCTGCCTATTCCCTCTAGCAGGCCTCAAGAAGAAAGACATAACAGAACTTCCTGTGGTGGGGATACAGTGGGAGCTGACCTCATTCAAATACTTAGGGATACACATAATGCATACCCCTACACTAATGCACGTGCACAACACGAAGGCTGCAATCCCCATCTTGAGAAAATCCATGAACTTCTGGGCGAAACTTCCCCTATCCATGATGGGCAGAGCCGCAATAATTAAAATGATTGTTCTTCCCAGATTCTTGTACGGGTTCCAAAATATACATTACTACATCAATGCACCTTTTTTCCGCCTGTTGGAAAAGATACTTTGAGATTTCCTGTGGGGGAAAGGTAGACGCAAAATAGCACTCACCACCTTGGCACTACCATACACCCAGGGGGGAATCCAACTCCCAAACTTTCAAAAATACTACCTGGCAGCACAGCTTAGTTTTGTCACCAAATGGCTAGCAGATGAGGCCACATCTGAGACGCCTCTGTTGCAGTCCCTGATATCCCCGTTGTATATGAGAGAACTTATTTGGGCCCCCACCCACCTGATGGAAAAATTTGGCACAGGACAGAAATCCTTACCGGTGCAAAGCGCCAGTATTCCCCGGACATACCACTGATTTCGGACCTATGCAGATCCGTCGTAGATCTACAACATCTCAGACACTGGGAAAAGAAAGGGATATACTCATGGGGGGACCTATACACAGATGGGGCTTTTAAAGATTTTGAAACACTTCAGGAGGTAGACATACAGGCCAGTTCCTGTGGTATCAAAGGATGAGAACCACAGCTCGAACCAAGTGGACGTTATGGCCGGAGGAACCGGATTCAAACCCCCTGATTACATTACTGTATGCCCTGGGAGAAGGATGGAAGCCGGTGTCCCAGATCTACGGCCACCTAAGTGACATTCCCAACCCACGAAGTGCCGATTTGAAAAGTAAATGGGAAATAGACATGGGCCGGGAAATGACGGATGGAGAATGGGAGAGGGCTTTGACATATCCCGGAACAGTCTCCAGAAACCATAGATTTAGACAAATAAAACTCAACCTGCTACAACGAACATACTTAACCCCCATCCAGGCTGGCAAAATTCAATAAAACATTGCACTCCAATTGTACATGGGGTGGAATGGATAATGCAGACTTGATCCACATGTTCTGGTTGTGTACCAAGACGCAGTCCCTGTGGACTGCCATACAGCAGACAAGCGATAATCTAGGGTTGACCAGATACAAATGGACCCCAGAAGAATGCCTATTGGGCACATATCCCAAACCGGCCAAACTTAAGCAACTTGCCAGACTAATGGACATTATGTGCATACTGGCAAAAAGGACAATTGCAATGTCTTGGAAGAAATCACCTGGGCCTCAACAGAAAAGTTGGCACAGTGAACTGAAACGCTGGGTATGAGCAGAAACAACGGCTTGGGAAGACAGTGTAGCCAGATCTACGGACGCCTCGAGTATGACCCTGGAGGCCTGGAAAGAACTCACAGGCTCCCTGTTTAACCCCTCAGATGACAAGCCCCCATGATCTGGAACAAATCCACGGAAGGCGGACCTATGAACCGAATCAGAAGAACCTGAGACTAACCAGCTGCAACCTCACTGGGCCCTTATAGGCACAAGCCTCCTTTCCCCCCTCCTCCGGACCAGCCTGACCCCCCCGGTCCACAAAGCAGCATTAGCTCAACGGAAAGAACAACGGGAGAAAGTTAATGTTGTAATGTTAAATTGTTAATGTTTATGCCGAAACGCTCATCCTCTAATCACAGGCATATTTATTGTCTTGTAACTGTAACAAATAACAAATGCCAATAAACAAATTTGAAAATAAAATCACTGTTTGTCGGACTATATGCACAGCATGAATAAGTTACTTACCTGTAACTGTTCTCCAGCATGGGTCTGGCATGGATTCACATGCTCATGAATATTCCCCGTCGTCAGGCTGGGACTCCTCGGTAAAGAAAAAAAATATCAGTTTCAGTTTCGTTTCTGAACTGTCTTTCTACTAATAACCAATCACTGGTCTCTGGGTCATACTGCCCCCAGCCAATAACTGCCCTCTACCTAAACCCCTCCTGTGGCAGCCATCTTCAGATTTGGTAGCACGTAAAGTTGCAGTAGGACCAAGCGAAGAGCCGCAGAGGTGTTGGAGGGAGGGTTTGCATGTGAATCCATGCCAGACCCATGCTGGAGAACAACAGTTACAGGCAAGTAACTTGTTCTTTCTCCAGCATGGGGTCTGGCATGGATTCACATGCTCATGAATGCAAGAATACATAGCAGTACACACATGCACAATCACGGGAGGGGGCAAGGCTCAACATTAAGCATTTCAACAACTCAACATTAAGCACCACTTACCTCCTCAACAGGGTCACCTTCAAGCGAACAGGTTGCGCAGAACTGCTTGGCCGACTCTGGACTCCTCCCTGGAATCCCGGTTGATGCAGTAGAATTTCGTGAAGGTGTGCGTCAACCTCCACGTAGCAGCCCTGCAGATGTTCAGCAGGGGCACACCAGACAGGAACGCCGTAGTAGCAGCGATTGCTCTGGTCGAATGGGCTCTCCGACGACCAGGCAATGGTTGTTTGCCAACCGGTGACAGTGCATGATGCAGCCGGAGAGCCATCTGGAAATGGAAGCCTTGGTGAGGGCCTTCCCTTGGTTCACAGTGCCAAAGTTCACAAACAGCTGTGATGTCCTCCGAAAACTCTTTGTGCAGTCCACGTAGAACTTCAGCACTCCAGCCACATAGAGCAAGTGCAAAGTCCTCTCAGCCGGCGACGAAGGCGACGGGAAGAAAACGGGTAAGACCAAGGGCTCGTTAAGATGGAAGTCCGACGGCACCATGGGCATGAAGGAGGGGTGCGTCCTCAGCACTACCCTCATCTCATGGAATGTCAGGGACGGAGCCTTACAGGAGAGGGCCTGGATCTCTGCGACTCGTCGTGCGGAGGTGATGGCCACAAGAAACACTGTCTTCCACAATAGGAATTTCAGATGCGCAGAATGTAAAGGCTCGAATGGCGGCCCCATGAGCGTGGTCAGCACCACATTGAGCTCCCATGCAGGGGCCGGGGCCTTCACCGGCGGGAACAAACTCCTTCACCAGGTGGGGAGACCAGAGCGACAACCGCCCCGGAGTTCTGGTGTAGCAGGAGATAGCCGCCAGATGAATTTCGATGGAGGCATGCACCAGCCCCGCCTTGGGCAGCGATAGCAAGTACGGCAGCTCTTGATGGGCCGTAATCCGCAGAGGGTTGATCTTCTGTGCACGGCACCAGACAGAGAACCTTTTATGTCCATAGCACTTAAGAGTTGCGGAAGCCCTGGCCTTGGCAAGCACCTCCTTGCAGTCTGCCGGGATATCCTAGCCTCCGAACTCTAGTGCTGCAGGAGCCAGGCCTGCAGGTTCAGCAATCCTGGGTCGTGATGCAGGATCGCGCCTCCTTCCCTGGCAAGAAGATCAGCATCCATTGGCAGCTTGACTGGAGGGGACGCTGACATTTCCAGAAGGTCCGGGAACCATATCTGTCTCGGCCACGCCCATGTGTTGAGGATCATCATGCACCGGGACTGTCTGAGTTGACTGATGAGTCGCAGAAGCAACGGGAACGCATAGAGGAACAGGCCGTCGCAGGGGAAGGATAATGCATCCCCCAAGCTCCCCTGCTGCGGAAACCTGCTGGCGAACCTCCGGCACTTGGTGTTCGTCGCCGTCGCGAACAGATCAATCTGGGGCTTGCCTCATCTTCGGAATAGGAGATCTACTTGATCTTGTTGAAGCTCCCACTCGTGGCAAGAGCGCAGCTCGCTGCTGAGTGAGTCGGCGACTGTGTTCTTCACTCCTGCCAGGTGAAAGGGTACCAGGAACATCCCCTGGGTGACGGCCCAGTGCCACAAATCCTGCGCTTCCTTGGAGAGAGCAGGGGATTTGGTGCCCCCATGCTTCCGGATGTAGAACATCGTGGTGGTGTTGTCGATGAAGACCCATACCACTTTGCACTTGAGGGACAGAAGGAAGGACCTGAGGGCCCAGAACACAGCCCGGAGCTCTAGGACGTTGATGTGCAGCGATCTATCCTCTTGGAGCCAAAGGCCTCTTGCGTGGAGATCTCCGGTGTGCGCGCCCCTTTCCTCCAGGGAGGCGTCTGTCATTACTGTTTCCTGGTGCGCTGGGGTCTGGAAGTCCATGCCCGCCGCGAGGTGCGCGCGGGTGCCCCACCACTGGATCGCTTGTCGGAAAGCCTTGTTGAGGGAGATCTGGTCTTCAAAGCTTCCCGCCACTTGTATCCAACGGCCGTCAAGGAACTCCTGCAGCGCCCGCATCCGCAACCTGCACAGACGCACGAGGTAAATGCATGACGACATCATGCCGAGCAGGGACTCGATGGACCTCACCCTGGCAACTTCCATGGTCAACAGCCGTTGTACCTTGCCCAGGATGGCTTTTTTATCCTCTCCTACGACGGTGAAGCCAGCCGCGTCACTGTGTTGAGCCTGGTTCCCAGGAACAGGGCATCCTGTGATGGCACCAAGCAGGACTTTGCATTGTTTATCGAGAACCCCAGTTCTGTGAGCAGGAGGACGGTCCTCACTGTGTGGTCGACGGTGAGTTCTCTTGACCTCGCTCGCATGAGCCAATCGTCCAGATAGGGGTAGACGTGGATCCCCTGGAAACGCAGCTGCACCGGTGCCAGGCACTTGGTGAAGACCCTTGGTGCTGACTTCAAACCGAAGGGCAGTGCCTTGAACTGCTAGTGCCGCCCTTGGACCACGAAGCGCAGAAACTTTTGATGTCCTTTATGTATGGGGATGTGGAAGTATGCATCCTACAGGTCCAGCGACGACAGGAAGTCCCCTTCTTCCAGCTGTTCCAGCACGTGCTGAAGGGTGACCATACAGAATTTTTGAGATTTTATGTATTTGATGAGGCGGCGAAGGTTCAAGATGGGTCGCCAGCCGTCGGTCTTTCGGACGAGGAAGTACCGCAAGTATACTCCGGAGCCCCGGAGTCTCTTCATGACAAGCTCTATCGTACCCTTTTCCAGCATTGCTCGTACCTCCAGAAGTAGCTGTGGAATGTGATTTTCTTTTCTGGCCACAGGTGGAAAGGTGGGGCCACTTTCTTTGGCACTCCAGAGTGTGTCCGTGGGCCAGGGCATCCAGCACCCAACAGTCGGTGAAGATGGATTTCCACACGCTGACGAAGTTCGCCAGTCGGCCTCCCACCGGGGTGCTCGGGTGGGGGCCCGATGTCACAGCCGGTTCAGTCCTGCTTCACCAAGGCCTTGCCACCTTGGGCCCCTTGGCAATGACGACGATGTCCACCAGCCTTGCTGCGGCCTCTATAGGCTTCCTGCGACGAAGAGCGGGCCGCTTGACGGTACGACAAGCTGCTGCCGAATCCTTTGGAGGCACCTTGAGCATTGCCACCGGAGGTCCGAAAGGACAGCCGTCGCTGATGAACCGTGTCCAATGCATGGGCCGTCTCGGTGTCTGCCTTGATGGCCTGCAGTGGCTCGCCAACCACCATGTCGAACAGGTTGTTCCCGTCGAAGTGCATGCCAAGTTCCCTGGTCTGTACGTCCTGACGGAAGTCTGTGGCCCTGAGCCAACCGCGCTGGCGAAGGCAAACACTGTTGCCCATCTGGCGAAACCTGGTGTCGGCGATGTCCGTGGCTACCGTGATGGCGTGGTTCGAAGCCACCTCACCCTCTTACAGGATTTCAAGGGCTTGCGCCCTCTTGTCATACGGGAGAAAGTCCAGGAGTGGGGTGATTTTAAACCACAGCTCCCTATTGTAGCGGACCATGATAGCGAGAGCATTGGCCGCCTTGATGGTCGTCGCTGCCGACGAGATGACCCGACCTCCCATGGCGTCTAGCTTCTTCCACTCGCCGTCCGGCAGGGAAGTGGAAGTCGATGCCGTCGCCCTTGCCAATTTCTTCTTAGCCGCCGCAGAGACCACTGAGTCCAAGGAGTGCTGCGCCCTGAGGCACATAGGAGTGGAGTCTGGGACCCGGTACTTCTTCTCGTACCGGTGTCTCTTCGCAGGGGCCGTGGATGGGTTCTTCAGAAGGGACAGTCCTTTGTCCCAAATGTCGTCCAACAGCTGGACTGAGAGCACGGTCTTCCTCTTGGCCTTTCGTCGTTGATAAAGGAATCACTCTTTCTGCTCTTTGGGGCATAGCTGGAAAAGCTCCGAGGCCCTGGCGATCATGGCGTGAAACTAACCAATTTCATCGGGAGGGGAAGCCCGGGGAGGGGGCGATGGGATATCTGTGCAGTCGTAGCCGGCGTCGTCGACGTCCACGTCTCATCCCTCGGCAGAGGGGATGGAGGTGAAGGATGGAAGGGTGGGGGTGGGTGGACTCGCCTGCGCTTGGCTGGAGGGCTACCCGACGGTCCAGGTACCGCTGGATCATCCACCAGAGGTAAGGGCAACCTTGTCCTTATCTCTGTGCACATGGTGTGCAGCGCTTGCAAGATGTCTTCCGACCTGTCTGTCGGCAGTGGCATCGGTTGCGACGGGAGCGTCGGTAGAGGCGTGGTCTCCTCCGGGTCCTCGTCAACCTGCCGTTCTTCATCGGCTCCAACCTCGCTCTCCACCTCTGCCTCGTCGGGATCCTTCCTGTAGGCCCTGACCTCATCAAACCTCTTGTCCAGAACTGACTTGATGACAGACAGCTCGTCCTCGGAGGATGTATCTGAGTCCGCTAGGACTACCGTGCCCCCCTTCTTCTCGGGCCGGGGCTTCATGGGGGTCTTTTCGATCAGCTGGAAAGACGATTCCCTCCAGGATGGCAGGGCCTGGAGGTAATCTCCACTGGGGTTGCCTCTGCGGGCTTCGCCAGGGGTGCCACGACTCCCTCAATCAAGGCCTTAGCCGGGTGAATCTGGGCCTTCACGACCTTAGGCGCGTCCGAGGCCTTCACCGTGGGGGAGGGGGGTCACTGCCTCGCTCCCTCTTGGCTTTCCCCGTCGGACTGGCCGGGGCTTCTCCCGAAGCTTACCCGTGTTGTCCGACTTCCTTTTCATCAAGCCGGAGCGTTGGCTCGTGGTTGACGGCGTCAGCAATGTTGCACCCGGCCTGGCAGCCGAGGAGCCTGAACAAACGGTGCTCCCGGTGCCCACAGACTCGCAGTGCTTTGCCTTCTGTTGGGCCCCCATCTCCGGAGCACCCTCAAAGGTCTTAGAAAACAGCTCAGACTTTTTCGCACCTGCTGCCGGGCTGTTCGCCTATAGCCAGTCAGCGAGTCATTTACGACGGTCCTTCATGGTCTGGACAGACATGTTCTTGCAGAACGCACAGTCCTACTACACGTGCGACTTGTCGGAGTGTAGGTAGTAGAGACACTGGGAGTGCTCATCTTTCTTGAAGACGTTCTGTAGTCCACATCCTGTGCAGATCTTAAACAGATTTCGTCCAACGGTGTCGAGTCTCCGTTGTCTTGAGCCATGTCCACGCAGGGTAGGCCTCAAAGCTCTTTCGGAATCCTCCAAGAAGTGAAATTCGACAAATATTTACCCTTGACGGACATAGAAATTTCCGAAACGGGTCCCCATTAATCAGAAGATGAATCGGTGGAGCTTGAGGCTCGATTTGACCGAAAAAATAAGAGTAAACTCTTTGAAAAAACGCAACATGCAGTAAAAGCTCGAGAGCTAAGCACAAGGACTCCCAACACTTGAACATGCGGTAAAACTCTGAAGATGGCTGTCAGAGGAGGGGCTTAGGTAGAGGGCAGTCTTTGGCTAGGGGCAGTATGACCCAGAGACCAGTGATTGGTTATTAGTAGAAAGACAGTTCCGAAACGGAAACTGATTTTTTTTTCTTTACCGTGGATTCCCAGCCGGACGACAGGGAATATTCATGAGCATGTGAATCCATGACAAACCCCATGCTGGAGAATATATGTTTCTTGGTTACAAGGTTTTATTCTGCACCTGATGCTTGCAGGTATTGTAGCTTAACATTTTGGCAGCACTTGCTCATTGAATAAATATATTTTATGGAAATAGCACCATCTATTTTTTCCATGAATGTCTTCTGCTTGCAAGTAAAGCAGTCTGGAGGTAGTCAACCTCTAATAAGGCCTGAAGGGCATTACCGTTTATTTCCTAGTTCAGGGCCAGCTCCCTGCTTGGCTGCAAGGAAATTTGTTCTTGACCGGGACAGCCATTATGTACCACACTCTTAGGCCACAGGCCCCTGCCCGGCAGGAAGATTGAGGGCCAGGCAGGGGGGTTTAGGTGCAGTGGTCATGCTGGGTTGCTTCCTGGGGGTTTTGAAGGGCGGCAGGTTGGCGCCATCACCCAGGTCTCCAGGGCAACAAATCAAGGGAAAGCTCAGGAGCAAGGAGGGAAGCCAGGCCCAGGAAGCAGAAGGTGCGAAAATGGGCAGCAAGGGTGGCAGCCACAAACCCGCCCCCACGGGTACAAACAAAGGAAAGAGCCTGCATAAAACGGGGGCCGCGAGCACTGCAAAAAGACGAGCACATCCATAACGGATAAGCTTGTTGGAGGGCGGCCACACAACAATTCACGCTTCCCAACCCGGCCACCCCAGTAGAAGGAGGTAAAGGAAGGTGTTGAGGTGGAAAAAGAAAGGGGGGAAGAAAAGGCCGGGTAGCAAGATGGTACTCGGGCAAGTCGTAGGCGGCACATGTTAGAGGAGAGTATGCCATTTGGATTGATAAGGGGCACCAGCCAAGAATGGAAGGAAAGAAATCTAGAGAGGCAAAAGTCCAGCTTGCAAAATGCAAAAAGGGACTTGCCAGCAGAGCTCAAGGGACAGTGGGTAGGCCACTGTTAAGGATCGGGACGAGCTCTGGAGGACAACATAGCTGGTGTCAGGCATCTCTCTCCAGGGGCACAAGGTGTCCAAAAGCACACCTTTGAGAGAGTTCTTGTTTTCATTTTGTTGTAAATAATAAAGCCTACGGCCAAATCTTTATTCAGACAAAATATAGTGCAGCGTGGTTATTACAGGTATACAGGGTGTGGGTAAGAAGCAATGGGTGCTTGCCCTACTCAGCCTAGAGGTATAAGCATGTGGATCACACTCCCTGCTCGGGAGGTAGATGGACCTACTTTATTAAGGGGAGTAGAAGACGGATATTGGTGCGGCTAAGCCGTCTGCCTACTCGGCAGGGAACTACTATCAACAGGGGAATGTGTTGTGTTACATTGCATTTTCTGCCAACTTGACGGTGGAATATGCTCTTGGAAGGAGTTGAGTTCGGATTGCCTCAATTTTTCTTTACATGTGCTGCTCTCGCATGTGATGCAGCTTAAAGCTTTGCCAGCTTTTATTGTGGTCTCAGGTGCAACATGGTTTCCCCATCTACTCCAAGACCACCATCCTGCTTGCATGCAATTTTTCTGTCACTGGTTATAGATGCCCAATTACGTATTTATGCACATTAACTAGATGAATATAAAATTTCACACTGTCATTTTATTTAAAAAATATCAATGGTTGGAGTTCTGAGCCAGAAGTAAAGAAAAGACTAGCAGGCGGTCCTTTCTCCTGCCATGGCTCCACCTTCTGGAACTCAATCCTGATAATGGTTTGAAATGCCCAACATCCTTCAGTTGCGCAAAACACTAATAAAGTGGCCATTTAGAAAATGCCTGTTAGAGGGATACCGATCTAGCTCTCCTTCCTTCAACAGTACACATTTTAAGGTGTATTTGCAAACATTTACTCCATTTCTAAGCGAGTTGTTTTGTTAATCTATTTTCGGTTTCCTTGTCGCTTGATCAAAGATACACCGTTGTGTTTGCCCAACAGTAATTAATTAGCAAAAAAGTAGATCTTCGTAATTCATGCGATAAGGATGAAAGAGATATTCAGATTTCCATTTTTATATTTATTTTCTTGTGCAAAAACCTCAACACGTGTTTCACCACTAACATGTGGATCCTCAGGAGGTAAGTACTGATTTTGTTAACAATTTGTTCCTTCTGATGGTTTGGCTTGATTTGGCTTATTTGCGCCTCAGCATAAATCCTTGAATTTTGAGGTCTAATCTGAGGTGTTTTGAACTTCCAATCTCTTGAGTTGTATGGGCTGGAGCAGAGAAGGAAGAGGATGCTTCACAGCCTGGGAGTAAAAGGAAGCATGCCGATGTCACCTGATGAACCTTGTAACTGGATTAAAGTATCCTGATGAACATACTTGCGGCTTACTAGAGTATCCCTTTGAGCATCCTTCATACTTTAGTTTTAGATATCAGACACAAACAAATGTAATTGTAATCATTTTCTTCATAAGATATTTCAAATAAAATGTTTTTCGACTTTTGGCATATTGATTCTGACGCAAAAACAAGCAGCAGACAATGTAATGCCTTGCAAAACTTTCGGAATAGTCTACTAGTATATGGCATTTCGGCAAGCTGTTAAAAATGCATCATAGTACGTTGGTTGTAAGGAAACGCAGCAGTGCAATTGAATGTTGAGTTTGCAGGACATAATGCACTTTAACCCTTTTAACTTTAAGCTGGGTGGTGGTGTGGACAAACCTCTTTTCTCAATAAAGTATGGGTCAGAAGGTCGTCTGTCGTGGTTGGCCAGTTACAGTCTTGTGTTCAATGGCAAGTTAAATCTAAAGGTCTGGAGTCCTGAACGATGTCTACTTATACCGATTATGCTATTATGCTCAGTGTCAACTAGGACAGCGGTAGAACGACAGAAAAAACAACTTGCCTTTGGCCTGTACTTTGATTTCTTGATTCTATTAAGATCGTGGGCCGTAGCTCCAGGGGTGTTGCTAGGTCTGGAAAAGATGCGGGGACACGCTCATTTTGGGACTGTCGCACTAGGGGCTAGCTAGCGTTTTTGGTTGTAACCCCTGAGCTTCTATCCTGGGCTACAACCGAAAGACTCAGGGTTATAGCCCCCTCAGCCCCTCCTGAGCTCCCCCCCAGCAACACCTCTGGCTGAAGCTGCCTAATATGTTGATTGTGGCTCATGAACTATAAAACAGGTGGTAATCAGGTTCCCCTTGAAGGGTCACAGGCCGGGGGTGATCAACAGCTGGTTTCAAGGAGTTTTAATATTCACTGTGAGATAGCAAGAACATCCCTCTTTATAGTGTCCAAGACAGACAAGTGAATTAGTGGACGTGGCATGTAAGAATTAGGTTGTTTAGTGAGAAAGAAGAGTACCAAACATCATGTATTTCTTCTATTCAGAGTCTGAGCTGCTGGAAAAGGCGGCAATTATATAGTCATACATAGATGGGTAGATGGGTAACTCCGAGCTGTGCAAGAAAACGAATGTACTGCTAAGTAGAGAATGAAGGTTCATTCCAAAGGAGAGGAGCTTGTATTCATGACATTGACAAAAGACTTTGATTTAGAGGAATCTCGGAAGGATTGGAGGATATATGTATGATTAGGGGGATAAGGTGGTCATTTTAAAACGGGAGTGGCACTTTAGAGGGCTAAAAGAGCTAGTGAAATGTAAGAAATGGCAGCCCTGGCCTCTTATTAAAATAGCGTGAAAACATGCTTGGTAAGGAACTGTAAAAGTTGCCAAAAACAGCTGATGCCTCACCCAAAAGGAAGCAAAATTAAGTCAGCGTACTGTTGACTAAACAAACCTATATATACAAAAAGGCACCCAAAGCAAGAAATATTCACTTTAGGATGCTGGTTACATACATTTACCAAGGTGCACTAAAAGACAGAATAGCAGCACAGTTCTTCTAGGACCAGCACCTGTGCAATCAAAAAGGCAATCCACTGCACTGGTCACATTTCTTACTATTTACTGGGCCAATTATGCAAGCACTTCCAGCAAAGCAATAACCTAGACGAATGTGTGTGCATTGAATTACCTCATTTTCTCCAGCTATATCCTATGAAAACGTAAGGTTGAATGAATGGTGTATGTCTGCTGTGGCTATGTGTTTGTATGGCTTTCCGTATGGCCAAGTCTGCCATGGCAAATTCACACAGAAATCACAAGCAAAATTAATGCATTGCAAGGACCACTCATTTAACATTACAAAGCAGCTGAAGGGGCACTTTCAGGACGTGAAGAAGGGGTTGGGGAGGGATCATCCCTCTGGCAATGGGGGGGGGAGATAAGGAGGAGGTGGGTAAATGATGGTACGAAGGAGCTGGCAATGGATGCTAAGGAGATGGTGAGAGGAACCACGTAGGAGTGGGTGAAGAAGCAAACCCTTAATATTGATGTGCCTAATGTGAGAAACCCAAAGGTGTCTCACTTACTAGTCCCCAGGGATCTGTCATCCAGGTGGCCAGGACACAGCCATCACTATTGGATCCAGTTCCTGGGGGTGGACTAGTGCAGGAGGATCATCTGGATGGGGGTCCTCGAGGAGTCTAAGTGGGACACCGATGGGTGAGACGCGGTATCCCCATTCTTATAACACCTTTTCCCCATCCTACCCCATAGGATACTCCAACACACTACCCCCCCCCCCCCTTTTCCGACACCAACACTTTTGCGCACCACAAAAGATGGACAAACACCAGAGCCGTTTACCTGACATGTCCCAACACAAGGGTTAGGCAAAGTCAGGCACTTGACCAGAATCACACACACCCGACGGCCCTTTCCCTTCCCCAGAGGATAAAAGGTGGAGCACGAGAGCACAATACGAGCAAGGCAGACCGCACGACCAGAGAGCCAACTCAGCAAGACAGTTCAAGAGGAGAAGAAAGACGGCACAAATCGAGAGGGTGCCAAGGAGAGAAGCGACCTTGCCCTTTCCGACCAATGGACGTGAAACTTCTGCAAAAGGAATTGCAAGACCACAAACAATAGCCAGCTGCTGTTGCAGCAGATGTCAATGGTACACAGGGCCCTCCTCCGCTGACAACCAAGCCGGGGAGAGACACTTGTGTATAGGCGCGTTATAAATGCCATATCATATCATATATCATGGTACTGGCCTTGACTCCAAAGACAAAAAAAGCCAAGCGGTTCATCACAGTCGGTGAATCGAGGGGAGAGCTGATAAGAAACCGAACTGTGGTGAACAAAAGTAGCAAGTTGCTAATTAAAGTACAAAGAACTATTGATACGCAAGGGGAAAGCCAGCTATAGAGGAGTCTGGCACCACGTGGGTGTTCACTCGAGAAACTCTGGGCGATTACCCTTTTGGTGAAACTACAGTTACCAGAAGGGCCTTGGGAGAAAGGCGAGCAGGGGTCAAAGGGGCCATACAGGGTCTAGTAAAATCCTCTGTACAGTCGAAAGCCTTTGACCGGCTGATGATTGTGAAGCTAAGAAAACTATTCATTGTAAATGGGAAATATTGGCAAGAGTGAACCTGACCAAGGGATGCCAATAAAGAAAGGGCGATGCCAAAAGTCCCTATTAAAAGTGTGTTCACAAGAGTGAACCCAGCAGAGGGATGTCCAAAGTGAACTGTTTCCTGAATATCATAAGAAGATTGTGTTGAAAGCCATAGTGAACCCGGAGGAGGGAGGCTAACGGTCGAGAATGGTCTGAGCCCGGAAATGATAAGTTACTCAACGTAGTGACTAACGTACCCTTAGTCCATAGTCTCCTTTCCTCCATACTGTATGGGCGTCCCGTCCAAGGGACGGGAGACAGAACCTTTTTCACCAGAAAAAAACCTTCTTACCCTTTACATTTAGAGGCGTGTGGGGGCGCAGCCCAGGGAGCATGCGCTGCCCTGCCTCCGCCCTCCGGTGCCACACCTCATTCCCCATTGACGCAT
This sequence comes from Ambystoma mexicanum, assembly GCF_040938575.1. NCBI lineage: Eukaryota > Metazoa > Chordata > Amphibia > Caudata > Ambystomatidae > Ambystoma > Ambystoma mexicanum. The sequence goes on from NC_090924.1 coordinate 929,655,664, forward strand.
CGACAATAGATTTAACATTGTCTCATGACACCAGTATTATAAGGGGGGAGGTTGGTGGGACGTAAGGAGGAAAGGGGACTATGAATTAAGAGTACGTTTGTCACTATGGTGAGTAACTTATAATTACTCTTACGTCCCGTCCCCTTTCCTCCATACTCTATGGGCGAATACCACCGATTATAGCCCCAAGGTGGAGAGGAGGCCCTCCTTAAGCAAATAGGTTCCTGAGAACCACCTGTTCGAAAGCCGCATCCTATCTAGAGCCGGCATCCAAACAGTAATGCTTGCAATAAGCTGAGGGAGAGGCCCTAGTGACCGCCCTGCTTATGACTTGCCAAGGGACATGGCGCTGGAAAGCGATGGCAGTTGCCTTGGCCCTGACTGCGTGAGCATGCATCTTGGCCGGGAGCGGCTTGTGATGGCCCTCGTACGCGTCCTTGATTGCAGAGACCATCTAACGGGAAATGGAAGCCTTCGAGGCCTGATAGTCTGGCCTCGAGCCGCCGAAAGTGACGAACAGGGCATCCGACTTGCGGAAGCCCTTGGTCCTGTCTAGATAGAATTTCAGGGCACGGCTGACATCCAGGCAGTGAGCACTCTCTGTGCTTCGTCCTTGGGATTGGGAAAGAACGTCGGAAGGACTATTTCCTTGTTCAAGTGAAATGCGGATGGAACCTTGGGCAGAAATGCCAGGTGCGTCCGCATGACTACCTTGTCCTGTGAAAGGTGGTATATGGTTCAGAGGCGACCAGCGCCTGAATCTCGCTAACTCTGCGAGCCGAGGTAAGACCGACTAGTAAGGCTGCCTTGATGGTGACCAGCCTAATGTCCACGGACGCCATTGGCTCGAACGGTATGTGTGCCAGGGCGCCCAAGACTATATGCAGGTCCCACACTGGGTGCGGTCTCTTGATGGACGGATAGAGCCTTCGAGACCGGTCAGGTGTTTCTTGACAATCGGGTTGGAGGAGGAAAAAATGCCTTCCTCCGAGTTCCTGTAAGCCCTAATGGCTGCGAGGTATGTACGGCAGGTGTCGACCTGTATGCCCGAATGAGCGAGGTGCACTGAAAAGGAGAGCACTCATCCAGATTGAAGGCCAAAGGGTCAATTCCCTTGGAGTGTGCCTAGGGGCAGAACCTGGTCCATTTGCTCTTGTACTGGGCCCTGGTGGCTTTGCTGCTGGCGCCCTGTATGATCTCCAGATTGGCCTGTGAGAGGCTAAGGTGCCGAAGAGTTACCTGCTCAGGTACCACGCGGTGAGGACTAGTTTCCCTGGTGCAGGGTGGATGATCCTACCCCCCTGCTGCGCCAGAAGATGTGCCAGGTCCGTTGGGAGGTATCGGGGGCACCTCCGAGAGGCTGAGGGGCTCCGAAAACCATGGTCTGGCTGACAACCATGGAACAATCAGAATGATGCGGAGCCGGTGCGACTCCTTGATCTTGCAAAGTACCCTGTGGATCAGGCGAATGGGCAGAAAGTCGTAGGCCTTCATGCCGGTCCACTGGAGGTGAAATGCGTTGCCCAGAGAGCCAGGGCCCTGACCCTGCCAGGATGCGAACTGGGGGCACGTCTTGTTGTGCCAGGTGGCTAAGAGATCCTCTTGGGGGGATACCCCACCTGGTGAATATCTCCTGAATAATGAGGTCGTTTAGCTGCCACTCTTAATTGTCTGCTCAGAGCCTGCTAAGCCTGTCCGACCTCCAGGTTGGATTCCCCCGGGAGGTGGACTGCCGAGAGGTACATTTCATTTTCCAAGGCCCATTCCCACATGCTGATCGCCAGTCTGCACAGAGGAGGGGATCTGTTGCCTCACTGCTTGTTGACGTAGTACATGCTGGTCGAGTTGTCTGTCTGGATGAGGACAACCTTGCCCTTGAGAAGTGGTAGGATTGCTCTGAGCGCTAGCCAGATGGCATTCAGCTCCAACCAACTGATGTGGTATTCTTGCCCCTGTCGAGTCCAGGTGCCGTGAACCGAGAGATTGTCCAGGGTGGCTCCCCAGCCCTCGAGCGAGGAGTCTGTGGCCTGCGGAGAAGGCGGTCGGAAGAGCTTGCCCGTCCGTAGGTTGCAGTCCCTGGACCACCAAGTTAGGTCCGGGTGGAGAGATGGAGGAACGTTGATCATTTCGGATTGAGAGCCCCGCTCCTGACTCCATGAGGCCGCGAAGTGCAGCTGAATCCTTCTCATCCTTAGTGTCGTGTGTGAGACGGCTAGCAGAACCGCCGCTAGTAGACCCAGGAGATGTTGGTACCACCAAGCTGAAGTCACCTCTGCTGATGAAGTGGTTTGTGGCCCTCTTGATGGCCGAGATCTTGTCTTCCGACGGGACGACGTTCTCAGAGCACGTGTCCCAAATGAGTCCCAAGAACACCAGAGTCTGCGTAGGGAGCAGCTGTGACTTCTTGAGGTTGAGCGAGAAGCCCAGGTCGTCCAGTGTGTTCATAAGGGCATGGGAGGAGTGATGAACCGCGTCCGGAGATGTAACCCTGACGAGCCAGTCGTTGAGGTATGGATAGATGTGGAGGCCCTGCTCTCCGAGGAGGGCCGCTACTGCGTTCATGAGTCTGGTAAAGACCCTGGGGGCTGAGTTGAGGCCAAACGGGAGGACCTTGTATTGGAAATGGTAGCCCATGATCCTGAACCGTAGGAAAGAACGATGGGGCTGCCAAATCGGGACATGTAGGTACGCATCCTTCAGGTCTAGGGAGCGCATCCAGTCTCCCTTGTCCAATGTCTCCGCTATAAAAGCTGGCATAACCATCTTGAACTTTTGCAGGGTTAAGGAGAGGTTGAGAGTGGAAAGGTCCAGCACAACTCTCAGGCCCGCCGGTTCTTCTTCTGAATGGCGAAAATCCATGAGTAGAAGCCAAAGCCTTGCTGAGAGGCTGGAACTTCCTCCACTGCCTGGCTCTCTACAAGTGACTGGATCTCCGCCAAAAGAGTTGCTGTCTCAACCTGTGGGAGGGGAGGAGGGAGGAGAGGCTTGGATGGGTAGGCGGTACCCCGTGGATACTACGGAGAGGACCTAGGGGTCAGTGAAATTCTGGCACCAGAAATGTGCATGAAGAGCAAGCCTCCAACCCCCCCATCCCCCCGCCGGAGACACATGGACCCGAAGGGGCGTGTCATGCCTCCTTTCCATCGGAGGCTGAGGAGGGGGGGACTGAAAAAAGCCCTTAACCCCCCCTTTTTTGTTGTTTGCACCGGCTCTGAGACGGCGAGCGGTCCGGCTGCCTGGCATCTGCGTTCCTGGAAGCCACGGAACCCTCCATATGCATAACCCTTCTCTTAGCGCTGCTGACATTGGGAGTAAGATTTGGGCGTGGTCTTTGTAAGAATGGACAAAGACTATGCCTTTTGTGATCTGTTCTTTTCCAGCTCTTCATCCGTAGAGGAGTGGAAGAGGTCCCCCCCCACTGGACAGTAGATCTAGAATGCGCTCCTGGACATCCGGGTTGAATTTCATCACCCGGTACCAGGCTGTGCGCCTCATGTTCGTGGCAATGCAGATGGCCCGGCCCGAGTTATCGATATGGGCCACCGTGGATTCCAGGAGGTTGTGTGCTACGAGCTTGGCCTCCGCTAGCCCCGCCTTAAAGCATGATTGGCACTGGGAGGGGAGTTCCGGGAGGAAGTCCGCAATTTCCCGCCATAACCATTGGTTGGCGGCAGCCAGCATGGCATCTGCGTTGGCCTGACGCAGGTGCAAGGAGGCGTTGGAGTAGATCTTCTTGCCGTAAGCCTCCAAGATCTTCTCCTCCTTGCCTAGCAGCGCCGCAGAGGAGGAGGCTGAGGACGACTGAGGCTTGGAGTAAAGTGATGCTGCAGCGATCACAGATGAGTGTGGTTGAGGATGGGTCGAGAGCAAGAGCGTGTCCCCCTCCATCTGCCTGTACTTGGCATCCAGGCGTCGGTTGACCGGCTGGACTGAGTGGGGCTTGAGCCAAGCCTTCTTGGTCAGGGAGACTACATCGGTTTGCAGTGGAATCCCTGTGTTGCCTTGTGAGGACTTCAACCAGAACCCCTTCTGCCGGCTGTTCGACCTCGGGCTGAGGGAGGCCTAGGTACTCCACCAGGTCAGCAAGAAGTTCATGGAAGGCCCTGGCTGAGGATGGCTTGTCCGGATCCTCCTCCTCGTCCGTGTCCTGCGGATCTGGAGGATCTTGTGGAGGAGCAGGGGTAGATGGCGCTGGAGGCTGGGGTACAGAGACTGCAGCCGGAGGCTAAGGAGGCGGCAGAGGTTGCAGAGTTGGCTGTGGAGCCAGAGGAGGCGACTGCATCGGGGTTAGGGAGCCCGATAGAGGCGTCTGTGGTGCAGCTAGCATGGCGGGGAGGACTTCCCTGACTATGTCCTTGATGATAACCCCCATCTGAGGAGACCTCATGAGGCCGAGGAATTTATCGAAGAGCACCTCCTGACTGGCCAAAGAGGAGGCAGGGGAAACCGACAGGGTAGCAGGGGACTGCTGGATCCGCTGCGTACACAGTCCGTATGGACGCATGGGAAAGTTGCCCTGCGCATATGAAGGGTAGACTGTAGGCCACGTACCTGGTTGCAACCAGTCCCACCTTGACACTCGTTCTTCGCCGAATTCGTGGAATGGCACCGGACGGGTGCGCCTGTCTGGCGCGGCGCCCATTTTGCAAAGCTGCCTGCAACGTGTTTCCCAGCCTGCTGGGTCCGACCTCGTCCAAGATTCTCGCGTGTGGATCACGAGACCTACCCTGCTCCTCCGGTCTCAGCTCGGTAGGTGGGACACCCTCGACCCTCAGGTCAGTAGAGCTGTGTTTAGGCGCCCCCTCGGACGTAGTGCCGGTATTAGGGCATAGCCCCTTGGACGTATTGCTGGTGTCAGAGCGTAGCCCCCCGGCCATTGTGCCGGTAAAAGGGCATAGCCCCTCAGGTGTAGGCCCGGGAAAAGAAACTTCCGGTCCCTCAACACTGCGTCCGGGAGGATCCGAGGACCCCTCAACCCGAAGGCCGGTAGCTGTAGCAGCCTCGGTGCACGTGCCGCTGGAAGGAACTTGTCAGTCCCTCACGCATGGAAGAGTCCCTGGGAAGGAGTCTCTCTTGCAGGGTGCGCTGGAAAATATCGGCTCTACCTTGGACCTGGGACGATGCTTCACGAAGTTCTTCAGATCCTCTGGAGGCAACTTCTGGAAGAGCTCTTCAGCGTCTTCGAAGACAGCGAGTCACACGCTGAACAGAATTGGCAACCGTGGTCTGGGCCAAGGCAACGTAAGCAGAGGGCGTGGGGGTCTGAAGTTGGGAAGAGCCCGTCGCAAGATGGACACCTTCTGAACCCTGAAGAAGTCGACAGGTGCCGAGGAGGAGCGTGACGCCTGAGGACCGAGTACCTGAATGATAGCAAAGACAAAAAAAGACAAAGAAGTATCCGCGTGGGGAATTACATGGCCGAAGCCAAACCCAGGAGTGCTGGTGAATTCAGCACGTTCCAGTCGACGCGGAAAAGGGGTCTGAGGTGTGGTGCCAGAGGGTGGGGTCAGGGCAGCGTATGCTCCCTGGACCACGCCCCCAGGTGCCTCTAAATTTAAAGGGGAAGAAGGTTTTTTCTGGTGAAAAAGAAACAAGCTATCACACAGATGCAAGGAGAGACAATCAGAAAAGAACTTTGGAACTTTTGTTGACCTTTTGTTTTGTTTATCAATTATGAGCCCATCAGAGCCTCAGAAGCGAGAAGCTTGTATATCGAAGGACCTGATATTGCGAAGAACATCTTGTAGATATGAGTCCGGAAGAGGGGGATCCAGGAGTGGAAAATGCATCACCCAATGTGCAAGTAGAACAAAACTTTTGTTTGTTCATTTTTGAAACACATCAGATCCTTGGAGGCAAGAGACTTTCTGTAGAAAAGAGACTTAACCACTGAAGGCCCTGATAAGCTGAGAGCGGAACTGTTAGCTTGTGATGGGGAAGCTCGAGTGTGTGCTGTGCTCTGGAGTCCCACCCTGTCCCGTGCTCAAAACGTGGGGAAGGAAGACCCCGACAACTGCATCCTGACGACTTATTTTGTGAGCACTTCTTTCTTTTCTGTGAAACCTATCCCAGACTCTGTATTTAGCGTAAGGACTGGCAATAGGTTTTTCTTAGTATCAGCCCTTTTATTTGACAAGACGCCATTAGGACCGCCTTATTTTTATTTGATGGTTGTAGCTTGCTCCCATCTTACATTCAGGTTTAGGCGTTTTTCCAACCCACATTTACAATTTAATAAAAACTCTTGAACTGGGATCACTTGTGTCTATCTTTACTGTTGCCACCATGAGTTCCTTACACTAAGCAAGAGGTGCCTAAAGAGGCGGTGGTGGGAGAAGTGGTCTATTAAGAGAAGGTCGACCAGAGTAGACAGATGAAGCATAAAATGCCCAACAGCAAGGGAGAGTATGAGGAAAGGAAGGGCAGAGTGAGAATAGAAGAGAGAAAATGCAAGCCAAATCTTGGGACATATGAAAGAATGTACCAGAGGCAAAGCATCAAGGAGGTACAGAAGCAGCACAGGATAAACAGGAAAGAGAGGGAAGGAATAAGAGAAGGACTGAAGGTGCAAGCCCAGGGTGGATATTGTAGAGGACGGATAAAGAGGAAGCAGAGTGGGGGAGGAGGATGAAAGGCCATGAGAGGACCTGTAAAGTTCTCAGCATGATCACCTGTCTGTCTAGGTTTCTGGACCTTAGTTTAAGGCTAGCTCCAGTGTGGCACCCACTAGAGAACCATCAGGCTGCAGCGCAGACTTAAGAACTGAGAGGAGGAGGCTCTACTGCCATACATTAGCTGCACAAGAAAATTGCCAAGGAGTACACACACACAGGCACACACTCGCAGACACACACATATAATTTGCTTATGGACTGTAAATGGCACGGTTGGATCCTTTTGTTGGAGCTGCTGTTAAGGACGAGTGCCGTGCACTAACTTTTACCTTTTGAACCTTCCTAAAAGACCCTCAAATATAGTTTGGTGCACGACTATCCTGAATAAGTTCAAATTACATCGAAGCACATTTTTGTTGATCCTTGAGAAAATTGCCTTAGTTCGTCCTTGTAAAAAATAAAAATAAAAAAATAAAAAACTAACAAAGAGGTGTTGGAAACATATTCCTGGCCTATGTGTAACCCTTGTGCACTTTGCGACATGGTGTATATCAATATATACCAACCTTATACAGGTTTTCTTTCCTCAAACACATCAAAGCAGTCAACACCTTCTTGGGCCACCAGTAGTAATTGCATTTTGATTTAAGCTGACATTTCTCAACGACCTTCATCAGGACTGGCACCATTCATAACCATTACAGAGCATATTATTATTTTCACTAGTAAGTGCTGCTGTTCAGTTTATTAGCCAAATAATTTTAACCAACACCTACTCTTAAACTCTGCATCATTCCCTTATTATTCTGTGTGTACCAGAAGATTCAATCTGGTGGCATTAGCATTACAACTATTCATCCTCATCTTCTCATCTTATGTTGTAATGTTCATTAATTAGGAACGGGTGGGGTTTCTTTCACAGCTCAATAAACATGTATGGTCCACTTTCGTCCAGATCAAACAAAATTGTGCCGTCTATTGACACCTAGCTCCTGCACTCTGTGTGGCAGAAGAACAAGGCAGCTGATCCGTGGAGGATTCTGGCTCTTCCACGTGTCTCACCATATAATTAGGAGACATGGGTGGGCTCTGTTCAGAGACAGCCTTTCCATTTTGCGTGAAGCTAAGTCTAAACATGCAAGAGGTCTGATGAAAGAAAAAAAAAAAGGATGAGACTAAAATATGGGAAGAGGGTCATGTGAAATGAAGGACGATGGAGGAAATTAATTTAAAAGAGACAAAGGATGTGGGGGACACAAAAAGTAACTTAACAGGATTGGGGGAGAATGTATTATGTCGCTCTTGCCCTCTGTACTCCGGTCAGTGGTTTAAGTCTTGCCTGCAGAAGCGAGATGTGCTTTTAAGCCTCTCAGGACTTATGAAAGAGATGGGCAAGGGTGACCAAACAGAGTGTGTTTTAGGCACTTTCAAATAAACAAAACATGATTCATTTAGAAATCGCTATAGTGTAGTGGTTTTACAGAGCGCTGGTTTACGTCCAAGGGTATCGCAGGTGCAGCAATTTATCACCTCATAAAAGAGAACCAGACCCAGTGGAGGGAATAACAAAAGAAAAGAGACAGGTTGGGTAGAGAAAATAAACACAGTGATGAAAATCTTCAACAAGGAAAAAGATGGAGCTTAAGTTTGTATCTGAATTGGAAATGGTCAGCGAGTAGTTAAATCTCCAGTGGGATAGAGTTCCAAAGTCTGAATGCTTGCAGAGAAAAAAAAAAAAGGACACCTCATTGTGTTAACCTAAAATGAAGAAACGTCAACAAAGCTTTTTAAGAAGATTTCAAACATCGTTTTGGCACTGAGAACTTCGTATTTTAGGCTTCCATGGCACGCAGCTCGATGGACTAGTCAAAGGGATTTCAATGCAACCCTGGCCTTAACAGGAAGCCAATGTAAGTCATGCAGGAAAGGGGAGATGTGTCAATCGGGCCAAGTCTCATGCGAATACTCAATGCTGCATTCTGAATGCTTTGCGGTCTATGCAGTGCTCCTTTGGGAAGCTCTAGATAAGTTGCATTGCGGTCGTCTGTACTCAAATGTCTGCATTGTCATTTCTTTGTATTACCTCCGCAACTAAGTAAGATTTCTGCAACAGCGCCACAATGCCCAAGGGCCGATGTGCGCTTTACAAATGGAAATAAATAAACACATTTAGAAGTTGGACCCAACGACTACCAACATTTGCCTGTGTCCGGATTGAGGGAGGTGGTCTTCAAGAAGGGGTGTGCATGCTACAAAAAACGAGAACAGCAAGGGTCACATGGACAGCTGGTAGGGGGAAATGAGGACACAATGTTAAGTAGATGATCCACAGAGATGGGCTTAAAAGCCATCATAGGTGGAGGCAATGTCACTGATCGACTTCAAAAAGATAAGGTGCCATATGGGTCGTCTTCTGGCAAGGAAAAGCTCCACTGCAGTTGGATGGCAGGGATTTCCTCAGCAAAACACTCAGAAAGATTTTCACAAATATATGAAGAGGGTATCACTTCAGAATCTAAAGCTTCAAGTGTTTTGGGGTCCTTCGGTACTGTGAACGTTTCCTGAGAGAAAAGATTCTTGTAGGTTTTCCCTATAAGCCTGCAAGTTACTGAGTTATGTAATAAGATGGGTGTTGTCGTATTAAGACATACAAACGCATATGATCAGGACAGTTACTACTTTTCTACAACTCATTAATTCAGAAGAAAAATGTCAACTTGCATTCAAGTCAGGTATCATAATGGTATATTTAAAGATGCTTAATTGAAGTAACATGTTGGATTCTTAACACATTTCAAGACCTTCTGTGGACACCAGATGTGCATGCAAACATTTTGGTTTAATCTCATCACAGAAGCGCTTCTGTGATGCACTGTCTGGCATTTCTTCTGTTTTAAATTTCCTCTAAGCGGCTAGCACTTAACAAGTAATGTTGCTATACATTACCAATCTGGACTGATTAGCACTAACGTAGGCCCAATCAGTCCTAATAACTTGTAATAGCCAATACCAGCAGCTAACAAAAATTGAACTACAGTAAATTATCATTTGAACAGGCTGAAATCAAACTTGCTAGTTGGTGAACAGCACAGATGTTTATATCGATTGCAAAGCAGCTAGCTAACGAAAGTGAATGAATTCCGATTTCTGTTAGTTAAACATGCTGCTCATCATCCCACTGCCTCCAAGATGGCTTAATGTTACTTGAGTGAAATCAAGCTAATGAATTTGCTAACTGTGGTAAGCAAGTACATGTAAAAAATACTATTGTTGTAGGACTCCCTCATCAAATACCTCATTAGTGAGGACAATTAAGCTTCCTTCACTCATTAGACTATTATAATGTGGTCTCACTTGGATTTTCAAAGAAGAGAACAATTGCACAACTCATTCAATGTAAGCCAATGTCAATTGAAAGTGGAATAAAACAGTAAAAGATCAGCAAAGGCAGGGAAATTGAGTCACGCACATGCACTGTGCAAAATGTACCAATGTAGCGATTACAGCCGGACTTCAACTAAACAACTTGGTGTTAGGTTTACATAATCCTGGCATACTCAATGCTCACTTTGCTGTGCTGCAGCTAATACTGATCTGCTTTTAAAAGAAACATAACAGTTCACCTTTATTTTTTTTAAAGTGGCTAATTTGAAAGAAGCATTTGTTACAAACTTAGTACTAAGCATCCATATATCTTTTTCTCAATCTGTTCAATCTAATGTCCCATTTTTAACCTGAAAAGGAACATGCAGTACAAGTGAACACAACTAGCACAGAGAACACCCCATTTAATGTCAAATAAAAAAAGTTTGAGAAATAAAATGTCTCCTGCTCAAGGCTTTTGCAAATATTTGTAAATTACACTGTGAACGTGGCAGGTGTAGTTTTGTTTTGAAGGCTGCTATGTGTTGAAGATGTAATGTCCCGGCAGCACACCAAATTTCCTCCGATTACTTAAAGGACTTTATTCCACATGATTAGCCTGTGATGTCCACAGACGCAATGACAGATCCCAGTTATGAACCCTTGTGCCAAAGCCGAAAACTAACGACAAGAGACCAATATTGTGAAGTTGCTGAACAAGAGGCATTAACAACCAGCAATTGCCAACACCACGAAGTCTTTTTCTTGCTTGTATCCTTTTGACCTGTAGTTTATCAGGCAACAATTCATGTCCAGTTATCACTGTTGTTCATTATGTACTACACTAAACTTTTCACATTTATCTAAAACGGAGATTTCGAATATCCATACCCAAAAAAAGCCTGCAATCTGCCAACAAGGTTTCTTGCTTTACTGAGATTATACAAGTTCACAGCTGGCATTGAAACATTTTACGTGTAGTGCCTTCGGGTATGGAACAACTTCTTGGCTATCCTGACAGGAAGACCATGTGACTTAAGATCCTATCTTTATAGAAAAGATCATGTGCATGGGTACACAGAGTTCTAGAGGGGTTTTTAACATAAGTTATCAGGCTCAAAAACACAAAAACAGCAGTAGAAAACACCAGCGGTCCGATTTAAAAAGCGTTTTGCAGTGGGATTGTGCCATTGAAAAATACTTTGTAAATCAGGCCCCACGTAGTTCATCAATGGGATATTGTGTTGAACTACAGAGGTGTAGCAGTTCCTTGGACAAACATTTTGGAAGGATCATAATAAAATAGCTTAATATGGGCCAAGAAGTAGTGGTAATTAGACACTCGCTAGGATGGGGCAAAGGTTTCGCTTCTCTATAATGATTGGCCAGAAAATTAATATTTTTTAGACTAAGGGGGAGTCTTCCCGCATTCTGTAGCTGCAGGTGGTGACAACAGCACAGCAGTGCTTTTTAAATGTCTCTTATTGCCAGGATGTGTAGCAGGAACTCAGCATGGGTATGATCCAACACCCAGCAGGAGGATTTCTAACTAAGGATCAAGCATAGAAACACTGAACTTTAGAGCATCTGGCAAGTGACCAACATCTGGCACAATTGAGCCCCCTTTCCCTACCTTTATTACTTCTACTCCAATTCTCGCTCTTAGTTTTGGATTCTGCATTTTGCTCCGAATGGATCTACTGGCCAGATTACTCCAACGATTTGCCTAATTCCTACTTTCTGCATTTGGATTGAAAATTCATGATTTAGGCTCTGCCGTATACCTGGTTTTAGTAACTGCATAGTGTTTTACCTAATATATGCGATTAAGTACTCTCCTACCATGTAGCATAAGGATATTAAAACTCACAAGGAGTTTCGTGATGAAATGGAGGATCACAGCCAAAGGTAGAACCCCTTAATAAGGTCACAAAATTACAAGGTGACTTGCAATATTTTTTTATGTACGTTTGGGGTGTATGTTATGCCTTATAATATATGGCCACACCGGCATCCACTTTAATATTTGGTTTCTTGTTTACTGTAATGAAAGATATCTTTCAGTTGTTGATCCAAAAAATGTCGAATTTGTTCAGTGTAAAAAAACAACTATGTGTTGCAAAAAATATTTGAAGCACTTTCATTCTATGCATTTTAAATACTTTTGTGATTTAACAAATAACATTCAGATAGAATCTTGCTCTCATGTGTTAAATTCCAGCTGTGCACAAAATAAACATACTAGTTGTAGCTGTAAACTATCACAAAATGCTATTTAGAAAAAAGGAATCTTAAAATCTAGTGCCAGAATGAATTAAATGCTCATGTGTTAGCTGAAATTCTGCTCTGTGCTGGCTCAAGCAGCAGACATTGTGACGTCCTATTTCTTCCTTACGATATTACAGTTACACTAGTTATGTAATTTCCTTATGAACAGTGATGTCACCACTGCACGATAGTAAGAACATTATTCAGATTTATATGCAGATATTGCACTCTGTCACATATTATTATAAGATACAATTTTTATGTAGCACTTACCTGACAAATGTCACTTAAAATAATGACCTATGTAAAGTTCATATGTGAATACAATGTCTGGGTTGTTTGAAGAATCACACTGCTTGGTTATTTCTTTAGGAACTACCATCAAGCCAATGCAACGCATCACTTTCTCTGAATGCCCCTTATTTATCTTTGGCCTCTACTGCTAAATCACTCTGCTTTATTCTGCATTACACTCTTTCTATTATTCCACCTATTAAAACACTCTATTCTGCATAGCCTTTTCAATTCTTCTCTTGCTCCTCTAAGCGCTGTTTTTCAGACTGTAGTCAAGATTTTATTGGGACAGAAAGTTGAATCACATTACTCCCATCTTGCGAGCATACCGCTATCTGCCCAAGAATATCCAGCATCAGCACCTTTAACTTTGTGCTTTTGGGTAAGCTGCCGCCGCCGCCATTGACAGCCACGAGATAGGCCCCCGGAATATGGCTGCCGTTATTGTTGTTGTTACTTCCGTTGCCTATCAATGCATCGAGCAGCCTTCTTCTTCTTAATTATCGGAAGCGTGGGCGGACCCACGCAGGCGCTTCCCCATCCTATAGGATGATGTGCACCGTACCCACTAATTATTATTTGCCTCCATTTAAGCTCACAACTCCTCCCACCTCCCCATCTGCCTCACAAAATCCAACATCACACTATTCCTCCTCCTGCCTCTCTCCCCATCACCTCCCAGTATAATCCTCTCACTCAGCTCAGCCACACCCAACGCAGTCAACCGAACCCTCATCAATTCTCTCTCTGTAACATGTCTTTCACACCTAATCAAAAAATGTCCCACCGTTTCAGGCACCCCACACACCGCACAGTCCCTTGATTCACGCTTCCCTATTCGAAATAGACAGTCATTCAGCCCCACATGACCTATCCTCAACCGATTCAGCATCACCTCCTCTCCCCTCCTCCATTCTGAACTCCCTGCAGCCACCTTCACCGACACTTTCCCACGAACACCGAACATCCACCTGCCCTTCACCCCATTCACCCACCTCTCCTGCCACTCATCCAGGACCCGTCTCATCATCACAGCCTTCACCTCATCCACACTCAAAGGCAACCTCACATCAATCGCTCCCCTCCTCATACACTCACCCGCCGCCAGATCCACCAACTCATTTCCCAAAATGCCACTGTGACTGGGAACCCACGCCAACTCCAAATCCATACCCCCGCGCTCACACCGATCAATCTTCATCCTAATGTCCAAAATCACATCCTTCCTATCACCATCCCCTGCCACAATCGCCTGTAACCCACTCAATGAATCTGAGAACACCACCACTTTCTCATACCCCAACTCATACACCCTGTCAATCACCAATGCAATCGCCACCAACTCAGCCGTACAAATAGACACATCATTCGTCAGTCGTCCTATTTTATACTCCCCAATGCTTTCTAGATAATACGCCATTCCCACTCTCCCAGACATAGGATCCTTTGCATCGAGCAGCCTTGCCCAATGATTGGCCCTGCTCCTCCTTAACACCAGCGTCACCGCCGGATGGCGAGAGCCGGCCCTCCTTCCTAAGGCCTGCATAATAAGGCTGCCGCCTGTCTCCTGAAGTCACTTAGTTCGTTTCCTTCTTTGTGGGAGGGCAGGAGCCCTCTCATCCACCTGCTGCTCACGGTGCCTGCCGGAACCGAATCACTGACTGATCCTGTCAGCATTGCGTCCTGCACAGCGCATCCCAGGACTAAGCCCAGCACTCACAGCATTCTGCTGTCTGCCCAAGAATATCCAGAATCAGCACCTTTAACTTCGTGCTTTTGGGTAAGCTGACGCTGCCATTGAGAGCCCCCGGAAAATGGCTGCCGTTATGGTTGTTGTTACTTCCGTTGCCTAGCAATGCATCGAGCAGCCTTGCCCAATGATCGGCCCTGCTCCTCCTCCTTAAGGCGAGAGCCGGCCTTCCTTCCTAAGACCCGCCTAATAAAGCTGCCGCCTGTCTAGGGCCGCATCGGAGCCGCAAGGGGACTCTCGCAGTCATACCCTAGCCCCAGCCCGAGTAAGCATCAGTCCAAAATTAGCCCTGCAGCGTATGCTCTCATTATTTGCCTGACCCTCAATATCAAGGAGCCTGAAGCCTCATACTCTCCTGCTCGACTGTATCGACTCCCCTGGAAATGCCACTCCATCCCAACCGTAAATCCATCAGCGCCTACCGCCAGCCTGCGACTTGACCAGACAGTCGCCCGCGATCTATCACCTGCTGTACTCCACCAAAACACGTGTCGCGTTTTACCACTACCCAGATATGCTTTACTCTATATCAGAGCTGCCACTTACTGACACAGCTTGCGTTTCTCACGAAAGCTACTGAAATCGATGTAGCCCATCTCTCTGATGTATTTTGTAGGAGCTGCCATTGTTTGAAACAGCCTGCATTTCTCATGAATACTACTGAAAGCAAAATAGCCTATGTTTTAGATGTATTTTGTCAGAGCTGCCATTTACTGAAACAGCCTGCCTTGTTCACGAAAGATATTTCAGTGCTACAATACCTACCTCTCATACAACTGTGTGCCACCTGAGCCCAGCTCAACTCCACCACTGCATAGCACCCCCATGGCACCTGCCAGTCTTACCATCTTCACTCTAGCCTTCCTCTCCACAGTATCTACTCTACATCCTCTGTAAACCAAAAGGCAGAAATGCAACTTCTCACTAGCATACCATCTCTCAGCAGACAACACATCCACACCTCATTATCCTGCCGCCCTCCACATCACACACAATCTGCCCAACACCAACCGCAGAAACCACCTACTAGGATACCGCACCTCACCAGACCTAACCTTCCAATCTCCTCACTCACTACCCACAAAAAGCAACTTGACGAACACATCATGCCACTTAAGCCAAACCCTTCCCCAAAACCCTCCTCAACCCTGCATAACTGATCTGAAATGTGCTCTCATAAATGCTAGTTCCCTCATAGCACACGTTTTGGAAATAGACCTCATACTAGATAACAACCTAGATCTCCTTGCTATCACAGAAACTTGGCTTCATCCAGCAGCTGGTCCTCACCTCATGCTTGCTGTACCGGATAACTTAAAAATCGTGAGAACAGAAAGGACTACCAGCAAAGGGGGAGGTATTGCTATCATCTCCAAAACCCAACTAGGCTTACGAGAATTCACTTCGCTGCCATTCTCATCAGGGGAGCTCATGTCTGTCAAACTGCCCATCTCCACCCAAAGCACAATACTAATACGGTAGAGAAAGGAGTTGGGTTCTAGATAATGAACACTCCTGTGCTGAGCTCAGTGAGTATTTTGCTTGGATTCTATCTGGTTCTGCAAGGTCACAGGTAAACCCAAATACCTCTTGAGAAGGAAGAATATCAAAAAGTCCTGGTTACCTTGCAAGGAGGGTATTTGGTCCCTTCAATATGAAAGGAAATCACACGTTTTAGCTGTGGTTGTTACATGTGTGTTTTTTATTAGCATTGGTACATGGTCTAGACACATTGTCTGCAAGGAGAAGGTCAGCCGACACACGTTTCAACCCCCGGAAGGTCTTTATCAAGGCAATTGGGTAAGGTTCATGGGATCAATTCCGTGTGGTTGTCAATGGCAGACATGTCATCCAGTATGCAAGGGGTCAAAACGACCAGACGGGCACCAGACGGAGCGAGCATTTACACAGGCATCATCCTTTTGACCCCTTGCATACTGGATGACATGCTGATTCAACGTGAAATCCTGGCTCCTTTTACGGACCACCCCTTCCTAAATTACACCCTCACAACCACTCTCTGCTTGTATATTTATGTAAAATGTATACCACTGTATCTCGCTGATTACGACCTGTAAATTCTAGCACACATCATCGATTTCCTACTATCTATTGTAACCTAGCCCTCTTACTTTATTGTACTATATCTGTATATTCTCCTGCACCTATTCTACCTCATTTGTATAACTTGTCTAACATTTCCTGTAAATCAAGCGCCTAGTTACCGCAGGGTTCAGCGTGCTATATAAGCAAATAAAATAAAATCAAACCCTACTGCTTCCCACTGGATGCCAATCTCAGATGTAAGGTTTCATGCCTTGCTTGTAAGGCCATTCATGTGTGCAACTCCTGCATATTTGCCTTGTAGATTTCGGATGTTAAGTGGGTCTCAGGTTCAGAAGCCAGCATTTATTGCTCATCATATCTCCTAGATTTCACAAATCTTCTAACAAGATCTGCGTTTTCCATGGCTGCAGTTTCATGTGGACACCGCCTTCCTACCCATCATGACCTCATTTAAAACTCTTTTCACTAACAAAGTTGTTAAAACATGGCTTGTATCTGGTCTAGAGAATATAATTCCCTCTTCATACTTCACTCTTGTTGGCTTCTGCAGTCACACTAAGTAAGAACTGTTACTACTTATTTTATTTTCTATTAATATTCATGAATGCTTGAAGACATGTTTTGCTATAAAGGTAAAAAACCTAACAAAACTGACCACGTATCAACAACAGAAATTCGGAAGACGCATACATTTGTACCAAAGATGGCAGCACCCTGCCACAATAGGTTCTGTAATAATATGATGGGATGAGGGTCACACTATGTCAAATGTGTGAAAATGTAACTGCGCACATTTAAAGACTAATTTCAAGATGGCGAATTGACACAAACACCCAATACCTTGCAGGTTTTCCACAGGGCTAATTAGCAGGCCCCTGCAGGGCTATAAGTAAAATTCTCTATTAATAGACTATATCATCTTCTAGCTTAACCCTCAAGTATTGCCATGTGCAGATGACAATACACGAACCTATGCTGCATACCGTACACAAACTGTACAAGTTAACAAAGACACTTAGGGGAATTGGAAAAGTTACCTAACTTAGTGGTCTTTACTATGCTACTATACAGTACTTAAAGATAATATATGTATTATTCTCCAGGGTTCTTTGAGTTTTGTAAATTTAAATTAAAAACATGTTTTAAAGGTATGATTTAAGAAGAAGTGTTGGGCAACAAAGACTGAGACCGACTATCCTATAGAATGTGCCATAATCTTTGAGGATTATAATACCCATTTTCTGGTTCAATTACATTCATACATACATATCAGTTTGATTTTGTTTAGGGTCATAACTGATGCTTATGTGGTCCAGAAAAAGACCTGTTCAACAAATCATGTCAAAAGGTCCTAGTAACATTGAGCCTGATCCGCCAAATCTAGTATTTTGACTAATAAGAGCTACTATAGTTAGGCTTAGTGTCTTCAAATGGAATTATGACTGACAAGTTGACTTCAGTTCAATGATTTATTGAAGACATTCCTCAGCACTTCACAGATAGAAGTACATTCTGTAAATGTTTGGTATTTGAATATTTTGTTCTGTTCTATATGATCTAATTGGTGTACATTGTTGTCACTTTTTTGCTGAAGTACTTATTGCATAATAGTGTCTGCTAATTTGAAAGCATTCACTGTATAATCATAATCATTGTGAATTTATGTCCATTACTCAGTAATTGATTTGCAAAATAATCTTAACAAAATACATAATTTGTTTAAAGACTTCTGAAGGCACACTTGGTTCATGCATCTTTGCTACAAATTTTAAATAATTTGAAGGAATATGAAATATTTCCAATAGAAACATGTTTTCGTCTTTTCATGCACTATAAAACATTTTGAACTAATGCACTTTTGCACTATGAAATTCCTGAAGCATTTATAAAGTTAGCATTACCTCCACCACATTTGTCATTGCGTTACATTTCACTAGGCAAATTTCGATTGCCATTCTTTTGTGTGCAGACAACAGTAATAGTGCAGACCACTAGCATTATGTCATAATATAACATTTGTGGAATATATCAAAAGATTAATGAAAGTGCAGGTTGAGAATTAGTAATTTATGGGATACAATGAACAGAAACAATGAGTACTTTGTTGAACTGCAGAATTGCACATATATGGTAATTGATCCTTCAAGTATAATTTGCTATGCCCCCTCGAAATGCTTTCTACACCATTTCTCAAAACATTTTCACAAGAGACTTCTTTTGCTCATACACCAAGAAGGACGGAGAATTGAAAAAATGAGCAATTGTGAGATAACAGAGAACAGGTCTTTTAACAAGACATGTAACTGCTAACAGATCCACGGACATCTCTTCGTTTAACATGTTCCAATAAACACTTACCACCAGAAACGGGAGCATCCATAAACACGGCTCCAGTTTTCTCTGCTGCTTTCGCCAATTCTTTGGAAATCGCTGGATCAATTGTGCTAGAGTCGATCAACAAGGAACCCTTCTTCACTTTTCTACAAGAAAGAAAGAATAGGGTATTTGGTATTGATGCATATTGAATCAACCTGGTTTAATAGTTAGATTGCTTGATCTGGTCTTATTATCATGTTTGTATAAATGAGACAATCAAATGCACATGCCCACTGCACTACGGGTTACATAGCAGATGAGCAGTACTCCAAATTGTTTGCCTTTAGTCAAACTGAAGTGTCTGCCTTTGCTCTTCTGCAGTATCCCTGAAATCTACCAATGACAGATAGGAGTTCATGAACAGTGCATCCCATATATGCCAACAATCCATTCCATTCGGGAAACAGTAGTCCATTCCTGGTTTTAACTTTGCATTCTGAGGCTTATATTCCTGAATTTATAATGGGGGAATCAAGGACTACAAGTCTCAGAATGCAAAGTGAAACTAGTACTGGATGAGTGTTTCTTGAATGGATTGGATAATGTTGGCATGTATGGCATTGTTCAATGAAACCTCAATAGCAATAGTGTCCTCTTGTATAGGTGCCTAGTAAAAGGCCCAACACAACACTGTTTATACCAATATATGAGTTTACAATTACCCAGCCTGTTGCCTTAAACACAGCACTTGCCACTTGCTGGCTGCACTACCACAGTTTATTGCCTCCATTTTCTATTTATTTTTATTTATTTTATTTATCTGCGCTCCTCGGCTCCGCACTTTCCACTCTCTCCCTTCCATGCTCTTTTTCCCTTTTCCCTTTCCGTCGCACTTGCACGTTCTCAATGTCACTGGGCCCAGTAAGATCATTTTTATGTTGTGCTGTGTTCTCCCCTGTTCCCCTCCCTTGCCTAGTCGCGCTCTGAAACACTTGTGTACGAGCGCGATACAAATCAAATATATCATATCACATCAAATGCAACAGATTCATGACCCTACTGAAAGTGACCCTCATTTCTGGACGGAGCCAACTGCACAGTGGCCAAAAAACATGCTTAATCGTATGTTTAGAGCAAACAGGCTACTTGAGTTGTTGAAATTGTAATATAGATCGAGGACTTGCATGTATCCACACTAATACAAAGTATTTACCCCCTGTCGGACTTCCTTCAGCCATCTGCAACCTACTTCTTCCCTGCTTTCCTTTACTCTTCACTCTTGGAAGGAATGTAAGATCAAGAACTGGCTTCACCAGACAGGGGCACCATAGACAAGGAACAGTGCTTTGAAACTACTATGGTGGTTATTCGGCGCAGTACAAAACCCCAGTAACTTAACCTAACAAGCTCACAGATTTTGCCTGAACCCACAAATCGGGTTTATAGGAAAGTTTGCACACTGTATAAAATAACCTGTGCTTAAACACCCTATAATGTACAGGGCAAGGTTATGTTAGGTTAATAGGCTTTATTGATACTGTGACTTCATTCATTTGCAAGGCTTCATGGCCCTTTCATACCAGCAAGAGAAAAGGGTTAGAAGGAGTTCAGGAAATGTAGCAAAGGTTGCTATTTGATTGGCTGCACTTGGTAGGTTGCAATAAGCACATGTCTGGCATGAGTAAAGTAACACTTTACATGGGGTTAATCCAATATACAAGACGGGTGTGGTGACATGTGCGATGTAGGACTTCTGTGAGAGTTTTGGTCTGCATCTCTGTGTGCCAGAGAAGGGATGCTGGTGATATCATGGATGGGCTGTGAAATGTGCGTGGATGATGTGTGTGCCTGAATGTTCCTGGAATGACAGATGGAGATGCAAGTCTAGAGGATGGATGTACCAGTATGTTTCTCTCTCCAAGTTACTTACCTTGTTAATATGACTACTTATGATGATGACTAAATATGCATCTAAGGACTGACCTTCACTGAGGTCTCATCTGAGGAGTCAGCGTTCTTCAATACATGGCCAACGGGCCACCTTCCAAGCCATGTGCATCACCCACCATACCCTCCACAAGACCGGCCCTGAATTCCTTCAACACAAATTTACACAATACCAACCCAATAGAAACTCGAGATCGGGCTCTGCACTCCTCCTTGTGATCCCTTCCTTTCAAATCCACCTGAATAGGGGGGGGATCTTCCTCCTACGTCCAAGCTCCTACACTCGGTAAATAATTTCCACTTAGCATCCACTGCTTAGAGCATCATCTTGCCTTCTGGAAAGGTCCTCAAAACCTGGCTCTTCCAACCTGCAACCTGATGAACCCTTGCCTCACTTTGCGTTTTCCCACCTGGCAAATAGGCCATGGCAGTATTGTTTCCCTCAGGATCTCTCCATAGCAAGATAGAAAATAAACTCCAGCAGACCCCAGGACATAATTCTGTGCCATGTCAACGAGAACAAGGAACCATTGGAGCTGAAGGGGTGAGCAGAAATGAAAACTATAATAATATACCATTGCAAGAGGATTAAAGAACGAGAAAAAGAAACGGCAAGTTAAGGTTGCAGACGGAGGTAGAAAAACTAGT
This sequence comes from Ambystoma mexicanum, assembly GCF_040938575.1. Classification (NCBI taxonomy): domain Eukaryota; kingdom Metazoa; phylum Chordata; class Amphibia; order Caudata; family Ambystomatidae; genus Ambystoma; species Ambystoma mexicanum. The sequence continues at coordinate 929,676,931 of NC_090924.1, forward strand.
ACAGAAAAAGATAGCTAAAATAGCAGTGTAAGGGGTGGTGATGGCAAACAGACATATTCAGTAGAGCAGGCACCAGCTCATGCAGACGCACGGATAGCAGCGTTTTGACCAAGTGGAGGACAGGGACAGTGGGGTGGACTGCAATACAGCCTACAAGAATTGCTCTATTTGGGCCAGCTAATATCTGTACATGGAAAGAGAATTATACCTCATTGCAGCGATTCAGTGCACACTACTCCATAGGCCAAAACTGTCAGAGATGCAAACATTTTTGGGGTTGTGTAATTACTGTAGGTGTCACGCGCTGGGCTCCCCAACGCTTCTGGAATCGCTGGCGGCTTGCATCCATTGAGCGTTCCATTATGTTTGGGGGCCCAGCGCTCGTCATCGGTCTAGCGGTTGCGACGGGCGGCCGTCGGAGGATTTGACTTCCTGTTGCAGCCAGCGGCCGTCGAGTTGCAACCGCGGATTCTCCTGCCCTGGTGTTTCACTTTCAGCGTGTCCAGCTTCGTGCGCTCCTCCACCCTGCCCCGTGCTCTGTGCTACCCGAGGTGCCACTCCTTTCCAGCCCCCTCCTGTGCCTTTTCCTTGTGCTTCTCTCCCCTGTGCCCCGTTCCTAGCATTTCCTTCCTTTTCCCTTTACCTTCCCGCATGTTCCCCCGCCCTGCATTGTCCCGTCTTTTCCCTCTGGTCTTCCTTTCAGTCTCCGCTGTGCTACCATCTTTCCTGTGGAGTCCTGCCCTCTTGCAGCCTGTTCCCATACTACCTGCTGCCAGATCTGCTACCAATTCAGCCTGGGGTGTGCTGCAGTCTACCGCCTGCACTACACCTAGCACAGTCTTCGGATCGCGGCAGACCACCGCGCAACAGGATCCACTACCAAGATCAGGATTCCTACAAGGGTTTTTTTTTTAGCCTTATGGCTTTTTTCCCCTTCTGAGGGCTTGTCCCGAGAGAGCAGCCAGTGGTGCGCTGTGGTCTATCAGCAACCAAGGTGGCTACCTCCTGGAGCAGGCCTCAACTCTACAAAAAAAAAAAAAAGGAGCCATAGGAAGGAAGAAAGAAAGGAACAGGCAAGACACATCTCAAGGTTCAGTTGAGGAGGAGGGGATAGGACTGGACTTGGAGGGCTCAAGTGATAGTAGGGAATGGATCCTAGACTATGCAGCATACACCAGGCCCCTGCTCCAGGGCCTCAAAGAAGCTCAAAAGAATGACCATAAAATTGCAAGGACGCAGGACATGCTCTGCAATTTTAACGCCCTAAAAGAAGTGACCTCCATGGTTATGGCCACTCCCGATTACATGCAAGAGTTCCATCTCCTTTCCCATTCAAACGGCCAATTGATGACTGCAGTTCTGACACAAAAAAGCACGATGGGCCACAAACCATTGGCCTTCTACAGCGGACCGCTAGATTCCAAAATGCAGGGTCAGCTCACATGTTAACAGTCACTTGCTGCAGTTGCATTTGCAATCGAGAAAAGCTTAGCAATTGTTATGGGGTGCTTTGTGACACTGTACGTGGAGCATTCAGTGTTCGCTAATTAGGAGTGCTCCAAATCTCCTCTGACCACGCAGCAGGCTACTGTGTATTAAATCATCCTGTCAAGCCCCAACATTCATATTGCGAGGTTCAAAACTGTAAACCCAACCCTTTTTTGACAAGATCTGGTAGCACATGATTTTTTTTATTTGTTATTTATTCATATAGCGCCGAAGCTCACAGGCATCAGGGCGCTGTAACATCAACACGAAGATACAAACATTGACAAGACATATGTCAGGTCTCATAAATCAATGACTGTCATTTGGGGGGGAGGAAGATGATTTCCCAAAGGCAAGGGATAGCCCACTTGAAGGAGGGAAAAAGTGCTTTGCATTGATGGGATAGCAGTTATCGACCAAAGATCAGGTTTGAGGCATACTGGGGAGGCAGCAATATGTCTGGTGGATGGGATCTACAAGGTGTTGGTGCAGAAGAGATTGCCTACTATAAGGAACTCATGGTGACAACAGTAAAGACAGACACAAGTTATCACACAGTTCAAGGGTGTTTATTGAACTTTACAATGGGTGCGATAAAAGCATAATCGAAACCTAAATCTAAGATGGGAGCAAGCTACGACCATCAAATAATAAGGCAGTCCTAGTGGCGTTTTGTCAAAGAAAAAGGGTCTACACTAAAAAAAACTATTGCCAATTCCTTACTGCTAAATTACAAAACAAGATTGTGGGATAATGTTCACCAGAAAAGAAAGCACGGGACAAGGTGGGACTCTCAAGCACGGCACACTCCATGGCTTCGTCTGCACAAGGTTCACAGTTCAGTTCAACTATATCAAAAACCTTCAGAGGCTAAGCCCCTTCTTGCAAAAGTCTCTTGCCTTACAAGGCTGGCTCATTCAAAGAAACAAACCGATAAGTAAAAGTTCTCTCTGTGATCTTACACTTTGGGCGATTGCTCTTCGCCCTAGAATCTCCCTCCGCCAGGCTCGGATCCTCTTTGCAGTTTGGGCCTCCCTCCATCAGGTTCACTACAGCCTTTCTTTAATACAATTAACAGCTCATGTATTGCTCATTTTCATCAGAAAGCAGGGTTTTCTGTTTCCTAGCTTTCTTTCGGCATCCCTCTGTCGGGTTCACACTTGCCTTATTTCACAGTTCATAATCTTATCGGAAAGCAGGGTTCCCCCTTCCCCTAGCTTTCCTTTGGCAAAGGATCAGAGTCTTTCGATTGTATAAGGGATTTGACATAACCCCTACAGGACCACTCTGAAGCCTCACGCCACCCTTTCCTAAGGCTTCTGGTTCTTTTCGTTTCAAAGAATAGGTCCCGATCTGAGTCTTTCGAATGAGCGCCGACGTGGCACCGGACCCCTCTGCACCTGGACCTCAACTGGGCTTTCTCTAAAGTTCAACACATACACAAGTTCTTTGTCTTTCAGATTTCTTGCATTAAAAAAATGTTGCCACTTGCAACCTTGGGCTCAACACAGTCCGGTTTACTATCTTCTTTCTCCGACTCACCGGTTGTGTTGAACCCCTTTGGCTTCTTCGTTCTCCGGAGTCAAGGATAGTACCACGGTAGCCAGCTTGCCTCCCCACCCATGTTATCAACGCGGGAGGCCTCCTTGTACCATTGGTGTCTGCTGCTTCGCATGCCAGCTATAGCTCCTGGTCTTATGTTTTCCCTTTCGGAGGCTTTGCGGGTCTAAATTGAAAAGGGCAAGAGTGATTCCCCCTTCGTCGTCCTTTCAGGTCACACAGCCTTTCTTCTCCGTTTGAATTGCCAGTTGGGTGTAGCAGTCTTCTTGTGCATTCGACCTTGCTCGAAGTGTGCTATCGTGCTCTGCCTTTTATCCCTGTGGGGAAGGTAAAGGGCAGTCAGGTGTGCGTGATTATTGTCAATTGCCGGACTCTGCCTGACCCGTGTATTGCAACATGTCAGGTAAACGGCTCTGCTGTTAGTGCATTGTCCGTTACCCTGTAAGAAAGTGTACAAGTGCAAAAAGGGGAGTGGTGATTCTAAATTTCCAACATGGTAGGATGGGGAAAAGGTTTAGCAAGGAATGGGATATCGCTTTTCAACCCTCGATGTCCCAATTTCCACCCCCTGAAGACCCCTCGCCCAGGTTATCCTCCCCCACTGATACACCCCCAGGAACTGGATCCAATAGTGTTGGCTGTGTCCTGGGCACCTGGACGACAGATCTCCGGGGACCAGAGGCTGAAACACCTTCAGGTTTCTCACACTGTGCACTATTTGGCGCAAGCAGCAGAACTCAGAGTTCATTGAGCTGCTTTTAGCGTCTCAAGAGTGTTGTGACACCATCTATTCTGATTCGGCTTACGTCACCAGCAGGGTGCATGCAGGCCTGGCGCGGTGGAAGAGGAAGGGGTTTAGGAGAGCTGACGGGTCCCCGGTATAACATGCAGAACTGTTTGATAAACGAATTGATGCTCTATCCGAACCATCTTTAACAGCAGTGGTGAAATGCCCCACCCAAATGAATAATACAGACAAGGTCTCCCCCAGCAACGCTGCCGCTTATGCGGCGGCCAAGCAATCAGCGTATTTACTGATGCCGGGTATCCAGTTGTAGCGCAAAACAGGGAGCCATTGCCAGACTCCTAGAATTCCCTACCGATTGCCCAACTAATAGAATTGCAGGGACGAGCCGCACAGAACAATTTGTGGTTAAAATGAGAACGTAAGTAATCCCCACAAAAGATTTATTGCGGCGACAAGAAACATCGGGCAAAGCAGTCATGCCTTAAGTTGGTGGTGGTCACGTTTGACCGAATGCATCACCCTTCCCATGTATCCAAGCAACACAGTGCCGCAGACATACAGGAGGTCTGGTTTGTGTCCAATCTGCAGGAGGCACTTACTAAAATGGTTGTCGACTACACCACTGTCATAGTACTGGTCTTGTTATTAAGTATCAGGCGGTACACTGCCCCGTCCTACTAGGCCATTCCACGTGTTGCATATCGACTACGTTGACATGGGCGAAAGGTCCAATGGATCCTGCTACCTGATACTGGTTGTGTGTCCTTTCTCGTGGTGGTTTGAGGATGGTCCTTGTGCACACCCTGATGGGAAATGTGTGGCCAAATATTTAGTGAGAGAGGTCTTTCCTCAATGGGGCATGTGCAAAGTCTTAAGGTCCGATAACGGCATGCATTTCTTCAATGAGCTTTTTAAGAAAATTACTGCATAGTTGGGCATCAAGCATTGTATGTGTACAATTTACCACCCTCAGGTAAACAGAGTTGTGCAGAAGATCAATTGTCTTCTCAAGAGTAAACTTTCCAAGCTTTGCACCACCATAAAAAATAATTGGGTGCACTGCTTGCCTCTCGCTTTGTTCAGCATGCACTCACAGCCCTGTAAGGATCCTCATTTATCCCCCCCACAAGGTGCTAACAGAGTGCCACATGCTCACATGCCTCTATCTCCAATCAGAAGAGCATCTGATGCTCACAGGGCTGTGTCCGTTTTAGGGGACACATTTCGTAGTTACTTGTGTGCTCTAACCAAAGTCATAAAATGCATCTCTCAACAGATTGTGCTGCCAAGGACCGAGGAGACAATCAACGCTGCATCCGATACTCCACCCACAACGCCTCCTCTTCAGCTCTTTCCTGTTGACCACGTCTTTATTAAAAACTTTGAGCGCCGTTGGAACAAGCCCAGATGTCAGACCCTTTTAAGGTGGTGTATGCTACACCTCTTGCAGTAAAAGGTAGTGAATTACGATACTGAGTGCATTTATCTGATGTTCGCAGAGCACCCCAGGCTACACCCCTTGCCCAAAATCAATCAAGTAATAAACAATCCACATTAAGAGCCTGCCAAATAATACCCCGTCCCCATGTCAAAATCTTATTAATTGATGGTTGATGGTCAACTGCAGATAAAAATACACAAGTATACCTCTGTGATAAATAAAAACGGTTCTATGCATTATTCGCAGAGAGATCTCTCCCTCTCTCGTATTTTCCTTTCCATTTGTTTCTTCTCCGTTTATTTAACTTGCAGGGGATGTGCATGCGCGCAACAACTCCATTAATAACAAGCAACATTTTAGTTTACAGCAAACTATTCTTGTAATAACTGTGTTTTCCACAACATATATATGTGTAATGCATTGGGTAGATAGTAGGTTTGCTATTTCTATGTTTGCATTAGGAATATATTTAGGATGTAGTTTTATATATAGAGTAGTGATATAAAAAGGGCGGGTAGGAAATGCAACTAGTGTTAACAGATCGTTTATTAAGGGCCTTGTGAGATATTTCACGCGTGACAATGATACAACTACAATTGCAAATACAACTGACACAAATAATACTGTGGCCACAGTCCATGATAAAAAGGTTAATGTATCTATAACTAATACTCTTGTCACTCAACAACGCAGAAGGAGTGTTGCAAATTTGCTCATGTTGTTCTCATTTCCTAATGTGTTCGCTAACATACTTGGGAATGACAATTTCTTTTTCTAGAAGACCAAAACGTTCCAATAGACAAATCATCAGTATCAAGAACTTGGGTTAGATATAATAGAAGATGTTCATCATCCAGAGTTCAGCAACAGTTGGGGAAAAAGTACTTTTATGGAAGTTATGTGTGCTCCTCTATTCCAAATGCGTCGGGAGCACCCACAGTGTTAATGCTACAAGGAATTGCTTACTGCCACTGACATTGTGCAGGCTAGGAAGCACTTTACAGGCACGAAGCATACGACTAGAAGTGGCAGAGCCTGATCAACTGCAATGTGCCCAAAACCCCAAGAGTGTGCAGTACTTGCAAAGTCCATATCTAAAACTGGAAGGTGTCATGTTCGTGGTGAATAGATGGCAAAAAGCAACAATGAGCTGCATGCTAGGAGGACTAGTAGGGTTCGGTGTAGAAGTGATAAAGTGAACAGTGTCTGGTGAAAATCACATGGATGGAGGCAATGTAAAAACCAGTAGTAAAGGTGCAAAAGCAGGAAGAGTATGAACTATGCATTTACAAGAAAGGGAGCGTCCCCGTGGGAGTCAATAGTAGGTGCAACTAAACATTGTACATTCCAGATCTCAAAAAAGGGACAGCTGCCGTTATGAACACCTTCTGGGGGTGTGGCCAGCAGGCATTGATGCACCTCACGCCATCATGGAGGGGCACCTGCTTGTTGGACTCGTTGCACTCAGCGCTCCTAGTGGTCTCTGAAGAACTTTTAATAGTGGGACCAAGGGGGTTGTTGGTTCCAACAACTACACCTATGCCCGGCACCCCCACCACAGTGCCACCGCAGAAACCTATCTTTTGCATCCTGCCAGAAAAAGAAACAGAGAAAAATTGTGGAGGAGGAAAGGATCGAATTACCCATCGTAGGATTCCTCACAATTACTAAAAGAAATACCCAATCAGTACTGGCTGTACAGCAAAGAAGAAACATTTTTTGCCTCGCTGTTGCTACAAGGGGTTCAAACTGCTGCAAATCCCAAGTGGATCCAGATCGTGCAGTGGGAAGGGATCCAGCTGGCCAATGAAACAGAGCAAGGCCTCAACGCAATCAAGATGGAAATGCGTACAATAAGGTGGAACAGATACATGCTGGATCTGCTCACAGCCATGGAGGGAGGGGTCTGCAAACAAATTGGTGATTCATGCTATACCTACGTAAACCCTAACACAGAAAACCAGTACCATACCAACATAATAGGGTCCCTGTATGTTCTCAGCACTTATGCAAACAGAAGAGGGCATACAAGAGACTAATTGGTTTGATTAACCTTTTTCTTGGGCACCATCCTGGATGAGGGTGATCGTGAAGATGCTGGTTCCCATGGTTGTGTATGTGTTGGTAATATTCTGCACCTGCCAGCTACGACGTCGGTGTTGTGCCAAAGTAGTTCATAGCAGCGCAATGATGATAGTTTCAATTGGAGCACAAGATGCACCTCGCAGTAAAAAAGATGAGCACTTCAGACTGACTATCCAAATAAGCCATGCATGGTTGTGATAGAGCAAAGTCTCCACCCCCCAGGCACCACCACAGTTTCCCCGTCTGACCTCAAGAACTACAATGAGCACTGGGTAGATTTAGCAGGGGATGGATAGTGTACTTAAATGGCATGTACCCCTGAGCAATATGTGCAGGCGGGACAAAGTTTACAGGCCATATGTAAAGCATGGGTGCCCAAGGAATGGTCACCTCCATATCTGGATGCTGAAAGGTTGGAAAGGGAAGGAGGGGTGAAAAAGACGAGGGTGGGGGTTATATGGGAGCCCGTTAATGTAATAACGAAAGGGGGAATGTTGGGACGGAGGGACGATCGTCCCGGGCCCCGTCCCATACCCCTCTAGCGCTTTCAGATAAAACAGAGGCCTGGGAAGGTACAGGAGAGATTAGGGGGAGGTTACAGAGGGGATGCCGTTAGGAGCCATGATGCAGGGAGGGGGTGTGTGTCTTGCTCTAGTACGCATGGGAAATCAAACGCCATTTTGAAGAGTAACAGCCATATTGGATACAAGGCCCAGTTTTGCATTGAAGTTACGGCGGCAGGCCCAAGTCGCACACATAGAAATAAAGTATATAGAGGCTATCATGGATTGTAGCATGGGCACTGGTGAGGAAGGCCAGAGCTGCAGTGATTCATATACACTTCATTGTCTCATGTTGCGAACATTTCATATCCCAGAAGAAAGGAGCCCTGCAAGGCCATGAGGGGGTTGAGAGCTCACTGTGAAAAGTGATCCGATGAGATTGAGGGCACGAGCCTCTGACCCTTCCTGTCCCAGCTCTAAATAATAGCAACCGAAAGCCTGAGTCCCAAGATTCCCAGCATTCCAAGGTACCAGCCAGTCCCAGACCACCAACCATAAAACCCCCACACCACCCAATCGATCAGAAAAATCTGAAAACAGAGATTAGTCGCCTTTACCATAGGTCACGTTATTTGTGCTGCAACAAGCCGGGAGGGAAAAAATAACATAGCTAAAATGGGGGTGGGGAACTTTGGTTGGGGGCCAACGCGTCTGGAATCGAGCTGTAGTATCCTCTCAGCCCATATCTGCAGTGCCAGGTGCACATCAGGTTGGCGATAAAGTCTGTACTGTTTTTCTTCACATAATAGCCAATCAGTGGTAACTTCATGCCTGTGACGCGAGAGGAGGAACCCACATGGAAGATGCTGGACAGAGGGGGCTGGGACCAATGACCTGGCATCCTTAATGGAGCAGGTAGCCTATGTATAGGGTCTCGAACAAACAGCCACGCGGGTTTGCACATTATTTAATTTACGTCACTGATGACGCTGTATGCCTTCATAAAGTGGTGTTCGTACTGATTTTGCAAGAAGTTTCCTTAGCAGCAGAGCTATTTGCGGTACATTTCTATTTTTGTGGAAATAAAACTTTGTTCTCCTTGAAAGAGGCGTGCTGTGCTTTTTTCCCTAGTGCGTTGTATGTCGCGGTTTATTACACGGTCACACTCAACTCAGGGGGTGCCTTCCCACCAATGAATGCGTCGCACAATACAGCACTTTTAGTTTGTTACTGTTCAGTTTGGTAAGGCCTCCAAACCATCTCGCACCCAATCCCAACAACTACCAAGTACCACAATGGATTAGGAACCAGCCCGGCGTGTAGCAAGAATATATATTTATTAATTTAATTAAACCAAATTTGACAAAGAGACAAACATCAGCCGTCAATGTGGTGGCAACACAACAACTAAACTGACTTCCGTAATGGCACCAACACAGAGAGAATACTGAGATATGCAGTCACAATTTCCTGCAGCTTTCTTTTCAAACCACCCACCAATACAGAAAAATAATAATTCAAGACACACAGTGATTGCTGATTTGGTCATAATACTTTTCTCCCAGCAACCCCCCCCTCATAACATCAATTAGCCTTGGCCCCTCTGAATCGAACAGTGGCAGGGAGTGGGAACACAATGGGAAAATCATTTTTGGAATTCTAATAAAATGCACTTTATGGAAAAAAAGGGGGTTCAATGGGCAACATTGTTTTTTTTTTTAACTCATTACCACAGATACAATATGAGGGAAAGAAAAGCAATGGGAAATTTTGTTTTGCCACACCTAAAAAAAACAGGCAGGGCTTTGTGGTGTTGGTCAGAGCACAATGGCAACAAAGGGGCAATTTTGTTTTGCACCCTGCACACTCACGTGGAAACAGGGTTTTGGAATTAATTCTTTTGGCAAATCTTTAGGTCTATACTGGCTCAAAACACACTGAGAAGAGCTTGCTAGTTTTGAATGCCAACAAAACACATCCCGTGATTTCTATAGGGGAATTCATTGATTCACTAATTAAATATGCTAAGGAGCTACACAGACAAACAGGATATTTTGCTATGGGGAAAAAACTAAAACAATGCTTGAACATGCAGGACCAACACAATTTATGGTTTTGGGCATAGTTTTACTTACAGGAGAGGCCTTGTAATGAGCTTCAGGGAACAGCAGGGCATCTCTGGGACAGCAAGGGTGCCAGTTCGGGATAGTCCCCTCTGGCTCTTCCAAGGTGTCTCCTGGTCCCTGTCTCCAATGCAAGGTTTGGGGCCTCTCTGCTTGGATGTTTCTCGCAAGAGTTCAGCAGCAGGTTACCTCTCAGAATAAGTGGAAAAAGCCCAGTTCTAATGCAAACTGGTTTACTTATAAGGCAAATGACATCACAAACTTGTCATGATTCCTGCCAAATGGATTGTTTGGTTTTTCTACCCACCTCCCAACTGTGTGCTAATAGGACAAGGAGATGAGGGGTGGGCGTTAGGAAAGCTGTGGGAGGAGAAAGCTTTGTCATCCCAAACTGACATGTGGGCTTGGCATGTTCAAAACTCTGAAAATCTATTAATACGGCAAGTATGATATGATATGGCATTTTATTTTTATTTTTTTATGGTTACAAAAATACAAACCTTTACAAACAGAATTACAAAATTGATAATGTTGCCCATATACATAAAAATCAATTCTAAAAAACGAATAAAAAAAATATATTACATTTGTCTGAGAAAACGAAACTAACAATTCTTCCAGACCGTAAAACAGATCACTTCATTTCTCCAACTATTTCATTGTTGTTCAATAATAATAGTTTGTCATCAATTACCTTTAAGAAAGCTACCAAGGCAAAGATAAGCGATTTACCCTGCCCCAGCATCATACGATCCTACAGATTCTCCATACAGTCAACAAAGTTGTCATTAACAAATCGCATAAGAAACTTTGTACTAACAGTTTTAAAATATGAACACTCCAGTACAAGATGTCTTCAAGTCTCAACAGGTTCATTACAATTATGGAATCGACAATGCTTACTGAACATATGCAATTTCTTCACACCCCAATGCTTTACCCTTGCAAGAGTATGATTCTGATTCAATTTTAATCTCATTTAAAGCCTTTGTGCAATACTACAGGGAAAGATTGCGAGATATGAACAGCACCCTTCCCTTTTTCTTGATTACTTTGAATACTCAGAATAAGTACTCAACTTTGACAATGACTCAATAGTATGTATCCAATCACGCTCAAAAAGCTTTTTTTTTTTTTTTAACATAGCCGGGTTGCATATCCAAATCATTAATGTCAACGCCCAATTCACCTAGAATTCCTTTCATACTCTTACCATATTCCATAAGAGAAGTGACGCTACAACCTTAATCATACGGCACAAGTCCAGATATAAAGAATTACTTGGTGGATTGGTAATCTTGCTATAATTTGTTAAAGCTCTCCATTTCCCAACGACATGAGAGTGAAATCAAACCACATTCATGCCGGATTACACAATTGGGGATGGCAGCAGACAAATGAAGGGCTGATTTGATCATTTTTCCCTGGATGGAGTTCAGATGACATTTAACATTATATAAACACATGTCCAGGGAGTACAATAGAACAGGTTCCACCTTCAGAGTGAGAAGATCCAAGAGCGGAATAAAGGAAAATGTGCAATACTTTGAAAATATAATTTTCATCTGATTAGCAAGTGGTCTTGCTTTAGAATGCAGTTGATCAACCCAAATGTTTAATGTACAGGAGTTACTGAAACTATATCCTAAATAAACAAATTCCTCAGGATGATTGATCACATTCCCATCCATATTACATGTACACCTTTTCAGACATTTACCAGCATGACAAATCATGATGTTAGTTTTGGTGGAGTTTGGTTTCAAATTATTATGAAAAGCATATTCAGAAAATAATAGCAATTTCTTTGTAAACCAGATGGCGTTGAATCAAACAAAACAAAATCATCTGCAAACGCCATCCAATTTAATTTTAAGAAACAATCATGCAGGAAAAATTTCATTTGATTCCCAAATCTCATCCAGATCTGAAAGATATAAATTAAATAATGTTGCAGCATAGTTGCAGCCCTGTTTGAGTCCCAAATATGACTTAGCTGGATCCGTTAATGCTCCTTCCTTCATTGTGCGAATCTTATATGAGGTGTTTTGATGGAATTTCACAATCCAATAAATTAAATAGACAGGAATACCAAAATTGAACATCTTTATCCACAACAAATCACGTACTACTGTGTTGAAAGCAGCGGTCATGTCTATTGATGCAATATAGAGCGTATATAAGCTCTTTTGCTTTCGTTCCTGCTAGTAAGTGGGCAATGATCTTTACGTTCAAACTGGTACTCATGGCTTCTCTGAAGCCAATTTGAGAATTGGAGTATATATTTAACACTTTTTCAAACAGGACAAGAATGGAAAATACTTTTGCTGCTGCATCTGTTAACGAGATGGGCCTGTAGTTTGCTGGACAAGAAGGGTCTCCTTTTTAAAAATAATCAAAATCAGAATGGCAGAGACCCAAGACTCTGGAATAACTCCAGTGATCAAAATCTTGTCAAACTTAATTTTTAGTATACTAGCCCAAAATTTCACATCGGCCTTGTATTCAAATGAAGGAATAAGTTCTGGACCTGCTGCTCTAGAGGCAAAAAGTTGTTTTATAGCCCATTCAATATCTGCGAGCGTCCATTCCATCGTTAAAGTGGTAGCGTTAGTTAATACAATAAATTTGATATGCACAAAACGCTCCGGTACTTGAAATTTTGCACCAAAAACGACCCGTTGCTTTTCAGCTGGAATAATATTTTTTGAGTTAACCCGGTTCGTGGGAGAGTTGGTCTTGATGAAGGACTATACATATCTTATGTCATGCTTACATAGGGCTCTAATCAAGTCACAATTTTGATAATTGTATTGTCTAATATGAACATCTTTAATCCTGCTTTTGTAGGTTTGTACAATTCTTTTTATCAGATACCGATATTGAAACATACTAATGTTTTCACTTTTAAATTTTCTTAGGTCTCGATTTTTCTTTCTTTTGAGGGATTTAATATCTGAATCAAATGGATGTAGAGAATCAGTTTTATAAGATGTTTGTTTGCTTAAAAAATAAAATAATGCATTGTCAAAGGCCTCAACCACAAATGTATTCCAACGTTGAGGATCTTTCCACTCAAAAACAATTAAAATTATCCTGCTCATGTAACTCCTGGGATACTCTTTCCATAAGTTTCCTACATAATATGGGGTTCCACCTTAAAGAAATTTGGGCGCGATTAGTCTCAACAACAGATAAAAAGTAATTGACCTCAAGGTCTTTGTGTTCTATAGTTGATACCAATTGAATAGGGGCGTGATCACTTCCAATAAATGCATTTATAACAGCACTTTTAATTAAGGATAAAAGGGAGTCCGAAATGCAGAAATAATCAATCATAGAAAATGAGGTGCCCCTTTGCCAAGTATATTTCAAGGATGATTCTTTGAATTGGATAAAAGACATTTCCCAATCATTAAAATATGCTCGGCATTTCTCTCCTCTTTGACACATCATTTTGGATCTAACAGAATACTTTTTGGTCCCCACCTCCGAGCACTCATTGCATAATGAATTAAAATTGCCCCCCACCATTACTTCAAAATTTTGATTGAGGGTAAGTGCAAATTCTAGGCATCCATTAATTTCATCAGAAATCCCATTGATAGCAAACTTTAAAGGATTCCAATAGAGGCAGATAAGTAGGATCGAGTTACTTTCCACTGTTTTTAGATCTATCATTACTGCAAGAATTTGCTCCGATGAGTATATAATCTTAGAATTACAATCAATGGAATTGTTTATACTGATAGCCAGCCCTCCAGATGGATGCCCCTCTAAACCTTTGGAGGCTAAGGAACAGTATGTGCAATAGTCAGGGACCTCTAATGGTTCTAATTCCATAGTTTCCTGAAAAAAAATGATTGCAGGTGTCCCATTGGGGGGAAAAGACGAAACATTTTGGGATGTTTACAAATCCACACAAATTCCATGACAGAAGCTTCAATTTCTGCTCCGCCTTACTCTATTCTATATTTGTATTTTGATTTGCAGAAAATATAGTTTTCAACAAGGGTTCAATCTATGCTAGATTGGGGGTTTTGCGGGCGATGTTAAGAAATTGTGAAATACATAGCTTTTCATCATTGGGATTCAATTTGCAGTTGTGGGCAATAATCAAGTAATTCTTTGGCAATGTTGACATTATAATTATGAACCACAAAACCCATGTCAGCCAAGTCCTTTCGAAATGACCAAATCAATTTCAGTACATCTTCTGATTGTAAATGACACGTCATCTTATAGTTATTAATTGAGGCTAAGGCGATTTAATCAAAATCATCAGAGGAAAGTAATCTAAGAGATGGAATTCTATAAATTAGATCCAGCAAATATCTCCTTTATTCTGGCCTGCCCCAAGATGTCTTTGCGACCCTCCAAACCCATTATGTTGATCCCCTGAATTGGAACCCCTCTTACTGGACTCTCTTGTTGATTTTTAATGGTTTGTAATTCGGCTGGTCCATTAAAAGTTGGATTTCTGATATCACATTGCTTATTGGAAACTGGAAGGCAGCTTGACAAATTTATTGGAACCTGAACAGTTGTCTGTACCCCAATCTGGGAACTTATCTCGGTACTTTTATTCAATAATTCTTGGGGAATAGTAATGGGCTGAAGTATTTTAATAACTGGATTACTGTTTCCAAGGACAGCATTCTGTTACATATTGCTTTCTCCAATTCACCACGGTTTATACTACCTCCCTGTGGTAACATTGTACCCATTTTGCTGCCATTAGATAGTTTATTATGGCCACTTCTACTATCACTACTGGCTTTAATATCATTGGAGTTGATAGACCGTCTTTCTTAAACGGACACATTAATGGGCTTCTCTGGATGGAATACCTTTTCTCCAAGGGTATTGCAGGTTTATGGCTCGGCACGATGTTAGTTATTTCCTTGCATTTCCCCACCCCAATCTTAACAATGGAAAGGTCCTTGTTATGGGCGTCCATGTGAATGGGTGCAATTATCAAGTTGCTACATATTTCTGGGTATAACTGGGTTTGCAACTTTATATCAATGGGGATGTTTGTGATGGTAGTAATTTTATTTGTCCTCCCATCATCTAAGATATTTGAGGAGGTGCTCTTCCGTCCATTGCTCGGGAACATTTTTGATAATTGAGATTTTAAATTCCCTTTCCCACAATCATATGGTGAAGTGCATTCCTTTTTGGAATTCAGCACCACACTGCAGGGTTTCTCTGACTCTTCATGCAGTACCACCGCAGTTAAGGGTGCGGTTCCTACTGAAACCTTTTATTTTCCTCGATTACACCTTTGCCTTCACCCCCTTCTGTATAGAGATGTGATTGACTTTCTTTACAGAGTTGGTCGACGTCAATGACGTCCTCTTCCCCGTTCATTAAGGGATGTAAATTTTGGGTAATAGCATTACACAGTGAGGGTTTTTAGGGCTTATTCATTTTAATTTTTGATTAGCAGATCTTCGCCTTTTTTCCCGCACATTTTATTGCGCGTTTCTGAAGTTTGCGATGGCGCCTAGATAAAAAACCTGCGTTTGCCATCGTAAGTTCAGTCATTGGTTCAGTGCTATTTTGTTGCTCAATGATGTTTGTCAATGCAGTGGGACTATCTTGCCCCTCTTCAGTAGTAGAAACATGAGTTACATCAATACATTTTGTATTGCCAATTCCATTTTTATATTGGAATTGGTTATACTGATAGCATTTAAGACGGTATCCAAAACATCATTTAACTTAGATCGTTGTAATATCAATTCCTGCCCTTGGGTTGACATATTAGTTGAACTCCATTGAGTCCCTTGCTCGTGAGTAATAATGATATTCATCTGCTTTTTCACGCAGCATTCGCTCATACAAGTATTTCTAGCCATGACATATCCATCTAGTCTATTCAATTTCGCCGTGATTTCTTGCATATTATATTTTATATCACGTAGTTCAAGGTGGGTCAAATCGGGCCCTTTATCCAGCAAGTTGAAAATACGAATGATAACGGAACGTATTGTGTTTGGTTAGTGTTGGGGAAAGGGCTGAGACATTATCCATCTCGATTCCTTTTACGGGACTATAATGGGCGCTCCACTTTGTATGTTCTGAATTGAACATCCTACTCCCCTTGTGCGCACAATTAGCACTAAATGGATCTTTTATTCCTTCCAATACATGATAGGAAGAATTTGGGGAATCCGAACCTCCCAACTCATCTTTAAAATGTAAAGCTTTATTTATACTTGGAATAAGAGGTGTTAACATGCCAATAGATAGCCTCACCTGCTTATCCAAGTCGGCCATCTCGTTAATTCTCCAGATACATTCGATAACTCATCAGTAGCATTTGTCCTTTGAGACAATCCTATACTAGATAAATTATTGCATCCAATTATTGGAATTGACATATTATGTTTTATTTGATGTTCAACTCCTGACACTGGATTAGCGGTGGGGTCAATTTGTAATCTGCCCTTAATACCAAGCGTGGATGGGTTACCAGGCTCCTTATCGGAGCTTTTTAAAATCGCTTGAAATGGACGTAACATTCAGTACGTGCACAAATGTTTTACCGTTCCCCACAGAAATTTTCATTTCTGTGGGATAGTTGCTAACAAGATCACAAGCCTCTTTCTTTTGGGGCAATTTAGTACACCACGGAAAATCAAGAGCAGGGAGTACAAGGGTGGTACCAGTGCACCTTCTGCTCCTTAATCCACTCGCAATTAACCAACAAAAATGTTCAATTTTACCCCAAGTTTACAGAGTTTCACTATGTCCAAAGGAAACAATCAAATAGTTTTACAACAATATTTGCACTCACCACTACCACAACACCACAACACCACAACACCACAACACCACAACACCACAACACCACAACACCACAACACCACAACACCACAACACCACAACACCACACTTCAGATGCGCGTGCACTGGAGTTTTAATGAATTCTGGGAGGGTGGTGGGCGGGACAAATCTCGCAATGTATCTATGTGGGGAAAAAGAAAACAGGGGTGTCATATTCAACTCCTGCAATCAGATGGCAAGTGCGTATAACGTTGAAATTCCGCTGATAGATAGGAAACCCTCCCACTGTTAACAAGCCAGCCCACTACTTATCAGCCAGCCCACTGCAATGAATATTTACTTTGGTCTTTGAAGTCCGGGCACCCAGCGCGTTTCGCACATGGCGCGCAGTTGATCCTTCCTCTTCTCCCTACGAGGGGTTCAGGAAAGTCGTAGATCAAAGCATGGGTATAGCACAGAGACACCACAACACCACACTTTGTACTCACTTCAGATGCTATGCCATTTGTAACGCCCCTAGACACAAGTGTTTCAAGGTGCAAAGGGGCAAGGAAGGGGGAAACGGAGAGAGGACAGAGACAACGATCTTACTAGGCCAAGTGACATTGAGATTGCGCAAGTGCAGGGGAGGGGAGGAAGAGCGGAAAAGTGCCTGGGGAAAGGGCAGGGGGCAGTGCTGTATATGGGATCAAAACCATAACAAGAAGTGCGGCCAGCAGGAGACAGGTGCAAGGGAAAGTGCATACAGCAGGTGTTCAAAAGTGCAGGTAGGGGGACTGTAGGGTTACAGATACAGACCAAAGGGCAAGGGTTACCAGGAGGCAGTGCGGGTGTGCATCTGGGCGAATAGGGACCTGGGCACGAAATCAGAGGGTAGCCAGGTGACCAGTTTATTATCAGACAGGAAATCAGCAGGGGACAGGAAGAGAGAAGGCAGCAGCAAAGAGGAAGGTCTTGAGGTGCTTCTGGAGATGGTTCTCCTTGAGGCAGGGAGGCTGTTCCAGAGGGAGGCACTAGCCGAGGAAAGAGATCTACCACCAACTCGTTGCTTGGAGAAGCGACTGACCCTGAGGGAGTTGGAGGAGGGAAGAGCTCGAGTAGGAAGGTATTTACGAAGAGAGGGAGTTGGAGGTATTGAAGAACTAGGCCCCAGAAGGCCTTGTGGACAATGCAGAGGGTCTTGAACTTAATCCTTGTAGCCACTGGGAGCCAATGCAGAGATTTCAGTGCTGGAGAGATATGATCCCTGGGCTTGTGGCCAAGGACAAGTCTTGCAGTCCTGTTCTGGATGAGTTGCTTAGGGCAGAGAGTAGAAGCAGGCAGATTTAGAAAGAGGCTGTTGCAGTAGTCCAGCCGAGAGAGTACCAGAGCTCTAGAGACAGCGAGATACCCTCATTTTTCAAATCTTTACATGTGTGGATATATTTTTAAGAACTACATTTTAAGACAAATCAGAGGATGCTAATCTGAAGTCGGCACGCCCTTCCTATGCAGAGATACGTTTTTTCTTCATTTACTCAGGAGCCGTATCAGTGAAAAATATGCCATGTTGGTAGTTCCCATGTTAATATTGTCCTTCACCCTCACACCAACCATCAAATCTCTCGGAATAAAGTGAAGGCCCAAATCAAATGTTCATTAATACCTTTAGTTATGTTTATCACACAAAAATCGTTTTAGCATGGTTCAAAAGGGGTTACTGTCATATATACGCAGCCTTTTTTACAATAATATGTATTTTCCCATTAACTAAACTCCAGTTTTTTTCTTTATTCGCTTTCAGTTTCATTGTCCCTTGAGCATGTGATCAGCCAGAGGCTGGCTCATGTTTATCTTTGCCTCTGCCTTCATGGCCTGTAATGGCCCTGGCTGCAACTCTAATGGACATTTTATGGGAATTGTGACCTCATGGTCACTCCTGCTGAAGAAACAGGCATAGCCTTATCTGTTTCCACTGTGGTTTAAATATAGGCAGTGTATTTCTTTCTATATTTTTAAGCAATGGCCTGATTGATGGTTGACAGACAGACCTCCCTCTCCAGGATCAGTAGAGGAAAGATCTTGGAGGTTAAGTTTCAGCTTTAGGAGAAATAACCGGCTGCATGAAAAATTCTGCAAGAAATGGATTTTAAACTTGCACACAATGCATTTGACATGACATTTTATAAAGCACCTGGGCCTTCTATCCATGTGTAACATACTTTTATAATCTCACAGTTGCAAAATACATGAATATCACTTCCGGATTGTCCATATGTATAGGGCAGTTATATGAGAAAACCATGTTCAAACTCTGAAAGTCTAGTGAGCACTTCTATAAGTATACTGTCATTTGGATGAGGACAAGGAAGTTCTTTTACTTCTTATAATGGCTATAAGCTTGGTTTCACTTCAGATGACTGGAGCACAGTCTGGTATTACCTTGAAGATAATGCACACACTGCTACCTGTCTCCAAGTAAAAGTGCAGCTCTTCGTGGAATTAGTAAAACAGCATTGCCAGCCACATATTTTTCTTTTTCTTGCTGAAATGCATTGTGAATATCTTCACACTTGAGATTCAAGCCCACTTTCTTTCCATTGAGATTTAGGCCTGTTTTTGGTTCAATAGGCCTCATGTCTAACATCATCATTTCTGTGCTGGCCTTATACTTTGATGGGACTTCCCAAATCACTCTGGCCTCTTCTGGCATTCAGGGGCTATATTTCACCCCACATGTATTTGTTCTGGTGTGAATGTTGAGGGGCTTTTCTACGTGGTTTTAAAATTAAAATCACCTCTGGGACAAGGGATCGAGGGCGTAATTCTGGGACTGTCCTGGTAAAGTTGGCACGTCTGGTCACCCTATTGTGAGCCAAACATGTGGGTATACTGCGTGGTTCTGACAGTGAGCGGAGGGTTGTTTGTGTTACCAATGCATGCATCAATTCTAGCATTCTAGGCAGCTCCACTTGTGGGTAGAGGGTGGTTGTCCTGCAATTGGGAGAAATGTTCTGAGGTTGTTTGGAGTTATTTAGGGTGGCATGCTTTTGCTGCAATGCAAGTGCAATGCAGGTCTTTGTTGCACCGCAATTGCAGTGTGGCAAACTATCACCTGAGGGGGTGGGGTGCGTTGGAGGCAGGGTGGTGGGAGGGTAGTTGGGCAAAGGGGAGGCTTTTAGGTGTGCACCCGAGAGACATTGTGCGTTCCGTACCGAGGAAGCAGTCCAGCA
The DNA here is from genome assembly GCF_040938575.1 of Ambystoma mexicanum. Taxonomy (NCBI): domain Eukaryota; kingdom Metazoa; phylum Chordata; class Amphibia; order Caudata; family Ambystomatidae; genus Ambystoma; species Ambystoma mexicanum. Next base: position 929,696,886 of record NC_090924.1, read on the forward strand.
GCTGAGGCTCAAGGTACATGTGGGGGAGGGTGAAGGGTAGGTGGAACGCCCTTCAATACAATTTGAGACAGTAGGAGGGGTCATACACTCCCCCCCTGCGTAGCAGAGAGTCTGGTGGGAATGTGCAGCAAATGTATTTACTAGAACCGTTATTTAGACACATTTTTGTGGTTCTTCCAAGGCTTAGAAAGATGCATAAGAAAAGACTGGCATCAGTGACTACATTCTAGCAACATACAGGCATATCCTCTGCAATGCAGCTTTCCACAGGTAAGTAGCGTTTTCAGGCTTGCTATTCGGTCTATATTCTACGCAGGCATACCAGTGGACTGCCTTTATTCTGCTAAGGATGGAGTAGATTTAGAGTTTCCCACTACCTTGGTTTTCAGGTGTCTGTCCATGGAAATAGCTGAATATGGTGGGCCAGTTGTTACAAGTCTTTGCCTTGGCCACGACTGCTTGGGCATGCATGTTGGCCGGGAGCGGCTTGTGCTGGCCCTCATTACTTCGTTGATGGCAGAGACCATCCAGCGGGATATGGAGGCTTTAGGGGCCTGATAGCCTGGCCTTGAGCCTCCGAAAGTGGCAAACAGAGTGTCCAACTTGCAGAAGGCCTTAGTCCTGTCCAAGTAGTATTTTAGGGCATGCCGGACATCCAGGCAGTGCAGCACTCTGTGCTTCGTCCTTCGATCGGGAAAGAACGTAGGAAGGACTATTTCTTCGTTCAAGTGAAATGCAGATGGAACCTTGGCAGAAATGCCGGGTGCGTCAGCAGGACTACCTTGTCCATGTAAAAGGTGGTATATGGTTCAGAGGTGATCAGCGCCCGGATCTTGCTGACTCTGCGAGCCGAGGTAAGACTGACTAGTAAGGCCGTCTTGGTGGTGACCAGCCTAATGTCCACGGACGCCATTGGCTCAAATGGTTTGTGCGCCAGGGCGCCCAAGACTATGTTAAGGTCGCACACAGGATGCGGTCTCTTGACGGGCGGGTAATTCCGAGTGAGACCCGTCAGATGTTTCTTGGCGATAGGGTTGGAGGAGAATAAAATGCCTTCCTCCGAGTTCTTGTAAGCCCCAATGGCTGCAAGGTATGTACGGCAGGTGTCGACCTGTACATGAGCGAGGTGTGCCGAAAAGGAGAGCATGTCGTCCAAATTGCAGGCCAAGGGGGTCAATTCCCTTGGAGTCTGCCCAGTGGCGGAATCTGGTCCATTTACTTTTGTACTGGGCCCTGGTGGCTTTGCTCCTGGCGCCCTGTATGATCTCCAGATTGGCCTGTGAGAGGCTAAGGTGCCAAAGCGTTACCTGCTCAGGTACCACGCTGTGAGGGCTAGTTTCCCTGGTGCGGGGTGGATGATTCTGCCCCCCTGCTGCTCCAGAAGATGTGCTGGGCTAGTCGAAAGGTGTATCAGGGGCACCTCCGAGAGGCTGAGTCGTTCCGAAAACCATGGCCTTGCCGGCCACCATGGAGCAATCGGAATGATGAGGAGTCAGTGAGACTCCTTGATCTTGCAAATTACCCTGTGGATCGGGGGACTGGGCGGAAAGGCGTAGGCCTTCATGCCGGTCCACTGGAGGTGAAATGAGTCGGCCAGAGAGCCGGGGCCCTGACCCTACCAGGATGCGAACTGGGACACTTCTTGTGCCAGGTGGCAAAGAGATCTACTTGGGGTGACCCCACCTGTTGAAGATCTCCTGAAGAACGAGGTCGTTTAGCTGCCACTCGCAATTCTCCGCTCCCAGCCTGCTGAGCCTGTCCGCCTCAGGTTGGATTCCACCGGGAGGTGGACTGCCGAAAGGTAAATGTTGTTTTCCAGGGCTCATTCCCACATGCTGATCGAGGAGATCTGGTGCCTCCCTGCCTGTTGACGTAGTCAAGTTGTCTGTCTGGATGAGGACAACCTTGCCTTTGAGAAGTGGTAGAAATGCTTTGAGTGCTAGCCAGATGGCATTCAGCTCCATCCAATTGATGTGGCATTCCTGCTCCTGTCGATTCCAGGTTCCGTGGACCGAGAGATCATCCAGGGTGGCTGCCCAGCCCTCGAGTGTGGAATCTGTGGTGATGGTGGCCTGCGGAGAGGACAGCCGAAAGGGCTTGCCCGTTCGTAGGTTGCAGTCCATGGACCACTAAGTTAGGTCCGAGTGGAGAGATGGAAGAATGTTGATCATCTCGGATTGCGAGCCCCGCTCCTGATTCCATGAGGCCGCAAAGTGCAGCTTAATCCTTTTCATCCTTAGTCTCGTGTGCGGCACGGCTAACAGGGCCGCTGGCAGTAGACCCAGGAGATGTTGGTACCACCATGCCGAGGTCCCCTCTCTGCTGAGGAAGTGGGCGGTGGCCCTCTTGATGGCCGAGATTTTGTTTTCTGACAGGAAAACCCTCTCAGAGCATGTGCCCCAAATGAGACCCCGGAATGTCAGAGCCTGCGTGGGGAGCAGCTGTGACTTCTTGAGGTTGAGCGAGAAGCCCAGGTCGTGCAGTGTGTTCATAAGGGCATGGAAAGAGTGGAGAACTGCTTCCGGAGATGTAGCCCTGACGAGCCAGTCGTTGAGGTATGGTAGATGTGGAGGCCCTGCGCTCTGAGGAGGGCTGCTACGGCATTCATGAGTCTAGTAAAGACCCTGGGGCTGAGTTGAGGTCAAACGGAAGGACTTTGTATTGGAAATGGTAGCCCATGATCCTGAAAAGTAGAAAAGAACGATGGGGCTACCAGATCGGGACGTGTAGGTACGCGTCCTTCAGGTCCAGGGAGCACATCCAGTCCCCCCTGTCCAATGTCTCCGCTATAAAGGCTGGCGTAACCATCTTAAATTTTTGCAGGGGTAAGGAGAGGTTGAGAGTGGAAAGGTCCAGCACAACTCTCAGGCCCACTTGGTTGTTCTTCTGAATGGCGAAAATCCTGGAGTAGAAGCCAAAGCCTCGCTGGGAGGCTGGGACTTCCTCCACTGCCTGGCTCTCTACGAGCGACCAGATCTCTGCCAAAAGAGTTGCTGTCCCAACCTGTGGGAGTGGAGGGGAGGAGGGAGGAGAGGCTGGGATAGGAAGGCAGTACCCCGTGGATACTACGGAGAGGATCCAGGGGTCCGTGAAATTCTAAAGGGCGTGTCATGCCTTCCTTCCCTCGGAGGCTGAGAAGGGGACTGGAAAAGCCCTTACTTCTCCCTCGCCCCATTTTTGTTTGCGCCGGTTCTGAGACGGCGAGTGGTCCGGCTGCCTGGATTTGCGTTCCTGAAAGCCGCGGAACCATCCATATGTACGACCCTTCTCTGAGCGCTGCTGAGATTGGGTGTACGATTTGGACGTGGTCTTTTTATGAATGGATGAAGACTTGCCATTTCTGAGCTGTACTTTTTGTCAAGCTCTACGTCCGTAGAGGAGTGGAAGAGGTCCCCCTCTGGAACAGTAGATCTAGAATGCGCTCCGGGACATCAGGGTTACATTTCTTTGCCCGGAGCCAGTCTGTTCTCCTCAGGTCAGTGGCAATGCAGATGGCACTGCCTGAGGTATTGATATGAGCCACTGTGGATTGCATGAGGTCATGCACCACGAGCTTGGCTTCCGCTAGCCCCGCCTTAAAGTGTGATTGGCATTGGGTGGGGAGTGCCAGGAGGAAGTCCGCAATTTACCGCCATAACTGTTGGTTGGCGGCAGCCAGCATGGCATCTGCGTTGGCCTGACGTAGGTGCAAGGAGGCGTTGGAGTAGATCTTCTTGCTGTACGCCTGCAAGATCTTCTCTTTCTTGCCTAGCAGCGCCGCAGAGGAGGCGGCTGAGGACGACTGAGGCTTGGTGTATAATGATGCCGCAGCGATCACTGAGGAGTGTGGCTGAGGATGGGTAGAGCGCAAGAGTGTATCCCCCTCCATCTGCCTGTACTCGGCGTCCAGGTGTCGGTTGACAGGCTGGACTGAGTGGGGCATGAGCCAACCCTTCTTGGACAGGGAGTGTTGGAAGAGGGGCGTCTTGTGAGGACTTCAGGCAGAACCCCCTCTGCCGGCTGTTTGACCTCGGGTTGGGGGAGGCACAGGTACTCCGCCAGGCCAGCAAGACGTTCATGGAAGGCCCTGGCTGATGATGGCGTGTCAGGATCCTCCTCCTCATCTTCCGTATCCTGCGGATCTGGAGGATCTTGTGGAGGAGAAGGGGTAGATGGTGCCAGAGGCTGGGGTACAGGGACCGCAGCTGGAGGCCGAGGAGGTTGCGCAGTTGGCTGTAGAGCCGGAGGAGGCGGCTGCACCAGGGCATGGGGGCCCAATGAAGGCGTCTGTGGTACCTTTAGCATAGCGGGGAGGACTTCCCTGACTGCGTCTTTGATGATAACCCTCATCTGAGGAGACCTCAAGAGGCTGAGAAACTTCTCGAAGAGCACCTCCTCACTGGCCAAAGAGAGGGCAGGGGGTACCGACAGTTAGCGGGGGGGCTGCTGGTGCCGCTGCATACCCTGTCCATATAGATGCAAAGGAAAGTTGACCTGCGCAAATGAAGGGTAGACTGTAGGCCGCCTACCCGATTGAGGCCAGTCCCACCTTGACACTCGTTCTTCGCAGAATGGCGTCAAGACGGGTGCCCCTTTCTGGCGTGGCAGCCATTTTGTCAAGCTTCCTGCCACGTTTCTGCGACGTGTTGCTCAGCCCGCTTAGCCCGGCCTCGTCCAAGACTCTTGCGTGTGGATCACGAGGCCTACCCTGTTCCTCGGGCCTCGGTTCAGTAGGTGTAAAACCCTCGACCCGGGGGTCGGTAGAGCTGCATTTAGGCGCCCACTCGGACGTATTGCCGGTATTAGGGCATAGCCCTTGGACGTATTGCCGGTATTAGGGCGTAGCACCTCGGCCATTGTGCCGGTAAAGGGATGTAACCCCTCGGGTGTAGACCCGGTACAAGAACCTTCCGGTCCCTCGACACTGCGCCCGGCAGAATCCGAGGACCCCTCGACCCGAAGGCTGGTAGCTGTAGCAGCCTCGGGCACGTGCTGGTAGAAGGACCTGGCCGGTCCCTCCCGCGCGGGAGAGTCCCTGGGAAGGAGTCTCCCTTGTGGGGTGCGCTGGAAAATATTGGGCCTGGCTCGATGAGTCACGAAGTTCTTGAGATCCTCTGGAGGCGACCTCTGGAAGAGCTCCCTCCACCTGGCCAGTCTGTTCTTCAGAGCCTTCAAGGACAGCTAGTCACACGCCGAATACGACTGCCAATCGTGGTCTGAGCCAAGGCAACGTTGGCAGAGGGCGTGGGGGTCTGAAGTTGGGAAGAGCCTGTTGCAGGATGGACACAGTTGCTGAACCCTGTAGAAGTCGACATGCGCTGAGGAAGAGCATGACGCCTAAGGACCAAATACCTGAATGATAAAAAAGACAAAAAAAGACAAAGAAGAAGTATCCGTGCATTGAATTACATGGCCGAAGCCAAACCCATGAGCGCTGGTGAATTCGGCCCATTCCTGTCGACGCGGAAAAGGGGACTGGGGTGTGGTGCCAGAGGGCGGAGTCAGGGCAGTGCATGCTTCCCTGGGCCGCGCCTCTAAATTTTTAGGTGAAGAGGGTTTTTTCTGCTGAAAAAGGTTCTGTCTCCCCATCCCTTGGAAGGGACACCCATACAGTATGGAGGAAAGGGGACGGGATGTAAGAGTATATTGGGTGACATCAGAGAATATAAAAGCAGATATGAAAAGCGCAGGGTGGAAAGTTAAGTCTTAGTAAGGAAGACATCTGCAAGGCAGTAAGTACTGGTAGAGAGACCAGACAAAACATTGGCATGGCTGAATAGAAAAGAGTGACAATGCTATATACCTGGTCTGAAGGACACCACAGGGAATACCATTCTAGACACAGGAAATAAATTTGATTTTTAGGTGCTTCTACCACAGCTATATGCACATTGAATCCCATTAGAGGGCAATTCAATCAAAATCCATCTGAGTAGATTTGACCAGACAACACGGACAGAAACTGAGGCCTCGACACAGGGCACTGAAAATACACCCCAACCATGAAATTGGATTTGTAATCAAAGTCTTTGGCTCAGGAAAAGAACCAGCGTTGGGGCTAGAGTTTAAAAAAGGGGTTTAGTAAGAAGCTTATATCAAAAATGATGTATGCACCGAGGCCTTGTTAAAGAGGGGATTGCAAGACTGCATGGTGAAAGCCTGCATAATGGCCTATTTGAATCCAGAGGAAGACGGGGCATTATGTGGTTCTTTAAGGCTGCCGTCACTCATTAACAGACTAAGACTTTGGCTTGGTGAATTGCAAATAGGCGCCTCCTGCTTCCAATGAGAAAAATGGTGCACCCTGACCAACCAGGATTTATCCTGGGCCAGTTCACTGCCATGAATTTTATAAATCTGCAGAAGGTTTTCACCATGAAAACGATTTTGCGCCCTTTGTGCAGTGCAGGCCTTTGACTGTCGTAGGCCTACCTCCTGAGGCTTATCGCAGCCTATGATTTAGAAAGTACATTCTGCTTCAACAGGTAGGCCAAGAACTGGAGCGAGTACTAATGGAATGCTGTCTAAACACTTCATCTATCAAAGGGGTACCCTGTCAGGGGTGCAAATTGTTGCCTTTATTTGCTCGGGCAATGGAGCCACTGACAGAGATACAAGATTTCCATAAAGTGATAGTAATAATGGTCCGATAGGTGGAGGCGATAACAGCATTGTATGTAGACAATGTCCTGCTAGAATTCAGTGAACCCAGAGCAAATTTTAAAAGAGCCCTAGACATTGTTGATCAGTTTGGGAAAGTCAAAGCCTGCTGATTAACCAGACGAAATCCAAATAGCTTTTTCTGGCAGAGGAAGTTCCTACACAAAACATGGAAACGTCATTAAAGACAGCCAGAGATAAACACATTTACCTGGGAATTTGGATGTGTAGTACATTAAACAAACTTTCCATCAGAACACAGAGCTAGCTGGAAATAAAGAAAAAACAAATATCCTTTCTGACAGCCATTGGGGTGGGAGGGGAAGGATTGCCCTTGCTAAGATGATCATTGTTAAAAAATTATGATATTTATTTCTGAATATAGGATTTACCCCAACTAGTACATTTTTAAATAGATGTAGAGGATTCCTAAACTGACTGGTCTTGGCAGGAAGTGCCAAGAATAGCATTGAGTACTTTGAGCTTATACGTGGAAGGCGTCTTATATAGCTATTTTTTGTTGGTGTAGCCAAGATATGCAGACTGGTGGGGTGACCCACATAATGAGAAGGCATCAATGGTGCTGGAAACGGAGAGTAAACAACCACGCAGATTATGTACTCTGTTGAGAACAAGTTGTAAGACGGGTCTGTTGGGAGTGTGGCCTGAGGGTTAATCAATGTTGTTTGGTTAGTGGAGTTTTAAATCATTTGGCATGGGCAGTTTTGAAGATGTGAGTACCTTCTGTACCACAGATAATGCACGCCAGCCGTGCGTAATGGTAAACCATCAAGCATATAATGTGATGTAATGTTGCAAAACTTTACAAAACAGTAACGAACAAAAAAAGAAATAGAAGGAGAAGGGGGTGGGGGACACGAAATATTCTTCGCCGTGACGCACACAAAATAAGAGGTTCCAGAGTAAAGTTTCAGACCACTGCCAAGACAGGGGGGCTAAGGGAATGAGGGAGGGGTCTAGGGGAATGAGGGAAGGGGTAGGGCCAGAATATGGTGGCCCAACACAGGCTCTGGAGTAACAGGGAGCATTCTAGAAAGCAAATGAAACTCTGAATTACTGTGGTGATCGGTGAGAGAGCTAATGGAGAATGTGCATGAGAAAACTCAGCAAACTTGCCCATTTATTAATACTAGAACATGTAAATTGGAGAGAAACTTTTTTTAAAATAAAATAATTATTGGGACATCCGACACACAGGCATGCATCACTGGGAATTAATTGTACACTAGACCATGAATACAGTAACTTCTGTTTCTCTTCCAAATATGTAAATTTTTAAAGCCAGTTAATAATTACATACTGTGCATGTCTGAAACACAGCCAGTCTGTAACCTAGACCTAGACCACTTTCCCGGATCCCAACTTCCAAGTCGTCCATCCATTATTATTATACTCGCATGGTTTATATTATCTGAAAGGAACGTCTTGATTATTATAAAAAGTGTGGGATGTTGGGCTATCAGTGAGGATCTCAAGAAGGAAGCAATTTGGAGCTATGTTTAGCAGAAAGGCCAGTACTGAGAAAGCTGAGCAAAAGTTAGCCAATCTGAATTTGATAGCAAAGGTTTAAAATGTTGCCCAGACCCTGCAAACAATCGACTCGGAATTAACCGTCTGTATGTATTAAGGATTTCGTATGTCCGTTAGAGAGAGGCATCCTTACACTGTGTTGTCATTCGATTTAGTGACAAGCGCCAGGATCAGTAACACTCTATTTACTTGTGTGCCTTGCATTGGTGGTCAGGGTTCTGTGCCCTGCGTCCTCTGCATGCCTTGTACACTCCCAATGCCAAACAGTACAAAAGCCCAGGTGAAAGAACTGTGCCTTCAATGAAACTTCTATGGAGCAGACACCCAAGCAGCCTCAGGTCAGGCCTCAATCTCGCCTTACTGCCATTTGTTATAAGTAGGTCACAGTCTTTCTCTTGGCACCACCACAGTATGGGTGACTTCCAGAAATGTCATGATGTGTTTACCTTTCCGAGAAACACGGCAGACCTATGGAAAAGGAAGGTGCGTGGACTTGGAGTTCACCACCCCCTGCAGATCTTACTCAAGCACACTCAGTATAGGTCTATGCTCACACCTCCCAGTTAAATGCATCAACCACGAAGAGAGGAAGGGACAATGCTGGGGGAGAGGGAGAAGACTTGAATGCATGGGACCTCCCTTTCTAACAAGGCTCCCTAATTAATCTCAAACTCATTAGCAGGCTGTTTCCGCTCACAGTCCACTTCTGATTTTAATACAACTTCACGTCATCTTGTTCTCCACTTTCCCTAGCTACCACTTCTGCATTGTCCCTCCCATCCACTGTGTCCTCCGCTGCTCTTTTCCTACAGAGATTTGTAATAACCTGAAGGCAGAGTTAAGTTATTTACAAGAAACTTAAATAACATGACACAATATATTGGGAGATAAAGAGTTTGGCGGTAGTGGTAAAACACCCTGTCATTACCATTAATGGGTGTTATAACACTCCACTTAATTACAAGTTTCATGACCGAAATGCTTTTGTCTGCCTGCTTTTGTGTGGAGGTAAATGCTTCTGCACAAAAGTATTACTGCATGCAGTAATTACTGGTTGCTGTAATCACCACATGTGGCAATTACTGGACCTCATTGAGTCCTATGGACCGCAAAATGGGGAATAATGGCAATGTCTGCATGACTAGTAAATATGCAGACGTAACAGGACACCTGGTAATTACTGTATGCGGAAACGGTAACTGAATTTGGCAGTGTTACATACGGTTATACTGCCAAACGTGTAAACACGAGTACAGTAAGAATGTTACATAGCATACAAATATAGTAATTATAAAGAAAGCACATTTTATTTTACATCCGCCTATCGAAATACATTAATCTGAATCTGGTATAACATACTTAATACTGGAGACCAGTCTCTAACCGTGGGACCGGTATTCGCACCTGTATTGCTCTGCGTTGTCTTGCTTCCAAGACATCATTGACCCTGAGCTATCCTCCCGAGTCCTGAACTTTCCTCGGGACGCATGCTTGTGTTAAATAAGAAATTAAGAGTCTTTTTTGTAACATCCCGATCTGGCCGGGTAGAACATTCTTCACTAAACTCAACACATTAACCACAACGTTTGTGTGTGGAGGGCTGGGGGGGAGAGATGACAAGGCTGAAATGGTCCAAAATGGCAGAACCGTTCGCAAAGGGAGGGATCTCGGTGCCTGATTTCGAACTGTATTATTTAGCATCACAGGCACACTTTGCGAGACATTGGTTTGACTTGGAGGATACAGCAACGCATATCCCCTTGAAAAAATACGCGGCATCCCCCTCAGATCTACGAGCAGTGAAGTTCGAACCTGGGCGGAAAGATCCCTGTGAATATGACCCTGTGAGCACTACTGCACGAGCATGGTTTAAGATTTACAAGAGAATAGACCTCGCGACCCCATACAACCCCGAGTTATCACTATGGAACTTCCCTGGCATAACACCCACATTTGATAAGGCATTACAAGGGGCATGGGACCCGGAGAAACAGTTTAAGATGCGGGACATGTTCCCGGGAGGCAAATTTTGTGCACTAGAGGTCTTTACATAGGCAGTGGGTGTAGGGTACCTTAAACAATTTCAATTTCACCGAATGAAAGCTGCTTAATGGCCCTCATTCCCATACACAAATGTATCGGCGCCATTACAGAAACAGGTGGGCACAGGAAGAGTGTGTCTGCACTATACAACTTAATTCAAACACACTCCAAGACGAGCAACAACATTAAAGAGACCTGGGAGCGGGATTTGGGAGTGGAATTATGTGAAACCACCTGGCTGAGGTACTGTCAGCTGACCAAACATGTCTCTATGAACTCAGGGCTACGCCTGATCCAATTTAAGATACTAAATCAACTTCACTATAGCCCCGCCAAACTGGCTAAGTTTGTAGAAGGCCATACTGGGAAATGCCCCAAGTGCGATGCCCATAAAGCAGACTCGTACCATATGTACTGGGCCTGCCCACCAGTGGCTAAATTCTGGGGGGAGGTGGCAGAAATCCTTGAAGACATCACCACAATTCCAGCCACACCTTCTCCACGGAAGTACCTATTTGGGGATATCGACAAGGTAGCGGAAACCACCAGACGTTTGTTTAACGTTGCATGTGCTGTTGCAAAGCTTAACATACTGAAATGCTGGAAATCTGCAGAAGCCCCTAGGAGGGCAGACTTTTTGAAAGACTTATCAATGAATGTGAGGAACAGTTTATAATAACCCTACCAACGGTATGTCGACCCAAAGACATATGGCCACTGTTCAGACTTTATCTATGCAATATGCTCCCGGAAAAAGGAAACACTGCATCTTCGCCTCCTTAGACACACGTGTACAATATGACATATGTAAATTGATAAATGTGTACTGTATTGGTTGTTGTAATGTGCTGTTTACTGGTAGGTCCGGTCTCGATGTAACTCTCTCAACAAAAATTAAAAATTAAATAAATAAGCAAGAAATGAAGAGTAATAGGACAGATCAAAATGTTTCCCCTCGACCCCAGTGAAAAGAGCTACGCCCAATCAAAGAACCCACAACTCTTTTGTTGATTGCTACAGAAAGCAATTTATAATAGGCTGTAGGGTAAAGCTGCCCCATGCAGTGACTGGGACTTATTTGTACAAATATTCTGTTTAAATTAAGTGATTATAAATTGAAGCACAACCAGGCATCATACCAGGTTCCAGTTTATTTTCAAATGAAGTGGCTATACGCAAGACTATGACCAAACCCTTCTTTAATAATTTAAAAGCTCCGGAAATGACGGTCCGTATCTTCGGCTAGCCCTCTTTGCTGCTAAAGGTGAGGTTGGGCACATCCTCAAGACGTACACTTTAAATGCAGCTGCGAACTACAAAAAGATTAGCTGTAGCACTGCAGTGGATACAGGACCAACATGATAGATGATCGGTTTCAGATAAACTTTTTATCAGAGCTATCGTGAAGGCTCTGCCTGGGGAAATTAAGCAAGGTGCTTCAGTTCTCCCATTGGTTTTGGCAGGCTTTGATTTTAAGTATCTTCCCTTGTAGGAATCAGCTGCCATGCTCCTCATGAAGATGAAGAGTAAAAAAGTCATCCCATGAAGTAAGCAATGACTTGTCTCAACATAGGGTTATCTCAAGGTCTAATTCACAAAAGGTAAATAAAGCAAGGCAATAGTTTTACCCCAGAAACGTGAAGCTCCGAGATTCAGTATGCAATTCCCTCCTCTCCAATGAAGATCAGGATTCCCATTTTAGAAGACATCTCAGTCTGATGAACGTCTCAATAAATGATCAAAGGTAAAATCTGGGTCAGCAAAATCTAGAAGGAAATCACCTGCAGGCAGACATTTTGTGTTTCTGCCGAAACAGCTTAATACCATAAGCATAGTGAACAGTGATGTGGGTGAAAGAATGAGCATTGCATAAAGTAAGGGCAAGAAGTGAAAAACCTGCTAGCTTCCCCATATAACTGGAGATATTCAGACACTAACCACCGTGACTTTTTTTGAGGCATCATAATGAGCTTGGATGCTGAAGATATTAAGGGGGATCTGCACACTTTACCTCTCCAGATGTTTTAAACTATGACTACCATCTGGGCTAGGCAGCCTTATTAAAGCTGAGGGATCATACAAGTCATAATTCAAAACATCTGGCAAATCGAATTTTGAAGAACACTATTCTAGAAGGATGAAAGAATGATAATGTCAATGCAGAGTTAATCCCTGTTCCAAGGGCTGGGACGGGGGGTAACAGCCCAGCAGCTCAAGTTATCAGCCCGAGAGACAGTCAAGTAAGTGGGGAAGGTTTTTGGGAATAAAAAACAAATGTGTAAAAACAGATGGGGAGGGAGGGCAGGCTGTGGGCTACATTGACCCACTGAGCAGAATTTCTCCAAAACCAAGCTGCGCGTCAACAGAAAGAGCGAAATGGTTGCGCCGGTTCCAGGGAGCACCATGGCCTCAAAACTGTGTTTTGCAGCAACAAAAAGATGGCTTGCACCGTCATGCCAAGCATACATTGGGCAAGATGGAACACTGAGGGAGCATGCCAGTGTGTTCTAACACATACGTATGGAATAAAGTGAAAAAGCAGTGTTGCCTTGGTGCAAGCCCAAAATCCCCATTAAAAAGGAAACTTTTTCACCTTTAAAATAATGCTGCTGACGCTATTTCCATCTGTTCTTTCTTAAACCACTGTGATCAAGAAGGCCCCAACCGTGCACATTCTTATCACCATTGTGCTTCAGCAAAACCAAGCATGGCCCGTGAATGATGGGATCTGTTAAACCAACTCTTTGAAAAATCAACAAGAAACTTCACTTTCTGCTGTGCACGGGAACACGCGTTCATTTTCTTCACGAAGTATTAAAGATCAGTATTTCAAAGGAACTCCAGCTATCTGGGTTATGTCAATTTCAGTGCATCTGTGCGTCAAACAAACTCCTGCCTACAAGAAAAAATAACTATGGCTGCAGAACAGTGTGGGAATCTGATGGAGATGAAAAACTGAATTTAAAAAAAGAAATGTCAGCTTTTCAACACACATATAAAAATCGGCTTTGCAGACAGAGGAGAAAAATGCCCGTTTTAAAAGTAAACTGTTGAAGGAAAGCTTGCCATTATCTAGCAATGTGAGGTTGTTGCTGGGGAAAATACACACATGGGTTATTTTATTCAACTGGCTTGTTTAATTCAGGTCCAAATATAAGAAAGTACCCCTGGCCCTCACTGGCAAGTCAGCCTTCATGTTAGGGCCAGGTCAAAGGCCTTTGGCGCCAGGCTCATAACCATCATGAAGACCAACATAAGAATGGGACTATTTACTTGGGACTATTTAACTTGGGGGGGGTTCAGCCAACATGGAGGCACACACATAGCTCATTTACAAGGAACTGAGCTATGCGGTCTAGTCTTTTGGGTGTTGCAGGCCTGGGACTATTTTACCTGGACTACTTTACCTGAATCTATTTAAACCACACCCAAACAGCAGAACATGCTTTGTGTTATTCTGCTGTGGGCAGCGTAACACTCACCGTGTTCAGTTCTTTGATGCCAGCTTACCTGAAACCAAGGACCTGCAGACAGAGAAAGAACACTACGAAACTTACCTGGAACATTATCCGGTCTTCAATCCATCGCGGACTTCAGTTCCACTAACCTGAAGGTACGAACTCCATCATCCGGCACCGCATGCATCCGGGAATACCATAACCTGGAAAGAGGAGAAAGAAAGACAGCATTAGTATGCGTTTACTCATGTTTCCTCCCGATTGAAGAAAGCCACACAATTCTTACCTGGGTAGTCCTCTCCTGGTCAATATCATCGCTGGAACATTACTGCGCTCAGCGAGGAACATCGCGACCTGCAAGGAGAGAAAAGACACAGGTTAGCAATATAAAAAGCGAAACAGCGCTGCGCAACGCGCATTACTCACCAGACAGCATCGCGCACACCACGCTTTCACCTACCGGCCCATGCTCATCTTCAAACTGCATGACAACACCAAAATACCTTTCCATACCTAAAAGGAAAGAAGCAAGACATTATTATTCGAAATAAGAGGAACATAAGAACTGCAAATAAAGACTATAAAGCAGCAAACCTACAGGGTCGCAGCAGGCCTGGATTCCCACAGGGGGGCTTGCACCAGTGAAGTAACTTGGTTGCTGCTCTCCCCCCACATCTACGCGCCCCTGCCACGAGGAGCAGGACGGAGAATCCACCTTTTACAATATTAAGGTGAGGAAGGAGCTGAGGCCAAGGGAGGTGGGAAAACAAAGACAATCTGGTATTGAATCCGGCTCTCCTATATTGCAGACCCATCTTTAACTATAGGCCTTACCAAGGGACCGGGAGAGGGTTTGAGAGTGCAAATCATCCAACCAGGGCTGGGTGCCGTCCCCGTGGATGCCGTCCCCGTGGATACAAGGTAAGCGTTACAATTGGCTGGATTTTTCAAGTTCCAAAAGAAAAATAGGTTTCTGCTTGGGGGGGCTGGAGGTTACCAACAGGAGGGCCTCTCTCAGCAGATACTAACTGTTGTGATGTGCTTGGTTAGTCTGATGGGGTTTGTCATGTGATTTATGATGTCACCAGAATGCCTGTGGAATATTGATGCATGAGTGGGAGAATGCTGTGATGAGAGTTCTATGTTGTGTCAGTTGAGCCCTCCCTCCCTGGGTGATGGGTGCCGGTGTCTTTGTCTTTCTCTCTCCTTATTGCTTATGTCTGAATCCTGTAACTGTAACGGTAACATAAGAAATGAAGTAAACTTATCAAGTAACCTAAAGCTGCCTGGACTGAGCTTTATAACACTAACACCCCAGTGATAATTGTTAGGTTGGACAGAATCTAGTCTAGGCTGAACCCACTGACAATGGAAGTTCCAGAACAAGGAAGGGTGAAGTGGTAGAGGGGCAAGAAACCTTCAATCAGGCTGAAAAACCTCCTGTTAACTTGTTAAAACTGTTAGAATTATCTGTGCACTCTGCCCGTGACTTTCTAAAGTGCTAGTGCCATTTCTTTTCAATTTTGTCTTGTGTAATCCTAAGCCATTAGTCCTATTTCGAGTGATTGGACTGGTTTCCGCCACGGTTGGGCGCTGTGGTTGACAGGGTTGAATTCGCGAACCAACCTTGGATCTTACTGGGTCCATCTTTGGTGGTCTAATCTGAATACTCCAGTTTAGAGTAAAACTGTTCTTGTCACAACTGATTTCCTTTACTATTTCACGGCTTCATTTTACTCAAATTGCACCTTTTTATATCTTGCATAACTCATCCAGTTTCATAGCTAGAGACCCATTTTCAACTCTAGAGTGTCCCTGTGTTATATATCTATTCCCCAAATCAGAGTATTTTATCCGTTTTAATTAAATACCGTTTGGGTAAATTTAAAGCAGGAATTGAAAAGAAATGCAACTTTTACACGTCTCATTTGGCTGCAATCTGTTCTAAACTTTCCACTCATTTTTGAATTATATGCCTTATTTGCTGATCCATTGCCTTTTGACTGCCAGTGACAGAACTACATGCTATTGTGATAAAACATATGTATATTATAATTTAACCACACAGTGATTAATTATTTGCCATTTCCAATTGCTATTTTAGGCCTTTGTTAAGGGGTTTAAAGTGTGCTTTTGCCTCTTATTCTGTGAGGGAAGGTCAGATTTCTATTCTGTATTCTGCCTCATATTCCTGATTACCTGCTGCTTATTTCTCTCCACTCAGATTATTTGTGGGTTGAGGGAACATTGCAGGGGGGAAACCTTAATTTGGGTGCTATCTTTCCTAAATCAAAAAGTGCTCCTATTCCCTGGTGTTTTGTATATGTTCTAGGGGAAGGTTAACCAAGTGCATTGCTCACTATTTCATTGTAATTATCACCCCGTTGGTGATTGCTGCTCCATATTAAAAATGGTAGGATTTCTTTTTAATTTTAAAATAAATAAATATTGCATTTCACCAACCAGCCTGGTTCATGGTCCATTGTGACACGGGGTATTTGAAAAGGGGGTGTGATACGAGTGCTGTACCATCTCAAATTGAATCTGCATAAAATAAGGAGAAAAGCATCTCAGTTCTGCGCACATACTAGGCTGAGAGCAAAGTGTGTGTCGCCTGATTGAAATCCTTAAACTCGGGGGCTCGTCCAGGATTGAGTTTGGTTACTAACCGTGCAGTCTAGCACAGCAGACTAACCTGCAGGGTAGTGATACTTTGTGTGGTTGGACTACTGTGTTACACTGTACAAGCGCCTCCCAAAAACAAATACTCCAAGTACCAGGCCTGTGTCTAAAAATTAAAGTTAAATCAACCCTAAAATAGACTGAAAGCAATAGAATACAGGTTACTCTCACATAAATATATTAATAAAGAAAGGGCATTTCCAAAATGGCTGTTTCAGTAGAGATCAATATGGCTAGGGAGCACCTTCTGCACAAGCTATCTATTTGTCAGAGGTGAATGGCCAGAACAGGATGAAAAAGTCTGGCTACAAGAAATAACACAACAGGTCGCTGCCATGAACCTGGATATGTGGCAGGACGGTGGCCCATTACACCAATCTTTGAGTGAATTATATATGACCCCAAAATTAAAGAGGAGCAAATCAAAATTGTTAGAATCGCGGCCTACATGTATCTCAACATGGGAGTGAGGCGGGAAAAGCATGAGGAAAATGAAACTCTAGCGTAGAATCAATCTGAACTATTAAATCAAGTCCAGACAGAACTACAATTAGCAGAACAAAAATTACAAAAGAGCCAAGATTTGGAGGTAGAATCTGGAAATAACATCATAGAATTAAAAGAGCAATTGGCTCTCCAACAGCGGAACAATGTAGACATAGAGGCCCAACTAGAAGCAGTAAAAATAGAGTGTCAGGAAAAGGTTGACTCTCTGAAAGAGAGTCAACAGAAGCTGACTCCAAAATTAACCTATAACAGGGCCTGCTTAGGACAAATAACCATGCTGCAAGATCAGGTTGAAAGGTTGAAAGAGGAAAATAGGAAAAAAATTATGAGAGTCCTCCACTCTCAAGCAGAAGCAGAATTTGATCAAGAGCGCCAGAAATTAAATACCATCAAGAAACAAAGGGATGACCTGGCTGAACAGAGGGGCACCCTGAATAAGGAGAGAGACACCCTAGGCCAGGAAGTGAGCAGATTAAAAACAGAATTACAGGGAAGTGAGTTAGCCCTCCAGAAACTAAATGAACTCAAAACAGAGTATGGGAATCTACTGGAGCACGCCAGGCGGGTAGAAGGTGCTCTGGAAGAGAACAACCAAACTAAAATTGCACAAACTCAGGAGGTGAGTCTCCTGCAACAGAAATTGTATCATTATTCTCAAACCATACAGGAAGCGCAGAGACACAATGAGGCCCTCTGTGAAAAGAATGATTTTTTTTAAATTTGTTTTTTATTGTAAACAAACAACATTACAACCTTTTAGGACGTTCATAATCAGCGTCAAGCATCATATTACACAGTTATTTTCTGTCCTCCCCCCTCCCTCCCCTTTAACTCGAGCCATCCCATCCGTGTCATCTGCCTAAGCATCTTCAGGGGTCTCAGTACTGGTCGACTCATCCGAGTCTCCTGATTCGTGATTGGCCTGGTGGGGATTTGCCATTGAAGTCACCAGTTGCCTCCAGGCTATCAGGGGCCCACTTCCTCCTCTCCCCTCTTGGTGACAGCTTCAAACCATACCAGTTTCTGCTTCTGCCCATCTCAAGAGGTCCGCCCACCATATCTCCACTCTGGGCCTGAGGGCCGCTTTCCAGCACATCGCAATCCTGCGCTTGGCCAGAACATAGGCCAGGTCCTTCATCTTGCTGATATGCTTCAAACTCCCAAGCATGCATGCCCAAGCAGACCTTACATCAACTCTGTGAAAAGAATGATGAGCTCCACAAACAAGTGGCAGCACAAGAGCGGGTCATAGAGGCCAGTAAAGGCTTGATAGCTGAGCAAAAGGCTAAGATCTTTGCTTATTATCAAGAAGTAGGGGCTGAGAAGGAGAAACTAGCAAGGTTGGAGAAAGAGGGTGTTAGATTTAATCTTAACTGGAGGGACCCTGAACAGGTAGAGAGGGACAGGGCAACCCCTGATCATAGTTTAAGGACCTCTGTACTAAGGGACTCAAACCTATTTAACACTTTGTGCACTGCTGACTTCATGGCTGCCGGTTCACATGAGCTGAAAGCCATGAGGCCATCACAATTTAATAGACCAAGCATGATGGAACTGACAGATCAGCCCCCCCAGAAAGTGATGGAGGGGCATCCCTGTATAGATACCAAAACATTAAGGCTGACGTCTCTGACAAGGAAGTCTATGAGGGGAGAGTCAGGGCATTAGATCCACAGAAGAACAAGTTACTTTCTTACCTGATAACGTTCTTTCGATGGGATGTCCGACGACGTATTCCATATCTATGACAGGTAATGTCCACAGCTGTGCTGCTTTGGAAAATCTTTGGTGTCTGCGTCCTGCGTCGATGACGTCGATGCGCCGTCCCCGAGGACCTCCTCCGACGGCCGACGTCACCCAATGTGATAAGTAGGACGCACGACGCCCATAGCCTCAGTTATAGTTTTTTCCCAGAATGTGTGCCACCAGTTTTCTGCCAGTCAGACACACAAGGCCTTGCGGAACGCAAGCTGCAATCGCAAAAGAAATTCTGCAGCGGGGAAGGCAGGGAGGGAGCGATATGGAATACGTCGTCGGACCATCCCATCGAAAGAACGTTACCAGGTAAGAAAGTAACTTGTTCTTCGAGGGGATTGGGTCCTCCGACGTATTCCATATCTATGACAGACTCCCAAAGCAGTACCAAGCAAGGAAGTGGGAAAGAATTTAGAATACAAATTTTGCATGCCCAATTAAATTGCGGAATAGAGAACTGCCTTGCCAAAGGCCAGATCTTGCCCTCTGATGGAATCAAGGGAATAGTGACGTACAAAAGTATGTACTGAAGCCCAGGTGGCTGCATCACAGATGTGACGAATAGGAACTCCCCTCTGCAGGGCAGTAGACGCAGCCACTCCTCTGGTAGAATGGGCCCGCAAGCCAGCCGGAGGGTCCTTACCCGCCAAGCGGTAACACTCGGAGATAGCTAAAATAATCCAACGAGACAAAGTCTGTTTCGTCACAGCTTGTCCCAAACGCTTTCCAGCGTAACCAATGAAAAGTTGATCGTCCACTCTGACCCGGGACATGTGCGAAATATAAAAGCTCAACGCTCTCAGAGGATCAAGCCTATGGAGCCTGTCCTCTTCCTTATCAGGATGTGGAGGAGGATAGAACGCCGGAAGAACAACCTTCTGGCTCAAATGAAATTCCTAAACCACCTTCGGAAGAAAAGGACGACGAACCCTAAGGACAACCCTGTCCTTATGAAACACAGTGAAGGGTGGTTTAACTGAAAGTTCCTGTAACTCACTCACTCTGCAAGCGGAAGTAACCGCAACCAAAGACACAGTTTTCAGAGTCAACAGCCTCAAAGGGCAAGAATGTAAAGGCTCAAACAGAGCACCCATAAGAAACTTAAGAACAAGGTTCAGATCCCATCCTGGCACCAAAAAAGGTGACGGAGGGAACACATTAGTGAGCCCTTTTAAAAACTGCGAAATTAAAGGAATCTTAAAATAGGAACACTCTTCAGACGAGCGCTTAAATATGGACAGTGCCGCCAGGTAACCTTTAATGGTCCCCACTTGCAAGCCCCTGTGGGCCAAAGAAAGCAAAAAAGACAGAACCATGGGAATGTCACACTCAAAAGGATCCACATTCTGAACTCTGCACCAGTCGCAGAACTTTCTCCAACGGCAACAGTACAGAGACTTTGTTGCCGGCCGCCTGGCCGAGAGCAACACCTCCATCACGTCTTCAAGGAGGTCCCAATCCTTATACCTCAACCTTTCAGAAGCCAAGCGTGAAGATTGAGGGATCTGACCTCTGGATGGAGAACCTGACCCCCCTCCCGTGAGAGCAGATCGTCTCGGTAGGGAAGACGACGTGGAGGGCAGATGGACAAGTCTAGAAGGTCCAGGTACCACGCGTTCCCGGCCCACGCCGGAGCAATGAGGATCATCCGGGAACCGAACCTCCGTAACCTCCGTAGCACTTGCGGGATGACGAGGACTGGAGGAAACACGTACAGCAGTGGGAATGACCACTCCACCACGAACGCGTCTCCTAAGGCTAATTTTGGAGGAAATTCCCGCGAGCAAAACTTTTCGCACTTCCGGTTGACACTGGAGGCGAAGAGATCCACTTGAGGGGTCCCCCAAAGGGCGAAGATCTCCAGGAGAATCTACTGAGCCAGCTCCCACTCGTGAGAGATCGTGCTCTGCCTGCTCAGAGCATCCGCCGTCTCGTTGTCTTCTCCGGCCAGATGAACCGCCGAGATCGAAACTTTCTGCTGGATGGCCCAGAACTCGAGCTGCATCGCCTCCCTGCACAGTGGAAGTGACCCTGCCCCCCCCCTTTTTGTTGAGGTAGTGCATGGCCACCGTGTTGTCCGATAGAATCAGGACACTCTTTCCGCGCACAGTCGGCAGAAAAGCCTTCAGGGCTAGCCTGAGGGCCCTCAGCTCCAACAGATTGATATGGAGTCTGGACTCCGACGGAGACCAACGACCGCTGACTGTCAACTCGTTGGCATGAGCTCCCCATCCCGTGAGGGATGCGTCCGTCACGATCGTCACCTCCGGCCAGGGCAGCCAAAATGGGGCCCCCTTCATCACATTGCCCTCGACGGCCCACCACAGAAGGTCCAGGGCTACCGAGGACGGCACCTGAACAGGGTCCGACAGCCTGCCAGAGGACTGAGACCACTGGAGCTTGAGTGCCCACTGCAAAGATCTCATCCGCAGACGAGCCTCTGGCACCAGAAGAATGCAGGATGCCATGAGGCCGAGCAGTCTCAAGAACTCGGACGCTGGGAGATTCTGGGCAAGTTGAAACTTGTGCACCATCTGCTGAAAGTGAAGAGCCCTCACCTGAGGAGGAAAACACTGCCCCAGGGACGTGTCGAGCACTGCTCCGATGTACTGGAGCCGCTGCGTTGGTGTCAAATGGGACTTCTTTAAATTGAGGGAGAAGCCCAGCCTGTGAAGGGAGTGGCAGGTGACGGACAGATGATCCAGGACTTGCTCGGGAGAGCTCCCCTGATCAACCAATCGTCCAGGTAGGGGTAGACGTGAATCCCCCCTTTCCTGAGATGCGCTGCCACCACCACCATGAGCTTGGACCCGAAACTGAAAGTGCGAGTCGCCAACCGCGAACCTCAGGTACTTCTTGTGCTTGGGATGGATCAGCACATGGAAGTAAGCATCCTTGAGGTCCAGAGACACCAACCAGTCCTGAAGTTGAAAGGCCTGGAGGGAGGACTTAAGGAAGAGTCAGCATCTTGAACTTGTCCTTCCTGAGGAGTTTGTTCAAACCGCGCAAGTCCATGATGGGTCTCAATCCCCCGTCTTTCTTCGAAATCAAAAAATAAGGGGAATACCATCCCTTGTTCCTCTCCGATACAGGCACCAGTTCTATGGCGCCTTTCTCCAGCAGGACTTGAATTTCCTGCGCAAGGAGCGGATCCGGACACTTCAAAGAGAGGTTCCCTGGTGGATTGTCGTGAGGCCTCTGCCGAAAAGGAAGACAGTAGCCGTGGGTTATGATCTCCAGAACCCACACATCCGAAGTAATGGCTTGCCACTCTACAAGAAGCTGCGCCAGCCTTCCCCCAACCGGCGAACCATGGGACCTGGCCTCATGACTGAGTGGTAGCGGCTGCGGCGTTGCCTGAGGGCAAAGAGGCAACTGCCCGAGCGGCCTTGGCACCTCGAGTACCTTTGCTTCCACCTCTGGCACTCTTACGATGGCCCCTTTGACTGCTAGCTCCCCTCGCTTTACTGAAGGAGTAATAGCGAAAGGAACCTCCCCTCCATTGTTGTCCCCTAGGACGAAAAGGCAGAGGTTGGCGAACTGCAGCGCCCAACGACTTTGCTGCAGCTTTGGAGGTCTGCAACCTCTCAAGGCTCTCGTCAGCCTTGCTGCCAAAAAGGTGTTCACCGTCAAAGGGCATGTTGAGGAGCCGGGACTGCACATCAGGAGCGAACCCAGACTTCCGCAACCACGCAAACCTGCGCATTACGGTGCTCGCCGCCATGGACCGGCTGACACAATCCGCCAAGTCCAAACCTGACTGAACGGCCTCACACGTCATCCTTGCCATCCTGAACCATAGCAAGGAAACCATCCCGTTCGTCCCCTTCGGGAATATGATCAGCCGCTAATGCA
This sequence comes from Ambystoma mexicanum, assembly GCF_040938575.1. Taxonomy (NCBI): domain Eukaryota; kingdom Metazoa; phylum Chordata; class Amphibia; order Caudata; family Ambystomatidae; genus Ambystoma; species Ambystoma mexicanum. The sequence continues at coordinate 929,719,376 of NC_090924.1, forward strand.
ACACAGTTCCACAGAGTGTGTGTAAAACGAGACAAGGCATATATGGAGTTGGCCGCCTGAAGCGCCATACCCCCCGAAGAAAACACTTTCTTCGCCCAGCCGTCAAAACGTTTGTCGTCCCTATCCGGAGGGATGGTAGGATACGACGCCTGCTTTGCTGGGGCCGTAGCCGCCTGCACCACCAAACTCTCCGGGGTGGGGTGCCTAGACAAGTAGCAGGGGTCGCTACTGGCTGGACGGTATTTTCGCGACAAAGACTTGCCCACTGCCGGGAGACTCTCCAGAGCAGTCCAAGCCGCCGCCATCCTTCTCTGCAGAGCCATATGAAAAGGCAAAACCGGGTCAGTGGGTGGACCGAGATCAAGGATGTCCGTGAGATCATCCTGAACGAACTCCCCTGGGGGAGCTGACCAACCCAAGTACTCGGTAACCCGAGACATAAGGTGCCGATGTGAAGAATCGGCATGAGTGCCAGGCTCCGGCTGTCAAAACTCCACCTCCGGAGAGATGTCCAGTCCACTGGCATCATGCAGCGACTGCCTCAGGTCATCAAACTGGCTATGGCCCGAGATAAGTTCATCTGGAACCGTAACCGGAACCAGGCCGCCATCAGAGCCTTCATCACCCTCTGAAATGTACTCCAGGCGGGGAGAGGAAGACCTCTGTGGACCAAAGCAGTGCCGGACCTTAGCCATAGCCTTTTTAGGGGCAAACCCCGTGCCACAGGGCCCCTCCGACACCATCGCCTCGAAAGGTGTCGAGGGCGCCGACAGAAAAGGCGTCGAGGGCGGCGATCGAGCCGGCGCCAGCGTCGACAGAAAAGGCGTCGAGGTCGAGCGAATCGACGTCAGCTGCAGTGCCGCCAGCATCGGCGGTGTCGACACAGTCCTCGAAGCGGGAGCTCCGAGCGTGCCTCTCGACAACCTAGGCGCTGATGCCGTCGACGACCCCCTCGGAGGCGGAGCCTCGAGGGAAATCGTCGATGACCTCCGCGCCACAGGCGTCGATGTCTTCTTTGAAGACGGCACAGGATCACACGGTCTCGAGCGCGTCGAGGACCGGGACCTGGCACGGGCATGGCGAGAACGGCTACCCTTGTCCGAGCGGGACCTCTCCCGCGAGCCGTGCCGACCACTCGAGCCCAAAGGCGTACGAGCGTTGTCTTTCAACCGGTGCCGACCGACCCCACTCGGAGGCGCGGATGGACCGGTGCCCTGCGATTCCAGAATCGCTAGCATCTCCTTCCCGAAGGAAGCCCATTCCTCCGGTGTCGCTTGCATGGAGGAAAAATCAACCCGCCGACAGGCGGAGTCCTCGGAAGAGGACGGGGAAGGCGACCTATGCCGGCGCTTCCTGGAATGCCTCGAAGAGGCAGAGGAGTGGCGAGACCGACTCCTGGAAGGAGACCCACCGGACTTCCGACGATGACACGGAGAGTCGCCCCTCGAGTCATCCGTCGAAAGCCCCGCAGACCTTGACTTCCGGGGCTTAGACACCCGGCCAACCGACAGCTTCTTCTTGCGTTCCCGCAAGGCCTTTGCAGTGAGCAACTGGAAGTCGACACAGTCGTCCGTATCGTGGGCCTCCCTGAGGCACCAGAGGCAGGCGTCGTGCAAGTCTGTGACCGACATCTTGGACCCACAGTCCCAGCAGTTCTTGAAGCCCGGACGCGGGGTTGAAGATGAGAAAGACATCGCCACGAACAGGTCTTCACAACAAACCGAACAGGTTCAACGAACCGAGAATAGAAAACGGCAAACTCCAACGAGTCGAGGCGTACCGAGATTCATGAAGCGAGCACGTTCGCGGAAAAAACGGAACTGAGGCTATGGGCGTCGTGCATCCTACTTATCACATCAGGTGACGTCGGCCGTCGGAGGAGGTCCTCGGGGACGGCGCATCGACGTCATCGACGCAGGAGCCAAAGATTTTCCGAAGCAGCACAGCTGTGGACATTACCGGTCATAGATATGGAATACGTCCAGAGGACCCAATCCCCTCGAAATACTACTTTCCAAAGGACGCGTTAGTTCAATTTGATGAAAAACCAAATGAAAGGAGGCCCAAAAAGAGCATCCTGAAGACACTTTTCATCTGAAAGACAACCCAAATTGCATAGAATATGTAAAACGGACATTCTCTACACCATCCCCCCAACTACACCCCCCCCCCCCCCCCCGAGTACTCAAGCTTCTTTCCTGGACTGAAGGACCAGAACCATTCAAGAACCATTCAAGATGGTCCACCTACAGTTTTTAGCTCAGAAACCCCCAAGAGGCTCGCAAAGTGGCCTACAATCTGCACTGCGGGGAAGATCATGCCCCACGAGAATTTGTACAGGAGCTCAAGCGCGCCTTTGCACAAACCACTAGGAGGGTGCGCACGGATAGCAGGGAATTTGTAACCACCTGCTTTCATGCACTCCCCAAGTATATCATGACCCAGCTGGTGAGGGATTTCCATGACAAAAGATCTCTGGACTGGGTCATAGAGCAGGCAAACCACATTTATGAGGTCCAAAAACCTGCAGAAAATAATAATTTGGCCAAGAACCCCAAACCAGCCAACACCCCTGCTGCTGCTAAGGTGGCAGAGGTGAAGGTTGCCCCAATTTTAGACCTAGAGATGGGGGAGCCTAAAAATGTACCGGCACAAAATCAGCAAAATCAGAGACCCAGAAGGCCATCAGGCCAGTCACAAACAGGTGGCAGTCAGGGAGGTTATGGGACCCCTAACTCCCCTGATTATATAAATCCCCAATACAAGGGCACCCAACCAATCTTGGGGTATATATGGACTCCCCCAGCTCCAGGAGGGGATCCAATCAGATAAGTACCGCCCCGGGAAACTCCCCTCCAAACTTCCCGTAGGAGGGCAGTAATTCCCCAAATGCTGGGTTAAGTTTCTTCCGCCGGTACTCACAAAACCCCAACCTGCAGGACAACCTTCCTTTCTTTTCCCGCTTTCAGGAAACTAGACAACCCAATCTGGGATAGGGGAGGCCAAGGGTGGAGGGTTACCAAAATTCACAATATCCAGGGTACTACGGGAGAAGGGATAGTTACCCTTCCTGTGATCCTCCTAGAGTTGAACAGAGACCCCCGTACCAGCCGTAACGGGTGTCCCAACTGGAGCGCCAGGTCCAAAACCTTACTCAGGATCTGGATCACATGTTGAGAGCTCAACAGAACCCTCAGATGAACATGGCAGGTCAGAACCCCACAAACCAAGGGTCTGGTACCCCAGAACAATGACGGGGAGAGCACCCATACAACTTACTGGTTCCAGAGGAGGAGGCGGCACGGGGGAAGGGAGATGTAAAGCCCCAGAGGAAGCTTCCTTCCCTACTCTTGAAAAGCTCCTGGACACCCAGGAACCGGAACAAAAATCTCCTGCCCCCGAAAATCGGCAACCCAGGGAACAGAGGATGGGTAGGAGAAATAAAGAACTCAAAAAGGCCCATTTTGTGGAGGAAGTTAGTGTCCTCCAATTTTAAGGGGAAGGATCCTAAGAGTATTCTGGGAAAAAGATATTCTCCTTCAGGGACAGGGGGACTCCTCCCAAACCAAAGAAAAAGGGGTCCCAAGAGATCTAAATGAAGACTGGGTGGGTGTGATTACTGAGTCAGAATCGATACCAGATCCCTCTCACCCCTCTTCATGGTCAACTCCAAAACTTCGACGGGAATGAAATTCCTGTCGAGGGGAGAGCGGATTTGGAAATAAAAATTGGGCGACACAAAAGGAAACACCCGGTCATAGTTATGACTCCAGAGAGCACCCCCTGTCTCCTGGGGAATGACATCCTGCGTAGGTTGTCCCCCCCTAATAGACTGTTAATAAGGTCCTCTGGACTCAGACTAGCAGGCCAATAAAATTGAAGCAGAGTGTCAACCATGTTAATTCAAATGGCCACATGATTGAACAAAAACCTGATCATTTCCAGAACAATCAAATACCTGACGTGACAGTAATTGCCGTAGGACAACAAACTGGTGATGGGAACTCCTCTCCATTCCTGATAATCAACCTTCCTTCCAGTCTCAAGTGGCATTCCACACTGGATGGAAATACTTTGAAATTCTATACTGATTCACAATCCGAAAATCCCAATTCTATAGCCAAAAGTGATGAGAAACCAGCTCAAAGTTTAACCGATATTCAGAAAATCAGAGAACAGTTATTCATCCCTATTCTGTTAAATGAGGGGAAGGAATCTGTTCTCGCCCGAGTGTGCGTGAACAACGGTAACAGCCTCATCAGCGAAGCCATGTTCCGAAAGCTCCCAAAAGATGCAGCCATTCCCACATTTAAATTGATCATTAAGTGGGAAATGGGCCTGGAAACTCCCAATTCCTAACATCTCCTGCCTAGCAGGTGTATGCTCAAAATTTCTATAGTTAACAAAAGCATTGAACACAATTGTTGGGTCGTGCGAGATGTCCCTGCTGCATTTTATTTAGGCAGTGACATTCTCAATCATTTGCCATTAATTTGGACCTGATAAATTGCAAAGCCTGGTACCGACTAGGGGGAAATCCCATGGACTTTGATGATTCAGAAAAAGCATTTCGGTCAGCCCAATTGCTGCCGTATGCAGTTGAAGTTCAAATTGGAGAGGAGGTCACCATCCCAGGACGGACCCGACTATTCCCACTTGAATTAAAAATTAAAAGAGGGGGGAGTGGCCAGCAGCGCAATGGAGCAGACGTGAGCTCGATCAGCTCCGTGGCCGCTGCAAATATCCTGTCTTTTATAGCCTGATTCCTGAGAGTTCTACACACTTCTGATACCTGCATCGATAGCTGACGCACTGGGGCACCATCGGATGCAAGATTCAGGAAAAACCGGAGCCCCAAGAGCGAACCCAAGGTGAGCAAAGAGCGAAGCAGAGAGGCCTCCCGTGCTCCCAAGATGGCCGCTGCCGGCGCATAGTGCAGTTCGGGGCCTGTCGGGCTGCGGGGAGCGACGGTACTGCAAGCAGACTTGATGGAAAACGCCAGACCATCTCTGCCCCCGTAGTAACAGCAGGGACAGGGTAGAGAGCTGGCCCACGAGGAGTCAACCCTGTGCGGGATCGTGGCACCGCCACTCAGAGGCCCTGCTGCTCGACTGCCGGGCCAGGAAGACTCCCTTACTGCGACATCCAGCGAGCCTGGTGAGTGCCCCCAGGCACCAGCCCGAACCCACACACCAGTAAACCCGAGGTGGAAGCCCCTCTCCGAGCCACACCTGCGGGAGACTTCGGATGAAGAACTCATCTGACCAGGACTGCTGCGGCACACGCTGAACTACCCGATCCACAGCGCACCTCAGGTCCACCCGGGTGCACACAATCCCGCGAAACCCGCGGCCACTGGGACTAAATACCACTGTGAAACCGGCAAACCTACCTCTCTCCAAGGATGGGCAAAGACAAATTGAAAAAGGCCTCTACGCAAAGCAAGATGGACCCATTTGCAGTGGCACAGGCCCAGGCCTCGCAGACCCACACGCCACAGACGCCCCCCTCTCCTCTGAGGACGAGACCGCCCTCTCCCTGAGAGACGTGATGGCCGCCATTGCCAACTCCCGCTCCTCGATGGGGATGAAAATTGACAGTATAGCGGCGGATGTCTCCTTTCTGCTCCATGACTTGCAGAAACTCTCCGCTCGTACGGGGGAGGCGGAACAAAGCATCTCGGGGACTGAAGATAACATTAGATGCATCAATCAACAACTCTCACAGACACTAAATCGTCTGCAAATGTTAGAGGCCCGTATGGATGAGGGGGGAAGGAAGATTGCCCCGCAACAATATACGCATCCTCGGCCTCCCGGAAGGGGAGGAAGGGCCCAGCATGGAGCCCTTCTTGGAACAATGGTTGGTGGACATTTATGCGCCTCACCCCTTCTCTAAGTTCTTCTCGGTGGAGAGAGCTCACAGAATGCCATCGGGCAGGCCTATACCAGGCGCACCGCCCAGAACGATCCTAGCCAGATTCCTTAACTATCGGGACAGAGATGCACTCCTTCAAATGGCTCACTCCAAGGGTACAATCGCCCATAACGGCTCCGGAATCGCCTTTTTCCCTGATTACACCCGGGAGGTGCAGAGGGCGAGACAGTCGTTTGAACCGCTGAAGCGGCAACTATTCCACATGAAAGTAAGATATGGACTGCCGTTTCCGGCCCAACTCAAGATCCACCACAAGGGAACCACAGTTCATTTCACGGATCTGAAGGAGGCCTGGAGATGGGCGGAAGCGCATATTGAAGGGGACTGGACGGCAAGACCGACGGAACGGGGAAGGAGACCCTGGCCTGGGGCGGGTCATCCCCCTCCCGGGGGGCACCCGGATGCCCAGGAACTAGCGATCCTGGAACAGGCGGCAAACCCCGCCAACTAAGGCGAAGGAAACCAACTAGCACTAAGATGCGACGGAATACTGAGCCGAGGAGAGGCCAACGTCACACGTGAACCCTAAGAACCACGGAATGTTCAAAGGCGGTAGGAGCTGCGGACCCAAGGGGACCCCCTCTGCTCGCCTGCCAGCTAGGACCCCAAGTTTAAGCTGACACTCTTCCGAGTGTCAACGATGTTCAGGCGACAGGTACTTCGTGTTGGGGTGGAGTATAGAGAGGGGGGGATGGGCGAGTTTATGTTGTTCTTGTTTTAGTATTAATACACATTTATTACGCATTCACGAAATTAACGAATCACACCACCCAACACACCCAACACATAATAATTCCATGAAACAACCCATAATGTCTGCAAACCTGGTACTGTACACAATAAATGGCGACCACACTGACCCACGCAGCAACCCCTGAGCGCCCCAGATCTCTCAAAATAATTACATAGAACGTGAATGGGTTGGGGTCCGGAATTAAGCGACGCCTTGTTTTGCAATTCTTGAACAGATATTCTCCCGACGTCGCCCTGATAAATGAGACACACTTAGCCGGGACCAGCTACACTTTCTTTCGCAGAACCAACTATCGATTGGCTCTACATGCGGGATACACAATAGGATCCAGAGGGACTCTTATCCTGATACATAAACGCATCCCATTCACATCGCTAACAGTTGAACAAGACCCCCGGGGTCGCTATGTGGTGGTCATAGGAACACTGGAACAAGAAACACTGGCCATTGCGTCAGTGTACTCCCCGCCAGGACTGGGAGAGGAACTCCTGGGTGAGTTGGCCATCCTTATGGCAAAACACCAACCTGATACGTGGATTTTGGGGGGCGATTTTAAGGATGTCATGTGCAATATTAAGGATCGCACTCACATCAGGGACCGCAACCTGAACACTCCCACCAAACTAGCAAAATTTGTGTCGGCCCTGGGCCTTCGGGATGTGTGGCGGCATCTCCACCCTGTGGACGAGGCCTACTCGTTCCACTCGGGAGCACACGGGTCCATGTCCAGACTGGGCTACCTCTTCCTCCCAGGCACTGATCTACATAGGGCGACCGCTGCAGACCTACTCTCCCGAGGCATCTCAGACCACTCACCCCTTATGGTGGTACTGCGCATACAAAGTGAAACCCCACCCAGATCATGGAGGCTGAATAGCTACTATCTGGGCTCCCCTGATCTTGTTGACCACCTCATGGAAGTAACTAATGAATATTTTGAAGTTAATACCTCTACGGTCGATGACCCAGTCACGATATGGGAAGCATTCAAAACGGTACTGAGGGGGGAGGCGATCTCCTGGGTAGCAAATAAGAAGAGGGAGCGACTTCGGAAGTTGCTGGAGGCAGAAACTGATGTGGGCAATTGGGAAGCCAAATATGTTCGTGACCCAAGCCCGCAGACTCTCAGATCCCTTAGGGGTGTTAGAGAACGCCTTCGACATATCGAACTAAACAACGCCAGGCAAGTCCACCAAGACTCCAGGGCAAGGGTCTATGAACACGGGGACAAAGCTGGGAAAATGCTGGCCTGGCTCCAGATAAGAGATGAGGGTCAACGCCACGTTAGAGAGATTATAACCCCCCAGAATGCCACTCAGACAGGGATATAGCACAGGCTTTCGCCGACTTCTATGCTACTCTGTACGCCGCCCCAGTGTCCCGTCTGGATCCCTCCCTACTAGACAACATCACCCTACCATTCCTATCAGAACAACAGAGGGCACAACTGGACTCGGCTCTCACCGAAGCGGAGATTGCTGAGGCTGTAGCCCAATTGCAGTTGGGGAAAACGCTGGGCCCCAACGGGTTCCTAGTCGAGACCTGGAAGAAACTGGGTGGGGAGAAACTGGCACCATACCTTCACAAAATGTTCCTCGGGGCCCGCGACCAGGGCGCTCTCCCGCCGGACCTGCGAAAAGCCACGATAGTCGTTATTCCTAAACCAGGTAAACCACCCGAGCAATGTGCCTCCTATAGGCCTATCTCATTACTCAGTAGCGAAACTAAAATCCTCGCCAAGTTCCTGGCCAACCGGTTGCAAGCGGTAATTACCTCCCTGGTCCACCCGGACCAATGCGGGTTTATGCCACATTAATCAACACGTATGAGTTTGCGGTGCCTCCACCTACTGCTGGAAAGGGCCCCTATCATAGACAAACCGCTTGCACTACTTGCCATAGATTTTGAGAAGGCGTTCGACTCGGTTCGTTGGGACAGCCTCTGGGAAATTATGCGAAGAATGGGATTCGGGGACAACTTCCTGGGATGGTTACACCTTCTCTACAAAGATCCACAAGCAGAGGTGAAGGTAAATGGGTGGCCCTCTGAGCTTTTCCCCCTGGGCAAGGGCACACGGCAGGGATGCCCCTTGTCCCCCCTTCTCTTCGCCCTCGCGATAGAGACAGTCGCCCTGTGGCTCCTGTGGTTGGGATTCAGGTGGCCGGAGGGGCACGAAGACAGGGCGTCTTTGTACGCGGATGATCTCTTGGTATACTTGGGTGACCTGATACGAACCTGCCACATAGTAACGCAAATGCTCATCCGATACAGTGAATTCAGTGGGCTGAGAATCAACTGGGACAAATCTATCCTTTTCCCGGAAAAGGGCGGTACACAGGCCATCCCCCAGGAATGCCCATACAAGGTGGAACCAAGCGGCTTCCGGTATCTTGGGATTTGGATATCGGAGGACCTGACGCGCTACGCAGCCCATAACCTCCAGCCGATCATGGACCATTTTAAAGACGATGTCCGCCACTGGAGGCTTCTCCCCCTGACACTAATGGGTAGAGCCGCCCTCTTTAAGATGATTACCCAGTCCAGATTCCTCTATGTACTACAAAACACACCACTGGAGATTCAAGACGCCGAATTTGACCGCCTCGACTCCCTCCTTAGAGAACTCATATGGGGAGGGGGACAGCCTTGTATTGCACTGGCTACACTCCAGAGATCGGTTTGGGAGGGGAGTATCGGCGTGCCCTGTCTCCAAGCTTACTACTGGGCCTCCCAGTTGGCGGTGGTTAACGACCTACTACACGGGGACAGGGAACTCCCGCACATAAAGGCAGAAATTGCAGCCATCCACGACACTGACCCATTACACCTGCTCTACCAACCCCTCCACAGACCCCCACCCCAAACAATGGCAGCACATGTCTCAAGGGTTGTGAGACGGGCCCACGCCTATGTGGGATGGAAAGACAAGATCACCACGGCACAACCCCTGTGACACAATAGTAACCTGGCCGAATAGGGGAAACTCAATCCATGGCCCCAAATGGGAGGAGGCTGGAATAACAAAGATCGGGGATGTCCTGATAGATGGGGAAATCGCCTCCTTTGCAGCACTGCAGCAGAAATTCCAGCTCCCAGCAACCGAACGCTATCACCATACTCAACTGACCCACGCCCTACGGACATACATCCAGTTGGACCCCGCTATTCCCCGAGTACACACCCATAGAACGCAATATACTTCCAACACATATCCCTACTAGAGTCACTTCTATATTATACAATGCCAAGTCCTCCTTTGCTACTCCGGAACTTCCTCGTCTTAAATCCAAATGGGAGGACGATGTGGGAGCCATAGACCTGGAAGACTGGATCCAGATCCTAATGCATCCCAGGGAGATTGCCATCTCCTCCAGACTCCGCTTGGTCCAACTAAAAATCCTCCACAGAATATACTACCCAAGAACTATGATGCACGGATGGAAACGAGCCCCAACCCTGAACTGCCTCCGATGTGGGGGAGAGGTTGGTACATTCATACACATCCTCTGGTAATGTCCGCTCATCCCGACTTTCTGGGGGAAATGCTGCAATGAACTATCCAGGGTTCTAGGCCGCAATATAACACTGGACCCGAAGGTGTTGTTGTTGGGTTCTCCCGACGAGAACACTACTGGGAAGGACTGCTCCTATCCACGGCCACAGGATTGATGAAGCAGAACATTGCACAAAAATGGGGAGCCCCAGAGTCCCCAACATTGGATCAATGGACAGACGATATGGACGCACTTGCAATGTTAGAGCACAGAGTTTATAAAGCAAGAGGCTGCCCTACCAAAGCTTCTAAGATTTGGGACAAATGGGTGGAGAGGGAATCCCAGTAACTTCATGATGCCCTAAGACACAAGACTAAATTGTAGATGGAATGGGCGACAAATGGAGACCAATTGACTCTTACCATGTCTTCACTTACTGATTCGTTCCTTGAATGCGTATGTTTTGACCTTGTTTTTCTTTTGGTTCTCGTTGATTGTGTTGTTTAAATTCAATAAAATACAAAAGAAAAAAAAATTAAAAGAGGCAGAAACTGCAAAATCCTGACGCATATGTACACCTCAATGCCCATCTCCAAAAGCAGGGGTTGGGGTTAAACCCAACACCATTAGTCAATATAGAACACAACACCATTCTAATATTGACGGATAACAGCGACCCTAGGAGTATCACTCTGGGCGCAGGTACCATTATTGGGATAGCGGTTGATGACTGACATTTTTCCATGGATCTAGGAAATGAACTGGTAGAACCAATCCCTAATGACTGCTTTGAGAGTGATAGTGACAATGACTTACCACCAGACAGGATCTTCACCCGGCACGGGGGGGAATTTCCTGGTGTATTCTTGCTGCCCTTACAGTGAGGAAGAGGTGACCTGTGACATCAGGCAGGATGAGGTGATCTTCCAGATCCACGACGACAGCCTCTCCTACCGGAAACGCTCTGTCCAGGTCAATACTCTAACCAGGGACCTCTACACCCAGCTGGAGGAGGCCGCTGTGATAGCAAAACCGCAAGTCTTTCCAGGCTTCAGGCAAATGGTTGAAGAGCGAGTCAACCTAGCTGATGCCTGTGAGACTCCGGAGCAAAAGCAAAAGTTGAAACAGGTGTTCTTAGATTTTCAAGATCTCTTTGCGGTGGACTCGTATGACTGTGGTCGCACCGAAATCCATACAACAATTATTCCCACGGACCCTGGAATGACGCCAGTGTTTGTGAAGCAATACCGATTGCCTCTCGCATCCATAGAGTACCTGATGGAAATAATCAAAAACCTTGAGTGCCGTGGGATAATTCGTCCAGTCCACAGCACCTTTAATAATCCGGTGCTGGGGATTTTAAAACGAAACGGCCAGTGGAGACTCTGTGCTGACCTTAGGGAGCTAAATAAACTGGTCCATATGTCCCGATGGCCTCTCCCATATATTGACAAAGGACTGGCCCAGATTCAGGTATACACTGCCATTGACCTGACCAATGGGTACTGAATCGTGCCTGTCAGTAGGGAGGACCAATACAAGCTGGCCTTTACCTTCGGGGGGCAGCAGTTCACCTTGACCCAGACTCTCTTCGGATACATCAACTCCAGAAATGAATACAAAATCTTCCTACATAAAGCCATGCCATACTTGGGCGAATGGGGTAACCTGGCCTATGTGGATGATGTCCTGATAAAAAGCTCAACTGTGGAGATACACATAGCAGAAATCCGTTATGTTCTGACACAGTTGAAAGTTGCCGGAGCAAAACTATCCTTCCAAAAGGCGCAGTGGTGCAGAACCCGTGTCAACTTCTTGGGACATGAAATAACTCCTGAGGGTCTCTGTCCCCAGGAGAAGAAAGTGGAAGCACTCCTAAAACTGAAAGACCCCAAAACTCTGTGGGAGCTAAGAAGCATCCTTGGACTGACTAATTACAGTAGGAAGTTAATTGAGGATTACGAAGAGATCACAAGACCCCTGATCCATCTGTTGAAGGGGGTGAGGGGTCAAGTGGGGTCCAGAACAAGCCGAGACAGTAAAGCAACTCAAAAGAAGCCTCTCACAAGTGCATTGTCTAGCTTACACTGTCAGAAACAAGCAGTCTTGGAGACCGGGTTCGCGAATACATGCTTGACAGCAGTATTATGTCAAAAGCATGACAAGGTCAATAAAGTCATCTCCTATGCAAGCAAGACTTTATCCTCTGTGGAGGAAAAATTCAACGATTGTGAGAAAGCACTCCCGGCAACGGTGTGGACATTGAAAAATTACCACCCGTTTATCCAGGGGGAACACATTAGTGGAGACTCCCCACCAGCCTTTGCAATACCTCCAAAGTGACAGAATCCGGGCCGGAAATGTGGGTAATTCCAGAATTACTTCCTGGATTCTGTCAATGCAAGGCTTTCCTGTGGACGTCAGATATGGCCAAAACAAGAAGAGACCCCTTGCGCAAGGTCTGGCTGACTTGCATGATTGGCCAGAGATAACTGTCTCGAGGACGAAAGTCTTAAAACCCAGGACAACATGGAGGCGTACCTGAATTCCCTGCACAAAGTCTATGAAGAAGACAAGTGCAAGGGAATGCCCACAGTTTATGTGGACGGGTGTTCCTAACATGTTGACAACAACGGGGAAAAGGAACTGGTGGGCGGCGGAGGAAATGCCTGGATGAATGATGCCTCGCAACCCTCCGCTGGATACAAAATCGTTCCCCGCAGTAGTCAGGTGGCGGAGTTGATGGCAGTTCATTAGGCCATCCTCACTGTCATCCAACACCAACTTCACGAACTGGTCATAATCACCGACTCAGATTATGTCAGAAACGGGTTCGTGGAGTACCTGGTTAATTTGAAAACCAGAGGCAGGGGGGCGCTGTTGCGCACAAGCAAAATGGCCGCCTGATTTCAGAACTCCCGCTCCACCGTAATATCCTGTTCCAATACATCCGTCCCGAGGCTGTCTGAGAGGCTGGGAAGCTGCGCTGCCAACGACCTGGGTGCTCAGGCATAACGAGTAAAAATCCTGGTCGAATAACATCCGAATCCACCAAGATAAGGCCGTGAAGAAACTGGCCGGAACCTAGCATTGAGGCTATCCGGCTGTTGGAACCGCACAGATTCGCCCAGTTGCTGGGGACGCAGGAGTGCTGCGGGCCACAGGTGGGAAGAGCCTGCTGCAACGGTTTCATGCCTGGGCTAAGCTACTGACTCGGGCTGATAAGGACGGTGAGGACTGCAGCTTCTGTCACCTACTTGAGGTTCCCGTGCTCTCCAGCTGCAGTGACACAAAGGTGGTGGAAAGCAAAGGATAAAATAAAGGAGAGCGCTCTTCGCCCTCCCGTGCACGGCGTCCAGACGAGATTAAGGGTGGATCGTGGTCGGAGCTACGGGCGCTCCAACTCCCTGACCCATGCTCGTCCCTTATTAAGGTACCGGAGGGGCGAGGCGGGGGGGGGCGAGGAGGACATCGTGTGGCGGACTTGGCACTGTTGTGCCTCGCTCCCCCACCCTAACCGCGGCTCGGCCTTGCGGCTGCCATGGCAACAGCCACTGGTTGCCGGCCGAGGGGGCCATCACTGTCGCCGAAGTGAGAGACGTCTTGGGCTCCGTGCATGCGGGGTCCGCCGGGCGTTGGCGAGTATAGTGGCATCCTGCAGTGAGGCGCATTGACCTCCGTGGAGGATTTGCGCGGTGCAGCCAGCCCTCAGGGGCATTGCGAATCGAGCTCTGGGAACACATTATAACCTCCAGGAGTGCTATGTTTTGACTAGCTTTTGTGCACTACTCCACGCCTAGACATTACGGTCTCCAACTAACTGGAGAAGTGCGGGAGCTGATCCCACGGCCCTCTACCGCTGGGAATTGAAGGAAAACACCTGTGGCACGCACTGGCTCCGTAAACAAGACTACAATTAAGTCCACGAGATACTGCACTAGTATATTAAACACGTGGAAGGGCACAGTCCATTCGTGCTAACACGCTCTGGTGACATTAAAACATATAGAAAGCCACAGATACACCTAGGACCTCATTTCTACATGGACAGGCAAAACACGTGGGGACGGTGCGGGTGTCACCGCCTTAACATCAACACCGGTGCAGGTGATAACGGCACACTGCTCTTCGCTGCCATGGGGGAACCGCACAAGGCAGGCAAGACATCCAAGACCCCTGGTGGCAAAAAGAAAGGCCCAATGGACACCTACACTAGCACCCAGGGTCAAACTACTGCAGTGGACATACACCCAGAACCCGCTGTGACGGGTGAACATGAAGGAGGGGGAACGTGAAGACAAACTGGCAACACAGGTACAGAATGAGTTCTTGGCAGCGAATATGAAGCTGGATGAAATAGTAGCGACCATAGGCTCCATGAGGGCCAGAATAGACAAAGAGCGCACGAGTCACAGAAACTGAAAATAGAATAAGCGCCAATGAGGATACTATTGCTCACCACAGCCAAGACGGTGTCCAGTCAAAGGATCGAAAATAAAGGCTCGAATGACCTTTTGTTCGAAAATCAAAGGATCAAAAAAAAAAGGGTTGTTTTCTTTATTTATATAAATATTTTTTTCGTTTGGGTTGGTAAAAAAAATGTTTTTTAATAAAGAAAACGGCGGGTTGGGGGGAGGAACCCCCCACAAAAAAAAAAGTGACCCTTTTTTTCGGTCCTTTGACTGTCGATCAAAAGGCATTCGATCCTTTTGTTTTCGACCTGGCAAACAGCCAAGACATATCCCAAATTAAAGAAACGATAAGCAAGCTGCAAAACAAATATGAGGACCTTGAATCCCGATAGAGAAGAAACAACGTACGAGTGGTCAGCGTAGCGGAATCCTTTGGAAAAAATCAAATGGAGAAGCAACTGGAAGCGCTGTTCAGATCCCTATTTGGTCTGGATGCATTCTCTGAACATTTCCTGGTTGTAAGAGCCCATCGTACGCTAGCGCCGACTCCCAAACCTGGTGCACCTCCACGTACGATAATTGCATGTCTCCTGAACTACAGAGATAGAGACACAATCCTTCGCCTGGCAAGGGAGGCTGGCACGCTGCAATTTGAGGAAAACCGAATACATATATACCCAGACTTCTCCTCTGCGGTTCAGGCAAGTAAACGATCATACGAACCTGTTAAGAAACTCTTGAAAGCGCAACAGATCACATACGCCTTAATATTCCTAGCCAAGATGAGGATTCAACATGCAGGGAGAGCGCATTTTTTTTGAAAATCCGACTGAAGCCTTAGCCTTCATAGAATCCTCTATACCCCTTCCTCCCATAGGGGGCAGACCCACGCAGAACAGACCCCATCCGGCAGACTAAGGTTACACGCTGGGTTCAAAGGCAGTTTGGCTCTTTGGTCCTTTTCTGACCCGAAGCGAGCCTGGCGGCTTCGAAGACGGCCCCATGTTCTATGGATAGGTGGGGTGGTGAGACCCCGGAGTTGGCGGTCATGTGGAGCAACCTGACTACCCCTGGAATACTCCACAAGTTGAAGTGGGAACATCGTCAAGTTGGGGGTGATTATGAGGGAGGGAGGGTGGTCAGAGGGTATATAATGTTTTGTTGTTGGCATATAGACTTGCGTTTGGAAACAGCGCCTGGACCCCATGGTATGGAGCCCCGTCCTGTGGAGGGCATGAAGGGAACAGATTGTTGTTATTTAAATCAGTGGTTACACAGATGCTAGCACCATCCACATTATACGTATATTATGGTATCAGGATACGAGATACAGGCGGAACATTGTCTCATGAAACATTGGTGACGGACTAAAGGTTAAACTACTATCGTGGAATGTAAGGGGTCTGAATAATCGATTGAAGACTAAAAATGTTTGCAACTATATTTCTAGACACGGCCCCCAGATAGTAATGTTGCAGAAAAAGCACACAATAGATACGAGCAACCTGCACATATTGCCCAAATGGGTCAAGCTGAGGTTCCACACCAATTACTCATCCCAGTCCAGGGGGCCGTTACTCTTATACATCCTGGCATAGGGTTCAAACTGTTGGGACAGAAAATTGACCAGCTCGGCAGATATGTACTGGTTTGGGGTGAAATTGTTGGCCGGGAAATGTCATTGGTTAACACATATGGACCAAATGTTGATGACCCTGCTTTTTACATGGATATGTATCAGTAAATTGTTTCAATCAATGTTACCGCAATAATATGGGGGGGTGATCTCAATGTGGCCATGGCCCCTAAGCTGGACAGGTCCAGCGTTACTGTCAGGGTACCTACCAAAACTGCTGTTACCCTGAAACACATTTTGTCACAGCTTTCCCTTGTTGACGCCTGGCGTGTGCTACATCCGGACAGCAGGGGATACACGTACTACTCCTCGGTTCACGACTCTGAGTCTAGAATCGACTATTGGTTTACCTCCCCTGCTGTGGTTACGACACTGAAAATGTGCGAAATACTATCCCGTACACTAACTGATCATTCCCCTGTCATGATGGAGGTGGGGGTTGGTGATTCCCCGGGGACAGCTAAAAGATGGAGAATGCCGGGAGGAATCCTGGGAAACCCTGGGGTTGTGGAGGAATTACATATAGAAATCACAGAGTTTTTTGCCAACAATATCGGATCTGTTGACATATACTCCACTGTCTGGGAATCCTTTAAGACTTGGACTAGGGGCACCTTGATATCTAAGTCCGTGGGCCTCCTTAAAGGGGTCCGCGCAGAGATAACTGAAACTGAACGCAGATTGGGGGAGCTTGAGAAGACATACACTCAAACACAAGATAAGGCAATACTGGCTGAAATTCAGAATCGGTTACAAGAATTCAACGCATTGGCCACCAGAGAAGTGAGCTATATGGCGGCCCCGTTCCGCGCCCGTAGATATGGTGAAGGGAACAAGGCTGGGAGGACACTGTCCAACCTACTCAAGCAAGATAGGCAACCTAACCAGGTTATGGGCATACAAACATCACAAGAGGAGGTGCTCCTGGGTGAAAAGGATATTAATAATGAATTTGCCAAATTCTATCAAGAACTGTATAGGAACAAAGACACCAAAACAGACACTGAAATTAAATCCTACCTGGAGGCACTTTCCATGCCGAGGCTGTCTGAGGAGGCCCGATTGGCAATGCAACAGCCAGTAACCGCTGATGAAATTGCTGAGGTGGTCAAAGCATTGGCGTCGGGGAAGGCCCCAGGGTCGGACAGATTGGAGGCCAAATTCTTTAAAGAGTTCTGTGAGGAGCTGATACCAGTGCTGTTGCAGGTTTGGGAGGAAGCCCTCCAGAGTAATATACTACCGCCGACAAAGAGAGGCTGTGATAACTGTGCTCCCTAAACCCTGGCGGCCCCCCCCAAGACATTTCTTCCTATAGGCCCCTTTCCCCTTATAAATACCGATGCCAAGATATTTGCAAAGGTATTGGCCAATCAGCTCCTCCCGGCAGTCCCGACATGTCCATCCAGACCAAAACGGATTTATCCCCACAAGATCTACGGCCCTCAATCTCCGGGAGACTTTTTGGCATTATGGCACAGATAGACCCTGGAAGGAACGCAGTGGCCATATCCCTGGACGCCGAAAAGGCCTTTGATTCTGTATCGTGGGCTTATTTGCTGGCGGTTCTGGAAGCATTTGGTATGGGCCCCAATTTTATCAGATATGTGAGGTTGCTATACACGGAGCCTGGTGCCAGGGTGTTAACGAACAGATCCATCTCTGAATTATTCCTTCTGGGGAGGGGCACTAGACAAGGGTGTCCATTCTCACCTATAATAGTCACAATCACGATAGAGCCAATGGCAATCACAATCAGACACAGACACTCAGATAAAGGAATAAACCTGAAGGGTGCTACCCAACTAATCTCCCTATATGCGGATGATATGCTCTTATATGTCCGGGAACCAGAAAAAAATATCTTACCCATAATGGCGGAAATCCAGGAATTTTCTTTCTACTCTGGATACACTATAAATAATAGCAAATCAGAGATATTCCCACTCACGCAGGCAACTAAATGTCCAGATACACGGTGTGGACTTAAATGGTACGATCAAAATATTAGATACTTGGGGGTTCTTGTCTCCAAGGACAGACATACATGGAATACAGACAATCATGAAAACGCTTTAAACACATTAAATGCCAAATTACTGATGTGGGGTCACCTTCCGATCTCACTACATGGTAGAGTCGCAGTCCTTAAGATGATAGTTTAACCCAAACTACTTTATTTTTTCGTGAACATCCCTATATGGCCGGGACGCCCCTTCTTTGATAGGCTCCGATCAATGGCGGTAACTTTTCTCTGGACTGGAACGGGCGAAATGCGAGAGTAGGGTGGGAAAAGATGATTGAACCATACTCCTCTGGCGGCATAGCGGCGCCTGATCTTGAGTTATATTATTATGTAGCTCAGGCCCAATTTGTAAAATACTGCTATGAGGACACCAACTATCCACCCCACACATGGATAGAAGAATACACCACGCATCCCACAAATATACAATCTGTAATCTTTGATAAACATTATAAAGACACGTGTGATTATAATCCAGTGAACTGCACGGTCCGGGCATGGCAGGCGGTATTCAGAAGACTGGGCATGGACAACCCGTATAACCCAGAGGTTTCTTTTTGGAATTACGCGGGCATACCACCAACACATTATAATAGCCTGCAGGAGGCCTGGGATCCCAATAATGAAATGAAACTTGGAGACATGTTCATTGATGGGAAATTTGCGTCTCTAAAAGACGTTCTGGGGGGATTTGTTGGTGGGCCGCTTAGGACACTCCTATACTATCAGCTTTTCAGAGACGCTGGCCACTTTTGCCGGATGAGCCCCTTACACATCCTTGTATACAGCTGGCAACTACCAAGGGCAGCCTTGGGATTTCCACACTATACACGGCGATCCAGGCACATACCCCTACGACAAACTTGGTTAAAGACAAGTGGGAG
The DNA here is from genome assembly GCF_040938575.1 of Ambystoma mexicanum. Lineage (NCBI taxonomy): Eukaryota > Metazoa > Chordata > Amphibia > Caudata > Ambystomatidae > Ambystoma > Ambystoma mexicanum. Next base: position 929,738,516 of record NC_090924.1, read on the forward strand.
AGGGATCTACACGCCCCCATTGATGATAAAACATGGGAAAGGTATTGCTCGCTCACCAAAAAGGTATCCTTAAATGCTGGTCTACGTTTAATACAGTTTAAGATTTTGAATAGGCTGGATTACACTCCGGCTAAATTAGCCAAATTCACGATGGATGGGTCGGGTGAATGACCTAAGTGTAGAGCACCCCAGGCTGGGGCATTACACATGTACTGGGAGTTCCCGGTGGTGGCGGGCTTCTGGAGGGAGGTGGCAGAGATGTTAGAAGAAATTACACAGGTTCCCCCTGTACTAACCCCACAGAAATACCTATTTGGCGATATAGGTAGGTGCTCTGAAAAGATCAGAAGACTGTTCAACATCTCATGCGCGGTGGCCAAAAAATGCATTTTACAAAATTGGAAAAGTACTGGGCCACCAGCATGAAACACTTACTTCGAGAGCTAACATATGTAAACGAATCAGAGGAACAATTTGTCCTCACCCGGCCAGCTGTACGCAGACCCAAAGACATATGGGGCCCCTTCAGAATGTACTTATGTGACATGTTTTCTGATGATGACGAGACTGATTAAGCTTCAATATTCAAATGTGATATGTATAGTATAACTGCTGTAACTATGAACGTAAGGTGATAAGTGCTGTGTATCTTGTGTGACCGCTAATAATTTTAAAAAGTTTAAAAAAAAAAAAAAAAGAAAACCAGGGGCAAGCTATGTGCTACCAACAAACCGCTTAAACATGGCAAGCTAATCCAAAATATTGATGATCTGGTCTCCTCTAGTGGGATGACCATCTATTGTTTGTTTGTTTTTATTATTTGTAATGCGCACCTAACCCGGAGGCAGCAGGGCGCAGGAGCAACAAGAGGAGTGTATAGCTTAGGTTACATAAGGCACTGTAGATGGGTCCAGCTAAGGTTACAGTACTGGGCACCTCACAACAATAAGGGCAGAGTATAATACAGTAAGTCATATTAACATAAAATATACACGCGATTACAAGTTTATATAGTAGCTGAGCACAGAGAATCAGTGATAAATACATTCATTGTCATGTTCCTTGATCCAGGATATAAGATTAGATCTAAATTCTAAGTAGGGGAGGGCGGTAAGGAGCTCCAATATTGTGCTGCTTTGACAGGAAAGCTACTCCCCCCCCCCCCCCCCCGAGTCATAGTACGTTTAAATCTTGGCACCAGTAGGAGGTTGGAGTTAGCCTTTCTGGACGGGCGGCAGGAAGCTTGTCTAGTGAATCTCATTATAAGGTATTGAGGGGCAGAATGGTGGAGACATTTGTGAGTCAGGGAGACGGCTTTAAGGAGGATCTTGTCTTTCGTAGAGAGCCAGTTAACAGATCTTCTGATGTCTGAAATGTGGGATTTTTTCAGGAGACTTAAGGCTGCTCTTAAGGCGTTATTTTTCAAGATTTGAATTTTGTTCTTAATGGATTTGTTACTACCTATGTAGAGAGCATTACAATATTCCAATTTGGACAGGATCAAGGCTCTGGCTAGGGTAATACAGTTGTTGGAAGACAGGAAAGGTTTGGCTGCTCTGATAAGTTTGCATGTGTAGGAGGTAGCGGAGGCCATGGCGTTTACTTGTTTTTTAAAAGTTAGTGTAGAGTCTAGATGGGAGCCAAGGGTTTTAACCTCCTTAGCCACAGCAATGAAGTTATTATCAATTTCGAATGAAGAATAGTTCTGGCCTAGTTTGTTGAGGTTGGATGTTGTGCCTAGGATGAGTAGTTCCGTTTCGTCATCATTCAGGCATAGACTTTGTGAGGCCATCCATGCATGGATGAGGTACACTTGATTCACAAAGGTCAAATCCTTGTCATAATCCCCCGTCAGCGGGATGAGGATCTGAGTATCATCAGCATAGTTTGTGTAGGCGATACCCAGACGGTCGAGATCATCGAAAAGGGGCTTTGTGAAAATGTTGTACAAAGTGGGAGAGACACAGGAGCCCTGTGGCACACCACAAGTAATGGGCATTGGGTCAGCAGCTGCTAGCTGGGAGAATACTTGCATTGTTCTGTTATTGAGAAAGGACTGTATCTAGTCAATAGCCTCTTGGGAGAAATGGGCTGCCGACTCTAAGTGATTCTCCAGGGGGATCTCCTCGAGATCGAGTCCCTGTTGGGGGAAATCCAGGTCACTGCTATCACTGGGTCCCAGACAAATGCTCACAATGAACTCTCAACTGCCCAGTGGAGTAAGGAGACCCCAGATGCTGATTTAATCACGGCACAAAAAGGGGATCCAATTATTGGTAAATTTTATCAACACATTGAGGACCCTGAGAACTTTCCTCTGACGGATACCGATTACATTGGGAAAGAGGACCTCAGGGCGTTGATGAAATGTCCAAAAATATTCCGAATCCAAGACGGTTTGTTGGTAATGAGATCCATATCTGGCTGTGACCAGTGGGTGGTCCCTACCTCATTCCGAAGCCTGATGCTAAGTCACAACCATGAGGCGGTCACAGCCAGTCATAGGGGGTTGCACACTACTTTCCAAACCTTAAGAGAGGTTGCATATTAGCCAGACATGGGGCAGGACCTCGACCAATACTTGAAGGGGTGTCTTGTGTGTGCACAATTTCAGCCAACATCACTCACACACCGAGCTCCCCTCCAGAAGAAGGAATGACACTGCCGTTGTCAGATTTACAAGTAGATTTCATTGGGCCCGTGATTCGCTCCTCTAGGGGGAAAAAGTACATGTTAACCATAACATGCTTGTTTACCAAATGGGTGGAATGTCTCCCGGCCCCAAATTGCAAGGCAGAAACAGTAGCTGCCCTGATGATCAATCACATCTTCTTGCGTTTTGGCATACCCCAAAGGATTGAGTCAGACAGAGGTAGTCACTTCACCAGCGAAATGACCACCAAGATGTGGGAGATACTTGGGGTAAAAAGGAAACTTCACATTGTACACCGCTGTCCACTAGTGGTGGAGTTGAGAGGTAAAATAAAACGATTGTGAGCATTCTAAAAAAGTTTGTGGAAGACTCTGGGCCAAGTTGGGACATCCCATTACCGCTTGTCATGACGGCCATCAGATCTACACCTTCTTCTGCAACTAAGATGTCTCCATTTGAGCGGATGACTGGACCAAGGATGGTGTTACCTCAGCATCTGCTCTATAGAACACAGGAGCAGACACTGATAAACGCCTCCACAACTCATGAGTATGTTGAGAATCTAAAAAAAACACCAACATGCTTTTGCGTACGCTCAGCAGAATCTAGAAAGATCTGCAGAGGGGATGAAGACTCAATATGATTTAAAAACAACCAAAAAGGAATACCAAATAGGAGACAGGGTCTACTTGTACAATTTCCAAAGGAACCAGACCAAAGAGCGTACATTTTTGCCCAGTTAGCGGGGTCCTTTTGAAATTGTAGATAAAATTTCACCTGTCGCCTATCGAATCCGCATCCCGAAAGGTGACTGACAGAAGAGAAATGGGTCCATATTAATCAGCTAAAGAGTTGTCATCCTAGGCACACTTTGCAGCAAATTGAGGAGCCAAGAGAGAATCAAATAGAGGAGACATCTGAAGCACGAGAATCAGAAAAAGTAGAATCAGAAGGGAACAATGGATTTATAAGTATAGTTATGTAACAGGAATTTTGTTATTTATACTTGGGGTTTTGTTTTGGTAGTAGCTTTTTGACCCAGCGACCTAGATACCACTCCTGTTGCTCTGGTGTCGCGCTAGTGTGCTGTTTTAGGGAAGGACCAATCCCCTCCTTACATTGGTTGCAAGGTAAACAAGGTTGATACACACTTTGAATGTGCCACCTACGTTATTCCTTGAAAGAAATATGTGGTCACTCTCACTTTGGTGATGTTGGAGCAAGTTTATTAATGGTTTGCTCACATTGCCCATTGATTGTTGTTAACACGTGTTTCAGCCTCTCAAGGGCCTTTTTCAAAACAAAAACTTATTTAAGGGCAAATTATTTGCTAAATAATACTTTCTATCGGAATTCCATCTCACAAAAATCATGGGTTAATCCCTTAGTTATCTGCGTTCTGCCTGTGTTCCTCGCGTCAGTTCACACGCCGACGCGAGGAACACAGGCAGAACGCAGATAACTAAGGGATTAACCCATGCACCCCTCACCAATCCAGTAGTTTAGAGGCATGCTTAGCTAAACCTGCCCAGCCATATACTTTGATGATGTCACTATGCATTATAATTAAGAGTCCCTGACAAGACTCCACAGACAGACACTATTCCTGAAGTTCCTGCGCTGCGTTCCTGATATGCTCCATCCAAGTTCCAGAGCCCACTAAGGCCAACGCATTAATGACCCTACTCCAGAGCCCACTGCAAAACCCAAGCATTGCTGATCCTATTCCCTGCAAGGCCTCAATTCTGAAAACCCACTAATCTCCCATTAAAAAAGGGAAAGCTGTGGTATTCTTTTGGGAAGCATCCTGAAATCAGACTTGCTTGCTGCCCACTAAAATCCTGCCATCCAGCTGACCTTAAGTATCCAGTGACCAGAATTGCCATTCCGCTGTCCTTGCCATCCGGTGACCAGAACGGGCCACCTGTTTTGACCAGAACCTGTTGACGGTCCAAAAATCCCAAAACTAAAAGTGGACTGCGAGTATAATCCCTACCCCATAGAAATGCATAACCTATCTTGTCTTGCCTTTGTCCTTAGCCCACTCTCTAAGTCATCCTATCCTTATCCTGATAACTTGTTAAAACTGTTGGAATTATCTGTGCACCCTGCCCGTGACTTTCTAAAGTGCTAGCGCCATTTCTTTTCAATTCTGTCTTGTGTAATCCTAAACCATTAGTCCTATTTCGAGTGATCGGACTGGTTTCCGCCAGGGTTGGGCACTGGGGTGACAGGGTTGAATTCGCGAATCAACCTTGGATCTTACTGTGTCCATCTTTGGTGGTCTAGCCTGAATAGTCTAGTTTAGATTAAGACTGTTCTTGTCACAACTGATTTCCTTTACTCTTTCGCGGCTTCATTTTACTCAAAATCACACCTTTTTATAGCTTGCATAACTCATCCAGTTTCATAGCTAGAAACCTATTTTCAACTCTACAGTGTCCCTCTGATATATATCTATCCCCCAACCAAATAAGAGTATTTCACCCATTTTATGAAATACCATTTGGGTAATTTAAAGAGGAAATTGAAAAGAAATGCAACTTTTACACGTGTCATTTGGCTGCAATCTGTTCTAAACTTTCCACTCATTTTCGAATTGTATGCCCTTTGCTTATCCATTGCCTTGTGACTGCCAGTGATAGTAACTACATGCTATTGTGATAAAACATATGTATATTATAATTCACAACACATTGATTCAGTATTTGCCATTTCCGATTGCTATTTTAGGCCTTTGTTAAGGGTTTAGAGTCTGTTTTTGCCTCTTATTCTGTGAGGGAAGGTTGGATTGTTATTCTGTATTCTGCCTCTTATTCCTGATTACCTGCTGCTTCTTTCTATTAGAATCTGATTATTTGTGATTTGAGGGAACATTGCAGGGGGAAACCTTAACTTGGGTGCTTTTTTTCCCCTAAATCAAAAAGTGCTCCTATTCCCTGGTGTTTTGTATATGTTCTAGGGAAAGGTTAAACTAGTGCATTGCCCACTATTTCATTGTAATTATCATCCCATTGGTGATTGCTGCTCCATATAAAAAAATTGTACCATTTCTTATGAATTTTAAAATAAATATTGCATTTCACCAACCAGCCTGGTTCATTGTTACCCGGGGTATTTGAAAAGGGGGTGTGATACGAGTGGTGTACCATCTCAAATTTAATCTGCATGAAATAAGGAGAAAAGCATCTCAGTTGTGCGCTAGATACTAGGACGAGACCAAAGTGTGTGTCGCCTGATTGAAATCCTTAACAAACTGGGGGAAAGATGGCAGTCTGCAGGCTCCATGGAACGTGAGCTGAGATTACAGGTTTCAGCCCGCCGATTGGCTGCGCCCCCCCGCCCGGGTGCTAATTTACATTGTAAAGAGGCGAAGACTCTACCAAGCTTAAGATAGTGATTCTTCAGTGTTGAGGTTTGCATAGCACAATACTATCCAAGTAGGTACCTCAAGATGAGTTTTTAAATCAGAAAAAGTGACACTTATTTGACAACAGTGTCAGATGGCTATTTTTGCAATTATTATGTTCTTTCTGAAATGCAGGTAACTAAATAATGGTCTCAGACTGGTTGTAAGGCAGACGAGGACATGAAACCTTTGGCCTAGAGGACAAGTATACATTCCTGGCCCGCAGTTCAGTGGCCCGAGCCCACAATACAGAAGCCCAAAATTCCGAAACAAGTAAACTCAATACCAGCTACTTCCTGTCCCACACGTTCTAAAAACATATATAGTGGCTATTATTGATATTACTTTCCTGTTATGCAACATATCTATCCATGTTTGTCGTTTCTTAGAGACCTGAACCCCTGTAAACTCTCCCACATACCAAAGATAGTAAAATGATTTCACAAAGAGAATATAATTGCTGAAATGAAAAGGCTGGGTTTTGAGCAAAGGTTTCTGTGTGTGGTTCTATGTTCATCTGTAGAGGAGCGGCTGAATGCCTCTGCAGGAAGTCCCATCCCGCTTCCACCTATATGTTGGAGGCCTGATATTGTGCCATGCTTGACACCAGCAGTTGTGACCATTCCGCGGCAAATATTCGAGAAAAGGTATCCACTAAGAAAACCCCATCAGATGTACTCCTGAAGAGATGACAATCTTATGGAGGAAATCCCTGAAGGAATATGAAAAAGAGCAAGAAAAGAATAGAAATAGAAGCGGGCAGAGAATTCGAGAACATAGTGCATGCTTGCACTCCCTTATATTCCCAGAGGGAAGGATACTTTGCAAAGCCAAGTTCAAAGACAAACTTCATGGCAGAAGGCATGGGTGATTAGAGACGTTCAGCTAATTCTGTGGGGAGGTACAGTCAAGTCCACCACATGGCACCTGGGGTATGAGCTTACGTGCTGATAGTGAGCCGAATGTTCGAGACTGGCAAGAGCGTGTCAACCAATTGTGGAGGGCGGTATAACGAAGGGCCTTCTAGTTTGAGAGCCACTGATATACGGTGTACTTAATAATGATGAAGATGACTTGCACTGGGCACAAGATGTCCACCTGACAGTAGTGATCCAATTACAACTCAACCCCTTATAGAAAGTATACTTAGATGTTCCCCTCACTAACACAACCCCCGTAGGTTTCCCTTTTTTGCCACCTAGTATGAGGTCACCTATGACATATTTTGCTACATAAATGTAATTCAATGCCCCGGCAGAGCTTGTGCGACGTCCGTTGTAACGCCCCGTTTTAGAAAATTGATATTTAAACCAATATACAACACATTATACAACACTTGGTGATCTTCCTGAGTTGGTTCCGTTATTTGGTGTATGAGTTAATCTGCTTCCCATCCACTGCATGACATGCTACCCAAAGGGCCTTCAGTTCACGTGGTAGCAGTGTCGGATGGTTTAAATTACCAAACAAGATCAGCTCCAGAATTTCGGGCAATCAGGCATCCTCTGCCATCTAGCCAGAAGATTGCGGGGTTTCCTGTGGAGAGCAACCAAAAAGAAATCTTGCAAGGAAAACTGAGACGGTGGGCAGGCCCCCCTTTGACGAAATCCCTGCCCGGTTTCCATGGGCGTTCTGCGGCAAAGTGGTTGGATGGAGGAGGCGTTACCGAAGGCCTTGAGTCGATTAAAGAACGAATGGTGAGTAGACTAATGTGAATGGCAAATTAAGGTGACAGGGTTGTAGTACATTTTGCATAACGGGAAATATTGGGTAAAGGTAGAGATACCGCCAGAGAGACCTGGCTCAAGGGAGCTTCAGAAGGAGACATTTCAAACTCCAGTCGGAGTAGAGTGAAATATATAACGTGCAAACAGGTTTGCATAAGGTGATGTCTCAAACCTTGTACAGACAAGGAAAAGGAAAAAGTGTAATCACAGTGTTTATTTTATGTGTAAAGTCGACTAGTCTTTGCGTTTGTCGAGTAGAAATATTGAAAAACGATAGAAGTTGTGAAGTCATTGAGAAAATAATTCAAGAGCTATAGTGATTACCTAGTGAAGTGGTTGGTACCAATCCAGAGGCAGACATAGCAAAGTGAAAAAGTAGAGGCTTGACCAGTGATCGATGGTGCGCACTCATATTTTAGTTTTAAAAGTATTGAAAAAGTGGTGAGAGTATTTTATAAAGTCTGGTAAGTATTGACAGTCGATTGAGACTTGTCACAATGGGAGACACTCCTCTGATGCACCCATGCAAGACACTGCCAAAACATTTGCCCAATCTCAAACAGTATAGTGTGGAGTGGGTAATAGGCACGGCAGATAAGATGTTAATGCCGTGGCCACAAGGGGGGGGGGATCACCGTCGAAAGCGGAATTGCAACACATGACTACATACTTGCACGCTGCGTACACAGGGAAGAAATTAGACAAAAGATTAGCAATCCTAGAGCTCTAGAAAAAGTACCGGGAAGATCCACCATCTGAGGAGTGGATGCAAAGCCAGTGTAAGGAGGAAGGTGTTGAGCCTTCAGCTCCCTTTAGCTCGCCTGAAGTGAAAGGCGCTAGTGCGGAAGAAGTAGGCTTGTATCCTTTAAAGGAACTGAAAGCAGTGACAGGGTATAGTAATTTAAGATATGTACCACCCGCTTATAGCAATGACGATAGACCAGAAGAAAATAAGAGAAAAGAGGAGATCTTTAAGATCATACAAGACAAAGAAGAGAAGAGTGAGTGATCGAAATGTATCGACAGAAATAGAAAGAGATTAAGAGATGGAAAGGAGAGAAGGAAAAAGCTGGCAAGGTAATGCTTGTGCAGAACGAATGGATGGGAAGACCGATATTACTCAAGCTAGATGGGAAAAGCATTGAGGAAGTTAGGCAAAGAGAAGATGAGGACAAACAAGATAGAAGGGATAAAGAACGAGAGAAGAGATTGAAGGAAGATGAGCCTAAAAGAAAGAACAGGGTGCGACAAGAGCAGATTTAGCAGGCGGAGCAAGAGAAAAAGGAGGAGCGGGCAGAAGAGCAAAGAAAGTATGACAATAGACAAAGGGCGATGGAAGACAGGGAAAAAAGAGAAAGGAATAGAGGAGGAGGAAGCACAGACAAAATAATACAGATGTGAAGAGAGGAGGAGGAAAGGAGGGCAGGAATAAGGAGAATAAGGAGAGAAGAACGAAGGCAAGAGGAAGACAGAATTAGAAGGGAGGCGAGAAAGCAAAGGGAATTAGATGAAGAGCTAGAACTAAGGAGGAGACAGCAGGATCTTGATGTTAGCCTTATTCGTAAGAAGCCAGTAGGGGAAAGCCCAGCAATACAAGGAACAAGTTACTCACCCCTGGTAACGTTCTTTCGACTGGATGTTCCTCCAACATATTCCCCAACTTTGACATGTAATGCCCAGCTTCAGCTGCTTCGGAAAACTTTTTCGCCAAAGAGCGCTGTGTGTCGATGGCATCGAGCTGATGTCCCTCGAGGGAGATTTCATGGGAAGGCATATATAGCACGTACAGCGCCCATTGGCCTCAGTTCTGTATTTCCCCTCCTACTGCTGCAGAAATGCCCATGAATACAGGCATGACAGTACTCAGCCGTGGTGGAACGGAAGCTATAATAGCATGGGAAATTCTACAGAGGGGTAGGTTGGGAGGGTGATGAGGAATACGTTGGAGGAACATCCAGTCAAAAGAACGTTAGCAGGGGTAAGTAACTTGTTCTTCGAATGGATTGTGTCCTCCAATGTATTCCTCATCTTTGACAGACTCCCAAAGCAGTATTAAGTTTGGAGGAGGGTGTAGAATTACAGATTATACATTTTCATGGGCAGAGCAGAGAACTGCCTTGCCAAAAAAAAAAAACATCCGGACCATGGGAAGAATCCAGGCAGTAATGTTTTGTAAACGTGTGGATGGAAGACCACGTTTCCGCTTCACAGGTGTTTGTAATAGGAACCCCGCATTTGAAGGGCTGTAGATGTAGCCATGCCCCTGGTGGAATGAGCTTGCAAACCTTCAGGAGGGTCTTTCCCTGCCAGCCTATAGCACTCAGAAATTGCCAAAATAATCCACCTTGATAAGTCTGTTTGGTAACAGCCTGACCTAGTTTGTGTCCTGTATACCCTATGAATAGCTGATCATCAAACCGTATCTTGATGTTCTTGAAATGTAAACGCTTAGCGTTCTTCTAGGATCTAACCTATGAAGTATTTTTTCTTCGTTACCAGGGTGAGGCGGAGGATACAAGGAAGGCAGAACAATGTTCTGGCTCAAATGAAAATTCCAAATGATTTTTGGCAAAAACTAAGGTTTGACCTTCAAGACAACTTTGTCCTTGTGGAAAACTGTAAAGGGTGGCTTTACTGACCGTGCCTGCAACTCGCTCACTCTGCGGGCTGATGTAAGAGCAACCAATAAAAGGGTTTTAAAGGTTAATAACCTTAGAGGACAATTGTGCAGGGGTTTAACGGGTGCACACATTAGGAAGTTTAAAACCAGATTAAAGTCCCAACCGGAACCTGGAAAGGAGAAAGTGGGAACACATTAGTGAGCCCTTTCAGGAATTGAGTCACCAGTGGGATTTTGAAATAAGAACATTCCTCTGACGAGCGCATAGAAATGGACAGCACTGCCAGATGGCCTATAATGGTACCAAGGGTTAAACTGAGTAAGGTAGGCGAAGTCCCTGTGTGTGCGCTCTACACGACCCTAAATTCAATTACATAGTAGAGTTTGAGCTGCGTTGCTGTGGTCAAATTCTTTGTATGCCTACCCATGCACAGTAAAATAGAACGTATTATTGGTTGATAACCAGCAAATCGCGCTCCTCCTAAGTAGTGATATAATTCAGCAGTAATGTATTGTATACATTTGGAGTTATTTGTAAGAAATCAGCAATAGTCCATGTGTCTATAGTGTTTAATAGCACACTGAGTCAGCCGACACGTGTTTTGACATAGTTGTTGTTCTCAAGGCTGATAGTATCAAAACATAAAATTGTTGTAAGCCAAATTGTTGTCAACACATTACAATGAAAAACAAAATACAAAGTAAAAATTCCAAAAGTACATATATGTTATAATGATTCAAAAAGAAACAAAGCATTCATCATTGCATATAACAAGTAATTGTGCATATAGGAATATAAGGTTCACATACCCAATATTGTAGAAACCAATATGTTTGTTGCGTTACGTAAGATAATACTTACTTCAAAATTCCATTGGCCCCTGTATACACTTCTATTGCATTTGGGCTCGAGGGAAGCATTGTAATTATCCGGTCTGCTCTTTCTGCAACATCTGCTGGAGATTCTGTTAACTGCACAAGAACACATAGTCTGGGATTATAAAACAAATAACAATAGATTGTGCTACATACGGAGTAGGTGGACATTTGCCCTGAGAATTAAGCAAATGAGCCAAATAGCTTTATTCAATTAATAAAAAAAATATCTGCGAGCCACTGCAAATGTTCACATGGCCATCGCCACACACACAACCCATGAAGGCAAGTGGCAATCAAACCTAACAACAACAAACAGAATGTCAATTGAACACCAGCTCAAAAAAGTGCAACACTTAAACTGGAAACCCCTCTTTCGCTTTCCAGTGCCTAACTTTCAGCAAGAAAGGACCCTTGAGGTTTGAGAACAGAAGGTACTACAGAGAATTTTCTGAACAATCTGATAGTGGAGCGGTGAATTTTGAAGCCCTTCTCTGGCCAACGGAGTAGGCACCGCTGGAGAAGAGTGCAACCTCAAACATTGGAAAATGGACAAGAGTGGAGGCCTAGCGTATGGTACACAGCTGAGTGGAGGTCAGGAAGTGAACTGGCAGGAACTGTCAGAACTGAAATATCGCAGACTCAGCACTTCCAGGGGAGCGCTGCAGTTAGACACCATGAAGGAGACACAGATAGTGGTGGGGTTGGAAGAGGTCAGATATCTACATACCAAAGGAGAGCCGGAAGGGCGGAGGAAACAGTGAAAGAGGAGAAGTTTGATACAGATTATGAAGGAGGAGGTAATGAAGGAGGGCATGGTGGAGGCTGCATAAAGGACCAGGAGAAGATGGAGCAGGGAGTGGGGATGAGAAAGAAGTGAAACTAGGACAAAAGATTAGAGGGACTCCGACTGTCTTGCAGATGCACCAGCACCGGAGTGAAATCCAGAAGCCAGGAAAGAAAATTAAATAAGGGGAAAAGTAGGAATCTGGGATTGCATTTGAGCTACAAGTGAGATAAGAAAGGAAGAGAGAGGGTGAGGGGAAGGGAAAGAAGCAAAAAGAAGTTTGCAAATTCAAGTGAGAGGCAGGGATGAAGGCAGTGGATGCCAGGAAGAAACCAGAGGTACCACAAAGGAGAGTGGCCCTGAACAAAAGAGAAGGAGAGATTGGTGTAATCAGACAGGAATTGAGGAGAGATAAGAGGAGCCCAAATAAGTCAATTGTTCTTGTGCAGTTCAGAGACTCCACGAGAGCAACAGATATGAAAGGGGAGGTAGATGACGGATAACCACAGTATCTAGTTGATCATTTTTTTAAAAAAACATTTTTTATTGTGATATAACCACATTTTGGGTTTTTTACACATTCTTGATTAAATCCTTTAAAATATATAAACACAAAATACAAAGTACAAAATTCAATACAATATAGAAAATTTAACTCAGATGTCATTAAAACCTGTTCTTCACATACCTACAATTCTAACCTATTTTAAAACAATGAATTAAAGTTGATCAATGACTATCCACAATGAAATAATCATGAAAGGACTTTACCAATCCATTTGAGTTACTAAATTACCAGTATTTTTGTGGAATGAAACCTGTAGATTGCAATACTCTTAATACGTTTACAGTCAATTTAATCTCATGGTGTCCAGTCAAATGGTCGAAAATAAAAGATCGAATGACCATTTGATCGACAGTCAAATGGTCGGAAAAAAAAGGTCACATTTTTTCTTTATTTATATATTTTTTTTTAGTTTTGGTTGGTTAAAAAATATTTTTAATAAAGAAAACAGTGGTTTGGGGGGAACCCCCCATTAAAAAAAAAAAAAACTGCCTGTCGATCAAATGGCATTCGATCCTTTGGTTTTTGACCAAATGACTGGTAACCAATCTCATGACCCGCAATCATTCTTTCCCAGAAAGCACTAGAAGGTAACCGGTCAAGTGATCCAACTAGGTTTCCCAGAAATTCTACCCTTGTAGCCCAAGTACGTTTGCAGAATCTTAACAAATGCTCAAGGGTTTGTTTACTTGGGTCCGAGCATACCTTACACATTCTCCGGATTCCTTCTGTTCGACCCCGTTTAACCAGTACTGCTCCTGTTTTGATTAAATTCAGGCGTACTCGCATAAAGTTCTGCCTTCCTTTTATATCTGGGAACTTTGTCAGATACCTTGGAACAAAACCCTTTTTGTTCCCATACTTGAAAAAAGATGTAGGGATGGAAGACGACCTCACCACATCCACTGTGGAGATCCAATCTCTCAAAGTCAAGACTTTCTTAACCTTCAAGGGATTTGAGATCAGTATGAGTTTGTCTAATTCACAATAAATCAACAGGTCTTCTGCCATCTGTCTAAGTTCTCTCAGGGTTAGTGAGGTATCTAATTTCATATTATCCAAAAGATTTTCAAACAATGTGTTGTTCATTGGCACCAAGATAGATCTATATAAGGAGAGGAGTTTCCACTCAACTGCAGATTTAAGAGATTTTAAACCCAGTTCATATCGGAGTGTCGCCGTGTGTAGTCCTTTGGGCCGGCCTAATACCTGTTTCCAGATGTAGCTTTCTAGTTTTTGCCAGTCTATGGACCATAGAAGAGGCTTTGCCTCTATTCCATATAGTAATACGGGAATTACTTTCGCAACGTAAAACTTTATTACTGGCATGATGGAAAATGTGCCATACTAACTGGAAATCCTCTTCATTTGAGCTATTAGTTGTGTGCCTTTAGCCAATAATTCTCCATACTGTGTCACAACTGTGGGGGCCGCATGCAAGGTAAAACCCAAATATATAACTTCTTTTACAACAGGGATCGAGTGACCACCAATTGACCAACAATATTTAACATCTTTAAGGCCCTTCCGTCCAAAGATTACAACCCTTGATTTTTATGAATTTACCACCAAGTCATTTGATCTCATATATAGGTCCAATGCCCTTAGCAATCTTTGCAGACAGACAGGAGTCCTGTCAAGCAGGACTATGTCATCTGCATACATAAGCCGTTGATAATAATTGACTGGGTGATAGAAGGGACCAAAGGAGAGTGCTAAATCAGAACCCCGGCAAGAGGGATTGAAGACAGCGTTAATTTGATTAGTCGGTGATGAAGAAGGGGAAAAACTTGAATTGAAGTGCCAAATAGCGACAAGGAAAGCAAAGTTTCCCACTAAGGTAAGGAGATTCCACCTATTAACTGAGGAGTAATGCTAAGGAAGGAGGCAGGAAACACAGGGAAGTGAGGGGGTAGAGGGAGGAGGGAGTAAAGAGAAATTGGAAGAAAGAATAAGTAAACATTACAAAGATGCGCAGAGGGATAGTATGACCTACTGCAATAAAAAGGAGGAGTGGCAGGGAGGCAAATAAAGAAAGAAGGTTCTGTGGATTGAGAGGATGGCGTTAGAAAAAGAGAAAGGAAGTGTCCGCTGAAATATACATTAAAAGGGACACAAGAAAAAGGTGTTTAAGAAGCCAGTCATGTCACTCAAAACCCCAGGCAAAAAGGAAGGGAAAAGGAAAATCTAAATGAAGATCCAAAGAAGAATTTGAAGGAAGGAAAGGTGGAAGCAGAGAATTGGGTTCCTTGGGAAAGATGGAGGCAGGCCAGGAGGGACCAAATTAAAGCAGAACAACATTATGGGGGGAAAACAGTTTCCTGAGATCCACCTGCAAGAACAAAAATGAAAAGAAAAAATCCCCTAGATGAAGTGAGAGGAAATGAAGGGAAATACTGAGGGAACCAAAACAGACGCTGGAAAAAAGGGGAGAGGGGCAACATAGGAAAAGGCAGTGCAGGGGGAGACTAAGATGGGAACTGCAGGCAAGTAAAACAGGAAAAACCTGGGCTAGCTAGGAAGGAGGTACCCCAAAATTTAAACAAATTTGAAATTGCATTTCAGGCAATAGGCCAAAAATAGACTGATGGGAGGACCAAACCGAAAATCACAGAAACCGTTGTAGACATTGGGTGGGTTCCCACAGAAAGTCCTTTTGAGCCTTGAATATTATGATGAACCCAAGGGGTACAACATAACAGCACCTTACGATTCGGGGGAGGGTGGAGAGTCCGTAGGCCGGGGGTCTGTAACCTTCGGATCTGCATATGTTTTGGACTACACATATCATTAGCCTTAGCTAGCTTTTTCAATGTTGAGGGGTCATGGGAGCCCCAGTCCAAAACATCCGTAGAACCACATGTTGCAGAACCCTAGGAGGTCGCCCTCTGAGGCGCTCCCAGGAAAGCTAGCAGAGAAGGAAAATAATATAAACCATCCCATCTTTACCCATTACTTACCTGCCCTTTCCCTTACCTGTGCCACTGACTTTTTCAAATATTTAGAAATTAATATTTTTGAAGACTGATGAATCTGGGAAATGTGTGCATTTTTACCAAGGGGAGCCACCCCCTTTAAGGCTAGGGAGGAAAGCCTGCTAAGCAAAACCCTTTTTGGGGGTTTGGGAAAGCAGGACCTCACTGGGAGTGACCCCCCACAACCACCTTGCCCCCGAGGGGACAGGGACTCCTATTCCTGTGTGTAACTCCCTAAAAAGGAACGGCTATCTGCATACGTGGGAATTCAAGAAGAAGATATTTCCTTTAAAGGAATGGTTGGGTCAAAAAATGTTATTGCCCCTACGGGTCGGCCATGTGTTTTTAAGCCTAAGTCGCTCGATTTTAGAAAAATTTCCTATGGTCCTTACCCGAGTTTTCGTCCATTAAACGCACGCGAAAACAGGCACCAGGGAGCTGCCATTTTGTGATAATCCTATCATTTCCCCCCATCGCCCTGGCTGACCTGCTTTTGCGGCACTAAATCATATACCCCGCCTCTGAGCCTGACATTATCAAAACATACATATTCCCTGCCTCTCTCCGTGACGTTACTGTGCTACGCGACTTCACACAGAACCCGGAAACCAACACAGATCAGCTCACAACACAGTGCGCCACAATTCGGAATATGAAACTGTACTTTAAAATCAAACAGCAACACGGTAAATTTGGTAAAGTACATTAATTTGACATTAAATGTTTATAGAATATTCTGCAATTGCCATATGAACTCAGAAAGTCATTTATTTTCTTTTATCTCTATCCGCAAATCCTTAAAATTTTATCGTGCGTCACGTGCTGTTCCTTTATGGTACACAGGGTGTTGGTTTTCGTTCAAAGAGGCACTTTGTTGCACGTTGAACCGCAAGGCTGTTCCATCAAGTAGGCACTAGGCCAGCGTAAAGGTTGATATGTTGCTTCTAGCCGCTAGTACCGCGTAAGAGCATATGGGCCCTTGGCGATCGTCCCATAAAATCATCAGAATGGGGGGGCGTGGCCAACCGCCATGTGAGGAAGCCGTACCTTGGATGAGCTCCGTATAATACATACAACGATCCGCCGCCAACTACAGATTAAGATTGCAATAACGCTCGAAAATAGACCCATCGGACTGTGAACGCCTGGGGAACCTGCGGCCGTGGCTTGGGGCAGCTCCGTTCCCTCGTCTCGACACTGCGACGGATGAGAGAGAAGAGGCGCCGCGGCCGGAAAATGGCGGCTGCATAGACATCTGCCGCTCTGTGCATACCAGCGGCCTAAACTGCGACGCCACCAGACCCGGGGCACCCTGCCTAGGTTGCGGGGAGCGGGTGTCGAGTGATCAGTGCCGGCAGACTGAGATGGAGACCGGAGCCCGGGTGTCCCCGGTCGGCAGAGGTGTGGCCGCGGCGGGCGCGAAGAGCGGAGTGAGGAGCGCGGAGCCAACCCAGCGCTCCCCTGCTCGCCCTGGGCTCCAGGAGGCTTTTCGGAACGACCGCGAGGCCCGGAGGCGGGAGGCGCCGCTGACTCTGGCCTCGGCGCCCCACCACAAGATAACCCGGTGGCGTCCCCGCGGAGCGTGGCAGCTCCACAACTTCTGTGGCCTCAGGGGGCTGACCCCTGGGACGCGTGCCGCGCACAAGCCGGGCCTGGTGCGGAGCGGGGACCCTGATCGAGAGCAGGAGGAGGCAACGGAACGACCGGAGAAGGGCGGTAAGGAGTCGGGTGGGGGGGGGCGGAGGTCACTGTCCCTCTAGCCTCCAAAACAGAGCCCTGACCCTCACGGACCCCCGGACTTGTAGGGCCTGGCACCAGGAGGCGGAGCAGCACACTTGCGTCCGGGGGCGTGAGACACCAACAGGGGCCAGCGTGCTAGGCCTCAGCGGAACCAGTGGCCGGCAGGCCTACACAGGGTGTGGGCACCCCCGGCGGCCGGGGCGAGTGCGGCCAGCTGAGCGGGGCCGGGCGAACACAGGGGCCGCCACGTTACGAAACAAACACTGACTCCCGGGGTGCCCTAACCTCAGACGCTTCCTGGCAGCTGCCCCGGTCTGCACCCTGGCTGCAGCGGAGTGATAAAACACCATACGACCAGGGGACAAATCATACTCTAGACAAGACACCAGCCAGGCCGAACTCGGCATCGGTGGGCCGTTTCCCCCGGACTTGATACCCAAGTGGCCTTAACCACTGAGCATCTCCTTAAACCATCCTGCAGTGGGCTGCCCCGCAGGACCCTGGCGCCACAGGCGCCCTCATGCCCCAACTTTACCTCGGATCATCCTAAACCGCCTGCAGCAGCCCTTAGTGATAGCGGGCAACGCACTTGGCCATATAACACAGCACTGCGCTCCCACGAGGCAGGTTACTCCAACCACCACCCAGGGCCCACAAAGGACTCGGCAGGCCGCCTCACCACTTAAGCTATGTCGGTTAAAAACGCCAGAGGCAAACAGACAGACCACTATGGAATCCTTTGCCGCCTCTGGGGCACCCGGGCCGGTCGCCACCCACGCCAGCAGCGAGGCACTAAATGCAGAAGCGCCCGAACCAGCGAATTCGCAACTTCTGGAGGCCATCATGACACTCCAGAAAACCATGGAAAATAAGATAGACGCTGTGGCCATAGACTTGAATCTGCTGCGGCAGGATGTGCGCTCCATTGCCAATAGAACAGAAACCCTAGAGACCCAAATAAGAGAACACTCTGAGTCTAAAGCGAAGCTCTCAAAAGAAGTGGACGTCCTTGTACAGAAGGTAAAGAACCTTGAAGACAGAGCCGAGGAGGCCGAAGGAAGGGCCCGCAGGAGTAACATCAGAATCATCGGCCTTCCCGAGGGAATCGAAGGCAATGACACCACGAACTACGTCGAAAACCTACTTATACACGAAATTGGCGCGGGGAAGCTATCACAACGTTTTACTATTGAGAGAGCCCACCGATCCCTAGCTAGACGGCCGTCCCCCGGAAATCCGCCCAGGCCCATAATAGCTGTATTGAATTACAAGGACAGAGAAGCAATCCTGACCTTCTCTAGGCTGGGCGGCTCCATACAGAGAGACTCCGCTAAGGTCACCATTTACCCCGACTACACCCTGCAGGTCCAAAGAAGTAGGGCCACGTTCAACCACACCAAAGCCAGACTAAAAAATGCAGGATTGCAATACATGCTTCTATATCCGGCCAGATTAAAGGTCCTTCGCAACAACAAAGCCCATCTATTTAATACTCCTGCTGAAGCGACCGAATGGATGGACAGAGCACAGATCCCTGATTGGGAACCGAAACAGAGCAAGCCAAAACCGCCTGATACATAGGAGCTCGCTTATACCATCCCCAGGCAGCATTTACCATACACTCAGAACTACTAGACAATGAGCGGCAACCTAGATGCAACCGGAGCCACACCGACCACGGAAATACCTTGCATTTGTTACATCAGGAGGTGAAGCTACACCCGCCCTAGAACTATCTTTTTTTGGGTAATTACCCACCCGTAGGGCACCAAGGGAGTAAGGTCCATGGGGCAGAAACGGGAATGTCAGAACGGGGGATACCCCGCTAGACGAGTTATGTTACAAGTTCAGTTCAAGGTTAATGTTTATGGGGACAAAGAAGATCAAGACCAACGAATACACCGCAAACCACTAAAATACGCAAAAGATGTCAAGGATCCGACCAGATTTACTCGCCACATGACAGGCCACCGGACCAGGAGCTCGGTGCCGCTGGGCAGCCCACCCAGGAAATCACCCACACCACATTCATGGCCAATGCGATTAGGGTAATGACATGGAATGTTAGAGGGTTGAACAGTTATATAAAGCAGCACAGTGTCTACACCTTCCTTAAACGCCACAAGATAGGCTTTGCCTTATTACAAGAGACCCACCTGAACGCACGGAAATTAGCAGCGATGGATGGGGTCTGGAGAGGGACCTTAATAGGCACCACGTACTCTAGCTATGCCAGGGGGGTGCTAATATGGATAGCCCCTACCATTCCCATTAAGGTGACACACACTAACATTGACGACGAAGGTAAAATGGCCCAGATACGATGCACCATAGAAGGTAAAGAACTATGCTTGGTCAACACTTGTGCCCCCAACCATGACGCCACAGTCTTCTTTAGATCATTGTACACTCGACTGAGCCCAAGCCGAAATGGCACGGTCATATGGGGAGGAGATCACAATTGTACTCTAGATCCATGCGTGGATAGATCAGACAGTAAACACTCCCAGCCCTCCCCGCCTGCAAAAATATTAAAGGCCCTTACACAACAATACGCCCTAAGTGACCTCTGGAGAGCACAGCACCCTGAAGGCAGAGTCTACTCCTTCTATTCACCACCGCATGTAGTACACACTAGAATAGATAGCATACTGGTTAGCGATGAACACTTAGACGCGTTTGAAGACACTCAATACCTGGCCAGAGTGCTGTCGGACCACTCCCCTCTGATGACCATATGGTCCTTAACTGCACCCAGACCTCCTATACCCACATGGAGGCTCCGGAGCAAAGCGTTACTAGACAAGGCATTTTGTGAACAAATAGGGCAATGCACATCCGCCTACTGGCAGATAAATATCGACAGTGTCCAGCATATCAGCACTGGTTGGGAGGCATACAAAGTAGTGATCAGGGGGGATATGATAGCCGCCGTAGGGGGCGCCCAAAAATCCATCACTTCCCAGCTGACGAGTTGCGGAAGACGAGCTACAACACTTAGAGGCTGCAGCCTCGTCGGACCCTGCCCACATACGTAGAACAGACGAACTAAAGCAGGCCTGCCTGGACGCCTCCAAAGCGTTCGACTCGGTTCGCTGGAAGTGGCTTCTAGCTACCTTGTCCAAAATGGGGATAGGGCCTAGCTTTATTAAATGGGTTACACTCATTTACACCAACCCAGAGGCTAGAGTGCGTACCAACAAAATTTATTCGGACAAATGGAGGTTATCCCGAGGTACTAGACAAGGTTGCCCCCTGTCCCCAATGCTATACATTCTCGCCATCAAACCCGTTGCAGCATACCTCAGACAGGAGTATGGAGACGTAGGCATCGAGATAGACGGTGTATCCCATTTGCTCTCTATGTATGCAGATGACATGCTCCTCTATCTGAAGAACCCTGAACATACACTGCCTTACATTCTAGAGACTTTGGAGGGGTTTCACAGAGTCACTGGCATCCACATCAACCATAGCAAATCCTGCCTGTTCCCCCTGGCGACCTTAAGCGGGCTCGAAGCCAACAAGCTCCCCACACTAGAATTGAAAAGGAAACCCACCTCCTTTAAATACTTGGGCATCATGATCCATAGAGACCCTAAAACGGAGCACATCCTTAACACAGTCAGGGCAAAGGAAGGCCTAGCGAAATCAATGAACTTTTGGGGCAGGCTGCCGCTTTCGGTGGCTGGCAGGGTGGGGCTGCTCAAGATGGTAGAATTACCCAGGCTGCTTTACCATTTTACCAACGTGCCATACAACATTCCACATCAATTCTTTAACGACTTACATAAGCTCTGCAGGAAATTCCTGTGGCAAGAAGGAAGGCACAGAGTGGCCCTGGACATGATGCAAAGACCCTACGACAAGGGTGGCCTGAGGGTCCCCAACTTTGAACTTTACTATTTTGCCGGACAGCTGAAACACGTGATCAAGTGGATGGCGGACGGCGCTTCTACAGACACCCGCCTGCTGCAGCCAAGTATCGCCCAATCACTACTAAGAGACCTGCTGTGGGTCGATTCATGCCAAAAACACCAATACCCATCCTTAGTCCAACTTGGAACCCAGATTTGGAAAAGAGCCAGCAAAGCTATGAGCCTCAAAGACCCCTACTCCCCACAGATCCCGATAGCCGCAATCATGGTAAACAGACCGGGGAGTCGGAAAATAATAAGAGACACTTGGGAGCTCTGCGGCGTTGCCAGCCTTGGGGACCTAGCGGATGACCAGGGCATCCTGACCTTTGCTGAACTGCAGGAAATCTCAGGAATACACACGGGTCAATTCCTCCTACACAACACTGTAGTGCAAAGAGTTGCTGCCCGCTGGCCATCTGTGGAAAACTTGGACACCGGACACAAGAGGATCGAGAGCCTACTGGCGGCAGCGGAAGGGGGCCACAAGACCTCCAGGGTGTACGAAACACTGCTAGATAGTACTACCCAGCACAGCCTCAAGTGCAAGGCAAAGTGGGAAACGGAACTTGGACAGCAATTTGAAGACGCGGAGTGGGAAACCATCACAAAATACCACAAAAAAGTATCTAGAAACGCCAGATTTCAGCCTTTACAGTTCTACATAACGAACAGAGCATACCTCACCCCGGCAATCATTTCCAGATTCAATGGTGCCAACAGCAAGGGATGCCCCAAGTGTAATGAACCCCACTCCGATATGACCCATATGTTCTGGGGGTGCCCCGCAATACAAACCTTTTGGGCACTAATCAAAACCAAAGTGGCTGAGACTGACGTCACCCTGGAGGTGCATACGCCCACAGTATGCATTCCGGGAAGATACCCCAGGAACTGGAAGAATAAGCCACTGAATAAGCTAAAAGACCTAATGTATATACTTGCAAAATGACGCATCGCTATGTGTTGGAAACACCCCCAGGCCCTGTGCTTAGCAACATGGTGGGAAGACCTCTGGAGATGGACACAGGCCGAAACAGGGGCCTGGGAGAACGCCCGAAGCCAGCAAAGACTGGACACCTCTGACGACCTACTCCAATGGGTGGAACTCACGGTGTCGCTATTCAGCCCCAAGATGGTGGACTCCTCGAGTGAAAGCACAATCACTATGGAATGAAACACCAAAGGACCTTGCGGTGCAGTCTGAAATGGTCTTGATAGTTGGGAGGGTGGGAGGGAGGTACTGGAAAAGGGGGGGTGTTTTAAAGGTGTTGTATGTGGCCAGTTCACGGCCCTGCTGGTTGGTACATTAAAAAAAAAAAAAAGATCAGAATGGTGCAGTTGTTTACATTAAGCTGCAGCTGGCGGCTGAAGAAACCGTCTGCCGGTGTCTGAAACTGGTGGCAGGGGCAAAAGGGAAGGATGTACCTATTTTGAAGACATAAAATGTGTAATTAGTCTCGCCAGCCGATCTTTATTAATATTATTCATTTTATTTATTACGGCCGAGCTGAAATTATTTGCTTTCAAGGATAGTGCAATGGAGTATGTTCGGCTCTAAAATCAATGCGAAAACTAACTAAATAAATCGAGGTTGGTACACAATGAGAAACGACTTTTTGTCTACATGCGTGTGGAATGTGGACCTGCATGCCCATGTGCCCGCTACAAAGGACGATCCCACAAACCTTTTCAAAGCTCTTCATTCATTCTTCCTTCCGGTATAAAAGCGTCTAAAGAGTTACTTACATTATATTTGCAATTTCCATTGTGTCTCTGCGTAATGCAGTCCGTAAATCCCACTGGGCTCTTGACAAAGATTTTTCGTATACTGAACTAACATGAACCCGGTCTAGTTTAAGAATTTTATGCCTTATCGTCTCAAACGTTATTGCACCTCCCAACCCCCCCCTTCAAATGAAGTTCTTTCTGCATGGTCCCTGTCTCTCAAGGTCAAAAAACAATAGAACCTTATACTGCCAGTGCGAGTTGTGGGCCTCTTCCGGGCGCGAGCTGAAAATCAAAGCCGCTGACCTTCACTAGAAATGAGCATACATTCTTTCTTTGCAACATCCCGTAGTAAAGCCATCTGTGAGAACTTGAAGTTTTGAATCCATCTATGTAGTGCGCCTCAATGTGCAAATGCAAACTGGCTTCTCTCCCAACTGCAACGGCTCACTTGGCTCGTTTTAAGGCCCCAATTTTGTCCTCGTTGTCTGCGAGCTTTGAAGCCCCAAAGAACCATAACTATTGAGACTTCATTTTTTGGGGAAGGTCAGGGAAAGTATAAAGTACCAGAGGAGTTGAGTTGAAAGTGAGATTTATTGTTTTTGTTTTATTATTTGCAATACGCAAGCCTCCCCTCGGTTAACAGTGCCCAGCATTTATAAAAGATTGCGAAAATTAGTTACATCAACAAAAATATATACATACACATATAGACAAGGTCAGCAATATGAGGTGAATAGAGCGAGAATTCAAAGATGACACCCAGGTAGTTCGGCACCCAGGATGGTGAAGGTAGGGCTTAGGGTTAGCGTACTTTGTATGCACACTGTACAATAAAATGTATTTACAAAAAGACAATCATATTACAATTATTTAAACCGGGATTTGTACTTCACAACCAGCTCTCCAACCAGCTCTCCTTTGGGTGGACATGGCACAGTGGCAATGTTGGGTGGCAATGGATCAGTGCTCTGCACAGAAACGTTCAAAATTCCATATCTGTGCTTCTCGAATACTGCAACAATAAGGCTTTTGACAAAGCCAAACTCCATTTCCTCAGACTGGTTTGATCACCCATTGCTTACTTCTTTTTGAAAAGGCCTTAGTGTAGCGAGGCATCCTTACATTACCCGTAGTCCTAGATTGTTCACGGCCGAGATTCTCGTTATGGGCCAAGACGGCAAGTAGAGTCCTATGTCTCATGCCCTGTATGCTGAAATGCAAGCGCTTTGGCCTGTACTTTAGGCACATATTGTGGAACACCTCCAAACCTCCAGTGTGACAGAATTCTGTCAGTCCCCTCAAATCTCTTGATAGAGTTTTATCGAAAACAATCTTCTCAATGGCTTTGTGTGTCGGTGAAGATGGATTCAACCACTTCTTCTTCCGTGCCTCCACTGCGGATAAAGGGCCATGTTCACATTGGTCGAAATGTAGGTTTTCTGACCAGCGGTGCACGTTGGTACAGAGGTGCATCAGTGACCGCCATTTTTCAAGTAGTATTTCCACTGACCCTTCACAAGTTTTGGAGCTCCACCAAAGATGGTTGCTGATAGACTGGGACCACTCTGAAATACTTTCCAAACCTTTTTTTTCCCCTGCAGCCGAGATTTTCTTATTGATTGATTTAGCAAGATGCTATACGTCAAATTGATGTTTAATATGTGGGAACTGCTCTCTCATTGTCTTGGCAATTGAAACGTGTCTGTCCGTGGCTATGAGGTCGATGTGCATTCCCCTCGATTGCAGATATTCCACCGATTTTATAAATCCTAGTTTCTCCATGGCCACTGAGGATGTACATTGTGTTACCTGCACGACCACCGAACTCACAATTTTCTTACTATCCATGTCCTGAAAGTGGTAGGTGCAGTACTTGGCAGAAAATCCAGGGCTGTCACACTGTCCATTGCCGGCTAGCCCGAATTGTTGGCCTTCGAATGTACTTGCTAGAGACAATTTGTCATGATGCCTACCCCCGGAGCATCAGGCCAGGCCCAGCACCCCCAGAAGCAGGCATCATGCCCTCGGGTAAAAGCCCAGCGGCCCCTTATAGGGACTCTTTGGACTCAGTCCTGGCGCCATAGGCGCCAGGCTCATAAAGGGAGGTGTTTTGTGCACTTACCTGATGCAGACCATGCTGCATGCTTCAGGCCTCCCTGAGACCTGAAAGGGACTATTTTTTCATAGGGACTATTTTTTCACTCTGGCGTGGCCAGGGAAGGATACATACCTATTTGGGGAAGGATACATACCTGGGACTTCTTTGGAGGCTATTTAAGCCACGCCCAGACAGCAGCTCATGCTTCGCGTTGTTCTGCTTCCTGCAGCTTAACGCTCACGGTGTCTGCTCCTGCTCCTAGACTACAGCCACGCCCGTCTTGAACCTGGAAGACCTGCAAGGAAGGAAGAGAAGAGAAAGGTGAAAACCAAGGATTATTTCAAGCTTCTTACCTGCATCCGGAATCTTCTCGCCAGCATCCCTGAAGGAAGACTTCAATTTAAAAGCATTGCGTTGCTCGCTGCAGCGCCACGCTTCACTCACCTGTCCTGTCCTCGAGACATCTCCCGGCTCCATCGCGGCTGTCAGTATCGGACGCCACATCTCTGCACCTAGGGGAGAGAGGAAGAAACAAAAGGTGAGCAGAAGGACACACAGAAGGAAAGCCTGATTAACAGCCATAATACTTAACGGCTTTTCTTCCACATTTCGGGTCGGCGCCGCCCCGTTGGCAGGTACCGTACCCCGGCCCCTATGGGGAAAGGACTAGAGAAATTTCAGAGGAATGATAAGGACATCTAGAGGGATCGCCCTCATTACTACTCACCTCGGCAGGTTAACCCCTCGACGCATCGCCTTCATTCTGCACCTGAAATAAAGGACAGATCACAGGTGAGAAAGACAGCATAAAGGGGGCCTCACTTGAACTTTGAACTTTCATACTTACGGTGCATCGCTCAGGAAAGTCAAGTGGATTTTGCCAGCGCCATTCTGAAAACCAGTGAAGTAACTGGACGAATGCGCGCCCCTGCACCAGAAGCAGGATGGAGAGTTCAACCTTCCAAACCATAAGAAGGATATTCCTAGGGGCCAAGGAAGCACGATTTGGAGGTCCTGTCCAATCGGTGTTCCGGGTCCTGCGCATCACGCTAGAAGAGGCCGCAGTAATCCAGACTAGATCAGCGCCCCCCGTGGGAACCAGGTGGGCGTTACACAATTGTTCAATTTTCCAAGCATCACTAATGGCCGGAAACAGATAATCATGTTGGTATTTGTAGTACTGCGTTTTTGAAATGAAATGGAGTCCCACAAACTGAAAGAAAGACTAACTTTCTAAAACTGGAGCCACTAAAAAGTGATGCAGCTGCACACAGTAGATTGCCTGCTGGCAGTTTCCCCAGCATCGGTTGTGCAGACCATGAGAACGTATGATGTAATCTACAGGCGGCATGTATTGTGACGTTACTGCCTTGTTTTTGATGAGTCACATGAATCAATGGCTTCCCACATACTTTCCCTCTGACGGAATGCCCACATTTCAGCATACTTATAATATCCATCAGACAACTGTCGAATACTATGTATTTGTCCTCTTTCATTAGACCGTCATCCTGCGTCAAAGTTGTTTCGGCCTGTGACGTTGAGGACATATCACCACATTTGAAAGAAATATCGCTGCTATCAAGTTCTGATGCGTCAGTGAATGCTGCTGCTGGTTCATTCTCTGTCATTTCAACATCTGCTACTTCAACATTGATGGGAGAACACAACAATGTCGACAGCTTTTTTGGTGGCAATTTTTTGGCGGGTGTAGATTGTGTAAATTGATCTGCGACTACTTCAGAGCTATCTTCAATACATTCAGTATCATCTTCTTGTGGTGGTGCGGTCGCACTGCAGCAATGATCCAATAAAACTTTACTGGATTCTCCGGACACATTCAATTCATGTTCTGTACATTGGACATGAGGATCCAGAGTCTCAACACGCCGCATCTGATTTAATAGTTCCTCCATAGCCTCCATAGTGTAAATGGTCTGGCAAGCAACATCTCTCATTCGCTTCACTGTCTGTGTATGTATAGTTCGTAGACTAACGGTTAACTAGAGGACAGATTGGAAAAGGGATGTTCAGTTTAAACACAAGATAAAGTATAGTACAATTCACTTTAAAAAAAATATAAAATAGTCCCCAGCACAAAAACATTTCTAAAGTTATGAACTGTTTGTATCTAACCTTATTTTTGTTTCTTTTCTTTGCAACTTTTTTTGACTCGACCTTCAACATCTGCACGCTGTTGCTCCGATACGTATCCGCATGTCTCCCCTTCCTCTTGCGCTGCAACGACTATATTTTCTGTATCCGCATAGACGGCACGGAATGAGGCTCCATCGACTCCTTGAAACATAGTATTTTCATTACTGTGTATCAAAATATTGTTAGCATAAAACGCACGTGAGGACGAACACACATGTACATCTCAATAGCCAAACACGATTTAAACATTGTGTGGAACAATCAAACGACAAGTATTCGAGCTCTGATGACCTAGCTCGATGGAGCGGGCAGTATCCATACCTCTGGCTCTGCATGGACTGCCACGAATGATTGTATTGAAGAGGAGGCATCAGCAACTCCCTGAAACACAGTACTTGCGTTAGTATGGTTTTCAATATCGTAAACATAACACACACTTGGGGTCGACGGCACAGGTACATATAAAGAGATAACCACAAATGTTGCATTGTCTAAAAGAATAAAGGAATATTTAAAAAGGATCAGATTTAATTGACTTATTTCTCCGATTTCTTTACATCTGCATCATCTAAATGGGATCTTGTGATTGTAGTGGAAGCTCCATCATCTCCCTGAAACACAGTACTTGCGTTAATAGGGAAGAAAGTATAGCAAATGGAATCATGTTATATGATCACGCTCGATGGAGCTGTCAGTATCCATACCTCATGCTGCTGAAGAATATCTAGGGCTGTTGTCAACGTATCCGCATGGTCCCGCTTCCACCAGAATTACTTGAATGTCAGGCTCCGCATCAAGTGCGTGGGTTGACGATTCATCAACTGCCTGAAACATAGTATTTGCATTAGTAAGGATTACAATATTGAAAACACAACACACGCTTGCGGTCGACCGCACAGGTACATATCAACGGCTAACCACGAATGAAACATGGTGTAGAACAATCAAACGACAAGTGTTCCAGTCCTGATGATCACGGTCGATTGAGACGTCAGTATCCATACCTCGGGCTGCTGAAGAACATCTAGGGCTGTTGTCAATGTGGTGGACGCTTCAGCATCTCCCTGAAAGACAGTACTTGCATTAGTATGGATAACACTAATTATAACTGAAAACAAACACCAGGGGACGACAACTAAGGTGTATATCAATTGGAAAGCACTAACCAAACAATTGGTAAAATAATCACACGATACATACAAACTATTACTTGACATGCATAAAACAAGTCTGTAGCGGAATAGCCAAGTATGATTACCTGATACGTGCTAGAAGTGGTTGATAACTGCGAGCACGTGACAGAAGTAGAATGTTCTTGCTTCAGATTCAAGGGATAGTCAAGAAGTTGTAATGTTAAATTATTGTTTGATAATGAAATGCCAATATTTAAAATTGCCATGTAAGGAGACAGAATACTTGAGTAATGCGCAATATAGCACAGTTCCCTGTGCCCATATATAGATTTTGTTTGTGGGTTATGAAATCTAAAAATAATATATTGATAAATGTCATTATTCAAAAAGATATACACTCATATCAATGTCGAAAGTATTACAAATTGGAAACAACACCTAAAATATCAATGAATCCATTCGGCTACCTACACACTACCGAAAGGCCTAAAGATAAAAACGGACACTTGACTCACCAGTGGCAGATTGTAGACTAATAGAGTGGGAATAGGGTTTGCGAGCAATTTCCGTGTCGATCACCGTTTATTCTTCTTTGTTACCCAAGATGTGGTGTACATGTTCGAGGGAAAGTGCTGGCTGCAGATGCGGTATCGATCACCCCTCTTGTCTTCAAAGACTTGTTGGACTCTACTTTCCAGCTCATCCAGTGGATATCCGCAATGTCTGACCCATTCTCTTATTCGATCAACAGTTTTCGGGAACACATGCATTGTAGTGCCTTCAGATTCAGCATGGGTCTTCGAAGGGCAACCGCTAATCGAACAGGCAGGCATTGTTGAAAATTCTGAAAAGTAAACATCAAGATTATTATAAAACCTTGATGAATATAAATGTCATAAAAAAGTAAATGAACCATACCATGCTCAATGCAAGGTTTGTTTTGGTCGCCGGAACTATACCAGTTCATCATGTGCGGCTTAGTATTTGCATAAATTACAGAATTGTTTTTAAATATGTGACTAAACTCTGAACATGTGACTCGTCCCTTGGATATTCTGTCTTGCACGAAAAGGAACCATGCTTACATTATAGACTGGACCCCCAAAGGATGCAATTCGATGACAATTGACACAGATGAAAATAAATACATCTATTGGTAGCAAAACAATTGAAACTCAAGTCAAAAGCCATGAGACCAATGACCATAGCTCTATTGGGTACTGTAATAGCAAATAGATTGAAATGTAAAAATGACCGAAATATGACTAGGATACATGGCCTTACCTTGACCAACAAACAGTTGGATTCAGCAGGCCGAGCAGTATGTTGCAGGAGAACAGGTAGATGGCCACAGGTAGCACAAGAGTTTGCTCGAAGCGGTCACAGATAGCACGGCGACGAGCAGATTAGCATAGATCTCAGTGCTTCTCAGGTAGAAGGTTCAGGAGTTGACTTGCAAAGCTCAAAGATGTTCTCATGAGACATATCAAGTGGTTTATAAACTATTAGAAACAGGGGTGTGTTTGTGAATGAATGACGTGTGTATGTTGTGGTATTATGTTTATTGCAGGGGGGCGGCCTGCCTCTGGGGAGGCCTGCCTGGAGACACGGGGTCTGAGGAGGCCATGTGAGCGATGGCCCCTGGGCATGGGATACCTTTTGAAGTGTACATGCTGTTTGGCACCTTGGCCGTTTGTGCCCGTCACAGCCCCCCATGCCAGCGCTCATCCCCGGGTGCGAACCGCCTTTGATAGAGGGGGTGGGATGGATGGGCCTGGGGCGTGCAGATAAGGCCCAGGAAGACTGCTGAATGGAGACACACTTATGTGGATTGCAGGGGGGCGGCCTGCCTCAGGGGAGGCCTGCCTGGAGACACGGGGTCTGAGGAGGCCATGTGAGCGATGGCCCCTGGGTGTGGGATACCTTTTGAAGTGTACATGCTGTTTGGCATTTTGGCCATTGCGCCCGTCCCTTGCCCTTATGTGATGTTAACTTTGCATGACATCCGCGTAGATGGGAACACTGAGCAGGACACGGGGCATCCATTTTTGTACCCCTTTTCCACACATTTTGGTGACCAGGCCTCACTGCAATAGTACAGCGCGCAGAGCACATGGCCCACAGCCTCATTCCCACTCTGACTGGAAAACTCCAGAGGTATTTGCAACAGCTAATAAATGTAACACATCACTCTCTGAGATCACGGTCCTGCATGTGAACAGGCTTGAACCATGCACATGGCTCATTCATCTCCACAAACGTGTCCTTGCCCATGCACCCTCGCCAGTGGAAAGCAACTGCCATTCTGACCCTGTGTCCCTGCAAGGTATTCTCTTCATGTGCCAGACCACTGACCACGCCATGATGGCCACCTAGCAGATCCCCAACTAACATTAGACCCCTACTGCAGTATATCGTTGCTTATCAATAACAAATGCCACATATCGGAGATTCTTGTGAGCACAGACCCACACTTCAAACACTGTATTAGAGTGGTCAAGACCCTTGACCTAAGGCCTGTATAATCCAATGTTCATTGATAGTTTTGATATATGTGTGACCTTTATAGAGACATAACCGACTGACACTTTGAACAAGTGTTATTTAGTGCATGCATTATTGATAATATATTTGGTTAGCTTAGATAGTGGCCATCCCGCTTCGACCTGAACTTCGCCCATTCCGAGCACAGGTGTCTGACGTCCATCCTTGAATGGAGACACACTTGATTGATTTAAAAAATCGAAACAACCGTTGTTAAATTATATGTGTTTTATTTTGTAGCTTATTTTGCGGACACAAAAATACAAACTTTTACACATTGTACAGTTCAGATTGCAGCACAGCGAGAGAAAATCCCCTGTACTGACCGAGCGTTTCTCTTATGGCACGAACGGCACAGGCGGGTATCACTCTTCGAACGCGGTTTCCAAGCCTCCCGTGAAGCCACCATGTAAAGGAACAATAGGCCACCAGCCTGTACCACCTGTGAAAAGGAATGAAAAACTGTTTTTAAATGACCAAGATAAGTTTAATAAACGTTTGTTGTCAATGACAATTCTTGTAACTAATGGCATTCTGCTTGGACAAATGCTATCTAGACACTGCACACTATTGAACGACTTTCATGCGTTACAATGATATGTACATGTACTTTTGGATATAGTAGAAGACCATGAAATGGGAGTGGCATGACAAGCAGAGTATACTTACTCGTTACTCGGATTACGAGGACGAACAGTTGCGCGAAGTTCGTGCATAAGCACCATCATTATCCTTAACACGGACCGTGTGAGGCAGGCTGCCCTGAAGTCTGGCAGCTCGGTGATGCATTGCGGTCGTGGCTCGCCTTCCGAAATGTAGGCCACGCATCCCGGGTTTTCACAGCAGCAGCAGTTCTCCTCCTCGGTCGGCATTAGCTCGCACCGACTGCATGTGCACCAGGTGGAAACACCGTCCATGCGACTAGGTCCAGTGTCTTCATCCGTTGATTCGTCCTGCCAACTGCTGTCTGAAGCCCCATCGTTTTCGCGTGTTTCCCTTTCCAGTAGTTCCTCCTCGGTATACTCTGGCTCATACATGTAGGGCATTATTGTATCCATTGTGTGTTGCACAAACTAAAATAATTGATAGCGGTGGTACTGGTATCTGTCCACACGGGCTACAAGCAATGAAGGTAGCTGACCAGAGCAAAGAAACGAGTCACAGAATACTCAAAGTAACACAGAGAGAGGAATGGAATCGAAAATCTGCTGCTGTGTGTTGTGAAACGGTCTGTTTATACTTATTGAAGAAAGAGGCGTCCTGCCATTTCCATGGTGACACGTCATTAGCTGAAGCGCAGCGAATGTTGACACGAGACGTGCTTTGGCGTTGTTAAATGGGCGGTACGCGTCTGCTGATGACAGGCTCAGGGGCGGGGGATATGATTTAGTGCCGCAAAAGCAGGTCAGCCAGGGCGATGGGGGAAATGATAGGATTATCACAAAATAGCAGCTCCCTGGTGCCTGTTTTCGCATGCGTTTAATGGACGAAAACTCGGGTAAGGTCCATAGGAAATGTTTCTAAAATCGAGCAACTTAGGCTTAAAAACACATGGCCGACCCGTATGGGCAATACAATTTTTTGACCGAACCATTCCTTTAAAACAATCTTGAAAACACATACAGAAGTTTGGCTCAGGGCAATGCTAGTTATCTGGAGGACGTAATAGCTGATTCTGTCCAACACGCCCCCTCCTGGTCCCTAGATACTGATAAGAAGGCCATATGCCTTGAAAGGAGGAGTAAAGATCAGCATGGGTGAGCCTCTGACATACACACGTCAGGCGGAGGTGAGGTTTCCTTTGCAGCGGAACCTGCTGTGACGGAGAGCAGCATTGGCGAGAAGAAAACGCCGGCGAGCAGGCGACGAACCACAAGATCGCAGCGAGGTCAGGACCAAAGAAAACAACTTTCCTTTGGTGGGCGACCATGCCGAGGACGTGGTGGGCAGAGGAGCCAAACCAACGGCACGAAGCCCAGCCCGTGACAGAGTAACGACTCCTCTGTCCACAAATGAGAAGGGACGGCGTAGGAAGGAAAATGCTGGGGAATGCTCCAGAGAACGCCAGAGAGCGGAAGAAGGTAAGAAGTCCAGCGAGTGGAAACCGCCTCACTGCAGCTAGCCCCCAGTCTGAGAATGTACATGGGGTACTCACGGTGGAAGGGGCGAGAAAGACCAGAGGGGAGTAAGCTAAGTGAAAAGGAGTGCCCAAACCCCAGATTATTCATACACCCTAAAGAATATTTTCATAAACAGAATAATGATAAAAAGGCAGAAGACCCAGAGAGAATAACGAATCATACGGAATATAGACATCACTATAAACCAAGAGAAGTGTACTGAAAAGGGGGTCAGCAACCACCCGGTGAGATAAACAAGGAGAGGGGCCAGAAGGGAGCAAAGGAAGTGAAAAGGATTGCCCCAATCCCAGGTCACAGGCCCTAAAGAAAATAATGTTCTTGAGAGAAGAACTATAAAAGAGAAGATGCCCCAGAGATAACGAATCCTAAGGAATATAAACATTATGGAAATCCAAGTGAAGTGTATCTAAAGGGGGGTTAACAACAGCTGCAGGAGATAAGAATGTAAGATGGGCAAACCAATCAAACTTGAAGAAAGCAACCAGACACGACTAGAACAAACTGAGGAGAAAGCCAGTGACAGTCTAAAAGTGATACATAGGAAGAGAAACCAAAAACAGATGGTGGGAAGGGATCAATGAGCTATCCCTCCATCTACATCAAGTCAAAAGTATAATCTTTCCTGCGGGTATTTGGAGAAGCATACCCTTTTGTTGGGAACTCTTTTGGGACGAAGACTATAGTTAGGACAGTCTAGAAGAAATCTCACAGACCGAGGCAAGGTCAAGATTACATGAAATTTAGAAAGAGGTCATACGACTTCATTTAACTTGTGGTTCGTTTAGTGATAGAGTCACGTAGAAGATAGGTTTGGACGGAAGGACGTTTTTTTCTTATTTTGTCAAGCACCTTAGTATAGTTTCGTAGGCAGGGAATCACCCTTTAGCAATATGGATCAAAAGGCATTCTTTTATTCTTTCATACAAATAAATCTCGTTAAACATAGGTCATCTGGTCAAAGTCCTCCTTCGGGTCCGCCACAATACCCAAAAGCAATATCAGAAGAAAATGTGTATAAGGCTTCAAATAAGCTTACGTCACAGTTGAGCATTTGGAACAACCTCCCGCTTTCAATTATAGGCTGATTTGCATTAAGCAGGACTGTGATTCTCCCACATCTTCTATGCCAGTTTATGTCACAGTTTCCGAATGTTTTAAAGCATTAGACCAAATGACTGTTTGTATTGGATGCACAGGAGACGAAGGGTATCACCACTTGCCATTTCAAGAGGTTATGAGGATGGGGGGGACTAGAACCTCCAAATTTCAGTCTGCTCAGTTACAATTTATTTGTCTGTGGTTCAAGGAGGGAGACAATCCTGAAAAGCAAATACTTTGGAATGACAACAGATTTATTGTGGGGACTGGTTTATTTCGGAACAAACTTCTGGAAATTCTGTCAGGATAAAAAGGTCTGGGCTTAAACATACAGAAGAATTGGGAATTCCATATCTTTTGCCACAACCATTGTGCTCAGGTCTGGACGGTGTGCAGTGTCTCACATTTGAAAGTCCATCTATCCAGATAAAATCCCTGCCCCACTTAAAAGCTGATTGATTACAGTTGTAAGCTCCACAGCTACCCGATAAACTGGACAACCTTTTCCATACAAATTCGGCAGACAGTAGCCAGGTCCTTGAATGATTAGCTGTACATTACATTTTAGAGGGTATCATTACAAGAAATAACACTGGTGGAAATTAAAAAGGTGTAGTAGACATGAATGTCTGCTGCAGGTAAATTAATACAATTGTTGGCTTTCCGATTGCATCATAAACTTGGTATGGCCTTGGAGGTGTAACCTGAAGGGAGGGAGAGGTGGTAGGTGTAGTGAACAACGAGTTTGAAAACCACCATCAATCACATGCACTGAATGCAGTATGGGATCTGTGGTTAAAAGGAATATGTGTCAATGGAATATGTGCAGTAGATACTCCTCATAATGACAGCCTTACAGTTCACCATTGCCTCATTTATCCATCCTTTAAGGTGTGACAGGAGGAGACTGACATGCAGGTGGAATGATTGTTGCTAAAGACTTATTTTGGCAGAAAACTAAGGAAACCCCATACCTGACCCCATTACTAAAATGGGTTTGTCTACCTCAACTGAATACTGAGGATGTCTCAGAATGTCTAAAGTCAAAAGTCCACCTTCCTGTGTAAAAAGCCAGTTCCTTCCCTTACATTTCTAATTAAACTAAAAGGTTGGCGAGTCTTCTTAATGCAGAAGAGTTGTCCCCTTCTCTGAAGTGGACTACGGTGCCAGCCAATATTCTAAAGGGACTATTTCCTGAGGGAGAGACTCCCTTCCTCAGGTAGCAGTTTTTTCAAATGCAGCACACAAAGTTCCAGACTGAAAGAAGTCTCAATTCAAAATAAAGCAAAGCTCAGACTTCAAACCTTGGTACCAAGGGACCGCCTCCCTTATCTTGGTCTTTCTCAGGCTTCTCACAAAGTTGACAAACAAAGCAATGTTCCAACTCAAAAACTTGAGGCCAAGAGAAGGACTCCCTTCCCTGGTCTTTTATCACAATGTTCACAAAAACTAGGGGCATTGACTCCCTTCCTATGGTTGGTCTTAGGCTTCTCGCAATGCCAAGAGTAGGACTCCTTCCTTGGCCTTTCTTAGGCTTCTCACAATGTTCACAGCCCACCTGGTTCACTATCCTGCCAGGTACTGTGAATATGAAGATGACTTTGGAGGCAGTTTGCTATTCAGTGTGGGTCCCAGACCCGTTCTTTGCGACTCTTCAGCCCTCCGTGGGTCCCAACAAACATCCTGGCTACCAAGACCGCTTCAGTGTTCTTATCAGCGACCACTAGTTGTCTGTGGGCTTCTCCTCCCCGCTCTGGCTTCTCGCGGTCTCTCCAGGGGCTACGGTGTCCTCAACACATTCTTCCACTCCTGGGCTGCGCGTTTTCATCTCTATGCGCACGCCAGCACTCCAAGTCAGCTTGCTGTCTTGGTCTCTGCCTCCCTCTTTGGCTTACCTACAGTGGAGCTACCGGGGACGCCTCTGCCGATGGGCAAGTGTCCCAGCCTCTGCACTCCCAGCGTCTCTGTTCCTTCCGCTCAATTTCGAATTTCCCAGTTCCTCCAGGAAGGATAGAACCCCTTGTGAAGTTCTTCTTCCATTTTTATCATTGGCTTGAACTTGCTTGCTCCATATTGTCTAGGCCGCTCTTGTTGGTTCCACAGGGCACTGCATTGCCCCACACCTCTTCCTAATCTGAGTATTGATGTTCTCGATCTCAGCTGGGTAACCTGTGTTGTTCTTCGTCCCAGTTTCTGCATATGCCTCAAATAGGTAGTCCCTACTCTTCCTCGTTCCAGTACTTTTTAGGGAGGTCATATCATCTACCCTACAGAGGTACATGGACCTGTGTGGGATTATGGGACTCTGGGTTGGGTAGGAGGATGAGGGAGGTGGGGATATGCTTTGGGCGTACCGCATTATTTCTGGATAACCATCCCATACAGGGAGATCCTTCCCCATGATATCCACCTGCTGAGTACCACCCGCAGGGGTAAATATCGGGTAGCAGCCTCACTTCCCTGGCCTCATAGGAAAGGGCTCCCCCTAGACAAGAAGGGGTGACATCCAAGGATTTGTCACACTACTCTCCCTTAGAGATGTCTGCTCTTTATTCTTATGGCAGACCATTACACATGGGAAGGATGTGCCTTAAAAACCTAATGAGAAATAGCACAGAGTTCAGAGGCACTGGTAGGGAACCCAAAATCCCAAGTGCGGACATGTGGGGCAGCAATCACTGCACCCCACTAAACAGACTTCCCCTCCCCATGACCCTCTTCTCTTATTTCACCAACCACAAGCATCTCAGTTAACTGTACTGTTTAGCCATCTCTACAGGAAAGTCGCATTTCTTGCATTGCTGCTGTTTTAAGGCTAGACCTTTTACGAAAGTCAAACCTGGGTGTTTTTGCAGTGCGCTGTCCCCCTCCCCCTGTCTTCCGTCCACACTACTCCTACCTTCCCCCCTGCTGTGTTGCCTGCTTGCTGCCTCTTGTGTGCTTCCTTCTGTGTGAACCCTCTGTTACACTTACCTTGTCTCGGCGGGGGCGTTGGGGCACGGTTGTAGCCCTCGCAGGGGTGAAATGCATCCTGGGCATGTGCTTGCCTTGGGCACCAGTGACTGCAGTAGGAGCTTCTCAGGGTCACGCACCTTTTAGTAAAGTCTGTGGGCACGCCGTCCTGCTACTTCTGGCAGGGGAGCTTAATTGCCAAGGACCGAGTTCCTTCACTGATCCTTTGCGGGCGGTAGTCCAGTCCAGCTGCGACTACCCAGTTCTTTTGGTAAGTAGTGTTCTTATTCTTGTCTGTCGTCCTTTGCGTGTTGATTTTCAACCTTTCCTTGCTTGTCTTTTGTATTGTTCGTCTCCCGTTAACTTTCGTTTGTTTCATTCCTCAACACGTGTCCGTTCTGTTTGTTATTGTCTGTACCTTCTTTAATGCTGTTCTTTTGCTCTTTCTCCCATGTCGGTGATGGAAGCCGGCCCTGGAGCTGACGAGCACGGATGCTGTAACCGGAGCGATGAAGAACTGGGTCCGCGGTTGCAGGTAACCGGTAAATTGTATTTTAGAGTTGTGCCCGTGCTCTTAAATGCGGCGCGGCTTTCCAGTTGTTGAGATGCGCTAACTTTGTCTTGTCTTCTTTTGCAGCGACCAGACTCGTCTAAGAAGACTGCCGTGGAGAGATGGCAGAGCGGAGCGTTGGATTCCTGGGTGAGTATGTCTCTGCAAGTTCATGCGTCGGTAAGCGTCACGTTGATTTTGAATGCAAGTTAACGCGAAGCACTGGCTCGGAGGATGAAGCGGCTTATATAGCTGGGTTCCCTTGGCCACGCCCATTAGCCTGTTCGGTCTGCCACACCCATTAGCCTGTTCGGTCTGGCACGCCCAGCCACACCTAGTCACTGGCACGTGAAGCTGGGCCAAGAAGGCCACACCCAGCACTTTGCAATTAAGAGGCCTGGAAAGTAAGTGGCCCAATGGAATTACTGTAACCCAATGTCAATTCCACACACGAGTCTGGTGCCAGAGGCGCCAGGACAAAGTCCAGCCGGGCCCCCTGTGTCTGTGTGCTCCGAAGGGACACAAATGAGTAATTCCTCGGCATGGTCCCATGGCACCCACCATCCAGGGCATTTGTGTATGTGATCCAGGGTGTGTGGTCTTGACACCCTCCCCCTCTGGTACTTT
Organism: Ambystoma mexicanum; assembly: GCF_040938575.1. Taxonomy (NCBI): domain Eukaryota; kingdom Metazoa; phylum Chordata; class Amphibia; order Caudata; family Ambystomatidae; genus Ambystoma; species Ambystoma mexicanum. The sequence continues at coordinate 929,776,816 of NC_090924.1, forward strand.
GTGTTGTGCGTGGCTGTGGGCTGTTTCTCTTTCCTCCCTCACTCACTAGCCCCCTCACCCCTCTTGCCTCCTTGCACGCTCTATGGTGCTCTCAATCCCTCCCATCTTCTCACTTTATCCCCTATCCTATCCATCTCACCAAGTCTGGAAGGAAAACGTTCAAGAGGGATATCCTTGTCTCCAACCCAGACCTCCCTATCGCGGATACCCACATCAGCGCTTACTCCAGACTGACCCTCCCTGACATCCTCTTTGTCGTTCCCTCTCCAGACATAAGATCCCTCATATGGTCTCTGTTCTCTCTCCTGTCCCCTCCTCTCCCATTAATGGCGGCACCCGGTGGGAGGTCCTTGCGGCCACCTTTCAATCCTCCCAAGACCAACATCAATGTCTATCTAAATGGTACTTACATAGTCCAGGGCTCTCAGCCCAATCTACTCCTCCTCGATAGGCGTCTCCCGCGTCTCATCAATTTCCTCTCCTGCCGCTCCCAACACCCCTCTGCCGCCTCTTTCCTCCTTAGCCGCCTCTCATACACCCACGTCCTCCTCCCTTCCGGCCTCTATGCTACCTCAGTCTACTGCCTCGGCCCACTCTCAGGCCCTTCTACGGCCTTCGCTGTGTGTACCACACTCCTGCCCCCCATCCCGGAAGTCTTTCAAATGTGGTAACCTACTCCATGTAGCTATGCTCTGCTGTCAAATATTCCCCGGACATCCGCCACCTCCTCAAAGACCTTTACCTGGATGTTCTCGCTCTCACTGAGACATGGTTTACGGGCCAGCTCTGTCACAGGTTTTGACACTCTCCTCCCTGAGAGCTACAAGATCCTCTCCGAGCCTAGAACCAGCCTGCACAGTGGTGGAGTGGCCCCGATGTTTACGGAGTGGGTACCAGCTTCTGTCATTCCTACTCGGGTATACTCTTCCTTTGAATGCTTAGTCTGCACTCTATCCCTCCTGGCCTCTCTCAGACTGTGGCCACCATCGACAGGCCACCTGGCCAGGTCACCCTCTTCCTCTCAGAATGGGCTGAACTGTTTTCTTCTCTCCTTGCCTCGACCTCTCAACTCCTCCTCCTCAGAGACCTCAACATCCACCTGGATGCTTCTAATCCCTCCTCTGGGCTCTTCCCCAACCTACGCGACTCTCTCTCTCCCTTTCCATTGTACCATCTAGGCCGACACACTCTGCTGGACACACCTTGGATGTTCTCATCTCCTCAGACATCCCCCTCTCTAACCCGCTCACCACTCGTCTCTCTTGGACTGACCACTTTCTGCTCTCCTCTCACCAGAAACTTCTTGCCCGCCCCGCCTAGCCCAGCACTGCCACCTTCCTTCCCGCTCATTCGGCCCATGAACCAAGTGTCAGTAGACAACTTTGCCTCCATTTTCTCTGCTCCTCCTACTCCTGCGGCTGACCCTCATTCTGACACAGCCCTCTCTAACCTGCATCTTTCTATCTCCAACATGCTGGACATCCTTTCCCCTGTCATAAGAATCCGTCTGTAGCCTACCTCCAACTGCAACTCTTGGTACGACTCCGACCTTCCCGCCCAGAAACGCAAGTGCACAGTGGCTCAGAGGAAGTGGAGGACTTCGGGCGCATCCTCTGAAAAACTAGCCTGCCACCTGGTCCAAAGGCAATACAGACTCTGTCCTCTCCAAGAAGAGGGTCCATAGCCAAGCCTGTGTCTCTCCAGCCTCTAACAACACAGCCAAACTTTTTAAAATCTGCAAGGAGCTGGCCAATCCTACTGCAGTCTCCAGCTCTCCTGTTCCCTCCTAAGCCCACTGTACGGCTCTGCCCTCTCATTTCACCACTAAAACTCTGGGCATCCTGTCCTCGCTTTCCTCTTCCTCTCCCTCTCCCAGGTCCCTTTTGGCCACCTCTCCCTCTCTTGCTTTTTCCTCCTCCACTCTGGCAACACCTGATGAGGTGTCTAGACAAGTCCGACCTATGAAAAGGTAATCCAAACAGGTGCTCCCCTGCTCCTCCAGAACCATCAAGGACCACATTGCCACCCTCGCTCCAGTCTTACCTGATTTCTGCAATCACTCTTTTGCCACTGGAACTTCCCCTCTCTCCTCAAACACTCCCTTGTGCGGCCGCTCCTAAAAAAGCTTTCTGCCAATCCTACTTGTCCAGCAAACTATCATCCGATTTCTAGCACTCCTTCCCTGGGCAAACTCCTGGAAAAGCTGTCCATCTGCCAGCAAACCCACCACATTGAATCTGTTGGCTGCCTCCATCACCATCAGTCTGGCTTCAGAGCAGCCAGAGGCACAGAAACTGCTCTCCTGAACACCCGTGACGATCTGCACTCTAACCTCGACTCCAGCTCTGCCTCTGATCTTATCCTCCTTAACATTTCCTCTGCTTTCGACACGATCAATCACCCCACCCTGATCAACTGACTCCATGTGAACCTGGGCATCACGGATTTGGCCCTGGCGTGGCTGACCTCCTTCCTACTAGACTGTCCCTCCCAAGTCCTTCTCTCCGCCACCTCTCTCTCTCTCTCTCTCTCTACATGTGGTGTCCCCCAGGGCTCTATCCTCTCACCCTGGCTGTCTATGTGGCCCCTTTGGCCTACCCGATCTCCACCTTCTCTTCTAACGTTCAGTGTTATGCAGATGACACTCAGCTCTCCTCCCTCACTCATTCCAGATTGTCTATCCGCGACTCAGGATTGGTGCGCCTTCAACGATCTTTGCCTTATTGCCAGTAAGACTGAGATCCTTCTCATTGGGACCCCTGCTCCCACTTTCCCTCTCTCACTCTGGCTGCCCTCCTTGGGCCCTGTACCCTTGCCTTCCTGAGGCAAAAAACCTTGGCATCACCTTAGACTCCACTCTCTCCTCTCATCACATCACAGACCTTGCCAAAAAGGTCCACTGCCAGCTGCACCTCCTCAGAGGTATTCTATCTTTCCTCACTTTCCCCCTGAAGCTCACTATCACCAGAGCCCTGGTTCTCTCCACGCTAGACTATAGCAACAGTCTCTTTCTCAATCTGCCTACCTCTACTCTTCGCCCCCTGTAACTATTCCAGAACAGGACTGCAAGACTTATCGTTGGCCTCATGCCCAGGGGCCGTATCTCTCCAGCCCTGAAATCTCTCGACTGGCTCCCGGTGGCTGCAAGGATCAAGCACAAGACCTTCTGCATTGTCCACAAAGCTTACTGGGGCAGGGACCTGCATTACATCCAACTCTCTTTTCCGAAATACCTTCCTTCTAAAACCCTTTGTTCAGCTACCGCCAACCCTCAGAGTATCAAATGCTTCTCCAGGCAGAGAGTGGGAGGTAGATCTCTCTCCTCTACAGATTCCTCCCTCTCGAGGGGCCTCCCTGCCCCTCTCAGGCTTCAGCCAGACCACCTGAAGTTCCGGAAGCAGCTCATGACGCTCCTTTCTCCTCGGACTTCTCTCTATCGCTCCCTTGCTAACTTATCTGTCTGCTGCACCAACTGGTTGCTTGGTTCCCTCAGTATCACTGGGTACCAGGATCCTCCATGACCAGTCTTCCTTTGCATTGCCTCTTGGCCTACCGCGCACTTAGGGGTTGTAACTAACTCCTACAGCCCCCCCTGCCTCCTTGCGCTTACCCCGAACCGTGCTGCCCTGGCTGCACTTCCTCAAAGCCATGCTGCCCTGATTGCACTTCCCCCTTGCTCTCTCTTGCATTTTCCCCTCTCCTTCCCCTTGCACCTCTTTGTCACACTTGCACAAACAAAATGACAAAATAGTTTGTCTTGTCCTCCCCCCATGTCTTTCCAACCTTGTCTTGTGGCGCCTCAAAACACTTGTGTACAGGCATGTTATAAATGCCACATCATATCAAGCTGTAAGCTAATGTACCAGCCAGGTGTAAAAAACCTTTGTCCACTGACATTAATGGAAATTGTCTACATGTTTACAGCACAATGTTTCATACTCTCCAAGAGTGAGGCATCACTCACATGGTTAATAGGGAGTGGACATTATGTTGCCTGATTCTTGCATATAAAAGTCCAGATTGTTTCCTTTCACTGCCACCAAACTAAATAACTAGATGTGTTAATCAGCAATGAAGGCCTACTTTGACATGGCTACTTCAATGTACATACAATTTGGCCCATAGAAGGAAGTAAAATGCTGAAACAAACCTGTGCACCAGAGTCCTGGATTTCCTTGCAAGCCTCTGGAAAAACATCAAAAGCAATGACAGGGTAGCCATGCTTAAGAAGGTTTTTGGCCATTGGATTTCCCATGTTGCCAAGCCCAACAAAGCCGACTGTTGTTTTCGATGCCATGGACCTAGAACAAACTAAAACATTATATTTAATGCAAACGCAGCTCAAAGCAACAGACACTCAACAAGAGTTACAAGTACTAATTTGGTAAATGGGTAAAAGTATTGGCCTTCATCCTTTTTAAACATTCAGATAAATCCTCATTTTGCAGAGCTTAACATACAATTCTAGACTCCCAAACTATGTTGAGGACAAACGTGTGGTATAATTTATCATTCATAAAGAATGAAGAAAACAAAAGCAATTATGGGATAAAGGAGTCCTCAAATGGAACACAGATGGACTCACTGCCTAGTAATAAACTTGCAGAGCCAATGACGTAAAGAATGCTTGGCACCAAACAGGAACAATTTCTAAGTAAATAATCTAATAAACAATACACCTCACTTCTCGTTTTTCACCTTCCAAATTGCATAATGAGATGAGTTTTTCCCCTTAATGAAGCAAAGACACTCAAAGAACAAAGTGTCATGGCTTTTTTCAGCCCCTCTTGCAGAAAACAGAGAGATCTGTTGTGTTAATTTGCTTGTAGGGTGTCCAATTTAATATTTGCACTATATTCTACCCTAGAGGGTCCACTGTGATGTCTGTACCTAGGTGGACCATCGCAACACTGGGACTACCCTTAGCACGGGTTCATTGTGTGGTCTGCACTGTGACATAGGATATGATATGGCATTTATACCACGCCTGTACACAAGTGTTTCTAGGCGTGACAAGACAAGGGAGGACAGACATAGGGAGGACAAGACAAACAATCCTACTAGCCCTTGTGTCATTCGGAACGTGCAAGTGCGACAACATGAAGTGCAGCGGGAAGGAGAGCGAGAAGCGGAGGGGGAAGTGCAAGGAAGAGGAGGGAAAGTGCTATCAGGGGAGCAGGGCTCTGCGTGAGTGTAGCACGGCTGTGGGTAAGTGAAAGGAGGCAGGGGGGCTGTAGTAGTTACAGTTACAGCAACCAAGTGCAAGGTAGGCCATAAGGCAGTGCAAAGGAAGACTGGTTGTGGAAGAGCCTGGTACCCAGTGAGACTATGAGGGAACCAAGCAACCAGTCAGCCCAGCAGACAGAAGTTAGCAAGGGAGCAAGAGAGAGAGATAGAAAGTGAGAAAGCAGAGGAGAAGAGGAGGGTCTTGAGCTGTTGCCCGAACTTCAGGTGGTCCGGCTCAAGTCAGATGGGCAGGGAGGCCGTTCCAGGAGGCAGCACCTGCAGAAATATGAAGCTACTGTTTGCATGTCAACTGTCTTTTTCTCTCACTAACAGTGCAACATTCTACTTTCCACTTACGCTACACACATCAACTAAGCCACTCACCCATGGCAGCTGAACAAACGTTAGCACCCTCTTTCAAATACAAACTAAAATAATAATCTATCTTCACCTCTTTGACAAGCTTATGTTACAGTGCAAAGTCCACCCATCCTATCTCTAAGCTCATATGACGCTCCATTCTGGATATACATAGCTCAAATGCCCTTTTCACAAAGTGCTTAGAAACATACGTTAACATTTAGCTAAGGTGCTAGCGATCCTCATTCATGAACGCAAGAGCGAAGCAACATTGTATTGTTCCCTCTATCACTGTTAACCAAACCTGCTTTTCTTTCAGATCCCAAAGCGCTAAGACATAAATAAATGGTAGCAGTGCACGGAATAAAACACAATAACAAATTAATAAATCTCATAACGAATGAAGTGATCCTAGTGTTTTTTTCTGAATTTGGAAACATTCTTGTTATCTACGGTCTAATAATTTCCTTTCATAATTATTTTATAAATGCCCCCATTCCGGTAAAATACAAAAGGTGAGACCAGGAGATGAGACCAAAACAATTGAAAAGTAAATCATAACCTATCAGAGGGGAGCAAGCAGTGCTTTAAGTGGGCCGAGCCCCGGCAGTCTTCAAAAAGTGGATAGCGACGTAGCCACGAAGGGAGATGCGTCTGCCATTTTAAAGTCAGGCAAGCCGTGACTAACAGAAGTACCAGCCAGCCACAGCATTGCTGAAACTGGAAGTTGCAGTTTCAGCAACGTTGTGGCTGGCTGGCACTTCTGTCAGTCACTGTAGCTTCCTCTTGTGACCCCTCACGTGAGGGATCATGCAACAAAGTTTTGGTCCTTTTGTTTTCCCACCCACTTCCCAGGTCACTGACCCTTGGCGAACCTGGGGGTTCCCGGTTCGCCAGGGGTCAAAGACACCTCAGGTTTGGTGTCTAATCTGCTCTGCAGAGCGCATCACTGAGGCATCTTGGTCTGCTGGAGGAGGAGTCTGCTCTCTCCTCCTCTTCCCGTCGCTCCCTCCCTTTACTTGATGTAGCCCCTGCACCGTAGGGTGAGGCTTTCCATTGTTGCCCTCTAGCTACCTGTACTGCATACTTGACATAGCCCCCTGCACCATGAGGTGCGGCATTCCAATGTTGCTTTTGACCTACTTGTACCTGCATATTGACGTAGCCCCATGCACCCTGAGGTGTGGCATTCCAATATTGCTTTTGACCCACTTGTCTCTCTGCATACTTGATGTAGCACCCTATACCGTGAGACAAGGCTTTCCCAAATTATGCACCCATTCCAATTGTTTCTTCATTTCCAGACCTGTGCTGTGTGAACCGGTTCGCTTGCACTTAATGTATCATTCTCCTCCCTCCTTAAGCTTTGTTCCTTTCTCCCCGTCCTGCACTTCCCCTCCTCACCTTCTCCCCTGCATTTCATGCTCAGTATTTGCACTATCCGAATGTCTCAAGGCCTAGTAGGAACGTTTTTATTTGTTTTGCTTCATCTCTGTCCCCCGGACATTTTTGGTATGCCTTGAAACACCATTTGCTGTATATGCGCATTATAAATACCCAATAAATAAATAAAAGAGATGTTCTGATCTTACTACTCTCTCGGCTTGTTCTCTCCCTTCTCCTGTCTCCATCTGCCAACTTCCTCCTCCTTGCTCTTAGTACTACCACTACCTCCACTCTCCTCTCCCTCACTCTTTTCCCTCTCTGCCACTCACACTTTGTCTCCCTCACCCACTAGTCTTACTCGTCCCTCTCCTCTCACTGTACTTTCTCCCAAGACCGACACACTCACACCCTACAGTCGCACTCTCATATAATACGCAACATACTTCTCTATTGGTACCACCCTCTCCAAACCCAATACCTTACCTGCACATTCTCACAACATGCACACTGTCTCTCAAACTCGTCTCCACATTCTGCTCCCTCCTGGCTGGTCTCTTGATCAACCTGCCCCACTCCTGACCTCAACCGAACTCCTTTCAATCTCTGGCTGGGCTTTTATAGCCCAATTTAGCTACTTGCACCACTCCACCCAGCTCCCATTATTCTCCCTGGTCATCTGTGTCCTTAGGCCAATTGCTGGCTAAACTGTCCTTCGTGTATTTGATTTTCTCTCAGGAGATTACAAAAAGGTGCTTAGACCTGCCCCCTTTTCAGTCTTTGGTACTTACAAGTTCTTCACTTGTCCATCTGTGCTCTGTCCGTTTGGTTTGGATGTGGCACGCTTTGAGCAGATTGAATAGGTAAGATTCTGCTGTATTTTTCCCCACTGTGACCACCTCTGTGCCCATGACTAGAGTTTGGTTTGTCCTGCCGCAGCGCAGAATCTTCTGGCAGGTGCAGTGGAAATTCTGCAATGGAATAGTAAGAGATTGGCCAGAACAGAGGCTGGTAGGCACTGCAGTTGGATTAGTGATAGCAAGCCTACAGTACTGCACTTACTGTACACTTGCCACCTGCTGGCCGTTTTTATTTATCTTTTTTATTGTACTATACCTTGTATTGCACTCCCCCCCGCACTTTTCCCTTTCCCCTTCCCATACACTTGCCCGATCTGAATGACACCTAGCCTATTAGGATCGTTGTCTGTCTTCCCTTTGTTCCCCCTCCCTTGCCTCGTCGCGCCTTGAAACACTTGTGTATAGGCGCATTATAAATGCCATATCTTATCATATCAAGCCGTTCATGAATCAAAACATTCTGGATCAGGGGCTGTGGTCCTGCTCAACTCCCACACACTTCTTATGGGGTACGACAGGCTCTAGCAATGCCTTGTTGGGCCACCTACACTAGTTTGAGTTGGGTCCCTGCACCCTTCTTACAGGGTCAGCATATCCCTGAACCCGTCACAGCCCATTGATCTTTCAGTGAGCAGAACCAGTGATGCCAGTCGGCTCAAGGCTGCAGTACCCTCCTCATTTGAGTTTGGCTGATGCAGCACACTCTGCCATCAGATTCTGGCAGCAACCTCTCCCTGCGTACTTTATTGGCAATTGGTCCACTATTGAGTGACAGTCGCCAGAGTCTTGTGGGGCTTAGTGATCGTCACGTGTTTGGCTTAAACACAATTATGGGAGACAAGTTGGCACGGGAGGTTTAAGTTGATGGAATTTACACCACAGATTGAAGATGTGCTGGGAGTCTTTGGTTATCTCTTTACCGCCTCCCGCACCTGTAGTGGGTGGTGGCACCATCACTCATGACTTCCCCAATCTGTTTCCTTTTTTCTCACCTGTTTATGATGCCTTGTGGGATCCTTCGCCGGGGTTTTCTTCCGTGCTGTTTGGGTCTTGTATAAGCCCGCTCGGCCGTCGTCGGATTCCAGGATTCGTTCAGCTTCTTCGTCCGGGATCAAGGAAACTCCAGGAAGACCAGGAAGGAAGGCCGCACACGGGGGCGGTCTGCGCGGAACGCGGAAGGATACAGGTACAAAGGAAAAGGAAGGAGGAGGAGTGGGTCCGGGAATTCGAGCAGCAACTCAGTTCCAGGAGCACGACGTGACGCACGTCTAGCCTCAGCTAACGATAGCGTTGAGACGCGCGGAGCCGCAGGGGCGTGGTTAATTTATGGAACGTGCTGCATGGACGTAAAGGTCAATAGACCGCGTTCTGTGAATACGGCCATGTTGGGTGTACTACAGCGAGTAACCCCCGACGTGCCAGGGACCAGGAGGACCAAAAGGGGCGTGATAGATGGATCACGACAGCATGCCCCCTTCTGGTTTGCCTGGATGTATTAGATGGAACTTTCTGAGCAATCTGGGGGAGTTTAGGTTTGAGACTGGTTCCCAGGTACGTTCACTGGGTGGATAGCCCTTCCATTCCATCAGGTATTGAAGTTGTCCTCGTCTATATCTGGAGTCACATATTCGAGATACTTCATATTCTAGCTGGTCATTGACAACCACAGGACTGGGGCTAAGATTAGTCCGGGTGGTTTGGATGTAAGGCTTCAATAGAGATTTGTGAAAAACTGGATGGATTTTTCTTCCAGGAGTCTGGCAGTTTAAGTCGAACGGCCACAGGGTTAATGACTTCTTTTATAGGAAAAGGCCCATAATATCGAGGAGCCAACTTATTCGGTCTGAGATGTCGGGGCAGTAGCTTCGAGGATGGCCATACTTTATCCCCAATGGTGTAAGAAGGCCCTGGTCTTCTCCTCGAATCTGCATAGTGCTTAGTTTGGATCTGTGCTCTTTCTAGATGTTCCTTGGCTTCTCTCTGTACATTGATGAGTGTTTCAATCCAGAAATCGACTGTTGGAACTGGTGTAGGGTGCGGAAGAACTGAAGGTAATACCGCAGGGTGGAATCCATGGCTGCAAAAAAAAGGGTCTGGTTTTAACAGCCGAATGGTCCGAATTGTTGTAGGCAAATTCTGCCACTGGTATCAGAAGCGACCAATCATCCTGGACCTTAGTAGAGAAACAACAAAGGTATTGTTCAAGGGTTTGATACACTCGTTCTGTGACTCCATTGGTTTGGGGATGATATCCTGAGGAGAGGGCTCGTTGGATTCCTAGTATCCTGCAGAGGTGTTTCCAAAATTGAGAGATATACTGTGGTCCTCTGTCCGATATAATCTTGGAAGGAAGTCCATGCAGTCGGAAGATGTGTTCCAGGAAGATTCCAGCAAGTTCTGACGAGGATGGTATATTATACAGAGGTGTAAAATGGGCCATATGAGTCAACAAGTCAATGGTGACCATGATAGTGGTGTACCCTCTGGATGGCGGTAATTCTACAATAAAGTCTGTAGCGATGACTTCCCATGGTCTTGGTGGTGTAAGCTGTAATAAGAGTCCTGCTGGTTTCTGGTTGTCATGTTTGTTTTGATTACAGACAGAACAAGATTGAACGTACAGTTGAACGTCAGCCTTCATTCTGGGCCACCAGAATTGTCTTTGTATTAGATGGAGGGTGTTGGAAATGCCACGATGACCGGAGTGAAGGGTATCATGGCAGAGGTTTATTATCTTTTCTTGTAGTTTCTGTGTGGGAATGACCAGGTTGTTATTTTTAAACAGGTATCCGTCCTGGGTTCTGAGATCCCATTGAGTCCTTTTCGAAAGATCCTTCCACAGTTCCAAAGTCTGAGTTTGCATACGAATGTCTTCCAGGAGATTGTTTGCTTGAGCTACAAATATTGTATGGGGAAACATCTTGGGATATGCCCGATGTCCCGGAGGTTCGTAGTCTGGACGTCGAGAGAGGGTGTCCGCTATTAGATTTTGTGTTCCGGGAACGTGGTGAATCTGGAACTGGTATTGGGCAAAGAAGGCGGCCCACCGAGCTTGACGGCTGTTCCTACATTCCAAGGCCTGCAGTACTTGTAGGTTTTGATGGTCCGTGCAGACCTGGACAGGATGTTTCGCTCCGAGGAGTAGATGACGCCACTCAGTGAAGGCTTGACGGATGGCCAGCAGTTCCTTTTCCAAGACTGAGTAATGGGTTACACTGGGAGTTAACGTCCGAGAAAGGTAAGCGATGGGGTGTTCCATCCTGTCCCCGAATAGCTGTTTGAGGACGGCTCCAATAGCGTAGCTGGAGGCATCTGTCTCCACTATGAATGGTCGGTTGACATCAGGTTGAGCCAGGATGGGAGCTTGTGTAAACTCAGTCAGTCTTCGACCGTTGGAAGGCTTCCTCTTGAGCTGTGGTCCAAAGGAAGGGAACGTCTTTCTTTAACAGGGCAATGATTGGTTGGACTATCTCGGAAAAGAAAGGTATGAATTTCCTGTAGAAATTAGCTAAGCCCAGGAAAGACTGGATTTGTTTCACAGAGGTGGGGATTGGCCAGGATATTATAGCCTTAACCTTGGATTGATCCATTCCGATGCCTTCTGGACTAAGGACAAATCCTAGGTAGTGTATAGTAGGAGCATGGAAGATGCATTTCTCGGGCTTTGCCAGGAGCTTGTTTGCGCATAGTCGTAACACTGCCTTTCTATGTTCTTCGTGCTTGGAAATGTCCTTCGAGAATATTAGGATATCGTCCAGATAGACCATCACGAAAAGGAATAGCATGTCTGAGAACACCCTATCCATGAAGCGCTGGAAGACCGGCAGGGGCATTAGCAAGTCCAAAGGGCATGACTAAGTATTCATAATGACCAAAGGGTGTTCTAAAGGCTGTTTTCCACTCGTCTCCTGCCCTAATGCGAATCAGATGGTAGGCACCCCTGAGATCCAACTTGGTGAAAACAACTGCGCCCCTTACTGCCTCCAGAATGTCCGAGATCAAGGGTAACGGATTGCGATCCTTAAGGGTGCATTGATTTAAACCTCGATAGTCCAGACACAGTCTGAGTTCCTTGGGGTCTTTCTTGGGAACAAAAAACAGTGAGGGCCCCTGCTGGGGATTTAGAGGGTCGTATGGTGCCATTTGCAAGATTAGTATCCAGGTATTCTCGAAGGGCTTTCTTTTCAAGTTCGGATAAGATGAACATCCTTCCAAAGGGAATTACAGCGGAAGGGTCCGTTTCTATAGCACAGTCTCCTGGTCTATGGGGAGGTAACGCCTGGACAATTGCAGAGGAGAAGACATCAGAATATTCCTGGGATATCTCCGGAACCCGGATAATGTTTGAGACAGATTGTACCTTGGTGATTCGTAGGAGGTCTTCTGATGGTGTCGGAGCAAGGTCTGACAATAAACAGTGGGACATACAAAATTCTGAGCCCAGGAACAAGGAACCCGCTGCCCAATTGATGTACGGATTGTGTTTTTGAAGCCAGGGCATTCCCAAAACCATTGGATAGTGGGCCGACTTGATGATGTCAAATTTGATCCTTTCTCGATGGTGGTTTATGGCAAGTTGGACGTCCTTGGTCTGACGGGTTATGGGTCCTGAAGAAAGGGATCTTCCATCAATAGCTTCTACAGGTTGCATGATAGTCCGGGATTCGCAAGGAATATGGTGTTTAAGAACCCATTCTTGGTCTATGAAAATCCCCATAGCTCCACAATCCACCAGTGATGGGATGCGTTTCCTTCTTGGATGGCGATAAGAAGGCCTGTAAAATCACCAAAGAATTTTATCCAGGAGAGTTCAAGGATGGAATTGATGTGGAGCAGGCATCTCTCTCCCGAACCTGTGCTCCATTTAGGATCGGAAGCTGGCGTTTCCCGACCGCCGTGGGGGGGCTATTGGGCACTCTCTCACTAAATGTTTGTCTGATGCACAATACATACACAACCCGGTATGGATCCTACGCATTCTTTCTTGGGAGGATATGGGTCCACGGAATGCCCCTAGCTGCATAGTTTCAGGCTCGTTACTTGAAGTGGAAATACCTTCGGGGTGCGAGACTATCCCAATGGGGTTCTTCTGGAGTGGCAACTTGCTTTTCTTTTTCTCTCCCTTTCTCTCCTGAATGCGAAAGTCAATCTGCAGGGCAAGATCCATCAGGGCCTGATAAGAACTTGGGCGCGCCACTCTGGCTAGTTCATCCTTGATGTCTTCGTTTAGCCCTCTTCGAAATAGGGTAAAACAAGCTTCAGAGGACCAATCCGCTTCTTTAGCCAGCTGTTTGAAGCGTGTGACATATGTAAGCATATCCTGGGTACCTTGTTGAAAGTCGAGTAGACGTTCCTGGGCACTGTAGAGCTGCTCTGGGCGGTCAAACATGGTCTTAAGGGCCTGTATGAAGCCATCGTAATCATCCAGGAGAGAATCCCCAGAGTTGACCAATGGGGTGGCCCAGGTCAAGGCATTGCCGGAAAGATGCGAAATAATAAAGCCCACCTTAGCCCTGGGCGTAGAAAAATAATAAGGCTTGAAAGTAAAGTGGACCAAACATGAGTCAAGGAATCCACAAAGGCTCTTTGCGGAACCATCATATTTATCAACAACGTCGCCCAGTTTTACACTCTCTTTCATAGCGGATTCACGGGACAACACCAATTGCTTTAAGGCGGCGTTCTCTGCCTTTAAATTTTGCACTTCGGTCGTCAGCTCTTGCATGCCACGCATAAGGTCCTGGATGACCGCTTCCATGTCTGTGTCGAATTCAATCAGGTGGCGTCTCAATCTGTCACAGGTTTCCTTTTTTCTCACCTGTTTATGCTGCCTTGAGGGATCCTTCGCCGGGGTTTTCTTCCGTGCTGTTCAGGTCTTGTATAAGCCTGCTCGGCCGTCGTCGGATTCCAGGATTCGTTCAGCTTCTTCGACCGGGATCAAGAAAACTCCAGGAAGACCAGAAAGGAAGGCCGCACACGGGGGCGGTCTGCGCAGAAGGATACAGGTACAAAGGAAAGGGAAGGAGAAGGAGTGGGTCCGGGAATTCGAGCAGCAACTCAGTTCCAGGAGCATGACGCGACGCACGTCTAGCCTCAGCTAACGATAGCGTTGAGACGCGCGGAGCCGTGGTTAATTTATGGAACGTGCTGCATGGACATAAAGGTCGATAGACCGCGTTCTGTGAATACGGCCATGTTGGGTGTACTACAGCGAGTAACCCCCGACGTGCCAGGAACCAGGAAGACCAAAAGGGGCGTGATCGATGGATCATGACACAATCAATCTTGGGTCTTCGTTACAGCCCCTAAATCTACATTTTGTCAGGGAATAAATATATATATATATATATATATATATATATATATATATATATATATATATGCTTGTTTTTTCAGGGAATTAATATGTGCAAAGTTTTCTTGGCACTGATGAATGTGTGCTTCCTATTTGCAGAACAGTGTATGAGAAACATTTCCTATGTGTTTTTTGACCTTGTATAGCACTACAGGCGCCATTTTGATGCTCCTCTTGGTTGAGGATGGGTTGAATCGGAGTTGGCTAGGTTGGCAAGTAAGTAGGAATTGCCGGACAAGAGCTAGGATGTTGCAGTGGTGTAGATTCATGCAGGTTGGAAGAAATCAGGCTCTGAGGTTGGGGTAACTTCTAGGTGTTTTTTGGGGTCCGTGTGTAGTGAAACGTGACCTGGCCATTGCATAGGCTGGATAGGGCTGATAAAAAAAAATAGGAGAATCATGTGTTGTGAAGTGTAGTGGTCAAGAGTGTTTGGCATGGGCTGTTAACTGCTCTGCTAGTGTGGAGGCATGTGTTGGCAGTTAGGATTTGATGCTGGAAATTAGTAGGTAGCTGGTAGTATTGACTTTGGGTGAGGCGTGGCTATGCAGATGTCCTTTATGTCTGATCCATTCGTGGAAATGTTTGGTAGACATTGGTAGCCGGATGGTTTCTCCATTAATGTAGAGATGTTTGTGCTTTTAAAGATTATATTGCAGTTTGAGGACTAATAACTCTTTCTGTGCAGTGAATTAACTCCCCTCACACCCATTGCACCACTACATCATAAACTGTAGGGATCTTTAATGAAAATGCTAACCTTTTTTGCCTTGCTCCCAGTGCTTTAAGTGGGGTAAGAACTTGAGGGGGGCCCTCATTTGAGGGCATGGCTTCCGTGATGGGCGTGTCCTGAAAAGTGCACAAACCATATTAAGATAAGAAAACAAATATATAAATGTATATAAGCATTTGTATGCGTACGTTACTATGGTTTGTGTTCTTTTCAAGTCTTTTATAAACATAGAAATATGTTGCGTATTTCGGTTTATAAAAGATGGCTTCAAAACAACACAAACCATAGTAACGTACGTATAGAACTTTATAAATGCTTACATTTTGAGGACGGACAAAAGATGGCTTGAATTGTGTACTTTTCAAGCCATCTTTTATGAACATAGAAATATATTACGGATTTCTATGTTTATGAAAGATGGCTTGAAAAGTACACAAACCATAGTAACGTACGCATGCAAATATATAAATGCTTACATACGTTTATATATTTGTTTGCGTACCTTACTATGGTTTGTGCACTTTTCAGGCCACGCCTATCACAGAAGCCACCCGCCCCCAAATGAGCCCCCCCTCAATTTCTTACCCCACTTAAAGCACTGGAAATATGTTACACATTTCTTTTTTTTTAAACTTCTTTTTATTCATTTAGCGTGGCAGCAAAAAAGACAGGGGAACATCGCCAGACAGGTACAATACAGGAACAATAAGTACAGTGCAGGTAAAACATGGGTTACAACACAGATGTGTACAGCCGTTGGGCACCTTCATAACATAAACAACACGAAATCCGGGAGCTATGATGGAGGCGTGAGCCCCGGTCGGTGGGGAGAGGTGGCTAGGGGAGATGTGGCTGGCGTCACGTTCAGATCTGACACATAAGATCGGAACCTGAGCCAGATATTCCTGGGCCTAGAGTGAGTGGGTTGTAGGAGAGACCAAGCTTCCTCCGAGTCCGAGGCCCACGTGACCGCTCCTAGCCACTGGGCGTGCGTGGGAGGCCAGGGGCGAAGCCAGCACAGCAGGATGGAGCGAACAGCCAGAAGCATGCAGAGGCCCGCTAGTTTTCTGGAGTTCCGGGGGAGGTCCGGGAGGTCGTGAAAGAGGCATACCACCGGGGAGGGATTGATGGGGTAGTCGAGTATGGCTGACACCGTCGAACAGACCGCTTCCCAAAACTGTGAAAGGCGAGGGCAGGACCAAACCATATGAATGTAATCAGCCGCATCGTGGCCGCACCTGGGGCAGCTAGAGGAGTGATCATTGGACATGTGGTGCAATCTGATCGGGGTATAGTGGAACCTATGTAGGATTTTAAACTGTATCAATTTGAATCGGGAGTTGAAGGACACCCTGTGTATGCGATCACATAAGTGCGCCCAACGCTCATCAGACATTTCAACACCCAGGTCCACCTCCCACGCCCGCCTCAGCTTAGTGAATTTTGGAATAGATCTGGATTGCAGCATAGTGTATAGTCTTGATATTTTACCTCTAGTGGGTGAGGGTGAGGTGAGCTCCTCAATGATAGGGTCATCCGGTGGTAGAGCCGGAAACGTCGAATAATTACGCTTAAGGGTCCTGCGAAGAGATGAATATTGGAGCCACACACTCCGGCCTCTTCTCAAGGACAATGGGAGGTCGGGCCACTCAACAAATATTCCCTGATCGAACACATCGCGCAGCAACTCATATCCCAACTCAGCCCAGCGCTGGGCCATGGCCGATGGTACCCGTGGGACCCCAGGTAGGAAGTTCCATAGTGGGAGGTTTCCATGGAAGATGTGAGTGATACCAAGCAATTTCCACGTTTTGGCTAGTGCCAGGGATGTGCAGGTAACTGGGCTCTGTGAGTCCAGCTCCCGAAGGGTGGGCTGTATCAACAGGGAGCGAATGTCGCGGTCGCAGACCGCAAGCTTCTCGAGTTTGACGTGGGGGGGGGGGGTCAGTTGTGTCGAACCAGTAGGATGTATATTGAATTTGGGATACCAACCAGTATTTAAAGAAGTCAGGGGCGCTGAAGCCCCCGTGAGCCATGGGGGTAGATAAGGTGTCCAGTTTAAGGCGGACCGCGCCCGAGTGCCAGAGAAAGGAATTGACCGTGCGAGTCAATTCCCGGAAGAAACCATCTCCCGGCCACAGGGGGATGTTAGCGAACTTGTAAAGTAACTGGGGTAACACCACCATTTTCAGTAGGCCTATCCTACCTGCAAGGGATATTGGAAGTTTGTCCCAGGCTAGGACCTTAGATGACAAATATACGAGATACTTTTGATAGTTCTCATTGAATGTCAACGCTCGATGACGTGTTATCTCGATCCCCAAATAGGTGAAAGTAGACTGAGCCCATGTGAACCCCAGGGTGTCCGGGGGGGGGGAGGGTGCATTCTGTAAGAGGGAAAAGTGTAGATTTCGAACAATTCACCTTGAGGCCAGAGATCCGACTGAAGTGCTTGACGTCTTCCAGTATTGGGAGCAAATTGACAGAAGGAGAACGTATAAGCAGCAAGGCGTCATCGGCGTATAAGGACACTATGTCTGCCTGGCCCGCAGTACGGAGTCCTCTATGTGCGTGAAATTGACGGAGCATGTCAGCGAAGGGCTCTATTGCTATAGCGAAGATCAGGGGAGAGAAGGGGCATCCCTGTCTCGTCCCTCTAGCAATCCCAAAGAGGGGGGAACAATGGTCACCTGTACGGACCCTAGCCACGGGGTCGGAATAGAGCAATCTGACCCAGGAGAGAAAAGAGGGGCCAAACCTACAGCTCTCAAGAACCCTCCACAAGTACCTCCATGAAACCGAATCAAACGCCTTCTGCATGTCGAGGGTGGCCGCTACCGCGTGTGTCTCGGGATTTATTCTATTAATTATGTTGAAGAGGCGTCTACGGTTCAGGGAGGTGGAGCGACCGGGAACGAATCCCCCTTGGTCCGGATGGATGACAGATGGCAAGAGGGGAGCTAACCGAAGTGCCAAAGCCTTAGCAAATATTTTGACATCGCAGTTTATAAGTGAAAGCGGGCGGTATGATCCGCATTGTGAGGGGGGTTTGCCGGGTTTAAGAAGTACCGTAATCGTGGCTTCGCGGAGAGAGGGGGGGAATACCCCAGCTTCAACCGACTCTTCCCAGAGAACTAACAGGTGAGGAAGCAAAAGTCGTTTATAGCGCTTATAAAATTCAACTGGGATACCATCCGAGCCGGGGGCCTTCCCCGAAGATAAGGAATCCACCGCGTCAGAGAGTTCCTCAAGCGTAAGTGGGGAATCAAGAGAACCCGCAGACTCCGGAGAGAGAGTCGTCAAGGGAAGGGTGTCGAGGAAGGAGTCGATCTCTACCGCTGGCACCTCATCGGTGTTGGAATATAGGGTTCCGTAGAATTCGAAGAATTCATTGTTGATGTCTTGTGAGGCGACAGCCATAGAGCCATCCGGTCTCTCAATCCCTAGTATATGTGGGGACCCCGTCTCGTGACGGATCAGCCTCGCCAGAAAACGGCCTGGGCGCTCACCCTCCCCGTATCTCCTTGCCATGCCAGGGTTATCCAAAAATGTTTGCTCGCGTTCCGCCAGGGATCGGAACGTATCCAGCTCTGCCCCGATGTCAGCCAGGGTTCCCGGAGTGGAGTGAAGTGAACATTGGGCCTCAAGGGTCGATAACTTGGATTCGCTCTCTGCTAGGTTTCTACGGATCGATTTAAGAACCCCGTTCTCCTTCGACAGCGCCATCCCTCTGATGTAAACCTTGAAGGACTCCCATAGAGTGGCCTGTGATGTTACCGATCCTGTGTTTGTCTCAAAGAACTCCTCGATAGATAGCTCGAGCTCAGAGCAAAATTCCGGGTCTAGCAGGGAAAAGGGCTTCAGTCTCCAACGCCGGGTACAGCCAGGGTCTGGCCCCCAATTCATGGTAATGGTCACTGGAGAGTGGTCAGATAGGGACCTGGGGAGAATCTGTAGCTGTGTAACATTCTTAACCAGAACATTGGAGATCACCCACCTGTCAATACGGGAGTAAGAGTCATGGACCGAAGAATAGAAAGAATAAACGCGGGAATCCGGGTAAAAGAACCTCCATGCATCGACCATGGCGAGACGGGGAAGAGACGATAGCGCAGCGTAGGCTGCTCTAGAGAGCTGTCGAGGCCTGGACCCAGACCTATCGAGGGTTACATCAAAAATTGTGTTGAAATCCCCCCCCCAGAGGATAGGGACAAGGGGGAAGCTATCGAGAAGGGATGAGACCTGTACATAGAATTCTGGGTCATCTATATTGGGGCCGTATATGTTCAGTAGGACTGTCTCCCTATTTTGGAGCATAGCATGAAGCAGTACATATCTGCCCTGGGGATCTATGTGTGAGGAGATGAGAGTGAACTTGAGACTCCTATGGATGAGGGTCATGACCCCGCGGCTTTGGGAAGAGAAATCAGTAGAGAATCTGTGGGGTCCCCATGATTTGGCAAATCTTATGCACTGTTCCGTGCGGGCATGCGTCTCCTGTAAGAAGAGAACCTTGGATCCATGACGCTCGGCCAGTAGCAGTAGCTGCCTCATCTTTTTATAGTTACCCAACCCCCGAACATTCCAGCTCATAAAAGTCAAGTCACTCCCAGACATTGAAGTGAGAACAGAAATATCAGAGAAAGTACCCATAGCCAGTGGGCCAGTTGAACCACACTGCAGTAACAGTCATGGAGTACCATATCGCGGTCCGTAATTGCTGCCAACGCCAAGCTTTTTGTAACGTAACCCCCAACATGTTCCACCCCCACCCACATCCCCCCCCCCAATCAGAGGGATGACAATCCCAAAACCCCCCAACAAAAACCAAACCAGTGGCATCAGCGCCTGGGGGCCTGCAGGCCGAATTGGCCGTGTCTCTCCGGGCACGGCAGGACAAGTGAAATGACAAGTGCCAGCAGTGAAAAACTTGTACGTAGCTTGGGCGGAGATATTGCACATGTTAATGCGGCACGTTTTCATGACAATGATCATTTTAAACAGAGTACAGAATATAAAACCAGCATGACTCCAGTATAGGAAGGTGGCAGGATGCGGGTCTTCCTTGTCCGGGCTGGAGGGTAGCAGTAGGATCTTGGACAAAGAGGGGGTATTAGCCTGGGAAATGCTCGTCCAGGAACTTGGAGGCCTCTTCTGGAAGAGTGAAGAAGAACACCCGGTTGGCGTGCTCCACCCGGAGTTTGGCGGGGTAAAGCATGGCATATTTAACTGAGAGATCACGCAGTCTGCGTTTTACCGCCAGGAAAGTCTTGCGCTCACGTTGAACGGCCACAGAGAAGTCCGGGTAGAGGTGAATCCTCGCACCGCCCAGTGAGAGCTCCCCCTTGAGCCTCGCGGCCTTGAGGAGGGCATCGCGGTCACGGTAATTCAGCACACGGGCTATGATGGGCCGAGGAGGAGCGCCGGGCTTGGGTTTAGCCGTTAGGGCTCGGTGCGCGCGCTCTATGGAAAATTGCGGGGAAAGTTTGGGTGAGTCGAGGAGTGTCAGCAATGTATGTTCAACAAAGTCTTCCATTGATTCGTGAACTTCGTTCTCAGGAACGCCGATGATACGAAGGTTATTGCGTCGTGATCGGGATTCCAAGTCCTCATTCTTCCTCTCCACATCGAGGACCCGATTGGAGAGGGCAACGACCTCAGAGCGTAGAGCCCCCAATGCATCTTCAGCGGAGCCCACCCTTGTCTCGACCTCCGCTACCCGGCTATCCGTCCTCTCAATATGGGCCTTGATAGAGGATATTGTACCGTTCATATCATCTAGTTTTGAATGGAGTGCGGTGAAGCCCTCCCGGATAAAATCCATCATGTTTTGGGACTCCGGTGCTGTGGTGGACGATGAAGCGGGCGCTGGAGCCTGCTCGGTGGCTTCTTCCGGTGGTCTCACCGATGACTTCGCAAACAGATTGATGGAGCTCTGTCTCTTTGAGGCCCCCTTGGTCATCCTGGCAAGGTTGGAGTTCCAATAGAGTAAATGGGGGGTCTCGGTAGCTCGAGGGGGTAAGGTGTAAGAACCTCGCGGGACGTGTTTTTCGGGGGGGGAGGTCGGCGCCTGTAGGCCCGATGTGTTGGGGCCGTGGCGGCACGTGAAGACAAAGTCAGGAGAGATTCAGGTGAGAGTGGCCCAGGGGCCGAAAGCAGTGGTATGTAGTGGCCGCTGCGGGGGCTGGGTGGTAGTTCAGGCGAGTCTGTAGGATGTGTAGGGAGGAGCCCTGATCGACCCCCCAACGAAATGGACAGGCTGAGACTCCAAATCAGCGATATAAAATGAGCCAAGTCCCAAGGATTTTCAGACCGTGGGGTCCCTGAGAGTGGATAATGATAATGTTGTGGATGACTGGGTCCTTTTGAGAGATTGCCAGATCCGCAGGGGAGAGGGGCTCTCAGGCGGTGTAACTCCGGGGCGAGGCCGACCGCGCTGGGCGAGCACCAGCACACAGAAGGGTGGGCCCCAGGTTGCTGAGGCCGGCGCTACCCCAACGCACCACGTACCTTATTGGGCCCGGGGCCCCACAGTGTGTGTCCACAGGGGGAGCACGGTGCTAGGTGTCCAGGGAAGCACCGCCGCTCGACCCCTCCGCAGCAGCGACTCCAGCCGTCCGCCCCCAAGTCGAGAAGGACCTCAGTCCGAGGGGAGCCAAATCACAGCGGCGGTGAGGGCATACCGCGAGGCGGTGCCGGGCTGTATATGTGCCGCCCCACCGCGGAGGCCCCACAGACAGTAGACTCCCGGCGGGGGCAGGCGAGGATCCCCGCTGGGGTTCGAGACGGCTCCAGCCGTTCGAGAAGCCCGGCCCGACCCGCAGCCGAGGAAGGACGACGGCTCGAGCCGCCCCGCAGGTGGGGGAGGGGCGGAAAGATCACTGGTTCTCGGGGCTCCGGCCCCGTTCCGCGTCAGGGTTCGGCCCAGATCGTCCTTGATCGTGTCGCGCCCTCCGCGGCCCGGGTCACAGCGGCGGTGAGGGCACACCGCGAGACGGCGCCGGGATCCACGCGGCTGCGGCTGTGTGTGTGCTGTCCCTCCGCGATGGCAGGACACGCAGGGTCCGGGCTCCGGCGGGGGCAGGCGAGGATCCCCGCTGGAGCTTGTGACGGCTCCAGCCGTTCGAAAAGCCCGGCTCGGCTCGCAGCCGAGGAAGGACGTCGGCTAGAGGCCGCTCCGCAGGTGGGGGCAGGGTGGAGAGATCGCTGGTTCTCGGGGTTCCCGGCCCCGTTCAGTGCCAGGATTCGACCCAGACGGAGCTGGGGTCGTCCTTGATCGTGTCGCGCCCTCCGGGGTCCGGTGCGGATCAAAGAAGGTGCCGCAAGATAGGATCCTGTGACTGCCTGCCTCGGAGAGTCACGTTCAGGCGGCCATCTTGTTCGGCGCTCAACAGCGCCCCCCCCGTTACACATTTCTATGTTTATAAAAGATGGCTTGAAAAAGTACACAATTCAAGGCATCTTTTATAAAGCTTGACAGGTTAGAGAGAGGTTAGACAAGTTGGAGGATGGAGAAAAGAGCAGTAGAAGAAACCAGTAAGATCAGAGGGAGAGACAGGGCGAGAGGGAGAGAGACTGAGATAGAAAGGAGAGAGAGTAAGGAGAGGGAGAACAGGGAGGAGAGTGTGCAGAGTGGTTTTGGAGTCAGCCATCAAGAAGCGAAAGGATTGGAGTTACCAGGAACTGTGTGACTATTAGAAAATCCCAGAGGGAAGACAGTTGGAGAAAGCTACGACCTTCAGGCCCCTCATTAAATCCAGGACAGTTATAGATGTCATGGATTACCTTGCTGTAGTGTTTTGCCATTCAGATTCTTTTGGGGATACAGACTCTTGGGATAGAGAGATGGGAGCCCACGTTAAACTTACAGACCACCTTAAACTGCCCACCAATCTGACACAAGAGTTGCCCATCCTTTTTCAAATAAAATCAGAGAAAACATTACTTTGTTGGGAGTAGCCAATCAGGTTCTCTGGATTGCGGGATGAAACTGCTAATCTCAGCCCGCATTCCATGGAACCTAAAGTCTACTTCCCCCGCACTGCACCGCCATCTTCCCCCACCCTAGTTTATCCTTTATTTTTCCCATTTCCCCCATTCAAACCCTGCCACACTTTACTCTTTTTTTCGGTGGTGGCGGCAGCTCCCTCTGCTGCCGCCGCTGCGCTTCTCTGCCATTCCGTGGCCGCCATGGGAATGGAATAGGGGATCCTTAAGGAGCCCCGCCTTCCAGATCCATGGTGGCCAGCTTATGCCAATATTTTCATCAAATGAACAGGAAGTTGCACACGTCCCATTCGTTGAATAGAAATACTTTCTAAACACCCCGGTTTTCTGGATTGGAAACCCGGTGTGCTAATAGCCTTAAGGGCTGATATGGCCGACCGGACCAGGTGTCATCAGCCCGGGGACCTTTGTTAAACGCCCTTGTAAACTCTAGCCCCATGGCAATAACACCCGATCCAGCCCGCCGGATCTTAATGCTATATCAAAGAAAGTTGTGACACGACCGACAAGTGTTTGTTTTCACATGATGCCTGAGAAGAAAATACTTGCAGGTGCATCAGAGATGGACACCAGTCAACCAATGACCACAGGGAAAGGACCTAGTGGCCACCAATAAAGCGATGCTCTGGGAACAAAGGTGGCATACAACCCTTTCAAGGGTTTGGTCTGCAATTCGACCTGGAGAAACTCTGAACATGGGCATTCCTTTCCTTGAATAGTGTCTTGCAGCTGTTTAAACTTGTGAACCATGCAGCTGAGCATGATTTGTTATTCGTGGAACCCGTGCGTGGGTCAGCTCTGCAACGAGAGCATTCACCTTTCAGTGTTGATGTATGCCAGTGTAAGGCAGTGGTGTCACGGAGCAGAGAGGAGTGGAGATTAAGGAGAGAGGCAAGGAGCATGTGAGAAAGAGGAAGCGAGATAGAGGGGGAGATGGGCATAAAAGGGAAACATTGAGGAGCTGAAGAGTAGAACGACCAGCAGGGGAGATGTTTAATAAGAGGAGGAGGGGAGAGGAAAGACTAGGAAGGAAGGAAAAGTAAGCAGAGGTGTGTACAGTAAAAAACAAGATCAAATAAAGGAGGGAAGAGTCAGAGTGTGAACATCAAAAGAGGCAGAGAGGAAAAAGAAAGGAAACACAGTAAGAGGGTGAATGAGGGTGAGGGACGAATGCTTAAGGAAGAGGAGTTTGAAACAATCACAGGATAGAAGAGGAGAAAGTAAAATAATAAGTGTAGTGGAAGGAGAAGGTCGAGGTGCATGTCAGGAGGGGAACTGAATTGCGCCTGATCGTTGTGGGGCATCAAGGAGGGAAGAGGTGAATGCCAGGTTTGGAGGATAAGAGAAGAAAGTAGACAAGAACAGGGAAAGGTGTATGAAGTTACTGTAAAGGGGTGTTTTTAAAATCCATAATGCACAGAGATTATGATAGGATTGAGGCCAAACACCGTGCAGGTCAAGACCTGAAGCTATCTCATCCTAGCCAAGTCTCTATATTGCCCTGCCCAGACCTGGGAAAGTCACAAGCCTGCCTGGGACCATCAAACAACAAGACATGGAAGTGACACCGGGGGTGGGGGCAGACTACAAAATTACGGAGAACAAAAGAATCATTCAGCAGATAGAATTAACAGACGGGTCAAAGAGTCTTCAATTCCCATAGACAGAGTGATTTCTTTTGACAACCAGGAGTCGTCCAATGGAAGCGAGGGGAAAAACTGCAGTCCTTAAGCTAGCTGGAATTGCTCTTTCATTTCTTTGGTTTCACTGAATTTGCCAGATCAACCGAAACACTCTGTTCCCCAAAAGAACCCCATTGCACTGAAATGTACACCTCTCAAGTTGTCGGTCAATATCTTGATCATGGCAGTAGGCACGCTTTCAGGATGAATGCTGGTGTCATGTTGGCACAAAGTGCTCTGTGACAAGTGTAGCTGGAGGAAGCAGGGGATTGACCCAGAGCGGCCCGAGCAAGACTGCTGGAAAATTGGCTTGAGTACTCCAGTGTTTGAGGGGGCGAAGCTATTTAAAAAGTGCATCGCGCAAGGTGCAGAGTGACAAGTGCAATAGGAGTTAGATGGGGGCTGAAAACAGTTGGTGAGCCAAGTGCTTTTTTATTTGTAGTTACTTTTTGACATTATTGACTGAAGTGAGAGAAGTTAATCCTTTAAAGTGGAGCTCCTTTAATTCTCCAATGCCTTCACATAAAATGTATGACCTCTATAGCAAAGTGTTTCTCACTCCATCTTTTGTCCAACCTCCTGCACCTCTACAGTCAGCTTCATTAAAAGAGAAGGGGATAGCCCCTGCCCAACCTACTTCTATCTCATGCACCTCTATCACTGAACCAGTCAAAGTGAAAGCGCGAACATCTCGAATAACTGACTTTTTCCATTCGTGAGTGATTGATTCGATTAATGCCGAGCAAAGACTTGTGTCTGCCATTTAGGTCCAGGAACAACATGGAAGTCTATTCTGCACTGGAATCTGGTTTCATTCCAGTAACAAATGTATCACTGAATAACGGATAGAAGAACAACACTTACCCATGGTAACTTTCTTTTGACTGGATGTTCCTCACGCGTATTCCTCATTTATGATATCTTCATTTCCAGCTTCAGCTGCTTTGGAAAAACATTGCTCTCAGCAGAGGGCGCTGTGCGTCGAGACGGTCGACTCGATGTCCCTCGATGGCTTCCATCTCGGCTGACGTCATTGTTGGATACCACACGCAACGCACGTTGGCTTCAATTCTGTTTTTTTGCCACCATATGCAGAACAGCCTGGATAAGTGCCTTTAAATTATCAGACCTTAAAAGAGCGCAAGGTCCAAAGCCTGGAAATTCTACAGTGGGGTAGGTTGAGAGGGCGATGAGGAATACGTGGGAGGAACATCCAGTCGAAAGAACGCTACCATGAGCTAAGTAACTTGTTCTTCGAATGGACTGTTTCCTCCCATGTATTCCTCATCTATGATAGACTCCCAAAGCGGATGAGGGAGTAAGAATTGAGAGTTGTTTGTCCAGAATGCAGCATAGTACAGCCTTCCCAAATCGTCCTTTATTGTTAGAAGTGTCCAAATAGTAATGTTTTGTGAATGTGTGGAAGGTGGACCATGTAGCTGCCGCGCAGAAGTCCTTTATCGGAACTCCCCTGTGAAGGGCAGAGGAAGTTGCCATGCCACTAGTGGAATGAGCCCTTAAACCTTCAGAGGGTTCTTTCACAGCTAGCCTGTAGCACTCTGAAATAGCCAGTATGATCTATCTGGATAGGGTCTGTTTGGTGACTGACAGACCTAGTTTGTGTCCTGTATATCCAATAAAAAGTTGGCCATGCTGTCACAACTTTGCCATCCTCAAAATTAGAGCTCTCCTCGGATCCAGTCTACGGAATCTTTCCTCTTCATTACCCGGATGAGGGGGCGGATAGAAAGCAGGAAGCATCTTTTTCTATGCTAAATGGTAATCTGACACTATCTTCGGTAGAAAAGAGGGTTTGGCCTGAAGGATAACCTTATCCTTGTCAAAAGTGGTAATCAGAAGTTTACAGGATAATGCCTGCAACTCATTCACCCTGCTGGCTAACATTATCGCTACTAACAAAATGGTTTTGTAAGTTAGCAGTCTAAAAGGTCAGGAATGGAGTGGCTGGAAAGGAGCGTACGTCAAAAACTTTAAAACCAATTTAAGGTCCCAAGTTGGTACTTGGAATGCTGTAGGAGGAAACACATTTGTGAGTCCTTTAAGAAATTGAATTATTAAGGGTATTTTGAAATAGGATGCCTCTTCAGAGGTGCGCTTGAGGATGGAAAGCGCTGCTAGAGAACCCTTGAATGTTCCAATCTCGAGCCCCAGATTTTCCAAATGTAGTAGAAAAGATAACACTGTTGGTGTATCGCATTGAAAAAGAGTCCACATCATTTTCCCTACACCAGTTGCAGAACTTGTTACAACTGCAACGGTATAGGGATTTTGTTGCTGGCCTTCTGGACAAAAGCAAAATCTCCATTACGTCATCCCTGAGGTCCCAATACTTGTACCTCAGCCTCTCACAAACAATGCGTGAAGGCCAAGTATCTTGCGAGAGAAGGTCCTCTCTTTGTGGAAGATGTACTGGAGAGCAGATGGACATGTCCAGAAGGTCTTGGTACCACGTCCTCCTGGCCCAATCCAGGACTAGTACTTTCATGGATTTCCTGAACTTTCACAACGTCCCGATGACGTGAGGAATGACAGGGACTGGAGGAAAAGAATACAGGAGTGGAAATTGCCAGTCCACTATGAACACGTCCCCTAGAGCTCCTCTTGGAGGAAATGCCCTGGAGCAAAACAGTTTGCAATTCTGGTGGACACTGGTCGCAAACAGATCTACTTGAGGGGTTCCTCAAAGGGTGAAGATCTCTTGAATGACTTCTTGAGCTAGTTCCCACTCATGGGAGACTGTGCTCTGCCTGCTCAGAGCGTCCGCCGTTGCATTCTCTTCTCCAGCTAGGTGCACTGCCGATAGAGACTCTTTCTTGAATTACCCAAAACCAGAGCTGCTTTTCTTCAGAGTGGTAGTGACCCTACACCTCCTTCGCTTGTTGAGGTAGTACATGGCCACTGTGTTGTCCGTAATTATCGGGACATTCTTTCCCCATACAGAGGGCAGAAATGCCCTCAGCACTAGTCTGATCGCCCTCAGCTCCAAAAATGCTGATGTCATAGTTTGGACTCTGATGGAGACCAACAGCCGCTGATTGTCAGATCGTTGGCGTGGGATCCCCAACCCGTGAGTGAGGCATCTGTCACTACTGTTATCTCCAGCCATGGTTGCCAAAAAGGTTCTTCTTTCAGAAGGTTGTCCTCGCAGGCCCGCCAGAGAAGGTCCTGTGAGACTCTTCTCGGAATTTGAAGGAGGTCTGACATCCATCCTGAGAATTGGGATCACTGTGTCCCGAGAGCCCATTGAAGGGATCTCATTCTCAGGCGAGCCTGTGGCACCAGAAAGACGCAGGATGGCATGAGGCTGAGCATCCTCAAAAAGTAAAAGGCCGGAAGACGCTGGCCACTCTGAAACTTGGTGACCATCGACAAAATGTTTTCAGCCCTCCCCTCGGGTGGCGAGGCTTTTCCCAAGGACGCATCCATGACTGCTCAAATAAACTGGAGTCTCTGAGATAGTATCATGCAAGACTTCTTGCAATTGAGGGAGATGCCCAGTCTACGGGGGGAGTGGCAGTTTATACTGAGATGTTCTTGGGCCTGCTCGGGTGAACGTGCCCTGATCAGCCAATCGTCCAGGTAGGGGTAGATGTGAATCCCCCTCTCGTGAGACTTGCAGCCACCACTGCCATTAACTTGGTGAAAACCCTCGGGCGGAGGTCAGCAAGAATGGCAGAACTCGAAACTGATAATGAGATCCGCCAATGGCAAACCTCAGGTACTTCCTGTGCTTGTGATGGATTGGCACATGAAAGTAAGCATCCTGAAGGTCCAATGATACCATCCAATCCTGGAGCTGGAGGGCCTGAAGGATCTGAGAAAGTGTGACCATCTTGAACTTGTCCTTCCTGAGGAACTGTCAGGGCTGAGTATGCTACGAGTACTGTAGGACAGGTTCAAACGTCTGTAAACAGGTTTATGCTGTTAAACCTCTGTGCAAGCCATCCACACGTTATTCCAGAAGGCTTCTCCATCCCTATTGCAGGCAGAATGCCCAGGGACAAAGAAGCACAAAGGAACTATATTTCCCAGCAGGCCAGGTGCTCCACAGGCCTGCCAGCATGAGAAAACCACACCCAACAGCATGGGCATGCGCAGGCCACGCCCGCAACGTTCTGCTTGCTATGCCGGCTCTCGGAGGGAACAGACGTGTGCTGCAGAGCTCCAGCAAAGGCACCCCTACGCAGGGCAAGAACCCGTCTGACCATCTCACAGGCCCCGCATTGGCATACAGATAAGTGGGGCTTCATTGAACTACGTGGGAGAACGTAGATAGACTAACAGTACGGGGGCATGTTAAGTACTCAGTAAAGACCGCATTGTGTGGCAGAGACTAATCTGCATACCAGTTTGCATGCATGGAGTGACAGAACGTTGAGAACGCTAATGCCACAACGCTCAGGGTGAAGCAACCCCGGGCTGCGCAGTCTCCGAGTGAGCTATCAGATGATCGCATATTAGCAAAACGAACAATGTAACAAATAACGCTGCTGCGGCTCCCTCTTACTACTGTTTTGGTATTTTCCAGCGGAGCGCTCCTTAGAACTTTCAGGACTCACCAGACCGCCCCATGAGGAGCATTAAACAGAAATCCGCAGCCAAGTGCATTTCATTTGTTTTATGTTAATGAGCACAAACGTACTAGGGAAGTCTGCATGGTAGCAGTAGCTTATGTTTATTTTACCATTGGTAATTTGTTGAAACCTGCAAGAAGGCAATGCAGGGGGGGGGGGGGGAGTGCTGTTATGGTCTTTGATTGAGCTTCAAGTGAAGGCTCATAGCAGAGCACTTTCCTCAATGGTTAGAGCTCCAAGCAAAAGCTCTGTACAGTTCATGCTCATACAGGAGCGCAGTGTTGGTTTGAAGCTCCAGTACAAAGGCTTCCTTCTTGGCTGGGCATATAGTGTGAATGAGGTGTGCATGAATCACAGGGCGGAGTGGGTACACCCTGCACACGAGAAGTACAGCAGCAGAAGCCGAGCAGCATGTTATCCCAACTTCTCCTACCCATCCATCACCCCTCCCTAACTCTCTTTCCAGTTATCCTGAAACCCTCTACCCATCCAATCAACAGACCCTAACCCTCTTTCCCTGGCAGGGCACGGTTAGCTTGCATTTATGCTAGTTCCAGGTGCCAAGACCCAACAGGGAAGCCGAAGTTTGTGCTGCCTCTGCGCCAGTCAAGATCGCCTGTAGTCCTGACAGGAACTTGTTCCAAGTCTCTTAAATCCAAGATGGGTCTCAGTCCTCAGTCCCTCTTGGGGATTAGGAAATAGGGAGAATACCATCCTCTGTTCCTTTCGATCACAGGTACTGGTTCTATAGCTCCTTTCTCTAGAAGGCTCAAAATTTCCTGCAACAGGGATGGATCTGGAACATTTAGCGAATGGTACCCGGTAGATGATCCAGAGGTCTCTGTATAAAGGGGAGGCGGTAACCCTTGGCTACTGTATCTAGTGTCCATGCATCTGAAGTAATACGTTGCCATTGTTTCAGATGCAGTTGCAGTCTGCTTCCCACCGGGGTGTAATGAGTCAAGACCTCAGCAGTTTTGAGGCTGCTGAAGCCGCAGCTGATGGTAAAGACGCCGCTGCTTGGGCAGGCTTAGCACCTCTCACTTGTCCACCAGGAGTGAATTTTCTCTGTCCTCTTTGACTAGCCTGCCCGCTCGCTCTTCCAACTGAGTAGTAGCGAAAAGACATACACCTCCAAGATGATCCGCTGGGGTGAAAAGGCTGCGCTGCTTGACTGTGGTACTTAAGGACTTGGCCGCTGCCTTTGCGGTCTGCAGCTTATTAAGGCTTTCATCAGCCTTATTTCCAAATAAATGGGAGCCGTCAAAGGGCATGTTAAGGAGTCTGGATTGTACATCAGGTGCAACCAGTGCTTAATTTGTGGGGGTGGTTGCCGGTGCCCAACACCGGTACTCTTTTTTGGGCACTGGAACTAATCATGGGGTGTGGAGGGGGGTCAGCGCACGTGCAATTGCTTTCATTGTTCTTCCACTTCACTTTGCTTCATTATAAATCATTGGGTTTGTTTGTCATTGTGATCTCTCATGCTTGCAGGTGCAGGCCATGCCTGGCTGGGCCTGTGAGGGGCCAGCAATAGCAATGAACAAGTTATAAACAACAGCCAATGAAAACTGCCATTCTGTTGTTACGATGCAGTATTTGATACATTCTGCATCGTAACACAGAATGAGCAGTTTTCATTGGCTGTTCTTCTGGGCCAGTGAAATTACATGTTGACGTGTTGATGTTACAGGAGACAGCACGGCGCCACCTTCCTTTCACAAGTTACTGTGAAGTGAAGGTGTCTAGGCGTGGCATGTGAGAGAGAGTGCCTGCCCTGCTGCACTGCGTGGTGCGGCCTAGTTGCTTCCTAGGGCCCCCCCTCTGCCTGCTTTTTCATTTGTGCCAGTGTGCGCCCCCCCACCCTGAGGCCCAAAACAGGAGAGAAGACCAAGTCCCAGTCGGCAAAGCAGGTAAGTCTGGACCGTAAAACAGCAGCCTGCCCTGAGCCTGTCACAGTGATCAGGCAAGGAAGGCCCAGTCCCGGGCGGTTGCGCGGTCCCCTGGAGGTGTCCTGACTGCCCAGGGGTCTGGACCCCACCAAGGGCCCGTCCGCATCCGGGCTTCTGTCTGTGTGACCTGTGTACTGCTGACTGCAGTGCCAAACCCAGGCCAATTTCTGTGACCACCAGGCAGGGCTGCCGCGGCGCAGACTGAGTCGGATGACTCTGCCGCGGCGCGGGCCCGTGGATTGTGCCCACATTAGTACGTTTTTTACTTTTTTCTTTTAAAACCTGACCTTCCGTGGGGCCGGTAGCCGGGACCCCGCCTCACGGAAGTTAGGTTTTAAAAGAAATAAGTATTTTTGAGTGGCGGCTGGGGCCCATCACTTCGAAAGTGATGGACCCAAGCCGCCCAAATATACGTTTTTTTTTTAAAATCTTACCTTCCGTGGGGCCGCTGCGCACCTATTTTTGTCATCAGCATGGCCGCAGTGACGGTGGCGGGCGGCCCCACGGAAGGTAAGATTTTAAAAGAAAAAATGTATATTTGGGCGGCTGGGGCCCATCACATTCAACCACAGCCCTCCCACCCCTCTAGACTCCATGAGCACAGCCACAGACCCCTGAAACAATGTGAGCACAGCCCACAAGAACACTACGTGCACAGGCAGCCAAGGGGATCACTAATGCACAGCCCCCCAGGACACTGCGTGCACAGCCCCCCCACCGGACACAGCGTGCACAGCCCCTCAGGACAATGGGTGCTCTCAGCCTCCAGGACAACGCGCGCACAGTCCCTCAGGACAGCGTGTGCACAGACCGCCCTCCAGGACACAATGCACAGCACAGTCCCTCAGGACTGCACAGCACGTGCAGCTTCGTTTGTGTCAGTTAGCAATCCAGCCCCATGCCCTACATCACCTGATTAGAGCCGCAATATCCTGGGGGCGGGGGATGGCGGGTGGGGGTCCCAAAATCCTTTGCCCAATTGATGTGCATTTAGCCCCCCTTCACAACGCGGTACACGGTACACCACAAGGCCATGTGCAGGTTTTTACACTTGCATATTTCCTTTTCCATAATTTCTATCCTTCGGGCCCCCGTTTGACACCATTTTGTTTGCAGGCAGGAGCAGCCATGGTCTTGTCACCTATGCCTCTCTCCACTGCACTAACATACTGCACTGCTTCCTTCACCCCAAAACGCACACCTGGCAGAGTACCGGAAAGGATTTGGGTGATGCAGGGGCTGGTTGTTTCGTTTAATTGAAAAGATAGCACCGGCTCGGACTGGCCTATAGGGCAATGCACGAACCAGAAACACAGAATGCTACTGTGGACCAGCTTTTCTGGTCCATGTGGGCCACTTTTTTGTCCCATGTGGGCCAGTTTGACAAGTTACTTCACCATTCGGCTAGTAGTCTGGGCCAGTATCACTGAAAAAATACTCTTTAAAATGCACAATTTGCCTCACATTTTATCAAAAAGCCTCCCCCGTGGGTACTACTCAGTCTATCACAAAAGGAATTAATTGTCGTTTGCAACTTTGGCCACTTTTTCATTGATGTCCGACTCGAGACAATTGTATGCCCCAACACCACCATGCTCATGCTTGAAGGAAGTGTGAGGGGGGGGGCATTTATGAGATGTGATGACTGATAAGGGCTTGATAGTAAATTGATTACACAAAACACCTGGATGAGGTGACTGAAAAACAGGCCGAGTGGAGGGTGCTCTTCCTGGAGGCAACCGATTAACAATAGTTGGTGAACTTTAACAGTCAGATGTGGCAGAAGGAGTAGAGACAAATACAGTGCAACAGTGACTGAAACAGAATGCTTTTTTATTTATTTGCATTATTAAAGCACTCGCACAGCCCAGGCGCATCGAGGCGCAGTTACAGGAGGAGCATGTCTTAGTTGCGTATTTATAACGCACTTAATACCCAGATGTTTCTAAGTGAGGAGTCGGGGATCAAACCTGTGTTGCTTCGTGTCGTCTTGCTTCCAAGTGGAGCACATTGCCGCTGAGCTATCCTGAGTCTCAGGACAATGATTGCAACGCAGCAGTGAAAAGGGAGCTTTACTTGATGGGAGTACACAATGGATGCCTACCTCTTACCCTGGAAAAGATGGCAAGAACAAGATCTGAAAAAAGAAAGCTCTTGTATGCGCCAGTGAGGACTTTGTCTTCTTTGGCACACATAGCCAGAGAGCTAGAGCAATCAGTATAGACCAAACCTAAGTGACTTTATGACACAACTTATTTCATTGTGCGTCTTAAAGCGATGCAAATAAAGTGGGTAAATAAATATTTTGCCTTTTGCATCTTATAGTTTTCCATCCAGGATGTGGAAAATAAAAGGTACACTGATATTATTTTGGCCCAACATGCTGCTATAAGGATTTACATGTTGTCATGAAGCTTTTATGTAATTTGTGTATTTTGCAAGTAAACTATAGGACATTATTGTAAGTCTTGTTGACAACCAAAACTGAAATATTGGTTCCATGTAAAGCATGGAAGAAGGTGGCTGTTCTGTTCCCAAATTGGGTTAAAATCCCTGCTTCGCTGTTCAGTATAAGTGTGTGATCCCGGGCAAATAATGTAATCTCACCACCCTCACTTCAACTGCAAAGGGTGTCACTCTACCCCCTTCTTCCCCTCTGCATTTTTGAAGGCAAGTGCAAGTCAAACATATGTCTGCGGGTGCTGTGATGAAGGTCAGTAAAATATGGTGCAGTTTGTAACGTCCTGTCACGTTAAGTCCACCCTGCCATAGAAACTTTGCACTGGTAGGTATATGTCTCACTTGCAATACCTACAGATTTGGCCCACTGTGTCCTAGGCTTTCTTTTTCCTACCCTCAAGTTTGAGTTTATACAAATTAAAGTGGAAAAGTAATGGCGTCACTTCCGATCAGCGGATGCTGCTCGCTACAGAGTGGGGAGTGTAAGGGTGTGCAGCTCAGAGCAGAATAACCTGTTGCGGTATTACCAAGTAACAAGTAAGGGACCACCTGTAAGATACCTCCTGCTAATAAAGCAACTGCGGGTTGTACATCCACAACCCGAGTCAGTGTATTATTTCTGGGGGAGTGTTAGGGGAGGTTATGGGAAAAGGGAAATGTGTGGAGGGCCGCAGGTTAAACCAAATTGAATTTATAAACCTGGTAAATCAAATGCAGGGCCCATGGAAGGCCGTTGTGCGGTGCTGCGGCTAAGCAGGGGGATGCGCCGAGTGCAAGGAGGAATGTAGCAGACACCATCATAGCCACTACACGCAGCCGGACACACTCGGACCCATGTACCCCATCCCCCTCCATCAATAGGATGGGGGGGGGGCCAGGTGTGGGGGGACCTCCTCAGACTGGATGGCACAAGGAGACAGGAGAAGGGAGGGAGCAAGGAGGTGCAAAAAGGGTGTTGGGGGAGTGGCCTAGACCATCCCCTATCTCAGGCTTAAAGGCACAGGGAGGTGAGGGAAACTGCGTCATTCTCAGACAACCAAGAAGTGTTTTCCAACTTTAAAGCATTATACTTTCTCAACCCATGTGTGCCCTTCCCCATCCACCCCACTACTAGCCTGTGCCAGCAGTTGCTGCAGCACCAAACATGTGACATAGAGCAGCAGCAGTGTGATGGGCAGATCTAGGTCTAGCACTGAACTGTCGTGGGACGCGCGCCCGCACTGCGGGCAGCGCCCCTCGCAGCATTATGGGGCCAATATTTTTTGGGCACTGGCACTTATTTTTTTACAAATTAAGCACTGGCTGCGGCCATCTTGGTCGCGAGTGCCCCCCAATAAACAGTATTCATAATACAATAAAAATAAAACATATAGAAACAATAGAGAGTTTTAATAATACATTACCAAAGTTTTTGTAATCACATGGTACATGGAGTGAAGCATCCCACAATATCATCAAATATTACCAAAGCAGGAGAACAAAGGAGGTCACAGGGTTGGAAAAAGGAGGAAGATACCAGCACTTAATTACACAGTTTTCCGTTTGGCATTACTAGAATATATTCAAAAACTGCACTAC
The DNA here is from genome assembly GCF_040938575.1 of Ambystoma mexicanum. Classification (NCBI taxonomy): domain Eukaryota; kingdom Metazoa; phylum Chordata; class Amphibia; order Caudata; family Ambystomatidae; genus Ambystoma; species Ambystoma mexicanum. Next base: position 929,812,004 of record NC_090924.1, read on the forward strand.
CCAAACCAGTGCTCGTCTTGATTTCTTATTACATACTATTAACCTTAATTGCAGTCTGTGGAAATGTGTCCACCACCACAGCCACAACACCACCAACACAACCCTGTTATAGAGGTGACCCCAAGGTTAGGTCTAAACTAAACGGCAGGCATGCAGAGACAGTTATGATTCATGCTAATCATGTGCCAATGCTTATTTAAGCCCAATTCACCCTCTAGATCAATCAAAAATACTGTTGCCAAATTAAAGAATTACCTTCTCTCTTGTACTTCGTGGCCCGTTTATGATCCACTGTCAGCTAAACTAATAACAGTAGGCATCTACCTCGATTTCCTGCACTCACATCTATTATTCTTTAAATTGCCATGTTTTGGCATCACAAAATATTCATGGATATTTACCTGTGTATGCATGCCACTACGCTTGTGCTTATGCAAGGCAAGAGGAGTTCTGATACTCCCTAATGTCCAAATCAATGGGTCCAATCCAAACAGTCAAGTGTTCTAAAATTCACCAAATGAGGAGAAAGTAAGTCTCATTGGTGACATCCCTTATTTTTAAAAGTGGTTCGCCCATCACCTAAACACCCAAATAAATGGGAAATTCCTGTACCGATTTATGAGATATTCATACGCTTATATTCCCCGTATTGATCAGATTCGTCAAAATGTGAATTCACAACTGCATTCCCATGCTGAAAAAACAATAATGGGATAAGCCGCAGTGATAAATAAGAGTTAAGTGGATGGGACTGTTGCCCTCAACATGGTGTTGAACACATACATATGAACCAAAATCTTAAACATGTCAATTAGAATAAGGGGGCTCAGCCGGTAGCACACAGAGATTGCGTTTTTGAAGTGTATACATTTTCCTGTAGGGGTGTGTGCACTGTAGCACAGCCCTTATATATGCTGAGGCTTATCCCATTGGCCAAACGACATCACCTACTCGAGTGAAAATTAACCCCTAATTCCAAGTTACTCTTAGCTTTCCGAAAACGGTGGCTGCTGGTGTATTGCTGTAGTATCAGTGGCTACATCTCCACAGAGTTCTTGCATATAATGTCAAATCCATACAAAGCTACACGTGTTCGACCGATAAACATACAGGTCTTCCTCAGGGTTTTCTTCTCCCTTGTATCGTCCCAATACTAAAGTGGTGAAAGGATATAGTCTTCATACTCGGTTGTTCTTCGTATCAGTACTGTCAGGTGTCATGTATGGGGAAATGAGGGGAACAACTTTACAATAACCCATAAAGGTTGGGACGGTTTTGGTTGAGTTAACAGCATAACAGGGATACCATGCCTCTCGTAGGGGTACCCCACTCCCAGTCCCCAAGGACCCTGCACTCAGGTGATCTCCACCCCGAGGGTCTGGATCAAGAGTGATGACCTTTCCCAGGCCACCTCAGAAGAGGATCCAGGGGTCTTGGGAGTGAGACTCAGGTTTCTCACAGCTCCCTGTCCCGGTCAACCTCATGGACTTGGGCTTGCGGGATGCCTAGCAAATTCAAATTCCAAAAGAATACATCTTTTTCACACTCACACAGAATCTCCACCAAAAGAGATTTACTTGTAAACTCCACTCTTGACACAAATCAGCGACTACTGCATTACTTTTCACTTTCCATCAGACCAGGATTCTGTGAGCTAAATTTATGATGGCGTCCAATTGGCTCAAATACAAAGGCAACCTTCGATGCTACCACAATATGTGCTAAAGGACAGGTTTATATTGCAGAACATTGCATAGCATAGCATGGCATTTTTCCTTAAGTCAATCTGCACATACTGCATAAAATACCACTTAGAATGCATTGAAATCATCAGTTAAGGCCTCTTATTCGATGTTGCAAAGTTCAAAGTAAGTAAACAAACTATAGCTTCCCTTCAAGAATAATTAAAGGAATGTGAGGAACAGCAAACTCCAGGAGTCTAGATGGTAACTCTGGACTATTCAAATCAGCAGAGAAGAGAGGGGACTTCTAAATCTTAAATGTGCATAATATTAAAAGTGTAATAAGCTGAATAGGCTCTGTTGAACGCAAAACAATGATTATTTATACCAGTGATCAGTGACACAGATGGTATTCAGCGCCTGGAAGAATAAATACAAGATTAGGGCTTTCACGGTTTTCTACACATCTGATCATCTCGATGAGAACGACAGACTACCTATCTTGGGGCCAATCTCCCCAAGATATCCCCCAAACAAAGAGTTGCTTGATAACCTTCCAACTAAGGAGGGGTCACCTGCCTGCACACTGAAGCGGATTGTGGTTTCTGGATTTCAGCCATTATCAGACGAGTAAGCCAGCATGGTCTTTGGGTTTGGGGCCCTACCATTCTTTTCCTGCAATAGAGTGCAGCTGTTATAGGGGGGGTAGTTTGGTGTTAATGGTTGGAAATGCCTTATGAGTTAAAAAGCAAATTGTAATGCCTTGATTTTAGATTACTGGGCACCAATGCAGTCATTTTCATTAGAGTAGAGGAGTTTCCTACTTCAGGGACATTGAGTTCTACCAGAAATGACCACGGAAGCTAATTGTTTTGTGTTATTCACTGAATAAGCCTGTGTCACACGCCATCAGAAGGCAGTACTAATTATAGCAAGAGGCAGCAGGCTAGAGTAGAACACCATAGCCGTCTGGTTCTACTGTTGGTTCTTTACAAATCTTGGTTCTCAAATGCAAACACTAAATACATTCATTCTGGATGCTGTGTTTAAAAGTTAAAGGTTCATGCAGAGTTTCAGCAAAATCTGCCATAGAATGGACAGGGCGGTAGTCAGGAAAGCCTTAGATGAAGTACTATGGGTAAAAAGGAGTGATGTACCCAAAAATATACACATGAGTAAAATCACAGCGCTGGTGGAGGACACATGGGACTCCCTAGTAAAACAGTATGGGATCACAACATTTCAATTCCCGTTTACCCTGCTCTTTCAGAACCCACAGCCCGTATTTGCAACCGAGACATTGGATTTCGGACACAGCCAACAAAGCGCCAGCAGGCAGACCATTAACCCCATTTGAAAAATGTGTTACCGCAAATACAGGAGATAGGAATCCGATCTCCACTCTCGACAAAATATTCATAAACTCTCCCAAGACCCCCAACCAGAATGGACCTATATGAAGAAGTGTGAAGAAACAGTGGGGTACCAGTTGGGTTAAGCTCTGGGGAAAATATACCGAAAATGACAAAGGCAATACAAGTCTGGGAAATGTGGATTAAAGTGATGATACAGTGGCAGTATACCCCTGAGAGACTACATAGTTTTCACACAATGATCCCGCAAGAATGTTGGAGAGGATGTGGTGAACGGTGAGACTGTACCCACATTTGGTGCAACTGTCTGGGGATAATACCATTTTGGTCCACAGTGAATGTGAGGATGAAGGAAATCTTTAGCTCACATATTAAAAGGGAACTAGAAGAATGCATACTGGGGATATGGGACAGTAAATCTGACACAATGGCAAGATCCCAACGGAAGGCTGATTTGATCCTCAACATAGCAGATTTGTTGGTAGTGGCACAAAGATGCAATTGGAAAGACCCTCTGATAGAACAGGACTGGATTCCACTAAAGTATGGAACTTTGTAGCCTTAGAATGGGTAACATATTCCATTCAGGGGAAACAAGCCCAATTTAGCTCAAATTGGGGTCTGGTGCTAACTTTTCTGCGAGAGCGTATGTGTCCTCAGATTACGCATTTTGGGGATGTTGTGAATTAATTTGCCCGATGAACACAGTACTACAAAATATAAATCTGGATCCGGTGGGGTGGGAAGGAAGAGGATGTTGTTATGTTGAATTATATTGAAAACTCAATAAAAGTAAAACAAAAGAAGTTACAAGTCAAACAGAATAAGAAAATCCCTTCTCATATGTTAAAAGGAGTTTCACATGTGTGTTTTTAGCAATGTTCTGCTCTTTGTCTTGTCTTGCTCCTGATCATTGCACTAACTTCTTAAACATATTTCCTGGTGTGCTCAATTATTCTTGAGCAAAGATTCTTCAAACAGGATTCCCCCCGCTGCCAGGGGCTGCTTACATGTGCTAAGGATCTTGCTCCACCCTTTTTATAAATCCCAATGCAGGTACCCTCCCCCCATCTCTTGCATGTTACAGGTTGCTTTACAGATGTTGTTTTAAGCATACCACCATATGTGACGAATCCAGGGAGATCGTCTCCTCTGCCAAGTGGGAAACACCCCTTTGGGACTAGGGAGGAGAGCCTGCTACACTTAACACTCCCTAGTGGAGAGGGTAAGTGGGACCCCTTTGGAGGCGGCTCCCCCCTCAAGTGATAAAGACCCAGCAAGAGTGTTTAGGATTTCAATCAGGCGACACACACCTTGGTCTCGGCCTAGTATGCAGCACATGACCGAAATACTTTTTTAGATGATTCAATATTGAGATGGTACACCACTCATATCACACACCCCCTTTTCAAATACCCCGGGTTACAATGGACCATGAACCAAACTGGTTGGTAAAATACAATATTTATTTATTTTAAAATTCAAAAGAAATCATACACTTTTTAATATGGCGAAGCAATCACCAATGGGGTAAGAATGTGAGCAATGCACAGGTTTAACCTGCTAGTGGAACATAGACACAGCACAGCGGAATAGGAGCACTTTCTGATTTAGGAAAGACAGCACCCAAGTTAGAATTTCCCTCAAGGTTCCCTCAACCCACAAATAATCAATTCTGAGTGGATAAACAGAAGCAGCAGGTAATCAGGAATAAGAAACCGGAAACGGCATTCAAATCTGACCTTCCCTCCCCAAATAAGAGAGAAACCCCTTGCAATGTTATGAAATGACACTCGGAAATGGACAAATAAATAATGAATGTGTGTTAAAAACCTTGAAGCAAATATATTTCCTCACTAAAGCAACAATGCAAAGGCACCAACAATCACAAAGAATGGATTACCAAAAGCAAATGTGTTCGATAATGAGTGGCAAGTTTAAAACATGTTGCAGCAAAATGACACGTTGGAAACTTTGCAATTCCCGCCTGAAATTACCCAAACGGTTTATAATAAAAACGGGTGAAATACACTGATTTGGAGTGTGGTTTTTTGGTTGGGAGATAATATGAAAGGAAATCAGTTGACACAAGAACAGTTTTACTTTACACTTGAGTATTCAGGCTAGGCCACCAAAGAGGGCCACAGTAAGCTCCAGGGTTGATTCCCGAGTTCAACCCTCTCACCCCAGCGCCTAACCCTAGCGGAACCAGTCCGATCACTCGAAATAAGACTAATGGCTTAGGATTACACAAGACAAAATTACTAAAGAGATGGCGCTAGCACTAGAAATCAAAGGCAGGGTGGCAAGAATGATTCTGACAGTTTTAACAAGTTAGCAGTGTAAGGATAGGATGCCTTAGAGAGTGGGATAAGAACAAAGACAAGATAGGCTATTGGTTTAGATGGGGGGGCGATTATACTCACAGTCCCCTTTATTAGTTTTGGATTTTGGACAGTCAACGGTTCTGGTCACTACACGGCAGTGCGCCTGGCAAACACCTGGGTAGTTCTGGTCACCGGATGGCACTTCTGGAATGGCAATTCTGGTCACTGGATACTAGAGATCAGCTGGATGGCAGGATGGCATGCAGTTAGGGTTATCAGGATGCTTCCCAAAAACACCATAGCTTTGCCCTTTGGGGATTTTAGTGGGTTTTCAGAATTGAGGCCTTGGCTGGGAATAGGATCAGCATTGCTTGGGTTTTGCAGTGGACCCTGGAGTAGGCTCAGCAATGCTTTGGCCTTGTAGTTGGGATCTGGAGTCTGGATGGATGGAACAGGAATGCAGCAAAGGAACGTCAGGAAGAGTGTCTGTCTAGAGTCTTGTCAGGGACTCTTATTTATAATGCATAGTGACATCATCAAAGTATATGACTGAGGCAGGCTCAACTAACACGCCTCTAACCACGGGATTGGACAAGGGTGATAGTTTCTGCCTCGCTCTCAGCTGGTTGGATTTCAGGAAAATGATGTCAGATTCATGAGGTGAGTTTTACAATGTCCAAAAACCTCCCAGAGTTACTTTAACTAAAATCCGATTTTGCCACAAACATACATTTATTCAATTGCAATCTCTTAGCAAATGATACACAGGTTACATATTTTGTGCAGCACATAGTCCAATCCTCCAGTCCGTGAGACCTTGTTGTGCCCTTCAACCAGTTTTTCGTGCTTTTCAATGGGATTTATATTACTCAAAATTCTATAACTTTATACATGAGTGTGGATTATCATAAGGGATGTATGCACAAAAATTCGCATTTGCAACATGGATGCTTTTCTTGTAATCCGCCATACTTGGCCATTTCTGTTCCCAAGGTGTCAATGAATTCTACCAAGTCTCAAAAGAAAGCCCAAAAAAAATCACTTTAGAACTGTGAAACTTAAAATGTTTACAAAGTCTTGCTGCAGAGATAAAAGTCTTTAAAGTTAATTTATGAAATAGTCTTTGGAAACAAATGGCAGTCCTTCGTCACTGGATAATTTTTTTTCCTTCCTTCAACTGCTACCAACTGTCATTTCCTTCAAAGCAAGGTGGGCGTTTCTCAGCTTGAGTGAAGGTTTATTGCCCCTTTACACTTCAAACTTCCTTACCCTGGGAGTTCCATCGTCAGTCGATTAGCCTAGCCTAGATTCTTTCCAACCTAGTAATTATCATTTAGGTGTTCGTATCCGCTGAAAGTTTATGGTGTGGCTCCCTTCCTTAGGTGGAAGCTTTTAGTTCTGCCATCTGGAATAATTGGTTTTTGAGAGCTTGCACATTCAGCCCATGTGTTCTAAAATCTTTATTTTCTTATTTTGGGTCCTGAATTAAAAACAAACCTGTGGAATAAAATAGCCCATGTGTGTATTATCACCCACAACACAACCCCTTCCCATTGCTAAATAAGGCAAGCTTTCATTCAACAATTTCCTTTTTAAACGGGCCATTTTTTTTCTTTAGTTTGCAAAGGCCCATTTTTACATGTGTGGTGAAAAGCTAGCATTTCTTTCTTTCAGTTCGGTTTGGCAGCTCCATCAGTTCCCACACTGTCTTTGCACCCATAGTCATTTTATTGAAAGCAGGAGTTTTGTCTGAAGCACAGATATATTGAAACTGACCTGGCTCAGAGAGCTAGAGTCTCTTTGAACTGCTGAGCTTTGGATACTTTTGGAATGAAATAAACATGTGTTCCCATGCGAGTAAAAAGGGAAGTTCCTGTCATTCAGGGATTATGTCTGGTTTTGGTGAAGCACAATGCGATATGCTGGGCATGGCAGGGCCTTATTAAATCACAGTAGTTTCAGAATGAACAGATGGAATTGGCGTCAAAGCAGCATTTTTAAAGGGTGAAAAAGTTTTATTTTGAAGGGGAATTTGGGGTTTTCAGCAAATCAATTCTCCCTTTTCACTTTATTCCATCAATATGTATCAGAAAACACTGGCACGCTCCTTCAGTGTGTCCCCTTGTTCCATCCTGCCTGAAGTGTGCTTGGCAGGACGGTGCAGCCATCTTTTTATTGCTGCAAAAACTCAGTTTTGAGGTCCTGGTGCGCACCGGAGCCAGCACAGCAATTTGCAGTTTTCTTGCGCAAATGCAGCTTGGTGATGTGGTGAAATACTGTTGAGTGGGTCAATATATCCCACAAGAGGTATAGGTCACCACACCCCCCACCCCTCAAGTACCAACACCTTGGTTGGGTAGCTAGGAGTTAGGTTTTACAATAACCAGATACACCCCTTAACAGCTGCCCGGGCTTCTGACCCTACGTATGCCTAATCTCCTGTGAAGAATGAGGAAAGACGAGTGAACCAGCCCCCTGGAGGAGCATCCTTGAGAGAACCAATCATGGAAAAGCCTCAGCAGGCCCTGCAGAGTTTAACCGCACCAAACAAGAAACATAAAGTCTGTCTGGCTAGGGAGCAAGAAAGCCAGGACCGGCAGGTTGAACAGCGGCCTGCAACATGAGGTTGCAGAGAAGTACATTTGCAGCTGAAGCATGCCGAGAAGCTGCGAGAATGGGGAGGGGGAAGAGCCTTCGAAAGCCAAAAGCAGAGCCCGGCTGAACAGTCGAGTAGGCGACAACACACTGACTAAGCTGCAGGAAATGGAGAGAAGAGCCAAGGAATGCAGACGTGGAGCCCTGCTGAAAAGTCGCATAAGCGGCTCTGCCACGAGAAGAGAGTCGACTCGACTCAACACCTCTCCCGTGGAGCACCGCTCAAAGATATCAGGTATGCAGAGCCTACAGGGGAAAGGGAGGTGGGCGAAAAAGAGAAAGGAGAAGCATAACCAAGAGTAGGGGAGTGAGAAGATAAAGAGCCCCAGAACACAGAGAGACCGAGAATCCCCTGGAGTGGGCAGAGTGGGAGGACACCCAAAAGTGGGGACAGAGTAGAAACCGAGCTCCAGAGTGGGGAAGAGCCAGAGACCACCCCAAAGTAAACATTGAAAAGAAGAAGAGTGGGGGAAGACTAGGAAAACCTGAGTAGGAGTGGCGACAGAGAACCCCACAGTGGGGAGGATGAAAGAGTAAATGAACCCCAGAAGGGAGAAGTACTGAAAGAATCGCAGAAAAGGGGGGGGGTGGTTCCTAAGAATACTAAGAACTGTCTTTTGTTTGGAACTTTAACTATGGGTGAAAGCCTTTACTAAAATGGACAGGGTTGAGGCCAAAAGCCAGCACTCATCCCTGCCAAAGTCTTTCTTTGTTGTTTTGAGGTTTTCTTTTGAGATTGGGAAAGAAAGCGGGTAAGAGCAGGCTTCAGGACAGAGGACTTTTGTTATTTTACAGACATACTGAGAGCACCCTTTTTTACTTTCTTTTATAGAATAAGAACCAACGTGGTAGACTTCAAGAAATATTATTTTGGAATTGCGAACAATAAAATCTTTAAAGTAGGTCTTGTTTTTCAGGTCATGATTCTGACCTTCCACACATACTGCCTAGAATCCCACACCGCCCATTCACTGCTCCATTAAGTACTCAACTAGCTACAGTATGCTTAAACCAAACAAGATCCCTGGCACAGACTACTTTCCTCAACTCTTTCATAAAACGTTTGATCACGAACTGGTACTACTATGACTACTTTATGCAACTGAGTCAGGGGAAGTCACATACTCAGTCTCATGCCAAAACCTGGAAAAGACCTAAGTTATGCGTCTCCTACAGGCCCATCGCTCAACTAAATCTTGAAAGTAAGCTATTAATTAAGGTCCTGTCCTCAAGCATTGAAGATATTCTCCCAGGTATCATACATACAGATCAATCGGCCTACAAACACCAGGATGCAATATGAAGTGCCTAAAAACTAAGACTGGTAGTTTATTTCACAACTGGCATGGGGCAACCTCGGATCCTGCCCAATGAGCTGTAACAGATTTAGGAAAGACCCAGAGCCTGTGTGATAAACACAATTGGCTGTACTCATTTTCTGACACATGAAAGCACGACATTTGTATTCTTAGCACGTTTAACATTTTCCCAAAAAGTTACAATTTTTTTTTAATGAAAATGCAAACGTCTATTAACACAGCAGAGCTGTGAACAGAATGACAGGTTATGTCCTGGGGGTAATGACCATGGTGAGAAAAACAGTTTCCCAAAAAACAAGCTACCTATTGGTGTCACACACTTAGACTCAAGGTCTAGACAAGGATTTGGCACATCTTGGAAACAATCTTGTGTTGAAGCAAATATCACAAGATATAACACATAGGCTAGTATTTTACCACAAATATATTAAATTTTATTAATCATCATAAAATATTGAGCCCAGTGGGTCCAATTATTAGAAGAACACACAGAACAATGGAGATCAATCACAATCCTGTTAAACAGCATGAAATATTCATGTAGAGATGATTATGTGAGTCAACTTGCTTCATCCTGATCCTATATCAAAAACACTATTGTTTTATCAAGGTGGTGTTAGTAATTCTATAGGTGACTTTATCAACATGAATATTTTCATAGTGAAGCTATTGCCAAAGTCCCCAGTTGGTACAGTATGTGGGCATAAGCCCATCTATATAAAGTGTCGACAGGATGGCTCTGTTTCCAGCCTTATAAGCACAAAAAACAAGAACGTTTTTTTTAGCATTTATAGATGACTGTTGTCCATTCGGCAAGTATAGGAGCAAATAAGGCTTTCATCAGGACACGATAGAGAGGTGTTTTTGACCCAGACCACAAGGTCTTCACAGTGGGTTTCGAATGTTGACTGGTATATCTCTAAAGACAGACAAACAAATAGATTAAAAACTAGCTGTGTTCAAAATATCATTCATAAACATGCCTCATCACCATTTCTATGACCTGCCCTGTCTTCTATTGATCGTTGTGCACCCAAGAAAAAATCTTTACGTGGTTTCCCATGTATGACTATGACAAAATTGAATTAAGTGAACTATTTTATGTTGTCTTTGTTACCACTTTTGGAACACCTTAGTGTGCATATACATTTACTATTTTTGCATAATTCTATTTCTATTGATCATTTCAAGGTGTTTTTTTATATTTTTAGTACCTTATAGTGTAGCTGAAGTTTGATATTCTTCAAAAAGGTTATTTCGAGGTCTTAAAATCCCTCCTGCATTTCTGTAACAACTGAATGTGTCAAGAACTTGCCTTCCATGATTGAAATGGGAACAGAAGAAAAAAAGTGCATGTGATGCACATGAGATGTGATGACGCTATCTCATAAAACCGACCTACATATTAAGATGGAGACATGTATCACTCTTCCTACCTTCCGTGAGCAGTGGATACGCTGCCGTCGGCGAAGAGTTAGTTAGTAAACGATCGGCGTGATGCAGAAATGATGACATCTGTTTCAGACGCCGTTAAAGGAACTCCCTGTGCTGCAAGATAGCGGGGGCACATAAGAAGGTTGTAAGGTAAAGCGTTTCTAGTGCATGCTACGATGTAAAGAAACGCCGCATGCAGACAAACTTACTATTGCGAGGAGAACGGGACTGCTACTTCTCTCCCTCAGACGATCGCGTTGTCTGTACGGAACGTCACGATGGTCATGTGATCATTTTTACGCCTTTCTAAAGGTTAAAGACCTGACGCTGACGTGATGACGTGTTGTTTATAATGGTGGCCGGATGATTTAGAAATATACCCCGGCCATCTTGAAGTAACTTGTTGTATAGCTAATATGCCGCCATTTCAAAGTCAGCATGAGTAGCATGGCAAAATGCTGTAAGTATCAAAAGGGCAAAGTATTGGTATCATTATAAGATAATGTTGAAAACCGCATGTTCATGCTGATTATAATGAAGTAAAATTACATTGTTGCAAACATTATGTCTCATAAATACAAGATTGAAGTTTTTTTAGACATGGATAAACCCTGACTTTGAGGATATTCAAAACTGAAAAACAGGGCAAAGCTAATTGCCACGATGTTATTTGTGTAAAAAAAGGTTCCATTCAATATACAGATTTAGTCCGCTGTTGACCGAGTCTTGTTTGTGGATCCATTTTTGTTCTAGTTTGCGTAGATTGAGGTCCCTATCTCCCCCTCGGGGATGTGAATCGAGAGTTTGTAAGACAAACCAGGTGAGATCATTGAAAGAGTGTTTCATTTTGCTATAATGATCTACTAATGGTTTGTCTTTGATATTGTTTTTGATACATGAACGATGTTCCCCTATTCTCGTTCTGATGGTACGTTTGGATTTGCCGATGTACATAAGGTTACATGGACAAATAATGCAATAGATTACCCATTTCGTTGCACAGTTGGAGAAGGATTTTAAAGTCCATGTTCCTGTTTTTACTTCAACGCTTTTGACATTTTTAGTGAAATTGCACATTAGGCATTTTCCACATTTAAAATGGCCTACAACTGGAGGAAGACTCCATAGTGTTGATTGAGTCAATGGCGTGGTCGGTTGTCTGGGATACGTATGAACCAATCTATCCCCGATATTTTGTAACCGTTTGAAAGCAAAACGGGGAGGAGGAATAGAAAAAGCTTCAGTATTTATCATTTTCCAATGTTTGAGAATAGTTCTCCTCAGAGCATTACTGATCGGGGTGAAGGTTGTTACACAGGTGATTTTTTCCAACTGCGTGCGATCCTGTTTCACAAGACAGGCAGCTCTGGGAGTGTTTTTAGCCCTTTTATAGGATCTTCTGATGGTATGAGATGGATAGCCCCTTCCTTTTAGGTTATTTTTTAGTTTTTCGCTATGGACTAGGAAATCTTGTTTTTCAGAACAGTTTCGCCTAATCCTCAGAAACTGTCCGAATGGAAGGTTTTCTTTAAGTGAGTGAGGGTGGAAACTTTCAAAATGCAAGTGTATTTTTTTGAGTCGGTTTTTTATACAGACTGGTTCCAATGTTATTATCAGAAGTACGGTATATGAGAAGGTCCAGGAAAGGAATTTCTTTCTTATTGGCTTCCCACGTGAACTGAAGCGATAATTCGCATTGGTTCAGCCAAATATGGAAACTGGTAAGTTCTTGCATCGTACCGCGCCAAATCATAAAGATGTCATCAATATAGCGGTACCATGCGTGGATATTTTTCTCAAAAGGATTCGTGTCGTTGTATATATGAATGTTCTCAAAATGATCCATATATAAATTGGCCAAATCGGGGGCAAAAGTAGCCCCCATACTTGTGCCATTAAGTTGTTGGTAAAAGGAGTTTTTGTGAATAAAGAAATTTTTTGTGAGGGCAATATGTATGCACTCTGCAATGAATGCTGACGGAGGTTGTTTATCAGTCCGTGTTTCCAACAGTTTGAACATTACGTCAATGCATTTCATCTGCGGTATATTAGTATAGAGTGACGTGATGTCAAGAGTGACAAAAACGTCATCTGGTAGTATAGTGACGGAGTGCAAGATGTTTATCATTGCAGTGGAGTCTTGAATATACGATTTCATTTTTTTGACAAACGGTCTGAGGAACACGTCTGCATAGGCTGACAGAGGTTCCAACAGTGAGCCTATAGCGGAAACTATGGGTCGTCCAGGAGGACATATTATGTTCTTGTGTATTTTTGGTAGGCAATAAAAATCCGGGGTGACTGGATGTTTGTTCACCAAAAACAGTTTTTCATCATCATTTATCCACCCTTGGTGGGCCGCATGTGTCAAAATTTTTTAAAGCCAGTTGTTCTGCTTTCATGAAAGAAAAAACGTAGTCTAACAGCACGAAAGAAATTTCTCATTTCGATTTCTGTTTGAAACAAGTCTGCTCGAGATGCCGGAACGAAAGATAGACCTTTCGACAGAAGTTTTATTTCATCAGGCAATAGTGTGTGTTTGCTTAAATTGAAAATCGGGGTTACCATGTTGACGGGGGGATCCATTGGCGGGTCCGCATCCCGTGATTGCCCCATTGTCTGTTTCTTCCCCGATTTCCTCGCCGTTGAAAAAACTGCTGTTGTTGTCCTCTTTGGGGTTGAGTGATGCCACTTGAATTGGGGATATTTGTAGAGCTGTTAGACTACGTTTTTTCTTTCATGATAAAAATGATCCAGTTCCAGAGAGTGACAATAAATCTGGAAAAAAACCACCCTCTAATTTCACCCCCCTACAATCTATGGTATCTCCTGAAATTTTGGCCTTTGAAAATAGAATATTAAGAGATATGAAATTTCTCTATACCAACAAAAATAAATACACATATAATAATAATATAATCTCTCAAAAGCAGAACAACTGGCTTTAAAAAATTTGGAAACTAATCCCTTATTTATAATAAAACTGGCAGACAAAGGTGGAGGTATTGTTTTATGGGGATCTGATCTCTATGATCTAGAAGTTAACAGACAACTATCTGACCCAATGGTCTATAAATCCATTCTATCAGACCCCACCACAAAAATCATGGAAGAAATCGTTAGTCTCATGACACATGCGGCCCACCAAGGGTGGATAAATGATGATGAAAAACTGTTTTTGGTGAACAAACATCCAGTCACCCCGGCTTTTTATTGCCTACCAAAAATACACAAGAACATAATATGTCCTCCTGGACGACCCATAGTTTCCGCTATAGGCTCACTGTTGGAACCTCTGTCAGCCTATGCAGACGTGTTCCTCAGACCGTTTGTCAAAAAAATGAAATCGTATATTCAAGACTCCACTGCAATGATAAACATCTTGCACTCCGTCACTATACTACCAGATGACGTTTTTGTCACTCTTGACATCACGTCACTCTATACTAATATACCGCAGATGAAATGCATTGACGTAATGTTCAAACTGTTGGAAACACGGACTGATAAACAACCTCCGTCAGCATTCATTGCAGAGTGCATACATATTGCCCTCACAAAAAATTTCTTTATTCACAAAAACTCCTTTTACCAACAACTTAATGGCACAAGTATGGGGGCTACTTTTGCCCCCGATTTGGCCAATTTATATATGGATCATTTTGAGAACATTCATATATACAACGACACGAATCCTTTTGAGAAAAATATCCACGCATGGTACCGCTATATTGATGACATCTTTATGATTTGGCGCGGTACGATGCAAGAACTTACCAGTTTCCATATTTGGCTGAACCAATGCGAATTATCGCTTCAGTTCACGTGGGAAGCCAATAAGAAAGAAATTCCTTTCCTGGACCTTCTCATATACCGTACTTCTGATAATAACATTGGAACCAGTCTGTATAAAAAACCGACTCAAAAAAATACACTTGCATTTTGAAAGTTTCCACCCTCACTCACTTAAAGAAAACCTTCCATTCGGACAGTTTCTGAGGATTAGGCGAAACTGTTCTGAAAAACAAGATTTCCTAGTCCATAGCGAAAAACTAAAAAATAACCTAAAAGGAAGGGGCTATCCATCTCATACCATCAGAAGATCCTATAAAAGGGCTAAAAACACTCCCAGAGCTGCCTGTCTTGTGAAACAGGATCGCACGCAGTTGGAAAAAATCACCTGTGTAACAACCTTCACCCCGATCAGTAATGCTCTGAGGAGAACTATTCTCAAACATTGGAAAATGATAAATACTGAAGCTTTTTCTATTCCTCCTCCCCGTTTTGCTTTCAAACGGTTACAAAATATCGGGGATAGATTGGTTCATACGTATCCCAGACAACCGACCACGCCATTGACTCAATCAACACTATGGAGTCTTCCTCCAGTTGTAGGCCATTTTAAATGTGGAAAATGCCTAATGTGCAATTTCACTAAAAATGTCAAAAGCGTTGAAGTAAAAACAGGAACATGGACTTTAAAATCCTTCTCCAACTGTGCAACGAAATGGGTAATCTATTGCATTATTTGTCCATGTAACCTTATGTACATCGGCAAATCCAAACGTACCATCAGAACGAGAATAGGGGAACATCGTTCATGTATCAAAAACAATATCAAAGACAAACCATTAGTAGATCATTATAGCAAAATGAAACACTCTTTCAATGATCTCACCTGGTTTGTCTTACAAACTCTCGATTCACATCCCCGAGGGGGAGATAGGGACCTCAATCTACGCAAACTAGAACAAAAATGGATCCACAAACAAGACTCGGTCAACAGCGGACTAAATCTGTATATTGAATGGAACCTTTTTTTACACAAATAACATCGTGGCAATTAGCTTTGCCCTGTTTTTCAGTTTTGAATATCCTCAAAGTCAGGGTTTATCCATGTCTAAAAAAACTTCAATCTTGTATTTATGAGACATAATGTTTGCAACAATGTAATTTTACTTCATTATAATCAGCATGAACATGCGGTTTTCAACATTATCTTATAATGATACCAATACTTTGCCCTTTTGATACATACAGCATTTTGCCATGCTACTCATGCTGACTTTGAAATGGCGGCATATTAGCTATACAACAAGTTACTTCAAGATGGCCGGGGTATATTTCTAAATCATCCGGCCACCATTATAAACAACACGTCATCACGTCAGCGTCAGGTCTTTAACCTTTAGAAAGGCGTAAAAATGATCACATGACCATCATGACGTTCCGTACAGACAACGCGATCGTCTGAGGGAGAGAAGTAGCAGTCCCGTTCTCCTCGCAATAGTAAGTTTGTCTGCATGCGGCGTTTCTTTACATCGTAGCATGCACTAGAAACGCTTTACCTTACAACCTTCTTATGTGCCCCCGCTATCTTGCAGCACAGGGAGTTCCTTTAACGGCGTCTGAAACAGATGTCATCATTTCTGCATCACGCCGATCGTTTACTAACTAACTCTTCGCCGACGGCAGCGTATCCACTGCTCACGGAAGGTAGGAAGAGTGATACATGTCTCCATCTTAATATGTAGGTCGGTTTTATGAGATAGCGTCATCACATCTCATGTGCATCACATGCACTTTTTTTCTTCTGTTCCCATTTCAATCATGGAAGGCAAGTTCTTGACACATTCAGTTGTTACAGAAATGCAGGAGGGATTTTAAGACCTCGAAATAACCTTTTTGAAGAATATCAAACTTCAGCTACACTATAAGGTACTAAAAATATAAAAAAACACCTTGAAATGATCAATAGAAATAGAATTATGCAAAAATAGTAAATGTATATGCACACTAAGGTGTTCCAAAAGTGGTAACAAAGACAACATAAAATAGTTCACTTAATTCAATTTTGTCATAGTCATACATGGGAAACCACGTAAAGATTTTTTCTTGGGTGCACAACGATCAATAGAAGACAGGGCAGGTCATAGAAATGGTGATGAGGCATGTTTATGAATGATATTTTGAACACAGCTAGTTTTTAATCTATTTGTTTGTCTGTCTTTAGAGATATACCAGTCAACATTCGAAACCCACTGTGAAGACCTTGTGGTCTGGGTCAAAAACACCTCTCTATCGTGTCCTGATGAAAGCCTTATTTGGTCCTATACTTGCCGAATGGACAACAGTCATCTATAAATGCTAAAAAAAACGTTCTTGTTTTTTGTGCTTATAAGGCTTGAAACAGAGCCATCCTGTCGACACTTTATATAGATGGGCTTATGCCCACATACTGTACCAACTGGGGACTTTGGCAATAGCTTCACTATGAAAATATTCATGTTGATAAAGTCACCTATAGAATTACTAACACCACCTTGATAAAACAATAGTGTTTTTGATATAGGATCAGGATGAAGCAAGTTGACTCACATAATCATCTCTACATGAATATTTCATGCTGTTTAACAGGATTGTGATTGATCTCCATTGTTCTGTGTGTTCTTTTAATAATTGGACCCACTGGGCTCAATATTTTATGATGATTAATAAAATTTAATATATTTGTGGTAAAATACTAGCCTATGTGTTATATCTTGTGATATTTGCTTCAACACAAGATTGTTTCCAAGATGTGCCAAATCCTTGTCTAGACCTTGAGTCTAAGTGTGTGACACCAATAGGTAGCTTGTTTTTTGGGAAACTGTTTTTCTCACCATGTTCTGACCACATCCCACAAGCCCCTATCAAAAAAGTGGTCTTTTGCTCATTAAATATCCCCGGTAATGACCATGGGCCTTGACCCGGATATCACACCCGATCTACATCAGTGAGTGTACTTCTATAAGGGTTACAGTGATCTCATCGTCTATCTTCAATCCTGTGATGAGACTGGATGAGGCTTGGTGCACAGCTCTCAGACTGACAACACAAGAGATTGGGAAATCGTCAAGAAAGAAGGGCATTTCTCAGGTCCAATTGGGAAAGGGCTTGGACAACCGTTGTTATGGCCGCGGAGGGTGCAGGGGAAGGGGACGGAAGGACTTGATTTTGAAAAGGAAAGCGAACATCTACTCTGTGGTTTCTTTGAATTGGGTCCTTAAGGAAAAGTCGCTGTTGATGACGAAACCAAGAGGCGTGTCACTTGTTGTGAGTGAAGGAGAGAAGCCACCCACTTTCATTTCCAGCCACAGGCATTGATTTCCATCAGCTGGTTCTGCATTTGAGCACACATAGTGCCACCCCCAAAAGAAGACACATTTTGTGTTTGTGGGGTTCAGTCTCGGGTAGATGTTTGAATAAGTGAGATGTCAAGGTGACAACTGCACAGACCACTTTCCTCTTTGTATTGATTCCGGCAAGAAGAATGGTTGTACAAAACGTTGGTGAGGAAGAGGTGGTACTACAGTGGCCTGGGAGACAGAGAGATCCTGTGTCAATCACCTGGTATTTAGCGCAGCATATAATCATGATGGCTCTGCTCTTCTCTCACCCCACACTGTGGGCAGCATCCACCCAATCTGGTAGGCACTGATTGAACCACAAGGCTATTTGCACCGACTTGTACTATTGTTCAATTCCTATTAGACCAGGTCTCCAGACAACTAAGTGTGATTTTGTTTTAAGTGGGATAGTTATTACGAATTGCTGCAATAGCTGCACAGCCTGCTCTGACAGTTATGAGTGAGAGAAAGACACATTGAAGATGTTGCCATCACCATGCGCAAAGCAGCAGTCAAGAATTCAGATTGGTGCAAGTTACAATTCAGTTGGCCTCTGAGAAAGAAAACAGAGAGGTATGAGCAGCAATTTAAAAAGAGAACACTTATGCTTGCTTAGGTTTTGCATCTTCCTTTCAAGATTGCTTTCGGTTCGTTTTCAAAACTGCAGTAACAATGACCTTTAAAGTGAACACAAGAAACAAGTGTGTACAAAAATGTTCTGTGGTAGAAAATTCCTTTCGTCATTCTCTAAGAAATCTAGTTTAAATACATCCTTTAAATAACACTACACAATAGCCAGGAAACAATGTGGCTGCAATTTCGTTTTCTTCAGTTTCGAGATTTCTTATTCCATAAGTCAAATGTTAAACACAGGTACAGTTTTGTTTCTCAAAATAATATATAGAATAGCAAGTATATCTTAATGGAACCATGAAAAACATGTCTTTGCAACTACTATGTCATTATGGAAAATCAACTATGAAGTAATTTCCAAGCTTTGCCTACCTGGGTACTGGACCTTGTGTGAGGTTTAGAAATCTTATGTTTTCACTAAAACCTTCTTCTAACTTGGTTCCTCTTTTGAAGTAAGCCTTCAAGAGGAACTTTAACATTGTCACCTCTCCTTTTTTTTTGACTCCTTCTTCGATTCCTCACTTTGCTTAAATGTGCTTTTCCCCCCTCACTTTCTGCGCTCCTTGCTGTCTTTTCTTCGTCATCTAATCTTCTTAATTTCTTATCTCTTTTCAGCTAATTTCTACCATCCTGTCTGGTAATACTGTATTGTGGACAAACCTAAATATGAAATTCAACAGTTAAAGGAGAGTTCCGGGACTTTTTTTTTATTGTCCCTACGGTTCGGCCATGTGTTTTTAAGCATAAATCGGTAGATCGTAGAAGACTTTCCTATGGACCATACCCGACTTTTCGTCCATTAACGCACTCCAAATCAGCCGCCATTTTCTGATAATCCTCTCACTTGCCGCATCGCCCTGGCTCACCTGCTTTTGCGGCACTAAATCAAATCCCCCGCCCCTGAGCCTGACATCAGCAGACGCGTACCGCCCATTTCCCAACGCCAAAGCACGTTTCGTGTCAACAATCGCTGCGCCTCAGCTAATGACGTGTCGCCATGGAAATGGCAGGACGCCTCTTTCCTCAATAAGTATAAACACACCGTTTCACAACACACAGCAGCAGATTTTCGATTCCATTATTCTCTCTGTGTTACTTTGAGTATTCTGTGACTCGTTTCTGTGCTCTGGTCAGCTACCTTCACCGCTTCTAGGCCTTGTGAACACCTGTACCATCTCTGTAAATTATTTTACATTCTTTACCACACAATGGCTACAATAATGCCGTATATGTACGAGCCCGAGTACACCGAGGAAGAACTACTGGAAAGGCAAGCACGTGAAAACGATGGGGATTCGGACGGCAGTTGGGAGGACCAGTCAACGGATGAAGAGCCTGGACCATGTCGCATGGACGGCGTCTCCACCTGGTGCACGTGCAATCGGTGCGAGCTAATGCCAACTGAGGAGGAGAACTGCTGCTGCCGTGAAAATTCCGGGTGCTTGGCCTACATTTCGGAAGGCGAGCCAAGTCCGCAATGCATCACCGAGCTGCCAGAGTTCAGGGAAGCCTGCCTCTCACGGACCGTATTGAGGATGATGATGGTGCTTATGCACGAACTTCGCGGCACTGTTCGTCCGCGTAATCCGAGTAACGAGTAAGTATACTCTGGTTGTGATGTCAGTGATGCCACTACTATGTCATGGTCGTCTCCCACATATAAAATTACATCTACATATCATTCGAATGCATGTAAATTGGTTCCATATTGTGCATGTTCTAGATAGAATTTTTTTCAAAGCAGAATGACATTTTTTACCTGAATCGACAGTGATAAGAAAGTTTTGTCATTTTAATACAGTTTGCATCTTTCATTTTCACAGGTGGTACAGGCTGGTGGCCTATCGTTGCTTCACTTGGTGGCTTCACGGGAGGCTCGGACACCGCGTTCGGAGAGTAATACCTGCCTGTGCGGTACTTGCCATTAGACAACATTTCCCCAGCGACAGTGGACAATACCGCGGATTTTCCCTGGATGTGCTGCAACCGCAACTTTACAATGTGTAATGTTTATTATTTATGTTCAATTGAAATTAAGATCTAAAATAAAACCCAACATATATTTTAACAATGGTTGTTTTGATTTTTTAAATGAATCTAGTGTGTCTCCATTGAATAGTCTTCCTGTGCCTTGTCTTGTCACACCACATGTCTCTGGTCAGCATCCTCCCTCACGCTGGCCGCCCACCTTCAATCCACATAACCGTTGAACCCATATGCAGCAGACATACATATGTTATTTTGCGGGTTGGCATCAAGCCTCCCGGCCTTGCCTCCTCCCCCAAAAATACTTACCACACCACTTTGTTAAAGCGTTGGCAATAAAAGGAAGGCCGTTGGATTTTATTGATACAAAACATGGTTATAGGTAAATAATCAATATGGTTGATCATAATAAATCATCCTTTTGGGCACCGGGTACAGAGATGACCACCTCTGGCCCGTGCCGCCTTGCCACCACAGGCCAGCCTGCTGCTGACTAACTGCCTAGGCATCCAGGGTCTCCAGGGTGAACTGCACCCATATATTCTCCTGGGAGGGTGAGGTATTAATAAACTCACCCCCTTGCCTTCCATGTACTAGATCCTGCAGGCAGCCTCTTACATGCAGTTAGATGGCCTCTCCTTGGTGAGGCCCTGCGGCAAACGAGTCTTGTCTGCACGACCACCGCCCTAATCCACACCCCCCCCCGCCCTATCAAAGGCAGTTCGCACCGGGGTACTTGCGCTGGCAAGTGGAGCTGTCGGGGAGCGATAAAGGCCAAGAGGTGCCAAAGACCATGTACACTTCAAAGTGGTCTCTAGAGCATGAGTTGTTGTTCCCATGTCTACCTCCAGACCCCGTGTCTCCTGCCAAGCATCCCCCTCACGCTGGACGCCCCCCTGCAAACCGCATAATGCCACGACTTAAACACGTCATTCATTCACAAACACACCCCTGTTTCGAATTCTTTATAACCCACTTCATATTTCTAATGAGCACTTCTTTGCGCTTTGCTAGTCAACCCGTGAAGGTGCTGGCTATCTGCTCTTCGTCTCTGTGAACTTCCGTGACCACTTCGAGGAAACTCCTCAGTTTGCAACCTGTGAACTGCTCCCTGTTCTACGACAAGAAACTACTCTGATCCCTGCATCTAACTGTTTGTTCGTCAAGGTAAGGCCATGTACCATAATCATTTTGCGTCCAATTTCTTTTCGTTCAAGACAGTACATGCAAGGAACTAGTCACATGTTCTGAGTTTACATTGGTATTCATAGAGAATTGTTGATCTTTACTTTTCAGAACTTTCCACAATGCCTGCCTGTTCCATTGGCGGTTGCCCTTCGAAGACCCATAATAAATCTGAAGGTACTATAATGCATGTTTTCCCTAAGACAATAGATCAGATAAGAGAATGGGTCCGATATTGCGGATATCCACCGTCTGAGCTTGAAAGTAGAGTCCTAGAAGTCTTTGCGGACAAGAGGGGTGATCGATACCGCATCTGCAGCAGGCACTTTACCTCTGACATGTACTCCACATCATTGCTAATAAAGAAGAACACACCGCGAGCGAGGCGAAAATTGCTCTCAACCGCTATTCCCACTCTATTCGTCCACATCCCTCCACTGGTGAGTCAAGTTTACGTATTTATCTCTCGGCCTTGCGGTAGTATGTAGCATTAGCTAACAATAATTTCCCCATTTATGTATCCACTCAATATGAAGGCGGAAGATTCTCCATCCGTGTCGTTATTGCAGTCATCAGCCACTTCAAGCGCCTATCGGGTAATCTTACTTGGCTATTCTGCCACTGACTTGTTTTAGGCATGTAAATCAATAGTTTTAATTTATCGTGTAATTATTTTACCTAATGGTACACCCTTGTACTCGTCCTCTAGTCTTTGTTTTCAGTTATAATTATTGTTATCCAAAATAATTCAAGTACTGTCTTTCAGGGAGATGCTGAGGAGTCCAACGTATTGACGACTACCGTTGATGTCACTCAGATGCTCGAGGTACGTTTCAGGACAGTTCCATCGATGGAGATCATCAGATCTTGCATTCTTGTAGCGTGATTGTTACACACAATGTTTCTTTCGTTTTTAGCCATTGATATGTCCTTCTGTCGTCGCCCTCCTATGTGTCTTCTTTTTTCAATATTGTGTTCATTACTAATGAAAGTCCTATGTTTCAGGGAGTCGATGGAGCATTAGTCCAAGAAGAAGGGGGAGCGTGCAGTTACGGGTCGGCGCAACAGCTTGCAGAAGTGTGCACCGCAGTTACATCGTCCCTTGATGTTCTTATGCATTTCGAGGTATGGATACTGACAGTTCAATCAAGCGAAATCATATGACGTGATTACATCCGCTATACTTCCTTCTTTATTAACGCAAGTACTATGTTTCAGGGAGATGACGGAGCTTCTTCTACAAGAACATCACCCCTAGTAGTTGATGCAGATCTCTGGGTGGTGACACTTCCAACGATCGAGCAAATCGAATCATATTGACATATCCATTATTTATTTTAGACAACTGATCATTTGTGCAGGTCTATTTAGATGAGCCGTTCACGCCTGCACAAAGTTTCTGTTCTTTTTATCAAAATATAAAACCATACTAATGCAATTACTGTGTTTCAGGGAGTCACTGAAGCATCATCTTCAATAATATCATCAATGGAAGTCTATGAGGAGCCCGAGGTATGGATCTTGGCAGTTCCATCTAACTAGATCAACAATGCGTGAATAATTGTCGTTTGAATGTTCTACACAAAGCGTTCATTCGTGTTTTGCTATTGAGATGTACGTGGGTATTGGTCCCCAAGTACATTTTGTGTTTTCGATATTATTATACATACTAATGAAAGTTCTATGTTTCAGGGAGTCGATGGAGCGTCAGTGCGTGATGGATGTGCTTATCGGAAAACATAGTCGTTGCAGCGCAAGAGGAAGTGGAGACATGCACACACGAGTCGGAGCAACAGCGTCCTGATGTTGAAGTTCGAGGCAAGAAAGTTTCAAAGAAAAGAAAGCAAAAGAAGGTTAGTGTCCTGGTCACTATATTATGTTGTTTTTCACTGTTAATAGTTCAATACTGTAAGTTGTGTTTAAACTGAACATCCCTTTTCCAATCTGTCCTCTAGTTGCGAGTGGGTGTACGAACTAGATCTACACAGACAGTGAAGCGAACGAGAGATGTTGCTTGTCAAACCTTTTGGCAGGGACTTGAGACTGGAGATGCATCGTGCCAATGGGAAGAATATGAAGTGATTGACAACGGAGCTATACCACCACCAGCCATTGATAGTGAATGTCCTCCTGGTAGTTCGGATGCAGTCGGAGATCAATTCACAGAATCCACACCCGCAAAAACTAAGACCGCGAGAAAGTTGAAGAAATTGTTGTATTCACCCATCTCCGGAGAAGGAACAGATGTTGCAATGGAAGAGAATGAAGTGGACGACAATGAAACACCATCAATATCACTGAACATAGCGGAAGACGATATCAGAGATTCTACCTTTCATGTGAGTGACATGTCCTCAACGTTACAGGCCGAACCAGCTGGGATGCAGAGTGACAGTATAAGGAAAGAGGCCAAATTCATTGTATTCGATAGTTGTTTGATTGATATTATTATTCGGATGAAATGTGGGCATTCGGTTGGTGGGGAAGTATGTGGGGAGCCATTCATTAATGTGACTCGTGCAATTCGAGGCACTAACCTTAAAATACATGCCACCTGTACAAAATATCATCCTTTCTCATGGTCTGCACAACCTATGCTGGGACAACTGCCAGCAGGCAATCTACTTTGTGCAGCGGCTGCACTTTTTAGTGGTTCAAGTTTTAAAAAATTAGAGTCTTTCTTTCAGTTTGTGGGAATCCATTTCATTGCGAAAACTCAGTTCTACAAATACCAAACCGATTATCTATTTCCAGCCATTAGCGAAGCTTGGAGAATGGGAAAAATGTCTATTGATAGTACATTCGCGGGCAAACGGTTCAGGCTAGCCGGTGATGGACAGTGCGACAGCCCAGGATTTTCAGCCAAGTACTGCACCTACCACTTTCAGGACATGGAAAGTAAGAAAATTGTGAGTTCGGTGGTCGTGCAGGTGTCACAAAGTACATCCTCAGTGGCCATGGAGAAAGTTGGCTTTGTAGCATCATTGCAAGAACTACAATCGCGGGGAATGGTGATCGACCTGATAGCCACGGACAGACACGTTTCAATTGCCAAGACAATGAGAGAACAGTACAAAAATATAAATCACCAATTTGACGTTTGGCATCTTGCAAAAACAATCAATAAAAAATTGTCGGCTGCAGGTAAAAAAAAAGAATTGCAAGGTATTTCACAGTGGTCCAAGTCAATCAGCAACCATCTTTGGTGGAGCTCAAAAACATGTGGAGGGTCGTTGGAAATTCTACTGGAAAAATGGCGGTCAGTAATGCCACACTGTACAAACGTTCACCGATGCAACACGAACCAACATTTCCACAATTGTGAACATGGCCATTTGTCCACAGAGGAGGCACGGAAGAAGAAGTGGTTGATTCCTTCATCACCCACTCACAAAGCCATTGAAAAGATTGTATTTGATAAAACTATAACAAAAGCTTTGAGGGGACTCACGGAATTCTGCCACACAGGAGATTTGGAGGTGTTCCACAATATGTGCCTAAAGTACAGGCCAAAACGATTGCATTTTGGCATGGAGGGCATGATAAATCGGACTCTTTTAGCGGTCTTGGCACATAACCATAATGTTGGCCGTCAACAAAGTAGGACGACCGGAACTTTAGGGACGCTTCGCTACAATAAGGCCTTCACTAAAAGAAGTAAACAATGGGTGATCAAACCAGTGTTTGAGGATATGCAATATGAGTTTATCGAGAAACTTATTGTTGACGTCCTAGATAGGCACATAAATGGAGTTGTGAACGAACCTGTGCAGGGGACAACTGCATTGCCACCCAACATTGCCTCTGTTCCATGTCCACCTAAAGAAGAACTCATTGAGAAATACACATCACGGTTTAAATGATTGTAATTTGATTGTCTGTTCTCTCAAGCCTCCTCATGTCGCAGGCCCATTGAATATGTGTATCTATACAACCTTGTTCATTTGCGCATTAAATTAAACCAAACAGTAATATAAATCATTTTTCAAAAAATATAGAATGTCTCCGTATTTATGGTTCTGTGGGGCTGCAAAGCACGCAGACAAAATGCAAAGATGGAGTGTAAATTTCAAGTCCTGTGAGATGGCCTTACACTAAATGTAGCTAACTAGGAATGTGTGCTCGTTCAAAGTGAAGGTCAGCTGCTTTGATTTTTTCTCGGGTGCCAGAATGGCCCACGACTCAGTATAAGGTTCTATTGTTATTTGACCTTGACAGGCCGGGACCACGTAAGAAACGATAATGAATATAATTTCAGAAACGAAAGCCATTTCATGTTCGTTCATTAGAAGAAATAACGTCGGCATAGAAGGAGTGGTATTTTGGGGCTGCCCTACGCACAGACACAATGGAAAATGCAAATATAATGTAAGTAACTCTTTAGATGAGTTTATACCGCAATTTAATTACTATACAGTAGCTTTAAAGACGGGTTAAGTTGTACTTGTTCGTTCTATGTGGCATATTGTTTTGTACCGCGCACTATCTTGGGGAGAACCGTCTCCTTTTACGGAAGCACCTCAAAACCTTCCTCTTTGCTTCTGCTTTCTCTCTCCCTCTCCCCTGCTACAACTGGTCCACTGTCTGCGATCTCGGTCCTGGGCCCTTCCACTCTCCACCTGCACTCCCTGTCAACCCCTGCACTGGGGGACTGTCTCAGTATCCAACAGCCCCCCCTTGACGTTTAAAACCCAGTTGCACTGTCCTAGCTATGAAATAATTTCCCGACCTAATATATAAAATGAATAATTTTAATAAAGATCTGATGGTGAGACTAATTTCATTTTTTATGTTTTTCAAACAGGTACTTCATCCATTATTGTCTGTGTCACGAGTACCAGACACCGGCGGATGGGTTTTTCAACCGCCAGTTGCTTCTCCGCGTGAACAACGTTAGCACCCTGACCATTTTGTGGGACGATCGCCAAGTACAAGTATGCCCTTACGCGGTACTAACTGCTAGATGCAACATACAGACCGCTGTGGTGGCCAAGTGCCTCGTTCTTGGAACAGCCATGCGATTATCAGTGCGACCAAAGAGCTTATTTTATCGTAAACCAACACCCTGTGTACTGCACACGAACATCGCTTGCCTCAAGACGAACTATTTTGGATCGAGAGCAAATAAAAATGCAAATCGCTGAATATTCTCTAAAAATTTGATGTCCAATAAATGTACTTTGCCAAATGTACAATCTTGCAGTTTGCTTTTAAACCACAGTTTCATATTCCGAATTGTGGCGCTGTATTGTGAGATGATCTAAGACCCTGTGTACAGCAAAGGAACATCGCGTGCCTCAAAACGAACTTTTTCGAACGTGAGCAAATAAAAATGAAAATCGCTGAATATTCTCTAAACATTTGATGTCAAATAAATGTACTTTACCAAATTTACAATCTTGCGGTTTGATTTAAAAGTACAGTTTCATATTGCGAATTGTGGCGCGCTGTGTTGTGAGCTGATCTGTGTTGATTTCCGGGTTCTGTGTGGAGTCGCGTAGAAGACGCATGGGCGCGTTTGCCTACGCAGCACAGTCACGTCACGGATAGAGGCGGGGAATATGAATGTTTTGATAAAGTCTGTTTCAGGGGCGGGGGATTTGATTTAGTGCCGCAAAAGCAGGTGAGCCAGGTCGATGGGGGGAAATGATAGGATTATCAGAAAATGGCGGCTGATTTCGAGTGCGTTAATGGACGAAAAGTCGGGTATGGTCCATAGGAAAGTTTTCTACGATCTACCGATTTATGCTTAAAAACACATGGCCGAACCGTAGGGACAATAAAAAAAAAGTCCCGGAACTCTCCTTTAAGTGAGTTTTAAAAAGGTGTCTTGCTACATTGAAGAGAAAAATACATATTGGCGTGCTGCATTCGAGACTTTTTTCCAAAGCATTATTAGCCTGTACTATTTGTTTTTAAAAAAATCATGAAATCACCACTGTTACATTTGTGAGTCAACATTTATTTTGACAGGTTTGTGTGACAGGCTAGAACAAAATTAAACCTACACGTGTAATGTATGTCCTGTATTTGATGTGTGGGCTAGTACCCTGAATCTACCATTTAATATTGCTGCCTTGGCCAGGAAGCTGGTGGCTCAAAACTACGAAGTTCGATATTGCAGGGATGGCTAAAACACAGGGAGGAAAGAGCAAGCCAATGTGAAAAGGCAGTCCAAATAGAAGGAAAACTGATAATATGCAGAAATATTTTCCATACTTTTGAAATTACATACCTACAGTGGGGAAATCTGCTTCAACTGTCCAAACATTTCAAAATCTAAAACCTGCTGAGAATGTTGAAGTCTGTGCTCATAAGCAATCTGCATTTTCTACAGACAAATCTATCCCAGCGATTTGGACGGTCTCTACCAATGGGCTCCATTTTTAAATGACTTCAGAAAACCCACCTACAGTATTATTTTGCCATCTCTCTAACAAAGGGCTCAAAGTGTTATATGGAATGGATACAGACTGCGCCACTGTGCCTGGATGTATATGTAACACGATTTCAGCATGGACGCAGAACGATAATCGATTCAGCAGGTGTCGATGCACAAGGGAAGGAGGCCTCCCAACATATGCCTCTTACACAGATGACTAAGTCGAAGCAGGAGCACTGCTTGGCTGATCACTCTTCCCATGACCAACAAGGCAGCCGGCTAGCTATCGAAACAGAAATGTAATTGGAGATGGACTCTGAAATTTCAAGAGTTTACGGCTGCACGCATATCTGGTCTTATGGTCAAATGTGTAGGGAGTCTTCCTGAAATGCTCAGTGGCGAAATTAATAAATTAGGTTGCTACTTGCACACAGCTGTGGTGTGGCAGCTGCAGTTAGAGGGCTCATTTCTTGAATGAAGTCACTGTTATAATTTTCTATTAGCCCTCTCATGGTGTGCAACACTTGCGACTCCATTGCCAATAACATTAGGCATCTGTACGTATTACCGATGCGACTGCCCAAATATAATTAGTAAATTACTCATTCCATTAGTGACGCTGCACTAACTTTGGCATGATTTTACATAGTGGGTTCGTTTCAGGTCACTTCTTAAACTAATGTTGTACACCTCTGTAAAGCGCTGTGTTATGTATCTGTATTGGTGTATACCTCTCTAAAGTGTTACGTTGCTCCTCGAAGCTAGGTTCACGCTCAATAAATACAATAATAATAAAATAATAAATGACGTTTTACTATGCCTGGCTATCAGGTGCCATACAATATTTAAAGACAATTGCCACTCAAGAAAACATTAAATCTTTATAAAATACTCCGACCTCCCTACAACTTTTACTCAAATATTCTAAGGTCACAGGGTGGAGACAGTTCCTTTTCACGTTGGTTGTTAAAACTATAAAACAGTCACTAAATCCACAACACAGAGGTCGTAACTGACTGCATACATGTTGCAGGCAGGCAGTATTTGCATAGTACAGGCTTGATGAGTATATATCTCCATGGCCATCAAAGCCCGGCCAGTGGGAAGAGGGGCAATAGTAGGAGACCCCCTGAGCACAACAGCAGTGAGCCTCAAATTAGCCCTAAAAACATCAAATGTGGGGCTCAATTTCCATAAGGAAGGGGTAGAACGATACCATGTCAAAATAGGCTGATAAAAATGATTGCACCCGTCCTGCAACCTAGATTCTGTGGTGCCATCTTTTAATTGCGAGGAGGTGAACATCGATTTTGAACTAATGGGCATAGTCTAAAAGTGAGCCCAACTTCAGCATCTATAAAGACACTTGCATTTTATGTTATGGGTTGTAATTAAACAGGGCAGGCGCCTTATAACAAGGCACATCTAGGTGTCAAGAGTTTGCTAGAGCACCAACCACCATCACCTTAGTAGCATAAAGAGATTCAGTGAGCAGGGGGTACGCACTGACAGATCAGTGAAACCGTGCATTGTGGGTAGTTAGTGAATGATGGGACACCCTAGAGCTTGGGATAGTGGGCTGCCGAATGCTGAAGCAAAAGTGTGGTTGGGTGTAATGCAGTAGAACAACAATCAAAACAATAGTCATTGGTGGGGATGAGAGGTAAACAGAATTGAATGAGGAGACCAAGATCTAAGACTGCTGCAAAGAACCATCAGAAAACGATATGGCAGAGGCACCTAGAGGAGATAAGCATGCTCAGTAGGGATGTGGGCGGTCGCACCAAAAACAGTGTGTGCTGTTCTGGTGGGCCTTAACAATCGTGCATGAAAGATGAACAGGAGGTAAAATCATTGGTGTGGACAAGAATAGACAGAAATATAGTTCAATGACATCATACATTCCAAAAAGCAGCACACCTTCGAAAGAGGCCATTGCAATCATGCACAAAATCATGATAAAATCAACCTACTCAATTTCTAAACGGCCAGTTTGTGTTTGACGTGCTGCCCCATAGGTTTGTGAAAAATAAGATTCCAGAAGGGAAATAAACCGTTCTTAGCTATCAATTTAGATAGGGACAGAAAGGTGTACACTTGACAGATCTGTTGAGCAATTATTCAAACTGGTACTTTCCGTAGTGGGCTCAGAGTTATACCCACCAATGGACATGTGCATCAGTTTATGCAGCTCAGGTGCTAGGACCATGGTTGCATAAGCTGTTCTCTACTAAGGTGCTCCCATTGACAACGCTAGAGGTATCCGAGGAAAAACATTCAGGACAAAACAAGCAATAGTTTACTTTAAACGGCCGGCATTCAGCTGCTTGCAAAGATCCAGCAGTAGATAATATAAGGTTACACATATAATGTGCAAGCTTGTGAAAAATGACGTACCTGGTATGCCCGTGCAAGACAAGCTTGTATAGGCTGTCACTGTGTGAAATATGACACCTTAAACCTCAGTCTTATTTTGCCTATGGACTCAATTTAGCAGGGACTTTTTACAGTGACACATCAAAGGAAGCACAACACGTTCCAATACCTAAAATTCACCCTGCAAGGAGCTGAAAATCAAAACGGATGCACCGCACGCAGGTGGAGTCAGTGAAAGAGAAGATGGAGCCATCACAAGATAACCCACAATGATTTGGCATTGGTGCTGCGCCTTCTCACATAAGCGGGCAATGAGCACGACAACCATGCAGAGATGCAGTGAATTTCTTTAGTTACGTTATTTTCGAGATCAAAGATAAACATGCATTGCCAGACCTGAGAGGCCTCTATTCAGATAGGTGAGAATGTATTCACATTTATTTATTCATATTTTGAAAGGCACCAACTGAAAGTCACAGCCGCCCCAAAGCGCCGCTAAAAGGAGTTTAGGCACCTGATCTTTCACAGCCCTTTGAAACATTAGAATGAGAGAAGTGAAAGGAGTAGGCACGGGGAAGAGCAATATTATGAAATAAGTGTATAATAAACAAGAGCATAAAGATACTATTGGAAGGAAAAGGGCATGAAGAAAATAATGCGAGATTCATTGGAAGCAGGGAGGGAGCGGAAAGAATGAGCAAAGAGATGAAAAAGGAAGGACAGACAGAGGGGCAAAGGAAGTGGACAAGAAAGGCAAAACAGGCCCAGGGTGCAGGCAGCTCAAGGGTTATGTGGAAATTGCCTTTTTTTTTAAATTATATTCTTCGTGTATGGTGTATTACACACATTTCACGATCAGCATCATTCATACATACATAACATTGCCAATTAATACAATTACATGAAAAAATATAAAACATTTAAAAACTCGCAAGAAAGATAATACATTATCACCATTCTAAAAGTCACTAATTCACCTCTCCATCCCTAGCTATGGACATTTTTTTAAAGTGTTCTCCATTTAAATTCATAAATAGTTCTCCTAAAAATCTGAGGGGCACGAATGTCAAGTTACTATAGATCTTCCTTCTTGTAATGTTCCCAAAAAACAAAAGCCAGAACCCCAAATTAAACATAAACCTCCTTAAGTATAGCGGCCGCAACGCTATTGTTTCTGGGCACTTCAAAACCAAATGGGACACATTTTCCACTTTATTGGACGCCAAACATAGCCTACATACTTGGCCCTTCTCTGGGTATCCATCTCTTATTTCTATTATTTGGTTCGTGGGTATTAAGTTTAATAGAAACCTTAGAAACTGCTGACGTATCTTACGACACAAGAATTGTTTTTATATTATAATAGGGTGCAACCCTGTGACTTACACCCTCTCGAGCATATCCTCACTACAATTCTTAGGATTTTATCAAATTCAGGGACTTGTCCAAGTCAAGGTTTCAAGATTTATCTTTAAACGTATTAAGATTGGTAATCAACAAGTCACTCAATATATTTGCAGCCCACATGATTTTCTCAAAAATTCTATTATTATGAGAGGCAATCCTTTTTTGACAATTACCTCAAAAATATCCATATATAGAGAATCTCTAGGAGGATTCAATAATTTGGCAGAGATCTGGAGTGATCTCCATGATGCCATTGTGTGGAGAAGTCAAACCCAATTTGTGACATATTACTGCTATCAGCACACGGGGAAGAAGTAACAGTACCAAGTTCTATATACAGCCCTTTGTTTTTCCCAGAATTGGTCATTCCCATCCCAGGTTAAATGGCAACCCATATACTATTATCAGCAAAAAATGTTGTTCGTGTTACTTAATCAAAGGAATTAATGAACAGTGCATTGATCAGAAGCTGGACTGGCACGAGGAAAGACTGTATTCAGATAGGTAACCTCAGGATTTGAGCAGGAAACATTGGCCACAGCCCAAATTGGCACATTCGCATTTAGTGACTCATTAGCACTTCTCACTGTTATAGCATTGGGATCATATTGGGATCATTGAAGGATCGATTACGTTACTCACAGATTTTTGCATTTACCATAGCGCAATCAGACTCCTCTATTGCTGGTTGCTTACAACCAGCTGAATGCCCCATGTCTTTTTGAGTGCACACACCACCACAAGAGAGTGCTGCTTTAATAAGGGCTCTATTTAATTGACAGTTCACAAATTTCCGCGTGGCTGGTTTCTGAAGCAGAAATTATTATTTTTTTCTTTTTTTTTTTGACAAAGGGAATCTCCTTTGTTTCCTCTGCAAATTAGTTGGAACAAGCGGGGGATAACCCAAGCGAGAGATTACCACAGGCTTGCAATCTTCATGACACCCCTTAACAAAAATAGAGGTACTAGAGGGAGGAGGTTGATTCACCAGAGCAGTGCAGTTTACAATGGCTGGATTAGCACCCACTTTAGGTATAACAGAATGATGAATAAATACATGGGGGAATCAGGAGTTATCATGGTGGTGGAGGGAGTAATTACCGCCTCTACAGGAGGTATAATGGAGGTCAAGGTACCCTGGTTCTACAGTATCAAATGCAGATGTATGACCACTGGCAATGTTTCCAATATGATCCTTTTTATTATTAGTTAGCCTTTGCTGATGATTAAATAAGAAATACTTCATGGTACTGTGACTCTTAATGTTCTCAAATTTAAAAAGGACTGAGTGCCCTGGTGCCTGAGCATTGGGGCCCCGATTAGCTAGTTATCTGAACACTAAAAGGTATGACAGGTACTGAAGCACCACCACCCTGTCTGGCAATCCTTTCTCAGCATAGGCCTATTGGACCTCTCCAATTTACCCGTCTGTACCTGTTTGCACACCCATCGCTTATCCAAGCACCACCATGAAAGTAAAGACCAGGTCCATAACCCGCGCGTCAACTTGCACCAATGCGCCTTGTCCACCAGTTAATAAAACCAGCAGGGAAGCGCTACCAAACAACCATAGAATGGGCTTTAAGAAAGCGTCCAGAGATCCCAGATGCCCCCCTCGATGCCCCCAGACATTGCCCTCAACCCCGTCCGTTGTGATTATTCCAGCTGCCCGGGAAGAGAGGAATGAGATTAAAGACGCAGTGGAAGACATGTTAGCAGACACTATACCAGATGACTCATAGCAGCCCAGAGACGTACCAGAGACCTTGGTACTCCAACTCCTCAAGCGATCTTTTCCCTACACTCTCCCGAAGCCGAGAACTCAACCTTGCTTCCAAATACAGGAAGAGGCTCAGCTGCCCCAGTCTCCTCCCCACTAATCATATCAACTGCACTCAGTCTTTCATCCATCTCTCGTGAACCGGACCGTGGGCCTGTAAGACTGCACTGACAAAACAGACCCTCTGACAAATCAGTCCTGGAAGCACTAGAGAGATCCATAGACAGATATTACGCAGCAAACTGCATGACGTTAAAACCAATGCCAAAACGCAGGAGATGCACGAAGACCGCAAAGAGAACCAAAGAGAAGTGACGGTTACTGATTTAACAAATACCAAGGGAAGTCCTTTGTCCCAACTTGCAAACTACTAGGCACTGTGTCAGCCATGGGCCCAAAACAGAACACCAATAAAAGAAGGTGTGAAGGATGCGAAATAATAAATTACAAACCAGCAGTCCCTTTTATCAGGGATCTAATCACTGATCCTATGGCCAGCACAGACTGTGCAGAGGGGTGTAATGATAATAAACGAGAGTAATATAAAGGGGGTGGAGGAGGAGAGATTGGACATTTATTTGAACATACAAAGGAAACTCTCCGACCAAACACTACTCTCGATGACAACCAAATCTACCAGGACCCCACTGCG
Source organism: Ambystoma mexicanum (assembly GCF_040938575.1). Classification (NCBI taxonomy): domain Eukaryota; kingdom Metazoa; phylum Chordata; class Amphibia; order Caudata; family Ambystomatidae; genus Ambystoma; species Ambystoma mexicanum. The sequence continues at coordinate 929,846,364 of NC_090924.1, forward strand.
AAGGCTGAGCGAATACAAATCAGAAACCTTTGTACCCAACGCGTGCAATCTCCCGATTTTCGGGAGATTAACAAAGGCAATACATACAACATCAGTGAAGGTCAAGAAATCGAGCATGACGACGGAGGACCAGGAATATTGGAGCTTTGTCTGAATGACATCAATCTACCAGTAGATGACATTAAGGATGAGCTCCACAAGATGCAAGTCCAACACATCAAGGATGAACAGCGTGTGGATAAATGCATCGAGATCATCCTTAAATTCATGAGGGGTGGCGCTCCACAGCCACTAAAGGACATTAGTAAACCTGCAATGGCAGAAATGGGGACACAAAGTGCGAAGTAAAAACATGTGCATCAACTCCCTCTGAGGAGTACAGATCAGAAGGTATTATCATGCCCCATGGAGATGGTCCCTCTCACTCGATTGATCCAATCTCCGGGGGTCCTCTAGGAGCTGCCCCTTATGTGCCTCCAGTGAGGAGGTCAACACATCCCTACAGCCACAACAGACCAGGCAACAACTAACATCACACAAAAAAGTGAAGAATTGTCTAAATGACCCTCTACCTGTTGTATCTTAGATTATGTTGTAATCTGTCTTTGTAGTGAGTCATTACAATGTAATGTATATGGAGTGGATGCACGCGCCTACAGAAGTGCATTGTGTGATTTGGGTGACATGCGTTAGTTCTATTGGAGTCAGTTGGTGAGTGCCCGCCGGGTGGGAAGCCGGTGTCTGCTCTCCTGTATGTCATCTTGTAATCGGAGACATTAAAGGCTTGAGAAGAACTTACCTTGAGTCCGGACCTACTTTATTACACTGGCAACGAGGATCGGGGCTGCTGCTGCTGAGGGGGCAGCACAACTGGAGAAGACACTGCCCTCCAGGTCTTTTCCCACCCGGCAGGGCTTGTCCAGTCTATCCAGCCGTTGCTGTCGACTTGGCTGGTGGTTGCAGCAGAGCCCAATGCGCAACCTGGGGTCTCTGGTGGTCTGCAGCAGGGGCGGGTGTACAGTGCCCCCTGGGTCCGGAGCCGGATGGTCCCGTCTGACAAGAGGATTTCGGCGATCGTAGCGGGGAAGTTTAAGTCCCTGGGTCCGACGCCAGAGAGCGCCTGTTCGGGGCTCTGGGGCGCTCTGGTTTCGGGACAGACCTGTCAGTTGATGCGGCCTATCGAGAGCTTCTAAGGAGTTTCCAAGGAGCTTTGTGGTCAGCAGTAAGGGGTGATCTACGGAACCTTTCAGTAACGAACTACAGCCCCTGCGGCCCGTAGGTGGCGCGGTGGTGTGCAGCTGCCAGTAGGAGCTGCGTAACAGTGGGATCTTCCGCCTGGTGTGTTTTGAAGCTTTCGTTTCTCGTCAGGGTGCTAACTTCCCCTGCAGGTGGCGCTGTGGTGTGCGGCCATCGGGGGTCTTGAGCATTCCTGGTGCTCGTTCCATGGTATTTGGAGTGCCTTCATTTTTTTTTGGTTGGTGATCGGCCTCCCTGCGAGTTTCCATGGCTGTGAACCTCCAGAAGGGTCCGTATTCGTCTGAGCAGCACGGCGTCATGGATACATCGGATTTTCCTGCGGTCACCATGGTTGACGAGGAGCGCACATCCCCGAGGATGTTTGGCAATGGCTCCAAGGAAAATCACACAGAGTGTTCAGGCTGTACAAGTAAACAGATGGAGCCAAGGCGTGATGTTGAGGGGGAATGTTCAGGTGATACCAATGAACAGAATGTACCTCGTTCGGGTGTTGCCATGGAGGAGGCTCCGGATTTTCATCACGCCTCCCGGAAGAGGCGTGCAGAACTGGACGGCGGCGACAGGTTCTTTATGCATCCTAAAAGGTGTTGTGAACATGGATGCGTCTTATGTAGTTTTGAAGAGTGTGACGATGGAGAATTCTGCCAGAGGTGTGTTTCCTTTCTTGACATCCTAGAGGGTTTCGATCCGGATTTGCATGACTTTTACGTCAGGTTGAAGGATCTCTCTTTGGGGGAAGATTGATTTATTCGTGATGTTGAGGCCAGTGTGAGAGTGTGTGCGAGTGGTAGTGTTGTGGCCTCTGTTGTGTCATTGTATGAGCCGTTAGGTATGTATACTGTACTAGGTGTGTGTGGTACGTGTAGTGGCCCTGTGTTGTGTGCATTTTTGCTTTAAGGGCAATGTGAACTAGCATGTATATATCTGCTCTGCCCCAAATATGTGACATTAACATTGTTTAACATGTAACGTTATTTTACTTTTATAGGTGCGCTGTTATTGCATTTTGTTTAAGTTGTTGGGAAGGGTCGGACTCAGGGCTGACATGGGGTCCTTTTTGTTATGGGTCGGACTCTAGGGTTTTGTGATTTTGAAAATGCTACAGTTTTCAGTTTATGAACGGTTTCTTCAGGTCAAGGACTGAGGCCTGAACTGTTATGAAAATCAATTGAGTCATGGAATGCTCCAAGAATTGAACAGTTTTGTTGCGTATGAATTCGTGTGTTTGCGAACATTGTCAGTGTGATATGCTGAGTGTACGTGTTCCTGGGTCTGCGGAACACGTGTTTCTTTTTGAGTCCTGTGCGGGGTGAGTGTCTCTGGGCGAGTACTCCTTTCCTCATCAGTGCCGGGCAGCTCCATGGTTCTTGGTGTAGAGTTTTAATAGCATCAAGATTGGGTCATAGCAGGTTGGACTTTCTTTTGTGCAGTGCCATGTTGTCTGCAGTGTTTTCTGTTTCAATTGTTGGATTAGCGATTGCCTCAGGTTATTTTGCGTCATAGATGGCCGGGTGGATCTATGGGGGGAGACTGGTTATCAGTTTTTTTCTTGTGCATGGTGATTTCTTTTGTTTTATGAGCAGTTTCACCTTATGTTTTACATATAGATGGCCGGGTGGGTCTATTTGGTTTCTGTGTAAGTTACTTAGTCGTGTTTAGCAATGGATGGCCTTTTGGGTCTGTCTGGTTGTTTAGCTATTTCACTTTCTCTTGTTACCACAAAGATGGCCGGGTGGGTCTATTTGGATGTTGGTGATTTCGTGTCCTCCATGGCGTCTGGGGTACCGGCAGGGCCCTGGATGTTGTTTGGTGGATTTGAGATTCATTACTTTTATGTCTATTTAGGTGTACATGTTTCGCTTGGGTGGTTTTGCAACGGTGGAGTGATGGCGTTAGCTTGTGTTGGAGGTAATGGGTCTGGGTTTTGTTTTGCGCCATGTGCATTTATTCCCCATCTTAGTGAGGGTTGGTGATGTGGTGGTTTCTTACCTGTTGGGTTAGGTTTGTTTCCTGGTGAAGAGGGACGTGTGTGTAGTGCTTGTTGTTTGGGATTATGGATGGCCGGGAGGGTCCATGTTCCTGTGGGTTGTGCTCTGGCGTGGCAGGCTGGAGGTCCTGGGGTGGCAGCCTGGGGCAATAGGTGATTAGTGCACGGATGGCTAGGAGCGTTAGTTTGGTGTTGAGTGTCAGGTGTGGTAGGCCTGTTCTCCGAGGGGCAGCTCGGGGTGGGTTCGTGTAGGGGTTGGTCTCCTCGTAGGTGTCCATGGGTGTAGGCGTAGTATCATGGGTGTGCTGAGCTGGTGTTTGGTTGGGGGCTGTGTTGGCGTTTTAGATGGGTTTTGGTTTTGCGGATGTGTAAGGTATGTGCTGCACATTGATATGTTGCATATTACATACATTTAGTTGCGTTGTTCTTGAGACAGCGAGTTTGTATGGTAGTTGCCGGAGGGTTACCATCTGGTTGAGCTTCTCATGTTTTGACATGGCTTCCTTTTCCATCATTTCTCGTATGGTGTGTATTCCTGGGCAGCAACTGTTTTGCGGGGTTTTGGAGTTCTCAGGGTTATATGGAGTGCTTATCGTGGTGGCCACACGGTGCATTCTATAGTTGGTTGGCTTTGTCGTCCTTGAATCTTGATTAATCAAAGTGGGGAGAAGTGTTGTAATCCGTCTTTGTAGTGAGTCATTACAATGGAATGTATATGAAGTGGATGCACGCGCCTACAGAAGTGCATTGTATGATTTGGGTGACGTGCGTTAGTTCTATTGGAGTCAGTTAGTGAGTGCCCTCCGGGTGGGAAGCCGGTGTCTGCTCTCCTGTATGTCATCTTGTAATCAGAGACATTAAAGGTTTGAGAAGAACTTACCTTGAGTCCGGACCTACTTTATTACACATTACCACATCAAACAACAAGAACTGCAAGGAGACCACAAATTCTTTTGGAAATCAAAGAGAACATGGGAAAATCACCTCATACAGGCTTGAACGAGACAACTGAGAGCAGAAGCAATGACCTTGTGATCAAGACCAGTGAACGCTATGGGGATGACCCTTTGGCTGGTTGGAGAGAAGGAAATATCTGCTGCAATAAGAGCCGGAACCATGGAAACAAGAACTCTTACAAGAGAGCATTAGCAAAAGTAATATCAGAGACCCTGGGCATTAAGGACTTAACCCTTAACATTTTTTCAGCCACACAGATTTTATCGGACTGCATATTCCTTGGCAGTTGTAATGTCAGATTTGGGATGGTAAACCAGCATCAACGAGGCGCAATATTGAACTGTGCGGATGAACTAGCACTTAGAGGTGTGGGTCTACCGGGATATACAACACTTCATGTGCCACTTGCACGATACCTGGCTTATGCCGCTCTGTGTCATCACGGCAACGCACCAGTCATCTACGCAGACATACCAGCCTGCACAGGTGAGAAGGGATGGTCACTCTCGGCCAGACAAAAAGCAATGGATGTGACCCAGGCTGCCCTATAAAGTGTATTGGCAAACTCACCACAATGCATGTTAACATCCAGAGCAAAAGATGCTGTGTATGAATGAGTGCATGGCACATGTGCCTCCGCCTGGATCCTAAACACAGGAAATGCCCAATGCATTCCCTGAGCATTGTCTCCTGGAACATAGCGGGCCTCAAGACAAAGCCAAGGGATCCTAATTTCATGATCTTCTTAGAAGGCAAGAACATCTTGTTACTTCAGGAGACATGGGCTCTGAATACAATACATCTGGCGGGCATCAATGTGTACTCAGCCGAGGCAATAGAGTCCTCTCGCGGCAGGAGCCATGGGAGGTCTTGCAATATGCTTGGAGCACTCGTTTCAATTGAAAGAACATTGATTGCTGCACACCTCACCGACCCTACTGACAATAGATGTAATACTAGCATTTGTTAACAAATGGTGCATGGCCAATTTCTACAACGCAGTTGGTGATAGCAGCACTCGAATACCACTCCCAGCCTTACTAGAGTTATAGGACGACGTCGTGAACTACAAAAGGTTGCTTACCAAAAGTTAGATTTCTGTTAGGTGGTGACTTTAATTTAAAAATTGGAAATTATACAGGCATCATTGATAATATGATAGACAAGGATTTTGCATTTAACATCTATCCACCATCTCTGATAGAGGCCACCACAGACACCTTGGGAAGGGAACTCGTGGATGTGTTGATTAGATTGGGATTCAGAGCAGTAAACGGAAGCTCTCAGCCGACACTCCAGGCAAACATTCTTTTGTGAACAAGAAATACTGCTCAATAATTCACAGAGTAGGAGATTGGCATTGGATCAAACATTTCCAAGTAGTCCCTAGGGTCGAAAGTGATCATGACATCATGGTGTGCTAACAAGGGATCAACCGTTAAGACAGTATTCCCTGAGGCCACTATCTATAAGACTCTGAGATGGAATATGAAAGATCCCCAATACTTAAACATCTAAGGACATGTATACATCCATAGATAAATTAGCACAATGCCCAAATCCATAGGCACTCACTGCGACCATATGCTAAGCCTGGGCAGACATAGTAACCTGCATATCCCATGAATTTAAGAAGCTTGCTGTGACCTGGAAGAGCGGCTGGGAAAAGACGGCATGGTACAGTAATGAATACGCACTAGCAAAAAGAGCACTCCTAAAAGCATTAAGGCGCAAAGATAGTTCCTGCACAGATATCATCGAAGCAAGGTCACTATACAAACATAGGCTAAAGTTCAGAAAGTTAGAACACGTGGAAGTTGCCTGGCATAAACTAGAAAAGGCCACCTTATCGGGCAACACAAGGGACTTTTGGAAAATTATTTCCGATGGTCTACGCCCCAAGAATACACTAGCAAAGCGGCGTACTGACATGGATGAAGCAAAGTGTATTAAACATTTTTCGGCACTATCTTCAACTCACGACATTAACAAATTGGATGACATAAAAACCAAGCGACTCCCTAGAATAGATGTAGTGCAGGCCGAGATCTGGTGGCATCCTTGAATGAGGTAGCGACAGCCCTCGCTGAATTTGCAAACGACAGGGTGGCAGGACCGGATTCTATTCCAATTAAGTTCTTCAAGAATGAAAACGTGATTTGGATACCAGTCGCCACCCTAGCATTCAATAAAATGCTCCAGTTAAAGATCTTCCCAGACTCATGGAAAGAGGCGGTCATTGTTCCGATCTTTAAAAAAGGAGACTGAACTGACCAAGCCTGCTACCGCTTAATCTCAAATATCGACACATCAGCGAAGTGGTTTGGGCGTCTGATGCATCAAGAAATCATGGCTTGGGTAACTGAGCACTGAGTCCTCTTGGAGTACCAATATGGCTTCCGAGAGGGCACTGGAACAGTTGACCAAATTGTAAACCTGGGCTTGGTTCTGGATAAATATGTGCATGCCAATAAAGCCACAATGCCAGGCGAGATGTTAAATATCTTAGTCCATATGCACAGTAACCTGACGGCAAAGGTACGATAGGGAAATCAAAGCCAAGAAACGCAAGCATTCAAGATCTCCCGTGAAGTGTGAAAGGGTTGTGTCGTGGCCTCATTAATTTTCAATCTCCATATAAACTCACTACCAAATATCCTAGCTGACTTGTTGAGCGATGTCCCAAAGATAGCTAAACAAAGGGCGTGTGTTCACTGGTGAAAGGGTGCCCTCTTTACTAACACATCGCACTGTGAGGAGAAACTGTCCTAGCTGTGAGAGTGTCAAAAATTATTTGTTGCATTTCCTATTTTTATGTCCCACCCTAACAAATATAAGAAAGATTTTTATAATCCCAGCACTAAGAACCTCCAACATCAGACATGTGCAATTAGCACTTTTATTATCAGCCCCAGATTTGCCGACGACCCATAAAGTGTATTTGTATACAGAATGTGCACTTCTGTTACGTCAGCAATTTTTATGTACCGATACATGTTTCTAGTATTCATTCGTGGATTAAATGATTTTGACTGTATTTAAACGTTTTTATTTTAACATTTTAATTGTCTGTTCTTTGATGGGTTTTTTTATTTCTGAATAAAGATTTTATCACTCACTCGTTTCGTTTCATGACATTTTTTAAAATTGTAGATCTTTTTTATGATTATTGATGAAATCGAAACTGATGAAATGGTTGCTCTGTGTGTACTGTATGTGTATATGTTTTAATTGCGAATTTCCCTGGGATTGATGTGTTTTATTGGTTTTCTAATTGTTAATGGTTATTCAAAACCATATAGCCATAAATAAATGATATGTAAATCCCAGAGAGCCATAATTTGATTCCATTTTTTCCCTTGATAGCTTACGTTTTCCTAGTCAGATGAATTCTCCCTTTTGTTGTGATCTTTATAATACCACGAAGAATCAAAGCCTGGAAGTGATGTATCTGTACTGGGGGGATAATACCAGCGAAATAGAAGTTTCAAGGCACACTTGTTGTTGGTCACGCATCCGGAGGAAGAGTGTCCCCTGAACCAAATGTCTAACCACTCTTGATCTTCCAGTCAGGGGAACAGGTCTGCCTCCCAACGGTTTATGTAGTCCGGGCGAGAGGTCAGGCGGTTTGCCCTCAGACGTCTATACAGTTTAGAGACCCCGCCTGTCCCCAGACCCTCCGAGGCTGTTAATTCAAGGGGGCACAACGTTCGTGTAGCCTTTTGCCTTATTTCTGGGTGTGTGTGGTCCAATGGCGTAACTGAACATATGAGAACCTGTCTGTTTCCTGTCTGTTTCCAAAAGGTGGAATGCCTTTTTGCATGCCTTGAATGAGCAAGGTTAGCCTTGGTCGAATAGCTGCGTTTGAGTTTGCCGACAACCCCGCCTCCAGTTCCCAAAAGCTTCCGATTGCATCCCTGGCAAGAAGGCCGGGTTGTCTAATACTGGAGATAATTGGCCTATGCCTCTATGGCTCTTTTTCCATTTTAGTGCCTTGTCCCATGCCTTCAAAGTGACCTTTGTTGACAAACGCTATTGTGCCATTGTTTCTGCATCGCATAGGGAATAAAGGGTAGAAAACGAAGGGCGAGAGAGAATTTAGACTGTTCGATCTCAACCCAGTTCGGGGGTGGAGAAGTGGACATCAGCAAGTGCGATATCTGTGCCGCCTCCGCATATTTGCATAGGTCGGGAGCCCCAATCCCCCCAACCTGGCACCGCCCATAATCACCTTCTTTGTGATCCTCGATTTCTTACCTCACCATATGAACCAAGAGTTTATGTTGGCGGTGGTCAATTAATGCTGTCAGGATTTCAACCAGGAGGGATGAACAAAGGTAAAGGAGGTGCCCACAAAGGGGGTTGGGGGCTCAGTAGGTTTCAGCTGTCATCCAACATAAGGTACATTTTGATATCCTGCTCCAACCGGGGTTTTAACCCGTGAACTCCAAAATTTTCGGGCTGCCAAAAACCTTTGGCAAAACACCCCAAGGGGCTTTAGGCGACATCCTCCTCGAGGTTAGGAATGGGCCGCGTGATGCCCATCTTAAGCAATGCATTATCCGTTTTTCCCATGGTGCCGATTGCTGGAACTTTAGATGCCGAGAAAGGATTAGTACATCTTCAGCAGACATGTGATTCTAGATCAGGTGTGAGAGCAACGTTTTCCTGAGTTTGAACATTTGACCAGGTGGAACGTCGTGTTTTTGGTTGGAGGCCCTCAGCTCCCACAAGAGTGCCCGAAGTGGAGCCATCCCTCTTGTCTGTGAAAGAGGCGTTTAAGATCCCCCTCGGCATCCTCCAGGCATGAAATCGACCGAGATACCCCCTTAAATGTGAACTGCACAGAGATGAGAAACGGATCGACGTGATTTTTCCGTCATGGAAAAGTCAGCGACGGAAATGTTTGCATGGGAACATCCAACAGAAAACCATACATACATACATACATACAACCCCACCCACACCCCCAACAACATACCCCCACCACCCTACTTACCTTTCCTTCCTTCGCACTGTGTCCCTGCAGCGCCGGTTCCCTTTCACTTCTGTGATCGGGACCCGGCGCCGCAGGGTCCTTTTTTTATTTTTCCTTTTTTTTTGGGCAGCTGCAGGGGTGTATAGTATAGTGAGCAGCCCATGGCTTTTTTCTTTTCTTCTTCTTTTGGCAGGGGGAAAGGGAGGGGTGTCCCCCGCAATCCCCGCTCACTGAAGTGATGCGGGGGACAACCCCCCAGCCCCATACCGACCCCACAGAAACACCTGAACAGAAATGTGAACCTCATCTCCCCAATCAAAGAATACGCTGGCTACTCCTACAGAATCAAATAACATTTAAAATAGACTGCATCACCATCAAGGCAATATCTACAGTAACATCCTACCACGCCAAGGAACTCGAGAACCAAGTAGCCAAAACACATCAGGCATAGCTAGAAACCCAAGGGCTAAAAGGAAGAAAAAGCATTCTCCTGGTGGGCACCACAGAATCTGAAACAATCTACCAATCAGCATCAAACAGGCCCCCACACTCATGCACTTTGAGAGGGAACTAAAATCACTACTCTTCAATCTGCGCCTGGCCAGAGCAGTACTCTGTACCCATCAAATTCCTCTAAATGATACCCTTGCGCATAGGAGTTTTACAGCACGGCATTCCTTTCTACTGAGGTTTGCATTTGATACTTTTCTATGCACGTAGCACAAGAGGTGGGTTTAGAGCCATTACAAATTGCCTAAACAATCATTTTGTGCTCTTCCTCAAAATGTTAATTTGACCAGTCATATATTCGTTAGGCCATCTCAGGCGGTATTTCAGAGATTCAGAGATGTATACAAACATATTTCTCTTCTTCAGATATTGGCATCAATTTCCATATGCCTGGAAGCCACAATCTACATACAGTATGCCTGGGATTTTAAGACAGCAAGGAGTTCTCCACTTGGAGGGCCCTAGACCTGTATGTGGCAAACATGTACTTTTATACAAAAAGTACTTTAGGTTGGCAACCACATACATAAAAAATTGTAATACATGTCTTATTGAGCTAGGGCTTTTTAAAAAAAATAAAAACTCTTTATTGCCATTTGCAATAAACCAACAGAAACAATGTTAACATCCCCTGAGTTCTATTGACACCTGTACCGAATATATATACAAATACAGCATGCAGAAATACGTGCAACATTTCAGAAGGCATAAAGTATACTGTGCAATTTTAATGGTCTTCTCTTCACTGTATAGTCTCTTTTTAGTTCAAATGAAAGATTTCTGGAACAGCAGGAAGTCCATTAATTCTCTTTTAGACGTAGGAAATATCAATTTTGTTCCAGACTATTTTTGATTCTTTGTCCTTGGCAGCCGATATGGTCAGCATACGTGGAACTTCTTCTCTTGCTTCACTGTCACCGGGTGTCGGAGGGGTCGGGGGTTGCTCCTTTGTAGAGCTTCACCTCATTTAGGTGTAGCCAGGCTCTTCTCCCTTGGATTTTAACTGTGGTGGGGGTGACCACCTCAACTAAATATGGTCCTTCGAAACGGGGCTTGTTCCAGGTTCTAATGAAGCTCTTCAAGAGCACTTGTTCCCCTCGATATACAATAGGCTGTTTGAGCAAGTCAGATGGTTGGCCATCCAACTCAATCTTCTTCGACCCTTCCCTCCGATTGTTGATCTGTTGAGAAATAAAAGAAACCCCAGCGGTCATACTTGTTGAATAATCATGCATCTAATCACCTGTTTTTGCTACACTGTGGGCATCAGTTTTTACTTCAGTGGGAGGAGCAAGAGATACTCTCATGCAGCGTCCAGTCACCAACTCATGAGGAGTTATGTGGTGATCTGAGCTAGACTGATTTCTTAGGACAAATAAAGCAAGGAGTAGGCAATGTACCCATCCCTTCTTTGGGGACATTTTAACAATCCATTCTTTTAGTAGCCCATTTAATCTGTCACAGACACCATTCCCTCCCCCCCCGAGAGCATTTGTCTAACATGCGTAATATCATCATAGAATTCAGTACATGTTGTGCAATTGTGTACATAGTCATCCTTTCCTACTGGTTCGCTATGAATGTCACTGGATTCACTATTCTGCATCTAACCATTTTGACTGCTGGACTCAATCACTTCGTATCCAGACGCTCTTTGTGTAGTTAGTATACTTTATGGGTTTCTCAAAAATGGCAAATGGGGTGTGCTCGACAAATAATGTTATTGAGCATCCCATTATAATACTGGGAACATTTTCAATTGCGAAAGCAGCAGCTGGCAAGCTTGTTCGCAAGGCTAATGTCCTTTAATTACTGGGTCTAGAATCGCACTATAATAAGCTAGTGGTTTGTGTCCATGGTCTAATGACATCTTTTGTGTGAATACTGCTGTCATCAACTCTCCATTTGAATGAGAAAATAAGTAAAACTCTTCACTATATTCTGGTATTCCTAACACTGGGCCTGTGCAAATCACCCTTTTTAATTCTTCGAATCCTTCAGACATGTCGTCTTCCCAAATTTTGTTTTACTTTTGCCTATCTGTGCTTCCTTGAGTCCTTTTAGGAGTGGTTGAATATATGTACTATTGGCAAAAACCCAGGGCCTACAATAATTACATAGGCCTAGAAACGGTTGAATTTCCCTTACTGTCTCATGTTTTGAGGTTTTCATGGTTGCCTCGGCTCTCGCGGGGGTCACTTTTATTCCCTCTTGAGAGATGAGCTGTCCAATGCACAGGACCTCTTCTGACAATATTGTACATTTTTCTTTGTCTACCTTGTACCCTTTTTCGGCTAGTATTGTCATTAGTTGAGCTGAGTCCTCCCTGCACCTTTTCTCTCTCACACCAAAATGTCATCCACATTCTGGATTATCGTGCTCTCGAGTTGTACATTGCCAGGTCCACCTGAAGGACCCTATTAAAGATTGATGGGGACTCACAGTACCCCTGAGACAGCCTCGTTAGTTACAGGTGCTGGTTTCTATACGAAAACAAAGTCAAATCCTGTGAGTCTTAATGAGTTTTAATGAAGGGGAATTTAAAAATGCATTCTTTAAATCACGGAAGAAAAATATTTGGCTTTAGCTGGGATGTTACATAATGTTATAGCAGGGTTCGGGACCAAAACAAACTATGCTTTAACAATATTGTTTAGGGGCAGAGATTCTGAATAAATATCCATGACCCCCAAGTTGATTTCTTCACTGAGTATACAGCTGTGTTACATGGGGACACTGATGGCACTTGCATTCCCTGCTTTATTAAAGCCGAAATTGTCCGAAATATGCCTTCATCTGCTGCTATAGACATAGGATGCTGTTTTGCACGTGGCAAAATTGCTCCTGGTTTAAGTTCGATATACACTGCACCTGAACCACTCAATAGACCCACGTCATATGGACTATTAGTCCACAAGATGCTTGGCACCTTCTCCAAGTCTTCTGTAAAAAAAAAAAGAAACATTTTATAACTCTGTGGTATTTCTCTATTCTGGATTCTTATCCAATAAGTAAGCCTTATGAAAAACACAAAATCATCCGAAAAGTCATCTCTAAACACGTCTTTGTCTGTCAAGTCTGTCAGTCTATATCCTTCTTTAAGGGCAATTACTCTTCTCCATGTGCTTCCCTCATCATCTGTCCCATGGACAACCACCCTTTCTTGATTTACTGCTGCTGCCTCTGTCCTTCCTCATCATCCATAGATATTTCTGGTCTAAACAAAAGCTCACCAGGTATTCTCAATATGTTCCCTGTCAGTCCAGGAATCCAGGTCAACAAAATATTTACTCAATACAAAAATATTTCTGGTTCAGAAAGGAAACCCTCGTAAGGCTAATATACATTCTCCCACATTTATAAGCACCCTCCATATATCTGCTCTGCAATTAATGGCACTCCATGTGTCATGTTCTGTTCAGTTACACTCACATGCCCAGCTCATCTCCATTCAGCTCCCTCCTCTTGGATGGCTGCCAGTATGACTTATGGCACCCACTGCTAACCTCATTCCTGCTGTCATTCTCTCCAACTCATAAATCCATTTTCCTGCACCCGGAGTCAAACTAAGTAATTTACATTTTAGATTTTCATTGTCCATTTCTGGCCATGGAATATATTGTGGTCGTCCTCCCCTCTTCCTTTAATAACGGGAATTGTGTAAATCTTGCCCCAAAATCATATCCCCCTACACTTCGTGTCTTCCAGGTAGGGCTAGTTTCGATCGTTTGTCTTCTTCCTGGCAGCAACCTGCTTACATAAGGCGAGGACACATCCATGCACTGTGCGACCATGCTGGTGGTCGTTCAGAATATGGCATTGACTCTAGGATCTTCTAAATCTGACCATTTCACCCCTCTATGTTCAAATCTATCAAAAAGCTGGATGCTCCTCATCATCGATCTTTCGCATTCTCCTCCCTTCTCCCCATCTGACATCATTGTACCCAAACTGGTATGACAGTCATCTCTTTCCTCAGCATTAAGATCTAGTCTGCTTAGGGACAGCGTTCTATACTAATTCATCAATAGGTTATCTGCTCTATTTTCTGTTTCCTTCGGCAGAGATGCTGTGATGCTCCCAATAGCCTTCTAGCCACCTTTCTCTCTCTCTTTTTCACACTCATCTGTCTATATAGATCCCCAACCCTTTTCCCTATGCCTTCTGCCTCATGCTCGTCAGCCCATGTCTGTATTCTCTGTATCCCTTGCAGCTCCCTCTGGGGCTGTTGTGACTCTCACTCTTTGTCCCATACTCTAACAATATGATCTATTTCATCATCTCTTTGTCCCCTACTCATTTCTTCTTCCCTTTGCCTTATCTTTGTTCTCGCCTTCTGTGCAACCTATGTTCAACGTATGTTCTTTCAATCTTTGGGCTTCTATTTCTTCACATTTCTATGCTTCTATTTTCCCTTTCTTCTGTTCTCCATACCTTCTCCGTTCTTCCTTTCCTGTCTCTCTCTTTCTCTTCCTTGCAAGCCCTTTCTGGTTCCTTTTTATTCTTTTCTCTCCTTTCCCATCTAACTTAAATAGCATCAAGAGGCCTGGCTACATGGCCACGGAGCAGGATGACTTTCCGAGGTGCTCCTGCGGATCCTCCAATGATCCTGACATATACACCAGATACAAGCCGACTGGAAGCACTAATTTCAGAACAACAGAAGCATGAAGGCACTGAGCAGACAATGGGTGTAATGCTGCAGCGATTCACAGCATGAAGCGTTAACGTTGGCCCGAAGAAGTTTGCAGGACCTGAACGACGAAGCGACCAAGGTGGCCGTGAAAAAACAAAGGAATTGCCAAAGGTCGGCCACACGGAAGAGGACAGTCGCACTATGCTTTAACAAAAGCAAACTTGGTTCAGGGAAGCGGCGCTCTGCAGCCCTGACAGCAGAGAAACTGAAGACCCGAGGTGGCGACGGGCATGCAGGGGGTCCGAGAGTCGAGGACCAGCGTGCAGAGGTGCTGGCCAAGGTGAATGTGGGGGAAAAACAAATCGAAGGAGCGGCAGAGGAGCCCTAACCTCCACAAACACACCAGAAGTGAACAGCACACTGGCTGAATCAGAAAGCGACCTCCGGCGCACTGAATTCCGTGAGACTCGGGACTGCAATACAAAAAGATAGCTACGGAGCGCCACATTGTGTGCTTGAGATCCAGTGCGGGCAAATAGCTTTGTACTAAAACCCCATGGAAGATGGTAGAAGTGCGGTAATGTACGCAGTAAGACTTGCACCAGTAACCGGCACACGTCACAGAGGAACAAACCTCAAACAAAAGGAAACTGACACGCAAGGACGTGAGAGGGCTTTGAAAGACAGCGGAACCACAAGAAGGCGCAACGCGTGTAGGTGGGCCACATAACAGAAACTCTTGAGTTTGAAAGACACCAAATTTTCGAGGGGAAAAGGTGCGCACATAATAAGGGTGCAGCAGAGGCAAGCGGCTAAAACGGAAAAGTGTTAAAGAGACAGCCTAGTGAAGGTGTAACGGAGGCTGCATTGGTATCTGAGCAAATGGTATGACTGCATGAAAGCTCTAAATGATGGCACTATAAAACCTGAAAAGCACTCTGTAGTCTAAGACAGTTAGGGAACAGCCCGTTGTCCCAATCATAAAACTGCTTCCATGGAACAGACCCCAGGTGCGAAACCCCATAAGGGTGGGTAGCACGAACGGAACGAGGGGTCTGCATGGCACAGCGAGAGGAAGCGCAAGCAGCCCAGCGGTGAACTGAAGCCACGAAGGGCGTTCGCACTCCAAGTAAAGAGAGGAGCGCACGTGGGGCTTACAGGCGGATGGAGGACCGAGATTGCCCGACCGCCGTACAGTCCAGGAGGCACATGAAGGCGTGAACGCAGGGGTGAGAGACGGGCCCCTCCAGAGCATTGAGCGGAGAAGCAGGGAGGGAACGAAAAAGCAGGAAGCTCATTCCACAAAATGGAGAACGGGCAGTGACAGAACCGAGAAATACGTGGCTCCATACAAACTGAGCTGCTGGAAAAGATCCCTCTGAAGAACAAAGGGGTCCAGGGTGTGCAGGCAAAGGCTGCACCTTAGCAGATTGAACACTGACAACACCGGCTGCATCTGGGAAAACAAGGACTTTTCATACTGCAACAGTGCCACACGGTATGAGACAGAGCCACACGGTATGAGACAGAGCCAATAACTCAAGAGAAGAGGAAGCTGATGTAGCGACGATACGAGAATATTCGGCACTGTAAGTTAACCAAGTATACAAAGGACACGTGGCGGATGCGCAGAATGCTATAACAGGCTCGCGAACGGAGACGGACAAAGAAGCAGTACCTGACACACCCGCGCCTTACTGGTGTGAAGATGGCATCTAAGCTGCCCAAAGCCAAGGGGAAACAACCTACCCTAGAGGACTTTGCCAAATCACCACCAACAGTGGAAAGGGCCAGACCTAAGTGACAGCACACACAACAGGAAGAAATCACAGCTTGCAGCGATAAACAAATACTAGATGCCATAGCGGAATTAAAAGTATCTTATCTTGGGAGAGCAAGAAGGGTGCTGCTATCCAAGAAATGGAGACTTCGCTCGAGTGCAGAATTGACGCAGCGAGTGCGGACGTTAATCTACTGCGACAAGATGTTCGAGCGTTGGCCGAGCGCACAGGGAACTTGGAAAAGGAAGTAAAAGTCAACACAGGCACGTGCTCTACCAACGCCAAACAGATCCACACGTTGCAACAAGTACACAACCTTGAAACCAGAGCTGAAGAAGCAGAAGGGCGGACGCGCAGGAATAATGTACGCATTGTGGGGCTTCCGGAAGGCGAGGAAGGATCGGACCTGACAAATTACGTCAAGAATATGTTATTGCAAGAGATAATGAGCAGAGCACTCAGCCAGGGGTTTGCAGTGGAATGAGCGCACAGAACCCTGGCCAGAAGGCTGCCACCAGGAGCCACCACCCTCCCGCAGCCGATCAACGCCAAAATACTGAACTATAAAGACAGGGAGAAGATTTTGGAACATTTCCGCAAAGGGGGAACGATAAGCAGAGCATCGGCAACCATCATGGCGTACCCGGATTACACCCTCTTGGTGCAGAAGCAGCGGATGAACTATGTGGCGGTCAAACGGAGGCTGCGGGAGGCGGGGTACAGATACATGCTGCTGTATCAGGCGAAGATGAAAGTGCTCCATAGAAACAAGGCCCTCTTTTTTGACTCACCAAAGGATGTGATGGCATGGTTGGACGCAAGAAACTGCCAGTCAGGACCCGGAGACCAGGCGGAGGAGGAGAAGCGAGTCAGTACCCACGCAAGGCCACGTATGCGGACACAGAGATCCTATGGAGATAAGTATAGCACGTATATTGACCTTGGGACTAGATTATAATTGCACATTGGACAGTTAACCTGAGTTGCGGAAGTCATGCAGCGCTTAGCATAAAGGAACGAACCATAAACTGTCGCTTCAAAGCATGAACGAAGGAGACGCACCTATACCCCCAGTAGTTAGATTAGGTAGGATATTAGTAGTAAAGTATCCCCCTGCTGGGTTCTGAGTATCGGCGTGGCCGCAGAAAGGGACTAGATGCGGGGTGGCCTGAGATCCAGGGATGTAGCTGGGCAATTGTTTGGAAGATCGGGGCAGTTGGGAATGGGAAGGGCGCAGGGCGGGAAGAGATTTGGGGGACTTCCCGGGGGGGTGTTGGGGATTAGTTAGGGAGCAAGCTTATATCCACGCAAAAGCATACATGGGGCGAAGGACAAGGGGGGACGGAGATAAGACGGGATATGGTTGAAGATGGGAGACCTTAGAATAATAACCTGGAACGTCAGGAGACTCAACAGCTATTTGAAAAGAAACAAGGTCATGATATATCTGAGAAGGCAAAAAGTAGACATAGCCTTAGTACAATAAACTCACCTCACCAAAGAGAAACAGGAGGTGATAAAGAAAAAAATGGAGGGGGACCACCATTGAGGCAACGTATTCGGCATATGCCAGGGGAGTAATCACCTGGGTAGCGCCACATGTACCCTTTCAGGTGTTGCAGGCCATAGTGGAGCCGGACAGGAGGATGGTGGTGATGCAGGGTTTGCTAGAGAACAGAGAACTGTGCATCATAAACATATACGCCCCAAATCAGGACACAGTGGCCTATTTCAAGACATTATAGAGCAAAATCAGCCCCCATGTAGGAAGCGGTCATATGGGGAAGGGATTTTAACTGCACGCTAAATCCTAAAATGGACAGATCAGACACGAAACTAGATAGGCCTACTCCTGCAGCTAAAACCCTACAGGCCCTGCTGAGTGACGCTGGAAGATATATGGAGGCAGCAATACCCGAATGATAGGCACTACTCGCATTACGCTGCCCCACAAAAGCTATACACGAGACTGGACTACAGGTTCGCCACTCCGGAACTCATCAGGGAGATGGTCGGGTCGGAATATAAAGCAAGAATACTATTGGACCACTCCCCTCTGGTTCTGGCATGGTGACACCAGCCCCCTAGAACCAGGATCCCAACGTGGAGGTATAGAGCCGAAGCACTGAAAGATACAGCATTCCGAGAGGACCTAAGGGAGGGGATAATCGGATATTTTGAAAATAACACTGGCAGCGTGGAGTCGGAGGGTACTCTATGGGAGCCTTTTAAGGTGGTGGTGAGGGGAGCGACCATATCCAAGTCCAAAGGGCTCCAAGGGGCATAACGCGTGAGTTATAGGAGACAGAAAGGAAACTAGAAGCAATCATGAAAAGAGGGGGCACCTCACAGGAGGATGCTGAGACTATGAGCCAATTACAACAAGAATGTGGCGGGCTCTGGGAAAGATTATGCAATCTGAATTATAAAAAATACATTCAAAGACAACATGCAGGGGGAGACAAACCGGGGAGGCTGCTAGCATGGCTATATAAGAACGAGACACCCAGATCAGCAATCAGAGAGATAAAGGGAGAAGCAGGCCAATTATGGAATAACCAGGAACGCGTGAACGAGGGATTCCTCAAATTTTACAAACACATATACAAGGATGCTGGGGAGACAGCAGAACAGGAGACTCAGGAGACGTTAGAGAATATAGGATTACCTAAATTGAGTGCAGAAGATAGGGAGAACCTAGATGCCCCAATCACAATAGAGGAAATAGAGACAGTGGTCAAACACTTGCCCACCAGCAAAGCCCCTGGGCAGACGGGCTCCCTAGTGAATTCTACAAAACGTACAGGCAGGAGGTGCTCCCCCCACCAGTAGCAATGCTAAATGAGGCATTTGAGAAAGGGAGACTGCCGGAATCCCTGAGGGAGGCGATAATCATTTCGCTCCTTAAACCCAATAAGCCAAGCACAGGCTGTGGGTCGTACAGACCGTTATCCATGCTAAACCAGGACAGTAAAATTCTCACGGCAGTGCTGGCGAATAGACTTAAACGGGTAATAAAACTCATACACCCCAACCAGACTGGATATGTCCCAGGCAGAAGTATATCTGATAACCATAGGAGGCTCCACCATATCATAGAACAGGTGCAGGGCGACCCAAATGAAATAGTCTCGCTAGACACGGTGAAAGCCTTTGACTCTGTAAGATGGCCTTGGCTGATGGCAGCCTTGAAGGAATATGGGATGGGACCTGGGTATCTGAGGTGCGTGAAACTGGTGTATAGCTCCCCGCTAGCCAGGGTTAAAACGGGAGCGATTATTTCAGGCAAATGGCAACTCAGCAGAGGCACGAGACAGGGCTGCCCATGGTCCCCGATGCTGTACATCCTAGCACTAGAACCTCTAGCTATCTATCTAAGACAGCAATACAAAGAGATAGGGGTCTATACTAAGGGGGGACCGCACTTGATGATATTGTATGTAGACGATGTGCTGCTGTACCTGCGGTACCCGGAGGAAAACTTGCAATATATCCTGGAGGTGATGGAGCGCTAAGCGACACTCTCCGGCATAGTGGTTAACCCCAAAAAATCATGCAGGTTCCCCTTAGGAAGATACAGAGGAGTCACACAGGAAAACTAACTTACCAATTTTGCAGATAGCCTGGGAGACCAGAACCTTTAGATACCTGGGGATCAACATATATCACATGATAGAAGACAAACACAAATATAATACAGAAAAAGCAGTAGAAAACATCAAAAACAGCATGCGGTTCTGGGCAAAGCTCCCCTTAGCCATAGTGGGGAGGGCAACTTTGCTGAAAATGGTGGTTTTGCCCAGGCTACTACACTTTTTCGTAAACATCCCACATAAGTTTCCCAGACGCTGTTTCATTAAACTTCAGAGCCTATGCAGAGGTTTCCTGTGGCACAACACCAGAAACAGAATTGCCTTATAGAAATTACAGAATACGTATGATAGAGGGGGCATAAATGTGCCGAACTTTGAGATATATCATCTGGCTGGGCAGCTACAATATGTTGCTAGGTGGCTGTCGGAAGACACGACAGCAGAATCCAGATTGTTAAAGGACGAATGTGACCCGTACTTCTTGAAAGAACTGATATGGCTGCCCGAATCAGAGTGAAAAGGGCGATTGAGATTGCTGGAACTAGGTTGGAAGACATGGCACAAATCATGCCGAGCTATGGGGAACCCGACCCCATGTTCCCCGCAGGCGCCACTAGTGACGCTACATGGGATGGATGAGCAACTAAGGAAAGGGATTTGTAAACATTGGGAGCCGGTAGGCCTAGCAACCTTGGGAGATATATGGCAAGAAGGGAAGGCAGTGGACTTCCAAACGATAGTTGATGAAACCGGAGTACACCCGGGGCAATACATCACTTATACCAGAATGGTTAAACGGGTGAAGAAGACGTGGTCCGAAATAGGACTAGCAGAACAACCTGACAGCCATAGAAACGATATACGATATTTTGGAAGGAGGGCATGAGGTATCCCGGATCTACGAACTGTTGATGTCTAGAGTGGGTAAGGAGGTGTCCCAGATGAGACGTACAGGAGTACCAATGCAGGACGGGCAATGGGAAAGAGCACAGAGA
Source organism: Ambystoma mexicanum (assembly GCF_040938575.1). NCBI lineage: Eukaryota > Metazoa > Chordata > Amphibia > Caudata > Ambystomatidae > Ambystoma > Ambystoma mexicanum. Next base: position 929,867,061 of record NC_090924.1, read on the forward strand.
TACCATACAAAGGTGTCCAGGAATGCAAAGCTGCAACAAATCCACCTATATGTAACCCATAGGGCGTATGTGACCCCCCGGAGGATCGCCAGATTTGGGCGCAGAGAAGTACAAAAATGCCCCAAGTGTGGGGAGGTGGACGCGGGGATGATTTATATGTTCTGGGCATGCCCGGAGGGGGAAGTTAATCATCGTCTAACTGAGAAGGGAATTAAGCTAGATGTGGAATCTGTGTGGGCATGCATGGTGGGGGGATTCACCAGACCAGGCAACCTGAAACACGTTTGAAAACTCAAGGACCTGGTCTACATTCAGGCTAAATGTAGAATTGCCATGAGTTGGAAAGCAGGCCACAGACCCAGAATAGTGGTATGGTGGCATGATCTCTTGAAATGGGCCGATGCTGAAACAGGAGTATGGTATGAGGCAGCCAGCAGAGGGGAGGAAAATGAAGTGGGACCTCTGATAGCATGGAGACAACTGGTGGCCACATTGTCGGGATCCACCCACACCAGCCCAAGCGAACATGACACGTCTGAGAGCAGTGAAGGTGAAGAGCCCCCCAAGATATGACAAACGTGTAGAACAGTAGAGTAAGCTCGAGTTAAATGGGGGTGGGGGGGGGGGGGGTGACAGTAATAAAGACACGCAAATGTATGCTAAGAAGCTTGAAACCAAAAATGTCGGGTGTGTTGGTTGTTTTTTTTGTTTGTTTATTGTAAAAACCAATAAAATTGTTTTAAAAAAAAAAACTTAAATAGCATCTGTCCTCCCATCCACTCATTCTGTACTATTGTCATTCCACTTTCTTTCTCCTCCTCTCTTTTTTGTCTTCTGGCTTCCTCTTCTATTTACACCCGTCTATCCTTTCTCTCATTGCGCTCTTTATGTTCCTCGCGTGCGGACATATATTTACGTTCCTTAGTCTTACTTTCTTCCATGCTGTCTTCACTATTATAAGCGGGAGGTGCATACATTGGATTAGCATACCCCGCCGTTGCTTTTAATTCCATTAGAGGACAAATCCGCTGTTTGTCTTCGGTCGGGCTATAATTTTTAGGAGGGAAAAAAAGAGGAGCCGAGGGCGTTTTGTCGTGCTCTTTATACAGATTGAGCATCCACTCCTTGTCTGGCATATCTTCCCTCTCACTCTGGTACATCTTCCAAAGTTGTAAAACAGCTAACCTTTTATGTAGCTTCTTCCTATAGTATGAAGCATGCAAGTATGTTGTCATATGTCTCATTACTACCTTTGATAATTAACCTTCTTGAGGCCACGGCATGAGTGTTTCATTAGTCGTGCCCTTCACCCACTCAGCATGGTACTTCCTAATTTTAGATGTATCTCTCAGTCAGTTACTCACTAAAAATAGTCAAATACTCCCATAAAATCAAAATAGTGAGTAAAAATAGTCCCAACAAAAAATAGGAAACCGACACATATTAACATGTGGCCCTGCTTTCCCCCAAAGATCTTCATGGATAGGTTTGAATCAGTAGTGCATGCATTACCAGTGAAAGCAACTACTGTTCTTAATGCCTGATTGGAAGAAGTAAACCGGTATCTTTTAATGAGCATAAATAACTATGTACAAAAAGAATTATTACAAAGTTTCTGTTTTCCAGTTAAAACATTTTTACGCTTTTATAAAATACTACCCAACCAATGATTTTACTCACAACTTTAAAAAATAGGGAGTAAGCGGGGGCGTGGCTTGAGGCGCCGGCGATGCGGACACCTACTTAGGAGCTCTGTGGGACGCCTGGGTTTCAGCTACCATATGCCTGTTGCACGAGCTTGATCTGGGCACAGAGGCTACACAGAAGGTGGTGGAACCCTTCCTCGAACGGAAAATAAAAAAGGAGCAGCGAAACGTATATATTTATTTTTTTTTAAACTTTTATTTTTATTCAGCTTGGTAGCACAGGTACAGGTGAGCAATAACAGAGCATATAAGATCAAAACAACTTAAAACATCACAGACTCATACAATAAGTCCAGAGACTCGTCTTGCGCACAAGGGGGGGTACATAGCAGGATAGTACAAAACCCGGTGGGGGGCAATTCAGAAGACAACTGGAGATAAACGAGAAGAGGTGGCTGGGGATGTGGGACCTGAGTCGGTGTCGGGGGGGGGGACATAAATGAGCGGAACTTCAACCAAATGTCTCTGGGTCTAGAGCAGACGGGCTGTTGTACCGCCCATGATTCCTCTGTATCGGAAGCCCATGTAACTGCTCTGAGCCACTGTGCGTGAGTAGGGGTGGTAGGCCGAAGCCAGCAAAGTAGTATAGCACGCACAGCCAGCAGCATACAGAGGCCAGCCAGTTTCGAAACGTATATATTTTGAACATTTATAACAGCCCCGGGGCCGAGGTCCCATATTCAAGATGGCGGCCTTCTGAAAGGATCAGGCAGGGGGAGGAGGAGCTGGCCCCCTCAAAGAGATGGCTCGCACCCCGTTGCCAGCGGATCCCCTCCCCCCTGACTCCAGCAACATGAACCCCCGGCAATCTTGAGCCGGCCCTACGAGCTGACTGGGCAGAGATGCTTCACTGCCGGAACATCGCAGTGCAGGAAGTGTCGGAAGCTAACCGGAGGCCTCGGGGGAATAAGGGGCCCCTGCCACAGCGGCACGACCTGGGCTCCCTCCTCCCGTGCAAATCTGGAGTCCGGGGGTGTTCCGGGGAGCCCTCTCCTGGCTCATACCACGTGAGTGACTGACAACCACAGATGCCGGGCCTCCGCTGCGGTGATCCCTCATTTGTCCGGACCCCAGCATACTGGCCGAACACTTCAAAGGGGCGAGCAGGCGAACATCATCTCCGGGGAGGAGCCCTTGCCACCCAGTTGCGGGAGATGCTGTCCCACTTGGAAAAGCTGTTGTGACTCGCTGCAGCAGAGGCGGGCAAACAATAAGGCCTGCAGGTACACGGTCCCAGCTGCACCAGCACATTTCACTCGCAAAGGTGGACATTACTTCCAAGGGTAAGGGACACCCGACCACACTGCTACGGAGGGAATCAGCCTGCAATTAAAGGCCACAGCAATCTGCTGCAACAGGAAGGTGCTAGGGGAGCAGAGAGGACCCCTCCTTCACCCGCTCCCATACCACACAAGCCAGGAGTGCAGCTGAGACTCCAACGGAACCTGGACACACTCGACCCAGGTCCTGGAATGTGCGCAGGAGGGCCAGATGACATGGAATCTCCGGTAAGAGCCAAGAAGATGCTGCAAAGGGCAGAGCCCCCCTCTCCCTTGAGACCCCAGGTGAACAGGCCCCTCAAATAAACAGCGCTCCATTACACAGCCTGGGCCCACTCGACGGGGAGAGCTAACCCCAACCTTACAGCCCAAAAAGCACCCTGCACACAACTAGCGGGGTCCCTAATAGTGGAGCTGACACCCCTCCACCCTTTAAGCTAACGCAGGGGACCCATCTCATCGCTCTGGGCACAACCACGCTAAGAGACACAAACCCCTCCCCCTGCTTCGTCATAAGGACCTTCCAACCTCCAGCAAGAACCATCCTCTCCCATCATTGGGCACATAACTCTGGGACTAAGCAAAACCTTTACTGGGCCCACGATCTCGTAAAGGCTCTATAAGCTCTGATCCAGCAGCAGAAACCCGGCTATCCAACACCTCCCAAGCTCCTGCCCTAGCCTGCTTCCATTAGAACGCCACGGTGGCCAAGCATAAGGGCCCGAACGCAGCGGACATAGCCAGTATGTTACGCCCACAGGAAAGCTGACCCCATTAGAGCCCAGGCCACATCACCTGAAAGAGCCCAGAAACAATGGGCCACAAAGGACGATATTCAAGCCCTTTTAGCAGACATCAAGGTGAAGTTCTGCAACTGCATGACAGGTGACGACAAAATAGAGGAGCTGGACAATCGAATGGAGGAGGTGGAACACAGGGTGCAGGAAACAAAAACCAAGTCCTAGAACACTCAGCACAGATTATTGAACTGCAGCAGAAACTCCAATCCCTAGAAGAGATCAGCGAGAACATGCACCACAAGCAGGAAGATTTGGAAAATAGGGCAGGCAGGAATAACATCCGCATTAGAGAGGTCCCCACCTCATCAGATCGGGCGCTGCCGGCCTACGTCTGTGACCTATTCCAAATGCTCCTGCCGGACTACGATAAATCGCTACTCATGCTGGATCACACGACAGACTGCGAAGCCGCAGGGGTGACTCCAAGGCAGGCGTGGCCCCATGGCAGGCGTGCCAGAAGTAAATCACCAGGGTCCACTTCTTCGCCACAAAGCAAGAAATGTCAGCTAGTCGTACCAAAGGGGACCTGACCTATCAGGGAGCTTCTACACAACTCTTCCAGGAACTGGCGTCCACTACAGTTCAGCGACAGAAAGCCCTGCGGCCGCTGACGGTCTTCCTCCAAGATCAAACATCGGTGGCTATTTACGGCCACACTTCAATTTTCATTCGAAGGAAAGACTCGTATAATCCATTCCCTCGAAGAAGCAGGAGGAGGTATCATAGGGGGGTGAACCATCGACTCCGGACGAAGATCTGACCAATCCGTCTCCGGATAGCACCCAAAGACCGACCCCAAAATCACAGCAAAACCGTTGGATGAAAGTCCCCAGGGGGGGGGGGGGGGACCGGCCGCCACTCAAATCTAACAAGAAGCATCCTAATCTCTGTACCGGAACACACACTCTCTGTGCCTGGGCGTCCCACGATATGTCACAGCCGAGTGTATGGACACACACTCCGGCCACTGTGCCACTGGTCCTGTTTTGGTACATTTTTGTTTTTTGACCTTTGTTGTGGGGTCCCTTCTTGGCCCCGTAGGTTGGCGGGCCACATTTGGCCCAGGTTTAGTTACTAATAAAACCTGGTTGCAGCAAAACGGCATCCACAGCCCGACACATGAAGATGACCTTCCCTTCAACAGCTCGTCCTCCCTGTCCCCCACTTGACCATTGAAGGCGAACAACGTGGTACCCCTCCACCCCACGTAAAGCTGTGCTATGCCTCACTGAATGTTAGAGGCCTGAACTCCCTGGAAAAAACACAAATCCACCCTTAGGCGCCTACAGGACCTCCAGAGCTCAGTGGTGTTCCTCCAAGAGACACACTTGTTGGCAGAAGAAACCCCACGGCTGCGTAGTCGGGCGTTCGATAGAGTATTTGGCATCTGGCAACAGCAAGAAAGGGGGCACAGCGATTCTGCTAGCAAGGGGAACACCCTCCAGAGAAAAGGAAATCCTTCGGAGCTCTGACTGCAGATATATTGCAATAAAGGGTGACCTATATGATCAACCACACATGCAAATAGCCATCTACGCCCCAAATGAGGGCCAGGAAACCTTCCTTGATCTGGAATCAATGCTCCTCCCCTTCATCCAGGGCCAAGTAGTTATAGGAGGCGACTTTAATGGGGTCCTAAACCCCTTGATAGACAAATCCGGCACTTCAGCACCAAGGGATTACAAAATCGCATTGGGCCTCTGCCACCTATTCAAAACCTTGGGGGTCATGGATACCTGGAGGGTTCTCCATCCCAAGGTGGCAGACTCATTTTTTAGGCACGTCCACCGTTCCTCATCCCAAATAGATCTGATACTAGAAAGTCCACAACTGCTATCGTTCACCAATGACTTGGAGATCGGCACAAGGGTCCTGTCCAATCATGCTCCAATCCTGTTGACAGCCCGGATCTTCGACCCTGACCCCCCAGAAAAGCCTCGAAGGGCGCTCTATGAACCAATACTACAAGATATGTTGATGCGAGACTCAATAACCAAAGCGATACATAACTACTTCAAGGACAATCCGCCAGACCTTGCTTCCACGGCGATGAGATGGGAAACCATGAAGGCGGTTATCAGAGGAGAATTAATAGCTTAGGCAGCAGCATATCGTAGAAGACGCGCCAGGACAAAGGAGCAGTTGGAAAAGGAGGTGGCCAAAGCGGAGTCACTCCACAAGAAGGGATGGTCGCCTAAAGCAGCTAAACTCTTGAGATTGGCCCGCACGAAACTGGAGGCCCATTATGCCGAGGACACCACTCAGAACCTGATCAGAACAAAATAAAGCTATTATGTGAATGGCAACAAGGCCTAAAGACTCCTGGTTAGGAAACTAGCCAAATCCCGCTGATGCAATTATATCACTGCCCAAAAGGGATCCTGTATGGGGATGAATCGAAACTACAGCTAGCAATAGCCCACCTAACCGACACGTTGACTGCTACCCCACCCCGCCGCAAGCACGGCAGGAGCAATTTGTAGCACGCGCCAATTTCCCACACCTGTCGCAAACAGGCAGTTCCTCGTTGGAGCACCCCATCACTGCTTTAGAGATAGAGGAGGTACTCAAAAACCTGAAACCCAGGGCCCCTAAATTCTTCAAACTCTTCCGTCTCATGCTCCTGGGCCCAATGACCGAACTGTTCCATTCCTTCCGAGACACAGGCACAATAATGCCCTCCATGCAAGAATCTCTCACAATCCTACTCCTGAAGCCCGGTAAACACCCGAAAGACTACACATCGTACAGACCCATTTCCCTCCTTAACGTGGACATGAATGTCTACTCAATAGTGCTGGCGAACAGGCTGGCAGTGGTCCTGCCATCCATCATAGACCCAGATCAAACAGGCTTTACTAGAGGCAGAAGCACAGGGGACAACATCCTTTGGGCCCTCACCTTTATAGAAGTAGCCGCCCAAAGTCTGCAGGAACTAGCAGTCCTAATGTTGGACGCTACCAAAGCTTTTGGTAAAGTGGACTGGAAATGTATGCACCTCACGCTGGAAGCTTTTCAGTTTGGCCCCACATTCCGCAAGATGCTGCTAGCTAATTATCAAGCCGGGAAAACATCGCTGAGAATGAATCAAAAACACTCGGCCCGATCCCTTTGTCATGTGGGACGAGACAGGGATGCTCGCTCTCTCCATTGATCTTCGTCCTCGTGATGGAACCGTTCGCTGAAAGTTTTCGCTTGGATAACAGGATAGCTGGGATGAACATAGACGGTGAACAATTTAAGATCTCCATTTAAGCCGATGACGTAATGATCTCCATCACTAACTGTCAATCCTCTCTCCCCGCACACCCTGGCAGAACTGAAAGCCTATGAACAAGTGGCAGGATGTAAGGTGAATCACTCTAAATCGGAGGCCCTGGGGATAAATCTGAGCACAGACGACACAGCAGCTCTCCAAGTGCAATGCCTGCTGAAATGGAACACTGCGTCCTCATCCTACTTAGGGATTCGCATTACAGCACACCCGAAAACAGCTATACGCAACAAACTTCCCCCTTTGTTTAAGGAACTGGAAGCTGACCTGAAATGCTGGGAAGGTCAGGAAATCTTGTTGCTTGGCAGGGTTACAGCATGTAAAATTAACCTTCTCCCCAGACTTCTACACCTCATCTCTGCCGATGGTCCGTCAGGGGGCAACGGGGGACCTCCACTCCCCAGAGCATGCTATGAAGGAGGGCCCCCCGCTGGCAGGGGCAGATCACTAAGCTTTACAGACTCCTAGGAGGGGGAGATGCTGACGACCAATCCACTGTATATGGCCAGGTGGGAGGAGGACCTAGGGCACCCCATAGAGGACCAAACATGGGTGGATATTTGGACAAGGATCAACTAAGCCTCCACATGCATCACCAACAAGGATTGTGCATTGAAACTCCTCCACCACTGATATTACTCCCCGGATCGCCTGCACCACTTCCAGACATCTGTAGAACTGACCTGCTGGAGGCGATGTGGAGCACGGGGGACTTTCTTCCACATGTGGTGGGAATGCCCCACGGCGCAGGCCTTTTGGGAAAATAATCACACACATTATTGAGGACATAACCCACCGTAGACTCCCAATGAACCCCGAGGTGATCCTCCTGGGAGTAGCAAGACCGTAGTGTTACCCCCAGACAGGATGCACCACCAAACTGCTTACGCAGTTGCTTCTGGCAGCCAAAATAACAGTGGTCCGTAAATGGAAAACACAGGAGGGACCTTTGGTATCCCTATGGTGGATAAAAGTGTGGGAGAGCCTGGTGGGTGAGAAAGTCACAGCTGAAAAGGAGGGAGCTTTACACCGCTTCACGGACTGCGGAGCCCCGGTACTGGAGTACCATAGCAGGTTCCCGGCTCTAACCTTTCAACCGCAGTTGGCAACGTTGATAAGTTCACGAAGCCCACCCCTAAATGTGTGGAAATGGGCCATGCATAGTCAAAGTCTTGGGTACTATGAGGGAGTGGGTGGAGGGGACAGGGGGGATGTTGAGTTAGAAGAGTTATAAAATGCACATGGTGGATACAGTACAATATGTGCTTGCCTCAACCGGTTGCCTGGGAAAAATGTTTACCATAATATGTTTCAGAGATCATGGCTGGGAACGATACATGTAATGTGAAACTTAAAGGAATGGTTCGGTCAAAAGTTTTTATTGCCCCTACGGGTCGGCCATGTGTTTTTAAGCCTAAATTGCTCGATTTTAGAAAACTTTCCTATGGACCTTACCCGAGTTTTCATCCATTAAACACACGCGAAAACAGGCACCAGGGAGCTGCCATTTTGTGATAATCCTATCATTTCCCCCATCGCCCTGGCTGACCTGCTTTTGCGGCACTAAATCATATCCCCCCCGCCCCTGAGCCTGACATTATCAAAACATTCATATTCCCCGCCTCTCTCCGTGACGTTACTGTGCTGCGTAGGCAAACGTGTCCAGTCGTCTTCTACGCGACTTCACACAGAACCCGGAAACCAACACAAATCAGCTCACAACACAGCGCGCCACAATTTGGAATATGAAACTGTACTTTAAAATCAAACAGCAACACGGTAAATTTGGTAAAATACATTTATTTGACATTAAATGTTTATAGAATAATCTGCAATTGCCATATGAACTCCGAAAGTCATTTATTTTCTTTTCTCTCTATCCGCAAATCCTTAAAATGTTATCGTGAGTCACGCGCTGTTCATTTATGGTACACAGGGTGTTGGTTTTCGTTCAAAGAGGCACTTTCATCGCACGTTGAACCGCAAGGCTGTTCCATCAAGTAGGCACTAGGCCAGCGTAAAGGTCGATATGTTGCTTCTAGCCGCTAGTACCGCGTAAGGGCATATGGGCCCTTGGCGATCGTCCCATAAGATCATCAGAATGGTGCAGTTGTTTACATTAAGCTGCAGCTGGCGGCTGAAGAAACCGTCTGCCGGTGTCTGAAACTGGTGGCAGGGGCAAAATGGAAGGATGTACCTATTTTGAAAACATAAAATGTATAATTAGTCTCGCCAGCCGATCTTTATTAATATTATTCATTTTATTTATTACGGCCGAGCTGAAACTATTTGCTTTCAAGGATAGTGCAATGGAGTATGTTCGGCTCTAAAAACAATGCGAAAACTAACGAAATAAATCGAGGTTGGTACACAATGAGAAACTACTTTTTGTCTACATGCGTGTGGAATGTGGACCTGCATGCCCATGTGCCCGCTACAAGGATGATCCCACAAACCTTTTCAAAGCTCTTCATTCATTCATTTATTCATGCATCCATTCATTAATTTCTTCATTCCGGAATAAAAGCGTCTAAAGAGTTACTTACATTATATTTGCAATTTCCATTGTGTCTCAGCGTAATGCAGTCCGTAAATCCTACTGTGCTCTTGACAACGATTTTTCGTATACTGAACTAACATGAAACTCGGTCTAGTTTAAGAATTTTCTGCCTTATCGTCTCAAACGTTATTGCACCCACCAAAGCCCCCTTCAAATGAAGTTCTTTCTGCATGGTCCCTGTCTCTCAAGGTCAAAAAACAATAGAACCTTATACTGCCAGTGCGAGTTGTGGGCCTCTTCAGGGCGCGAGCTGAAAATCAAAGCCGCTGACCTTCACTAGAAATTAGCATACATTCTTTCTTTGCAACATCTCGTAGTAAAGCCATCTGTGAGAACTTGAAGTTTCGAATCCATCTATGTAGTGCGCCTCAATGTGCAAATGCAAACTGGCTTCTCTCCCATTTGCAACGACTCGCTTGGCGCGTTGTAAGGCCCCAATTTGGTCCTCGATGTCTGCGAGCTTTGAAGCCCCAAAGAACCATAACTATTGAGACTTAATTTTTTGGGGAAGGTCAGGGAAAGTATAAAGTACCCAAAGAGGTGAGTTGAAAGTGAGATTTATTGTTTGTTTGTTTTATTATTTGCAATACGCAAGCCTCCCCTCGGTTAACAGTGCCCAGCATCTATAAGAGATTGCGAAAATTAGTTACATCAGCAAAAATATATACATACACATATAGACAAGGTCAGCAATATGAGGTGAATAGAGAGAGAATTCAAAGATGACACCAAGGTAGTTCGGCACCCAGGATAGTGAAGGTAGGGCTTAGGGTTAGCGTACTTTGTATGTACACTGTACAATAAAATTTATTTACAAAAAGACAATCGTATTACAATTATTTAAACCGGGATTTGTACTTCACAACCAGCTCTCCTTTGGGTGGACATGGCACAGTGGCAATGTTGGTTGGCAATGGATCAGTGCTCTGCACAGAAACGTATAAAATTCCATATCTGTGCTTCTCTAATACAGCAATAAGGCTTTTGACAAAGTCGAACTCCATTTCCTCATAGACTGGTTTGATCACCCATTGCTTACTTCTTTTTGAAAAGGCCTTAGTGTAGCGAGGCATCCTTACATGACCGTTAGTCCTAGATTGTTCACGGCCGAGATTCTCGTTATGGGCCAAGACGGCAAGTAGAGTCCTATGTCTCATGCCCTGTATGCTGAAATGCAAGCGCTTTGGCCTGTACTTTAGGCACATATTGTGGAACACCTCCAAATCTCCAGTGTGACAGAATTCTGTCAGTCCCCTCAAATCTCCTGATAGAGTTTTATCGAAAAGAATCTTCTCAATGGCTTTGTGTGTCGGTGAAGAGGGATTCAACCACTTCTTCTTCCGTGCCTCCACTGGGGATAAAGGGCCATGTTCACATTGGTGGAAATGTAGGTTTTCTGACCAGCGGTGCACGTTGGTACAGTGGTGCATCAGTGACCGCCATTTTTCAAGTAGTATTTCCACTGACCCTTCACAAGTTTTGGAGCTCCACCAAAGATGGTTGCTGATAGACTGGGACCACTCTGAAATACTTTCCAAACCTTTTTTTTCCCCTTCAGCCGAAATTTTCTTATTGATTGATTTAGCAAGATGCCATACGTCAAATTGATGTTTAATATGTGGGAACTGCTCTCTCATTGTCTTGGCAATTGAAACGTGTCTGTCCGTGGCTATGAGGTCGATGTGCATTCCACTCGATTGCAGATATTCCACTGATTTTATAAATCCTAGTTTCTCCTGAGGATGTACATTGTGTTACCTGCACGACCACCGAACTCACAATTCTCTTACTATCCATGTCCTGAAAGTGGTAGGTGCAGTACTTGGCAGAAAATCCAGGGCTGTCGCACTGTCCATCGCCGGCTAGCCTGAATCGTTTGCCTTCGAATGTACTTGCTAGAGACAATTGTTCAATTTTCCAAGCATCACTAATGGCCGGAAACAGATAATCATGTTGGTATTTGTAGTACTGCGTGTTTGAAATGAAATGGAGTCCCACAAACTGAAAGAAAGACTAACTTTCTAAAACTGGAGCCACTCAAAAGTGATGCAGCTGCACACAGTAGATTGCCTGCTGGCAGTTTCCCCAGCATCGGTTGTGCAGACCATGAGAACGTATGATGTAATCTACAGGCGGAAGGTATTGTGACGTTACTGCCTTGTTTTTTACGAGTCACATGAATCAATGGCTTCCCACATACTTTCCCTCTGTCGGAATGCCCACATTTCAGCATACTTATAATATCCATCAAACAACTGTCGAATACTATGTATTTGTCCTCTTTGATTAGACTGTCATCCTGCGTCAAAGTTGTTTCGGCCTGTGACGTTGAGGACATATCACCACATTTGAAAGAAATATCGCTGCTATCAAATTCTGATGCGTCAGTGAATGATGCTGCTGGTTCATTCTCTGTCATTTCAACATCTGCTACTTCAACATTGATGGGAGAACACAACAATGTCGACAGCTTTTTTGGTGGCAATTTTTTGGCGGGTGTAGATTGTGTAAATTGATCTGCGACTACTTCAGAGCTATCTTCAATACATCCAGTATCATGTTGTTGCGGTGGTGCGGTCGTACTGTAGCAATGGTCCAATACAACTTTGCTGGATTCTCCGGACACATTCATTTCATTTTCTGTACATTGGACATGAGCATCCCGAGTCTCAACACGCCGCGCCTGAATTAATAGGTCCTCCATAGCCTCCATAGTGTAAATGGTCTGGCAAGTAACATCTCTCATTCGCTTCACTGTCTGTGTATGTATAGTTCGTAGACCCACGGGTAACTAGAGGACAGATTGGAAAAGGGATGTTCAGTTTAAACAAAAGATAAAGTATAGTACAATTGACTCATAAAATAGTCCCCAGCACAAAAAAATGTCTAAAGTTATGAACTGTTTGTAACTAACCTTATTTTTGTTTCTTTTCTTTGCAACTTTTTTGACTCGACCTTCAACACCTGTACGCTGTTGCTCCGATACGTATCCGCATGTCTCCCCTTCCTCTTGCACTGCAACGACTATATTTTCTGTATCCGCATAGACAGCACGGAATTAGGCTCCATCGACTCCCTAAAACATAGTATTTTCATTACTGTGTATCAAAATATTTTTAGCATAAAACGCACGAGTGGATGAACACACATGTACATCTCAATAGCCAAACACAATTTAAACATTGTGTGGAACAATCAAACGACAAGTATTCGAGCTCTGATGACCTAGTTCGATGGAGCTGTCAGTTTCCATACCTCTGGCTCTGCATGGACTGCCACGAATGATTGTATTGAAGACGAGGCATCAGCAACTCCCTGAAACACAGTACTTGCGTTAGTATGGTTTTCAATATCGTAAACATAACACACACTTGGGGTCGACGGCACAGTAACATATAAAGAGATAACCACAAATGATGCATTGTCTAAAAGAATCAAGGAATATTTTAAAATGATCAGATTTAATTGACTTATTTCTCCGATTTCTTTACATCTGCATCATCTAAATGGGATCTTGTGATTGTAGTGGAAGCTCCATCATCTCCCTGGAACACAGTACTTGCGTTAATAGGGAAGAAAGTATAGCAAATGGAATCACGTTATATGATCACGCTCGATGGAGCTGTCAGTATCCATACCTCATGCTGCTGAAGAATATCTAGGGCTGTTGTCAATGTGGTGCGCACTTCCGAAAGCTGTTGCGCCGATTCGTATCCGCATGGTCCCGCTTCCACCGGACTTACTTGAATGTCAGGCTCCACATCAAGTGCGTGGGTCGACAATTCAACAACTGCCTGAAACATAGTATTTGCATTAGTAAGGATTATAATATTGAAAACACAACACACGCTTGGGGTCGACCGCACAGGTACATATCAACGGCTAACCACAAATGAAACATGGTGTAGAACAATCAAACGAGAAGTGTTCCAGTCCTGATGATCACGGTCAGTTGAGCTGTCAGTATCCATACCTCGGGCTGCTGAAGAACATCTAGGGCTGTTGTCAATGTGGTGGACGCTTCAGCATCTCCCTGAAAGACAGTACTTGCATTAGTATAGATAACACTAATTATAACTGAAAACAAACACCAGGGGACGACAACTAAGGTGTATATCAATTGGAAAGCACTAACCAAACAATTGGTAAAATAATCACACGATACATACAAACTATTACTTGACATGCATAACACAAGTCTGTAGCGGAATAGCCAAGTATGATTACCTGATACGCGCTAGAAGTGGTTGATAACTGCGAGCATGTGACGGAAGCAGAATGTTCTTGCTTCAGGTTCAAGGTATAGTCAAGAAGTTGTAAAGGTAAATTGTTTGATAATGAAATGCCAATATTTAAAATTGCCATGTAAGGAGACCGAATACTTGAGTAATGCGCAATATAGCACAGTTCCCTGTGCCCATATATAGATTTCGTTTGTGGGTTATGAAATCTAAAAATAATATATTGATAAATGTCATTGTTCAAAAAGCTATACACTCATATCAATGTCGAAAGTATTACAAATTGGAAACAACACCTAAAATATCAATGAATCCATTCTGCTACCTACACACTACCGCAAGGCCTAAAGCTAAAAACGGACAATTGACTCACCAGTGGCGGATTGTGGACGAATAGAGTGGGAATAGCGTTTGCGAGCAGTTTTCGTGTCGATCGCCGTTTATTCTTCTTTGTTACCCAAGATGTGGTGACCATGCTTGAGGGAAAGTGCCGGCTGCAGATGCGGTATCGATCACCCCTCTGGTCTTCAAAGACTTGTTGGACTCTACTTTCCAGCTCATCCAGTGGATATCCGCAATGTCTGACCCATTCTCTTATTCGATCAACAGTTTTCGGGAACACATGCATTGTAGTGCCTTCAGATTTAGCATGGATCTTCGAAGGGCAACCGCTAATCGAACAGGCAGGCATTGTTGAAAATTCTGAAAAGTAAATATCAAGATTATTATAAAACAATGAATAAAAATGTCATAAAAAAGTATATGAACCATACCATGCTCAATGCAAGGTTTGTTTTGGTTGCCGGAAATATACCAGTTCATCATGTATTTAGTATTTGCATAAGTTACAGAAATGTTTTAAATTATGTGAACATGTGACTCGTCCCTTGGATGTTCTGTCTTGCACGAAAAGGAACCATGCTTACATTATAGACTGGACCCCCGAAGGATGCAATTCAATGACAATTGACAGATGAAAATAAATAGATCTATTGATAGCATAACAATTGAAACTCAAGTCAAAAGCAATGAGACCAATGACCATAGCTCTATTGGGTACTGTAATAGCAAATAGATTGAAATGTAAAAATGACCGAAATATGACTAGGATACATGGCCTTACCTTGACCAACAAACAGTTGGATTCAGCAGGCCGAGCAGTATGTTGCAGGAGAACAGGTAGATGGCCACAGGTAGCACACTGACGAGTTTGCTCAAAGCGGTCACAGATAGCACGGCGACGAGCAGATTAGCATAGATCTCAGTGCTGCTCAGGTAGAAGGTTCAGGAGTTGACTTGCAAAGCACAAAGATGTTCTCATGAGACATATCAAGTGGTTTATAAAGAATTAGAAACAGGGGTGTGTATGTCGTGGTATTATGTTTATTGCAGGGGGCCGGCCTGCCTCAGGGGAGGCCTGCCTGGAGACACGGGGTCTGAGGAGGCCATGTGAGCGATGGCCCCTGGGCGTGGGATACCTTTTGAAGTTTACATGCTGTTTGGCACCTTGGCCGTTTGCGCCCGTCACAGCCCCCCATGCCAGCGCTCATCCCCGGGTGCAAATCGCCTTTGATAGAGGGGGTGGGTTGGATGGGCCTGGGGCGTGCAGATAAGGCACAGGAAGACTGCTGAATGGAGACACACTTATGTGGATTGCAGGAGGGCGGCCTGCCTCAGGGGAGGCCTGCCTGGAGACACGGGGTCTGAGAAGGCCATGTGAGCAATGGCCCCTGGGCGTGGGATACCTTTAGAAGTGTACATGCTGTTTGGCACCTTGGCCGTTTGCGCCCGTCCCTTGCCCTTATGACATTCGCGAAGATGGGAACACTGAGCAGGACACGGGGCATCCATTTTTGTACCCCCTTTCCACTCCATTTTGGTGACCAGGCCTCACTGCGATAGTACAGCGCGCAGAGCACATGGCCCACAGCCTCGTTCCCACTCTGACTGCAAAACTCCAGAGGCATTTGCAACAGCTAATAAATGTAACACATCACTCTTCCTCTGAGATCACAGTCCTGCATAAGAACCGGCCTGAACCAAGCACATGGCTCGTTCATCTCCACAAACGTGTCCTTACCCTCGCCAGTGGAAAGTTACTGCCATTCTGACCCTGTGTTCCTGCAAGGTATTCTCTTCATGTGCCAGACCACTGTTCACGCCATGATGGTCACCTAGCAGATCCCCAACTAACATTAGACCCCTACTGCAGTATATCGTTGCTTATCAATAACAAATGCCACATATCGGAGATTCTTGTGAGCACAGACCCACACTTCAAACACTGTATTATAGTGGTCAAGACCCTTGACCCAAGGCCTGTATAATACAATGTTCATTGATAGTATTGATATATGTGTGACTTTTATAGAGACATAACGGACTGAAAGACTTTAAACAAGTGTTATTTAGTGCTTGCATTATTGCTAATATATTATTTTAGCTTAGATAGTGACCACCCCGCTTCACAGCGACCTGAACTTCACCCATTCCGAGCACAGGTGTCTGACGTCCATCCTTGAATGGAGACCCACTTGATTGATTTAAAACATCGAAACAACCGTTGTTAAAATATATGTGGTGTTTTATTTTGATGACACAAAAATACAAAAGTTTACACATTGTACAGTTCAGGTTGCAGCACAGCGAGAGAAAATCCCCTGTACTGACCGCTGTCACTCGGGAACGTTTCTCTTATGGCACGAACGGCACAGGCGGGTATCACTCTTCGAACGCGGTGTCCAAGCCTCCGGTGAAGCCACCATGTAAAGGAACGATAGGCCACCAGCCTATACCACCTGTGAAAAGGAATGAAACAAACTGTTTTTAAATGACCAAGTTAAGTTTAATAAACGTTTGTTGTCAATGACAATTCTTGCAACTAATGGCATTCTGCTTGGACAAATGCTATCTAGACACTGCACACTATTGAAAGACTTTCGCGCGTTACAATGATATGTAGATGTAATTTTGGATATAGCAGAAGACCATGAAATAGGAGTGGCATCACAAGCAGAGTATACTTATTCGTTACTCGGATTACGAGGACGAACAGTTGCGAGAAGCACCATCATTATCCTCAACACGGACCGTGTGAGGCAGGCTGCCCTGAAGTCTGGCAGCTCGGTGATGCATTGCGGTCGTGGCTCGCCTTCCGAAATGTAGGCCACGCATCCCGAGTTTTCACAGCAGCAGCAGTTCTCGTCCTCGGTCGGCATTAGCTCGCACCGATTGCATGTGCACCAGGTGGAAACACCGTCCATGCAACTAGGTCCAGTGTCTTCATCCGTTGATTTGTCCTGCCAACTGCTGTCCGAAGCCCCATCGTTTTCGCGTGTTTCCCTTTCCAGTAGTTCCTCCTCGGTATACTCGGGCTCGTACATGTAGGGCATTATTGTATCCATTGTGTGTTGCACAAACTAAAATAATTGATAGCGGTGGTACTGGTATCTGTCCCCACGGGCTACAAGCAATGAAGGTAGCTGACCAGAGCACAGAAACGAGTCACAGAATGCTCAAAGTAACACAGAGAGAGGAATGGAATCGAAAATCTGCTGCTGTGTGTTGTGAAACGGTCTGTTTATACTTATTGAGGAAAGAGGTGTCCTGCCATTTCCATGGCGACACGTTATTAGCTGAAGCGCAGCGAATGTTGACATGAGACATGCTTTGGCGTTGTGAAATGGGCGGTACGCGTCTGCTGATGACAGGCTCAGGGGCAGGGGATATGATTTAGTGCCGCAAAAGTGTGTGATGAATGTGGCAGGTGTCTTTGTACATGGGAAACTAGGAAGTCTTGAGGTTCTCCTGATCAATGTATATGGTCCCAATGTTGATGACTCCGGTTTTATAATGATCTGTTCCAAGAATGTGCTTGATACCCCTATTGAGTCAGTTATCTGTGAAGGAGATTCCAACACTATATTGGATGTACATTTAGATCGCATTTCTTCAGTATCCAGTCATTCACTAATGCAGCACTATACTTCAACATACTGAAGATTTAGAGCTTAGGGATGTGCGACGAGCACTCAACAATACTCAGTGTGCGTATACTTTCTATTAGTCCGTGCATAATATGCACTCGCTTCTTCACTTCTTGCTGGTGCCTCATAGATTGCTGAATTGGGTAGTTGAGTGCCGGATACTCGCTAGAACAATATCGGACCACTCACCGGTGTTGCTCTCGTTAAACATTCCTGGGAATACTGTACCAAGAACACAATGGCGTTTTAAGCCTGCATCCTTAGGGGACCCGGTTTTCCGGTCAAGTATGATGGAGCATATCGCCAGTTATTTTGAAGTTCATTAAGGGTCAGTGAACACACATGCCATACTTTGCAGCCGTTTAAAGTGAAAGGGTAATGCTATATCCACTGAACACGGGGGGTTGCGGGACATTAGAAGGGAGCTGAAGAGGAGCGAGGATACACTTGCGCAACAGAGTTATGCTACTGATTCATCCCCCCCCCAAAATCAGAAATGATATTAAAAGGTAAACTTAGATAAGCAATGCGATATAGCCAATAGGAAACTGCGTTATTTTGATAGGCCAGCGGAGGCGCGTCGCTTTGGGGAAATGGATAGACCAGGGAAGTTACTGGCGCAAACAGTCTAATGACAAGGGTGGCTCTAATATTCCGTGCATAACGCGACCTGACGGTTTTAGTGATGTAAATGCTGTGTTTTATGATTAGAAGGCATTGTACAACCCGAAAAGCGTTGCCACAACACTAGAAATAGACTAATATCTTGCAGAAATACCCACAACACTCTTATGGGTCGATGCACAGGATATGTTAGACGAGACGATTAATCTGGCTGAAGTTAAGAAAGCTATCTAAGCCCTCCCAAAAGGGAAGGTTCCAGGATCGAACAGACTAGGAACAGAATTGTACTAAGAGTTTGTAGATGTGCTCTCTCCCCGGCTGCTCTCGGTCTGAGGCCTTAGAAGTGGGGATTTTGCCAGAATGTATGCGTGAAGCAATATTTTATTACTCAAACCTGGCAAACCTCCGGACGATTGTGGGTTGTACCGGCCTTTATCTATAATAAGCACCATTGCAAAAATATTTGCGAAGATTAAAGCCACTAATGCCATATATGGTTCACAAAGATCAGGCAGGGTTTATATTGGGGAGATCGACGGCGTCCAATATACAGAGAATTTATGACATAATTGCTCAAATACCACAGGATAGTCATGGGGTTGCAGTTTCGCTTCACATGCAGAAGGTGTTTGACACAGTGTATTGGCCTTTTCTATTTAGAACGTTTAATAACTATGGGTTTGGACCAAATTTAGTTAAGTGGCTAACAATTTTGTGTACACAACCCTATGCTAGAGTGTATGTGAGCTGTGTGCTCTCGCTCGTGTGCTTAGCATTGGAAGGGGGCACTAAGCAGGGGTGCCCATTATCACCCCTGTTTGCCCTAGTAATAGAACCACTGGCAGACCTTGTGTGCTCGTCATACTTGCGCCGGATTTCATATTGCAGGACAGGTGGAACGTATCACGTTATATGCACATGATATAATGTTGTATATACAGGACCCGGACCAACATCTGCAGAGAATTCCAACTGCAGTACACAAGTTCGGAAGATACTCTGGCTTGCGTTTAAATAGTAGTAAGTCTGATTTCTTTTCCATTAACAAGCGTTACATGCGAACCACGTAATATCTTTGAACTGCGATGGTCACCCTTGAGTATTAGATATCTTGGAATCGAGATTACATGCTCTCAAGCTCTTACCAAATCGCTTAATTACGACACTTGAGTGACCCAAATTAGCACTAAGCTGGAAAGGTGGAGCCATCTTCCTATATCGTTGATGGCGCGGGTCGGACTAATAAAAATGACCATCCTACCTAAGTTTCTCTATTATACTAATAATATACCTCTTGTAATATACCTCTGTGGCCTGGTAGATTGTGTATTGTGTTTTAATAATATGGCTAAGATATGTACCTCATTTGTTTGGAAAGGACAAATTAAAGTAAAATGGCAACGTCTCACACTGGCATATGAGTTTGGGGGGCTATCTGCCCCCGACTTTGAACTATATTTAACAGCACAGGCGTATTACGCAACATATTAGTTGGACAGCTGCCCAAAGTCATAACATATGAGGCTGGAGAAGCAGGGGGCTCTACGGATCTACTGATACATTTATCATAGGAAATGCATATCATCGCACCCACCAGTTGGATCCGGTGAAAGCCAAACATGAGGCTTGGACTAAGTAGATGCCCCAGGAACACAGCGTTATATAATAAAGCTATACCAATTTGGGGCATGCCGTTTCTGAATCCAACACGGGATACGTTATTAGCAGCGTAGTGGCGGGATGCTGTCATCCAAAACTTGGGTGACCCGTTTCATGAGGGGGTCTTTAATACACATATGCGATATATCGCTTCGTAGACTCCAATATTACCAGGTTCGTACGGCCGTGGCTTCAATGTGGCCTATGTTTCCATTAGAACCTACATCACACCCATACCTTAGCTACCTATTGTCATTAAATATGGGGGAAAAACGATATTGTCATTATATAAACTTGCACAGACTACTTGTAACATGCAAACAGTGGCTATAAAGGGTAAATGGGAAAGGGATCTTGGCGTCACCATCGTAGACCCACACTGGATGCAAATATGCAGGCTAACGAGGAAAGTATCATTGGCTTCTAGACATAGGCAGCCTTATTCACTTCAAGATCCTCAACAGAACGCATTTCACTCCGGCAGGCCTTATGAAATAGTTTCCTTCCTTGGAAGGGAGATTTCCCATATGTAATAGTTCGGAAGCTGGTATATTACACATGTGGTCATGTCAGACACTGTCGGTCTGTTGGGATATAATATGTCATACGACTGATGAGATTGTAGGCCAGCCTTATCATGGGAACCCTTGGATTGTTTACTGGGATATGTTAAGGAGCTGAATCCAATGAAGAGCAAATTTGTCAACCTGAGACTTGTATTGGCAAAAAGAGCTATACGTACATGCTGGACATGGAAGGAAGCCCCCACGTATGATAACTGGTGTTCACGACATGCTATGAGCTAATGATATGGAAGAGATATAGGTCAGCCTGCAGGCTCCTTCAAGTCGACCTCGAGAAATTTGGGTCAATTTTCGGCTTTATTTGGAATATAAAAAGTGTTGACAATAGAGATAGTTCAGTAATCATTGTGGATGTCTTTTATGTATCATGGATTACCTGTTTAGGCATATTATTGTTTGACAATGCTCCGCTTTACTGTAACCATGTGCAAATACATTTTTTTTTAAAATACTCCACATTTTTATGCTGTTGTTCTTATATTTTTTTAAGCCTTCAACCTATTTTATGACCACCAATATAAAAACAGAACAATATTTTTCTACACTGATATTTTTCAGAAACCCCCAAAACATGTGTGCACACATATTACGATCATCTTGTCGCCTCCGCCTGATAGACGTGACATATCTCATCTCTATTTTACTTGGAGCGCTTCATTCCTTGGCTGTTGCCGCAGCAATCCCTTAAATAATACTCTGTTCTGGAGTGTGGTGCAGTCCCTTCTCCCTCCTTGAGGACAGGTATCGCAGTTTCTCCTTTTCCATAACAAATCCTGTTACGTTCTCCCACTATACACATACAATATGACCCCTTCCCTTTTATTTGGCACTTTCGATGTTTCTACTTACATCTGTTCATCTCGAAGCCTTCGGTATCGACTCTTCCCCAATTGACCAGTTTGCCTTCAGTCCACGGGGCGCCAGCAGGGACCGTACAGGAATTTCTTGAAAGGGTCACCTGCCAACCCCCTCAGATCACATGGATTTGTAGCAGGGGAAACTGCGGTCTTCAAGCTTATGGTGGAAGACGTCGTGCATTCGAGGGTCTGGATCTTGGAACATCCACGCAGTTACCAAATGAGCAGTAGTACTTTTTGGGCGCCTCTATGCGCAGAATGGAATTACCATAACAAATAATCTTGGTCCCAAATAACTGGACAGACTCAAAGAATATGGCAAAATACCACAATTGTCAATTCAATAAAGTAGAACAATCTGGCGAACAATGAATTGTAGTCCAAACACTCACACTGCAGACTTGTTACACAGCGGCTTTATACCTAAAGGTGCGTCAGTTAAGACGTCATCTGACATGGCAAATAATAAAACCTATTGGTTTAGGAATTGGCTAGGAGAACATATCTACTAATAGAGTCTATAAGCGTTAGTTACTTTATTGGCTGTTTCTCTCTGGTACGGAACCCTCGAACTTCCTACTTCCTTCCAACTACATATAATACTGATAACAGTATCGGATTGCCTCATGCAGCATTGTATGTTCATTGTTGCATAGGCCCTCATGATAGGTTGGCACCCTCTCCCAACCTTGGACACTGAGCTCACTAGCAGCATGTAAGCAAAGCGAAACGCAGGTGCAGAAAACAACGTCAAACTACTACCCACGTGCCCAATTAGTCCACCATCTCTCATCAGCCAAGCCTTTAGCCAAGGCCTCTCCTTGCGGACTGGTCTCTTCTCTGGGACTTTTAAGGGGGTAAGGGAGTGTAGGTACACCGCCATCTTTTTCTGGAGCTTAATGAATAGAATTGGTTTTCAAGTTCTGAATCACATGTGAGGAGACCACGATTTTGTCCATTGCAGCCTTTTATTTAGTGCTATTCAATTCAATTAAGCTGGGTGTCATTACTGCTCTTGGCCTCTGGAGACTTGGTTGCTCTACCTCACATGGGCTTTTCCACATTTTGTATTGTCAATACTTGGCACTCATAAATCTTTGCTCATTTACTTAATCCAAGAGAAATATGTCCTGCGTATGTTGCTTATCCTCGTTGACTCCCCTTGTACCATTCAGTAGCTTCTCGTTGTGGCATCTTTGATCTCTGGCCAGCAACTATTCTTTTTTCATGCATGAATTTGTATTTCCAGCCTATTTCAGCATGGGTCTCTCTCATTCAAGCTCTTTGCTTATCATTGAGAGTCGGGGTCCATCTTTTCAGCATGGCTGCTACACCTGTGTTATGTTTTCTACTGCAGCAAGCTTCTATATAGGCCCTCTACCTTGCTTTTTTGCGTATATACATTCACTACTCGTCTAGTTACTTATCTTCTTCGTATATAGGGTTTCTTCTCACTCATATATATATGTTTACTTTTGTTTCTTCAGTTACATCTCCTTTCATTAGGTATTCTTATATTGTTCGGTACGTCATTGGATCTTCTCCTCATTATCACTTTGCACTGGTCAGGTTTTCATCTCCTCAGGCTCCTGAGTATCTGGGGTGTCTGCAAATCTCCTGCTACCACTTCAGTATGAAGGTACATTCGATACTGTTGTCTAAGTGCATAACATCTCTCATACACTCAATGCAGTATTCGGATGATATCTACTGTCATGCAGTGTCTTCTTGTCATTCATCCAGTATGGCGGGGGTGGGGGGAGAGCTTATCAGTGATGTACACGTCTGCTCCTCTACAGTGTGGTCCGACAACTGTGACTAGGTCAAGTGCCAGCGCACTACTTTCAGAACAGGCAGAACTACAACTACCACAATGCCTTGCATCTACTTCCATTCACCAACCTTGTAACAGGATATTTTTCAATTTCTCTTGAGCTGCCTTAAGAGGCTTTGCTTTATTTTACGTGCTCCTTATGAATTAGTGGAGTTTTAATTTTTAGAAATGATCTGTCTATTTGAATAGCACATCGATTATTGCAGACGAAGGACCAGATCTTTTCCTCTGATTCCTGAACAAGTCACGCTCATACTCGCATTACTACCGCGGGTTGGGCTTTCCATCTGTAAATACAATCAGCCCTATGGCTTTTAAGCCCAAAACATGGCCGCCGCAGTAGAAACTGCAGAAGGGCTAACTTTTGTAAATCTAACTCTCCTTTTTCTACACTGCTATACGTTTCGAACACGTACCACTCGACAAGCTGCAGACACATCCGTATGAGGTAAGCAGAACTAGCACACCCACCCGGACAAGGGGGGGGGCTCATATTTTTCTGTCCTACCATATTGCTAACACATGCTGCATAACGTGCGCGTGTGAAGGCACTCACGACAAATATTCGATCCAAACACATCTTTTGAATGCTGTTTATACAAAGTGATCGCTCGGAAACCTTTAGTAATTTATGTGTAACAAAGAAATAGATCAGTCTGCTCTCTCAAATATAAGACTCAGAGTAGGCTTAATTATTAGCGAATTAGAGAAAATGTATCTGTCTGCACATGGATGAGTACTTTAAAGTAAACATTTGTACATATGGGTTTTTCTTCCATATACAGGTGGGATTGGGCCCATGACTTAACATTAGCCTGTATTATGCTTTCATTCACGGAAATTAACAAGGGTAAGAGACCACCTTAATGAGATACCACTTAAATATTCACACCTTTTTAGCTATCTATATATATCCAGTCAGCTCATCTCTCACCAATCCCATTCCTTTTAGCTCACTCACTTTGATACTCCTGTTATTGACTCCGGAACCACTCCTTCCTCCCCATCTCCCCGCTAAACTTGGTCTAGGCAAGGGCTAAAAATATTGGGTACCACAACCACGCATTGTTGAATTTTGAGCACTTTGTATCACTTCAGTGTCCGTGTTATGGTGATCTATGTCACAGTTTGACAAGAGATTTATTATGCTCTATGTTTTTTGTTTTCTATTTCTCTTTTGTTCATGTCATGCTAATATTCAGCCTGGATTTGAGAAAGGCAAGTCAATTTTGCTGAAACACATGTCATTCACTAAAGGCTACAGAAATGTTCAAATAAAGCAATCTCAAATACTTCTCAAGAATTTTCGTTTTTTATGATAATCCTCATTTCTGTCCATGAGTAAGATGATATTATATGTGCCGCACTAAAAGTGTAAGCTCACCTTATAATTGATAACTTGAACAACGGAGTTGAGGATCTCTTTGTCTCCGTAGATGCTTAAAACGGTGCAACTAACAATAAATACGCAGTTCCTACAATCAAGATCTCTCAGGTTCTTAGAAACAAACACATAACCATGTCGCCAGGTGTTACCACAAAAGGTGGCAACCAAAAAGTCCCTCAACATTAGTCTATCCTTATTTTTATTTGGGTTGGGAAATCCAACCTTAGAATAGGGCAAGTTAGGTATTTTTCCAACCCCTAAAGTTGATCAAAGTTTATTGTTAAAACTTGAATCATTTTTGTCTGTGTCAGCTTCACGATACGTCACAACACAAGGGAGCATTTGAGAATTCCTAGTCGATTAGCAGGTACACTAAAATGAGTGCAGTAACAAAAAAAGCAATTTAGCATTTGTTTTGGATGTCCCGTAACCTAGATTAAGGAACAAAAAGAGGTTTGTTGTCGGAGCTAGCCCATTTATTAAGTGGCTCCCATCTGCAATAGATTTGCAGAAACTAGTTCTTTGATACATGAAAATTGAAATGGGCGATTATAAAGAAACTTGGACAAAATAAGCTAAGCATTGTCCCTAAAGAATGATACATTCCTCAACAAACCCTGAAGCTTGCAAAAGCAGTGCAGATAGCAATCAAACTTAATGATTAGAGATGCACAACGGTCTATTTCAGTGTATTGGTTGAACTACATGCAGATGGTTAACGTGTACTGTGTTTGCAAATATACCAATAAACAAATTAAAAACTTTTTTTTTTTTTAAAGGGATGCGCAATGGTAAAGATTTGAATTTGGAGTCGCATTGCCTTTACAGAGACATTACCCTCATCTTTCATACTCACTCTTACAGTGTTTGGGCCCCAAATTGTAAGAAAACCCAGCCCCCTAAAGTCCACCTTCCAAATGAGTCCTTATGAAACAGTACTAATTGTTAACTGTAAATGTTTTCAATTCAACAAGCATAGAATATAAATATTTTGCTTGTAATTCTTTGTTGTGTTTGCTGAACGATCAACTAACAAATAGTAGTGCGTAACCTAAGCCTGGCTAATGGAAACAATTCTCACATTTGCACCCAGTCGAGTGGGACCAGGTAGGTGTCCCTCAAACAATTTAAAAAATGTTGATTCCTGAGTAGGGCGAATATACACATGAACAAAAAATTCAACATTTCGAGGGGAAATATTAATTCAACAACAACTGGCTAAAGTTGGGTTGACTAGAAACGGCAATGTCAAAAATATTTCTGGCCAGTCAGCTGAAACTTAAAAGTGGCCTCACTAAGAGCATGGCCTGAGGGAGGGTGAAACAGGGCGCAGATGTGCGTTTGTCAGCTGGTTTTGAAATGCACCAATGTGTGAATTCAGGTTCGCAACAAACCCCCAGGAAGAATCAGAAAACCAAAAGTCACTTGCATGGGTGGACACCAGATGAACAGCTTGCAGTTAGGCTCCACTGGGGGACCGCTTTTGAGCTCATAAGAAGTTAAAAGAGAGAGGAGCAGCAAGCGTCTCAGGCCAACTTTTGATGTTTTCAAGGCCTGCGAGTGGGCATAGGGCTATAGGTCTTGTCAATAAAATGGACTTAAAAGTCTGTGTGAGGTCAAAAGTGGGGACATTTCCAAATCTACTGCGACTGTTGGAGGTCAGGATAAAGTAGGACAGTAGAAAAGGGGACCCAAAACACTTCCTGATTCTGTGAGTATCACATAGTCCAAATGGGAGTCCCAGGCTAGGTGCACAATTGTCATGGGTGGGAACGTTAAATCTTTTGTTCTAGACTGTTTGCCAGGCTTGTTTCACCGAGCTTTGTTTCACCAAGCAGGTGTTGTTGCAAATCGGGCATATATTTCTGGGTTGTTCAGACTGCCCTGCTTTTACTGTGTGAAAGACACAGTGTACTTAAAAGCAGCAGCAGAGGCATGGATGGGGACGCTCAAAGCCTGGTTAGACTATACACTGTGAATGTTTGGACAGTCTGGCATCCACATTTGCTGGAGTAGCGAGTGGCAAGGCTGCAAGCAGAGAGTGTATAAGAAAAAGGACAGCATGGCCAAGTGGACAGCGGCCGTTTTTCCTTAATGGGCAACAGCGAAGGCATTCTCCCATTACAGAGGAGCCAGAGGGCAGGCCCAGTGAAACCAGAGGTCCTTCAGCAGCTGAATCAGCAGGAAAAGGGCTACTGGGCCTGCCCTTGGTGAGCAGTAAATCTGGTTTACCTTTGTGTAAGTACCCCACCCAGCATGGCTAATGGGCCATGCAAAGCCAGGGAGGGGCGTTTCACTTTCGCAGCCTTAAAGGGCCCGGCCCATTGGACAGGTTGGTTTGAGAACTGCAGGTTATTGTGGTGTAGGGGGCTCTCCTGCACATCAACGACCTAAGAGGCAGTATATTCCCAGTGCTCATGGCCGGGCTATGAGCCAAGACATATGCAAATGTGTTAAGACACCTCCCCCTACTTCCCGAGTGATGAGATGGAGGGGCGGGGGTCATCTGGGAAGGGATCAACCAAGAGTCAGAGAGCGCACAATGTGAAGGGTTGAGTTTCTTGATTTGTGTTCACGTAAACGTGTGTGAATTTGTGCGCGCGCAGCATGCGAAAATGGTCAGTGAATGGAGGAAAGGGACGACACTGAGAAAGAAACGCTATCGAAGTCTGGCTTATGAAAGATTTTGTTCTTCGATTACATTTATTGTCACAGCTTGCAGCATATCAATGACTTGTTAGGCAGTGCCAATGCTATAATTATTAAGCAAATCAAAGGCCAGCAAAAATGTATACCAACAGTAAGCAATACTGAGAATGTTGACCAAAACCATCGCGAGCGTGTATTTACAGTAGCTTCACTGGCTATAATCGCAAAAGAAATCATGAGTGTACATCGCCTTGAACCAAATGGCACATGTTTTTGTTATCTGAGGCTCAGAACCTTCTTCAGGAAATCACACAATAGGTGTTTCAGTGTAATATTTAACTTTCCTTTCCAAAACGGTACCAATGTTACCCCGACGTGGTGGTGCCTCAAACCATCCAATGAAATAGCATTGTGACTTCCCAATTTGTTTTATTTCTTTCATAGTACATATTTAAAAAACAACATTTATTACACAGACCATTACACTGATATTTGGGATTTTTGCAAAGATAAAACAAATGAAGAAAAGGTTACCCATTCCTGGAGTATCCCAGGGTGAGGAGAATTCTCTCCAAATATCATTCCTCAATGCGCATGTAAATTCGGTCTGCTTGCGGCTCGAAATGGTAAGGACATTGCAATCAGAAATGCAGATAGCCAGATTTCATATAGCAAAATGCAGAATAAAAAATGGAATTTCTGTAGGCTATCAAAGTCTAACTAAGGTTAAGGAGGTTTGACCTGAAACAAATGTTCTCTAAAACTTAGGGCTGTTCACGAAGTGAATGCCTTTGTCCCAATCAACAATTCTGGGCACGTGTTGACATGTTTACAGTTAAAGTTAATGTTGTTGAGTCAGACATGACTTCATCATGTTATCCATTTGCGCATATTCCTTTGAGGGCATGGGATAAGAGACACATCACGAACTTTGCTTCATCAAAGGAACCAAATTAGTGTTTAAATGATGGAGTTAATAATAATAATAATAATATTATTATGGATGTACACTGCCTATAGGAGTAGTGCCCAAGGTTTCCGAAAACATACTGGTAAGCCTTAGTCAGCAAGAAGAATACTGTTTAGCGGACATTCATAGCCGAATGAGATCTAGGATCTCGGATTCTAGCCTGGACTCTGTTATTGTAGATCCTAATAGAAGCCAAAAGGATTAAAAGACCCAACTTTAACATAAGTCTAGCACAGATAATCCAAACGGTTGCACCTGCAGTACTGTTACTTGCAAAAGTTGATTGTATTCCCTGTACAACTTTTCCCTCCATTAGAGCTAAACTGACAACTTTGAAAACAGTAAGAAAAATAGGAGATACGATAGTTTATTTGTAAGCGCTTCACGACAAGGGAAAATACAAAAACATTCTTACAGGCCATGAACAACAAGAAAGTGAAATTAACTATCGTACTCGGCCTGGCGACATTTCTGGTAGAACCAGAGAATTACGAGAGGGGAGGAAAAAGGAGGGAGAGGAACTAAACAAGCGACTATCGTACTAGGCCCGAGGACATTTCGGATAGTGCTGGAGGGGGAGGGAGACAAACATTTGTTACTATCATACTAGGTCCAGGGACAATTCTGATAGAGTAAGTGCATAGAAAAGTAAGGGGCCGGAGGGGGGTGGGGAGGAAGAGGGAAGGGTGAGGAGAAGAAAACAGAATAAAAACAGTGAAAAAAGAGCACAGAACCAGGGGAGAGAGATTAAAGTTGCAAAGGTCAATAAGAACACAACATTGCAAGGGAACAGAAAATGTAGGCAAGGATTCACGGTGACGATGGGCTCAGCATGATTAAGGGCCAACCAGAGTATGAGATCCAGGGGAGTTCCAGCATGAGAGTTGAGGGGGTGTAGCACCAAGAGTCTAAGTGTCCAAAAGTCAAATCCATGAATTGGCAAAAGTCATTGATGGTGAACCCTTAGTGAATCAAGACAACTCCTGCAGTGAATGGGAGGGGGGATTGGAAGAAGGGATAAGGGGAGGGGAAGGCGGGAGAAGAGATCAAGGAAAACGGGGGGATCCAGGGGGCCTGGGTGCACACAGAAACGAAACGGGGGACCAAAGGGGGTAGGGGCACACAGACGAACGGGGGACCAGTGGGTGGCATTCAGGATTTAAACGGGTGACCAGAGGTGGGGCACACAGATGAAAGGGTGGGGGCACACAGGAAAGAAGTGGGTGGGGGGCACACAGACAAAACGGGGGACAAAAGGGGTGGGGGCACACAGAGACGAACAGGGGACCAGTGGGAGGCATTCAGAAACGAAACAGGGGACTAGATGAGGGTGGGAGGCACACAGAAGGGAAAGGCACCAAGAATCAAATGCACTCAAAACAAATTATGGTACTATAAAGTATTCAGGGAACAGAACCCATGCCACCCACTGCTGTCTCAACCAGGCCTCAAAATATTCACTCGTCACTAGCCATTGGCAAGTGATAATTGACCCACAGCAATTAAGAAACTGTGTGCTGTATGTGTAGAACTGAGAGGGCACGTGGCTTTATGGCTGGCTAGTGCGTTGCAATTTAAAACTTTTTACCCCTGCCCCAACATTTTAGGATAAAGCGACAAACTCATGAGCATCCTATTTAGAGCCTTAAAATGAATAAGATCATCCCCTTCCGTCCCCGACCACAGTTATTCCATCAGGAGGTAATTAGCAGTCCAAGCCATGTGCCAAGGGGGACCTGTCGCTCGCACACCCTTAAACAAGCCCCAGAGAGAGAGAGAAATTATGAAGTGCAGGGATGAACTTTATTCTTCCACTGAATTAACAGATTTTTCTCACACAAATGATTTTCATTTTCAACTCATCTTTTCGGGTGAGATTCTTTCTTTAGTTAGAAAGCTATGGCCTGTTTCTTTCCTGAAATATACCCTTCTGGCTCTATTTGCAAAAAACTTTGCAGATTCAACCGTGGAATACTTAGTAAACTTCTTGAGTCATTAAATGAAGGTTTTGTCCCAGTACACCGGAAATCCTCTATTTCTCCTGAACAAAATTACTAGATCCCCCAAGTTCTGAATACCAACCCTGGCTCAAGTGGGGACTTACATTTTTTAGAACTTAACTCTTTTCTAGATAGACACTCGGTTTTCTGTCCCAAACATGGCATGGGATCTACTCTGCTGTCAGTGTGGGATGATATTGTGCAATGTGAGGCATGGTGCAAAATGTGCACTGGATTTTGTTTTTGGTATGGCTGGTTAGTAACTTCCAACTTGAAATGTTTACTACTGGCGTAGGTATGACAGACTCTTCTTGTGATGTTGGATCTCTCTGCAGCTTTTCATACAGTTTGTTTATTTATTTATTGTGCGCGCCGGACCCTAAGGTAGCAGGGCGCATGTGAAAAGAAGGTTTACAGCTTAGTTACAGAAGTTACAAATTTACATAGCATGGTAAGAACAATTTTCTTAGTCTCAACAGGATGAGTGTAAGGCAGCAAAGTACATGTGCAAACGGTATATAGACAACAGGTCATCATATAGCTGACGTAACATAATGGCAAATCAATATCAGGTACATTACATGCAGGTAAACTAAGTGAGTACGTGGGCAGAATGCGGGTTCCATATCATTCTCAGTGAGCCATTTTATTGTGTTTTTTCTGAATTTGTAGAATGTTTGGTCAGATCTAAGTGCGATAGGTAGGGAGTTCCACAAATGAGCTGCCCTAACTGGGAAGCTGGACCCTCCAATGGTGGACAGTTTAAATCTGGGCACTACAAGGCAGTTGGGGCTGACGGTTGTTGTTGCAATAATGGATTTTTTTCTGGTAAATCGTTCTGTTAGGTAACGAGGGGCTTTATTGTTTAAACATTTGTAGATGAGAGAGGCGGATGTGAGGTTAATTTCTTCCTGGGTGGAGAGCCATTTGTGTTTCCGTCTAAATTCAGAAATATGTGCTCTTCTGGGAATGCTTAAGGCAGCCCTAAGTGCATTATTTTGGAGCACTTGTATTCTATTGATGATTTGTTTGTTTGCCCCTATGTAGAGGGCATTACAATAATCTAGTTTTGAAAGGATGAGGGCTCTGGATAGGATTAGGCAACTGTCGTCTGATAGGAATTGTTTCCCGGCTCGTATTAATTTACATGTATAGGCCGTGGATGAGGCCAGGGAATTCACCTGTTTGGTGAAGGATAGGGTCGAGTCGAGGTAGAAACCTAGGGTTTTTACTTCTCTGGCGACCTCGATAGTGTTCCCATTGATAATAAATGCAGAGTAATTTGGGTTGAGTTTTGTGATGCGAGCTGTGGTGCCCAGGATGAGTTCCGTTTTATCATCGTTCAAACATAGGCCATGGTTGGCCATCCATGCCTGAACGATACTATAGACTCTGTTCACCAAAGCCAGATCTTCCACATAATCCCCAGTAAGTGGTAGGAGAATCTGGGAATCGTCTGCGTAGTTGGTGTAGGTGATACCCAGATTGTCAAGATCGTCAAAGAGTGGCTTGGTGAAGATGTTGTAGAGTGTTGGCGAGACGCATGATTCCTGGGACACTCCACAGGTAATGGCTATCAGGTCTGCGGCCGCCGAGGGGGAGAACACCCTCATAGTCCTGTCACTAAGGAAAGACTGTATGCAGACTGTAGCCTCCCCTGAGAAGTGGGCCGCAGAGTCCAAGTGATTACATAGGACTCTATGGTCCACCAGATCGAAGGCGGCTGAGAGGTCTAGTAGGAGGAGGAGGAGTGCTAATTTTCCTCCGTCTCTGAGTGAATCTATTTGGGCCTTTAAATCGAGAAGGGCAGTCTCTGTGCCATGTTGAAGTCGGAAACCAGATTGGCGAGCGCCAAGGAGATAGTTTACCTCAAGGAAGTTCTGAATTTGGGTGTATGCTACCTTGTCTAGTATTTTTAGTAAGAAAGTCACCGTGGTGATGGGCCTGTAATTAGTGGGAACAGTGGATCACAACATCTTGTTTTCATTTTTGTCTGAATATGGCAATATTTCTGTGCATGCCCTGAAATGGTTTTGCTCCTTTTTGAAGCTCCTAATGCAACAAGTAAAGTTAGGCCCTTTATTGTCCCATAAAGCGCATTTGACTTTTGGCGTGCTACAGGGTTCCCCCCTGCCTCATTTTTTTTGCATTTATGTAAGGTCACTGTTCGACATTTTTGCTGTATCACTCGTACGCAGATGATAAGCAAGTTTATGTTAAAGTGGATGGCCCCCATTATAGTCTCACAATTCTCGTTAATAGTGTTGGGAAGGAGGGGCGATCAACCCAGACCCCAAGTGCTTTCGGATGAAACAGAGTCCTGGGAATGTGCAGTAGGGGCTATGGGAGGTTACTGGAGGGAGAGGGGTGTCGCTAGGGGTCATAGCACGGGGAGGGTAGTGTATGCTATACATGAGGAATCAAACACCATCTTAGATAGTAGCAGCCATATTGGAATCAAGGTCTAGTTCTGTGCTGCAGCCAGGGCCGGAGGCCAGAGCCCCACACAGAAATAAAGTGTATGCATGCGGGAATAGGTTGTAGCTTGGGCACCGGTGAGAAATGCCAAAGCTGAAGAGATTCATGAACCCTTCATTGTCTCATGTTGCCAACATTTCGTGTCCTAGAAGGAATGCATCCAGCAGGCCATATAGGGGTTGAGAGCGCTCTCTGAAAAGCGATCCCACGAGAAGGAGGGCACAAATCTCTGACCTTCCCTATCCCAGCTCTAAGTAATAGCACCAAAGAGCCCCCCATCCCAAGACACCCAGCTTTCTAAGGTACCAGTCAGTACCACACTACCAACCATATAACTGTTTAACCCCCCCAATCAAATCAGAAAAGATCTGAATTCACCATAGGTCACATGATTTGTGCTGGGAGGGATAAAGCAATATAGCAAAACGAGGGTGGGGTACATTGGCTGGGCACCAACGTGTCCGGAATTGAGCTGTAGTTTGTTAGAAGCGATGGCCTCGAAGTATCTTCCTAGCCCATGTTTTCAGTACCAGGTGCACATCAGGTCAGACAGAGAAATAGCCAGTATTTTTCACATAATTGCCAATTAGTTGAAACTTTATGCCTGATGACACACAAGGAGGAGCACATGTGGAAGAAGATGGTAAAGACAGTGCTGGGACCAATTGCCTGGCATCCCCTATCGAGCAGGTAGCATATGTATAGGGTTGCACCAACCAGCCATTCAGATTTGCACATTATGTAATTTACGTCACTGATGACGCTGTATGCCTTCATAAAGTGTTGTTCGTATGAATTTCGGCAGAACGTTCCGTGGCAGCAGAGCCCTTTGCTGGCACATTTCTATTTTTGTTAAAAAAAAAAAATGTTTTCCTTGCAAGAGGTGTGCTGGTCCTTATTCCCTATTGGGTTGTATTTTTTTCTGTTGAGAGCGTTGAGGGGCTTCTCAACATTTTTTGGTAATCCTGACTTGATCCCAGTGAACCCTGTGAAGACAGAGGCGTCCAGGCTGCATCTCTGGGGGGCTGCGCCCACCTACGGTGACCAGTCCCAAGCGTACAACCTGCTATGATGTACAGGCGCCGTTTCTACAGAATTTGTGTCTCCTCTTTGAAGCAGGGCACGGCTCCTTGGAGGGTGCAAGCCGTCATAGGGACCATGTGATGGAGGAGCTCGGATGAACACGCAAATGTAAATACACCTCTTGCGAGCAACAACAGAGAGGGTACGAGTGGGGGTGGGTGTGTGTGTGTGTGTGTGTGTGTGTGTGTGTGTGTGTGTGTGTGTGTGTGTGTGTGTGTGTGTGTGTGTGTGTGTGTGTGTGTGTGTGTGTGTGTGTGTGTGTGTGTGTGTGTGTGTGTGTGTGTGTGTGTGTGTGTGTGTGTGTGTGTGTGTGTGTGTGTGTGTGTGTGTGTGTGTGTGTGTGTGTGTGTGTGTGTGTGTGTGTGTGTGTGTGTGTGTGTGTGTGTGTGTGTGTGTGTGTGTGTGTGTGTGTGTGTGTGTGTGTGTGTGTGTGTGTGTGTGTGTGTGTGTGTGTGTGTGTGTGTGTGTGTGTGTGTGTGTGTAAAAACCAACCATGTGTGGGTTTTTGCATTTTATTATTTAAAAAAAAGTAGTGTGGAATCATTTACGAGTAAGGGGAGAGGTGGCGCCATTGTTTTATTTTGATAAGGAGGATACAAAGATAGGAGTTCTTTGTAGTTAGAGGTCTCGACTTCCTCTGCCCAATATATTCCAGACTAGGACTCCAGTCTTTGTTCTCCTTCTGGAGGGTTGCAGTCTGTAGGTTTTGAGCCAAGATCAAATTCAGTAGCCAAGCAGAAACCGCTCTTGGTTGACTGACCTAAATATAATTTTCACATTCTCGACAAGGCGGGTTTTTGGAAAGTCCCCATAGTTATTTAACAAACAAAAAAAAAACATTCACCCGAGCGTATACGTTGCATACTAAAATTAAGATTTGACATCTTACCGGTCTTGGGCAATACTGGTGCATGGAGAGACATCCCTGGGGAATAGAGATTATGTATATACTGTTCAAAAGTTATCAAAACAACACGCCATGTTCTGACTCAATGTGTCTCTCTGAATGCAAGGCATTCATTAGTTTTCAAAAATTGATTAGCAGAGTTTGCTAATTACATTTTTCTTGATTAGCAAACAAACCCATTTGGTTAGCAATTGTGTACTAATGTTTTGAATGCCACCGGAAGATACTTGTACCCAAGATATAAAATGAGCAACAATACAGCAGTTTTGCATACAGCTGAAGTAAGACATTAGTGAGATAAATCAGGCTTTGCAAATTCTTTCTGTAAAATGGTGCATGTCACCACAAACCCACTTCAGGTTGGCACACTGCTGCCACCCAGAGGCCAGCCATGCACGGTGAAACCTTTATTTTACATTTACTGAAAAGTACAGTTTAAATAAAGGTTTCCAAAATCCCCAAATAGTACTGGCCCTTCTTAAAATCTACTTGACTATGCGAGTGGGCAAAAATGCTTTGCGAGCTCTGGATGAGTGTCTGTAAAAAGGTTAGCTACATGAATGGACACAAATAAATAGATATGATAATAAGGCTCTGAAAAACAGTTTGACCAGCTCTCCACTGAAGGTGCAAATATATAATGCAATCATAATCATAGAGCAAAGTGAGCTCTGGAGGCCGACTACAGTGTACAGTAGGTCTGTAGATGTACAGACTGAATTAAACAATTAATGGTTACTTTAAGTACATATTAAGTTAGCTTTGTGTATTAATTATTTAAAAGACTAAGCAGAGTGGATGGCGAAGCAGGCAGAGAACTGGGCAAACTAGGCACAATATTGTAGTTTGCAGCCATCTCCCTTTCAGGCTAGAGGGTATAAACCAACATGGTAAGATAGAATGTGAAGGAGTATGGGCTGAGCACCAGTTGCAAGCTGTATGTAACCAGCAGGCCACAGGTCTAGGTTTGCCATCAAAGCATTTGGCCGCATGGTCATGTACATTTTCAAAAGTGTCCACTCATCGATATGATGCATCTTTCCCAACAAAATGAAAATCAGGTTGACACTGATTTAGATACACTTCACTGTAAAGCATGGAGACAATGAATTACAGTATTGGTACTGTAAAATCTTGCATTATGTAACCTATTACATTTTTTAAAAAGGAATTGAAAGCCATATATAAAAAAATAAATTAAAAAAAACTTTAAAAAACCAAACACATACTGGTCTTTGGCAGACAGGATACAGTTACCTTAATAACAGTATTATCCTGATTATTTCTGGTTTGGAATTATTTGAAACATAAAAATAAAATGTGCGTAGTACTCCCACACAGGCCATTTGGCATATGAGTGAAGGGGATGATTGGTGCTTTACTCTCTCCATTAGCCCCTTTGAACTTGCA
Source organism: Ambystoma mexicanum (assembly GCF_040938575.1). NCBI lineage: Eukaryota > Metazoa > Chordata > Amphibia > Caudata > Ambystomatidae > Ambystoma > Ambystoma mexicanum. Next base: position 929,903,350 of record NC_090924.1, read on the forward strand.
GTGAACAGAGAAAAGAGGGTGTAGAGAGCTCTAAAGGCATGAGAGGAATGCAGGGTGAGAGCTGTGCTTTCATTGAACAGGGTAACTTAAATAGCTAACTTTGCTACACAAGTGCCAATTTAATTAGCAAACCTACAGAATTACATAGAAAATTGCGCTGCAACACTGCTTATTGTATGCCTTGATATCCACTTAAATAAAAAATAAAAATTATATATATATATATATATATATATATATATATATATATATATATATATATATATATATATATATATATATATATATATATACACACACACACACCCACACACATACACTCCAAGTGGGGAAGTGTGGCAAAGAGGAGTAGTGGTTGTTTTAGTTAATTGTTTTAGTGTATTGAGCTATTATTGCGAACTTGTTGGAGGCCAAGGGAGGGCTTCTGAAAATAGTGTGAGAAGTGTGGGAGTGAGTGCAAAAGGGGGGGGGCATGAACAGGGGGCGGAAACAGAGGACTGGTAGTGACGGTTACTGTAACACTGTGTACAATTTACAGCTAGAAGCTTCTTTTGAATATACCATTGTTAATATGGTGGGGAATGACTCTGCTGGAGTATATGTATAATGCTTCGCCATTAAGTACCACAACCAGTGGATGGTAGAGACCCAAGGGGGAATGCCCCGCCCCTGGCCAGAGCACAGTACTAATAACAGAGAAATATTAGAGCACATTTCTATTTCTAATTGTAGAATAAGGGTAAACAACTGCATAAGCAAAAAAAAGATTTTAGGCTTGTGGAAAATGGTAGAGTATTTAGGGGATACCATCGGGTGTATGCCCTAACGTGAAGATAGTGTCTCCTCACATGTGGTAGCCAGAGGAAGCGCCACGGCTCATGCCTAGAGAAGGGCCCTATCCACTCAGGCCTGACCAGCTACAGGATACACCAATCCAATGTATGTGCCCCCTCCTTCAACTGCTCCACCCCATATCAACCAACCCCAAACAGCATTACATAGCGGGAGACCAAATCAAAGAAAGAGTTAAGAGGAGGCATTGGAGGCAACACAAGCAGAGTTGGCCCAGCTAAAGGCAGTAAAAGTAGGGGAGAGCAAACCAGGGTGTGTGTTGGACGAATGGATGGCCGGAGACATTTTGTTTAGACTGGATAGCACTGCTATTAAGGATGTGCGTGTCAAGAAGCTCGTTAGTAGAGATCGAACGGCGGAAAGGGAAGGCTATTGGACAGTGAGGTCTGACAGGGAGGAACACCAAGAGGTACAGGAAGGAGACTGAGACAATGTGAAAGAATTTAAGGACTAGGGAGGTGAGGCACAAAGGGCTCCAGAAATTGCGCCATGGGTAGAAAGCTTGTGGGGCGAGCAATTGAGGAGCAGGTCTGAGCGAGTAGCAGTGGCAAGGAAATAGGGAAGTCGCAAGCAGAGAACAGGGTGAGGAGTAGGTAAGCAAATGCCGTTAATTCACAAGGGGCCTTGGAGGGCACATTATGTGCAATGGGCGCATTTGGATAAAAACAATTTGCTCAAGGCGCTCTCGCCCTTTACTGCAAGAGCTGGGTAGTAGATCTACGCTTTTGAGAAACAGACAGCTGGGATTCCTCTGGCGGTGGGAGACATGAAAAGTTAACTTGTTGCAATTGGAGACCAGGCCTGGGACGTGCGAGTCAAGGCTGGGTACCCAGGTGTAAAACTAGAGGAGGATGCGCACAATGGGGCCCCTTTCAACAAGATTAGGGTGGAACGCACTGCAACAGGCGTACCCCGACACACCAGACTTTCAGTCTATAGTGCAGTACACCATGGGGGGCGATGAAGATGCTGCTCAATACATTTTGAAAGTGCAGGAGATGTGGCGAGTACAGACAGGTGGCCAGTCGGACCGATCAGTTCCTCTCTTCTATTTTATCAAGAGGGGATTGCCCAAGGAAGTTCCGAAAGCACTTGACAAGATAGTGGAGATAGAGGTGAAGGGGTGGGCCGAGATTCAGAATCTAATACTACACCATTGCAAAAGGATTAAAGAACGAGTAAAGGAAACGGCTCAAAGGTTGCAGGCAGAGGACGCAAAACTAGTACAAAAGAAGTTAATTAAAGTAGCAGTGGAAGGGGCGGTGACGGCAAACACTGAAGCAAATTCAGTGGAGCAGAAGGATAGCAGATTTCTGGCCAGGTGAAGGACAGGGGCAGTGGGTGGCGGACACCTGCATCAGTATCATGAGTGGCACCAAGGAGGTCAGCAGCAGGGGAGAGGAGGTTTTTAAGAGCAGAGGGAGTTCGGTGGGATGGGACCCACAGGTGGTACGGGACCGTCTCAGTGTTGGAGCTGTGTGAAATGTGGATATTTTGCAAGAGAGTGCAGAAGCAGGCAGGAGGTGGGGTATAACACATACAATTAACCTGCACCAGCACTACAACAGCCTCCCAGGTTCACCTCCATACCTTATGAAATACATCAGGCCTATACCCAGTTCCCCCCCACATGCAGGCCTAAGCGCCGCCTAGTGTGCAACCACAAGCGGCCCAGCAGAACACCTTGTACGGATGCCAAATGCCCACAACCAATGCAGTGCCGAATGGAACAGTAGCACCTTACCGAGGGTTCATTGTCATTGGAGGAAACCCCTTCACGTTCCCGGGTACTAATACGTATCCTGATTAGGACAGCCCACAAAAAGCTCTTGCATGCCCAGTACTGTCCAGGACTACCCACCCTTGGGGAGAGGTGGGGGATAGATCTTATTAGAAGATCAGTCACTTGGAAATGTTTGTGTCTTCTCCCGTAGACAAGATTTTAAGTTGAGATACACACAGGATTTCCGCCGATGAATGGCCGGCAATTATTAGCCATATAGGACAGAAACCTATACGTTGAACTACGAGAAACATAGCGTGACTTAGGAGTCGATGGGACCAACGCTGTGTAAAACCATGTCATATTGACTTAAAAATCAAAAGGGGAAAAAGCACAATTGGTTTATCAATTGTTTTATATGAATTGAGTTTTTGATATGAATTGATGTTTAAAGTTGTCTCATGAACGTTTTAATAATTGATATTTTGTGGTGAAGTATGGTGTGTATCATGTTTTTTGAAATTGTATAATTAAATGATTTTTGTAACCAATTAGAAGAGTTATTTGGTTTAAACTCTTCTAAGAGAATTGTGAAGACAACGTAGTGACTTTAGCGCTAGGACCATTTTTTGGTGTATTGATAATGCACATTCCCACGTAGTAGAAGGTCCATTACCTCACAATGGGTTAGGCCATTGTGAAAATAATGGTCGATACAGGTGCCACTAAATCATGCATCAGTGAAACAAACTTCCTGCTGTGGAAGTGGGAGGCAGGCCAAAATAGGAGAGACTGCTAGACGGCAATCTGCTAAACCCCGCTCAATCAGGTTTCAGACCCCGACACGGAATCAAAACCACCCTGACCTCAATCTGGGATGACCTTAAAAACACTGCAGACTCTGCGGGATGCGCTGCACTAATGCTTCTTGACCTATCCGCTGCCTTTGACACAATCAACCACTCAATCCTCCTCGACCGCCTCCACTCCCTAGGAATCCGTGGAAACGCTCTCAAGTGGATAGCATCCTACCTTAACAAGAGGAAACAAATAACCCTCCTCTCCTCCTTTGCCTCCGTCGCCCGACCAGTCAATAGTGGAGTCCCACAAGGAGCATGACTATCAGCCCTCCTGTTCAACCTCTATATGTCTGCACTCCCACAAATAATCAGCTCGCACAATATACTGTGCTACAACTACGCCGACGACACCAAACTAATCCTAAAACTACTTAACTCAAAACCCAATTGCCAGCCCGACCTCGCTGCCTACCTACTTGACATTGATCACTGGATGACGACAAACCACCTCCTCTTAAATCCCGCCAAAAATGAAATCATGGTGTGTGGCAACACCAAACTTCTCCTGCACCCTCTACCCTGGCCCTCAGCCATGGACAAAGCCCCCCCACCCCCCGACAACCTCAACTTCAGTAAAAAACCTTGGATGCACTCTCGACTCCGACCTAACCCTCTCGCTCCAAGTCAACAACGTCTCGAAGTCCTGCCACTACCACCTCAAAATTCTTAGGCGCATTTGTCCGTACCTCTCCTTTCCCAACAGACTTGCCGCAGTCCAAACAATTGTAATGTCAAGACTGGACTATGCTAACTCCCTCTACCTCGGACTCCAAGCATACCACCTGACAAAACTACAAAGAGCACCAAATGCTGCAGCCAAACTACTACTAGCACTTGGCCCAAGAGATCACACCTCCCCAGCGCTCAAAACCCTCCACTGGCTCCCGATTGGACGAAGGGTGTCCCTCAAAACATTATACATCTCTCACCGAGCAATGCATAAAACCGGACCGCAATACCTTCAGGACAAGCTAAAATCCTACCATCCACCGCGCACTGTAAGATCAAGCTCTGCCCGCCTCCTAGTCATACCAACCACCAACTCATGTGCATGGAACGGATGGAGATGAAGTGGGTGGAACGGATGAATTAAAGAAAAAACAAACAAAATGGATAAAACATGTAGAATCGATGGAGCAGATGAAACGGATGGAGTGGATGTAACGGAAGGAATAGATGGAACGGATGTGACGAACAAGCAAATTGTATGAATGGAAAACATGAGTAGTTTTAACGAATAGAATGAACGGAATAAAGCGAATGGATAGAACGGATGCAATGGATGAAACGGTCACAGTAGACTGAATTAATGGAGTGGATGGAACAGATGAAGTGGACGGAATGGACGAAGCAGAGGGAACGGAGGAAGTAGACGAAATGAAAGTAGATCGAACACGTAAAGAGGATGGAATGGATGGATAAAGTGAATAAAAGAATGAAATGGATGGAAAAGGTGAACGAATTGAGCATATGGCGTACATGGCACAAAAGGAGCGAACAAAACTAAAACAATGGATGGAGCAGAGGGAGCAGACGAAACTGATTGAGTCAATGGAACGGACAGAGTGGATGAAATGGACAGATCGTTAGACTGAATCTACTAGTCATACCGAACAGATGGAATGGATGAAACAGACGGAGCGGACGGAGCAAAAGAAACCGATGGAACGGAGTGGACGTACTGGTTGAAATGAATGGGACGGATGGTATAGATAGAACAAAAGGAATAGATGGGACGAATAGAAGTTGGAACAGAAAGGGCAAATGGGAACAGAAGAAAAGGATAGAACGGATGGAGTGGATAGAACGGATACATTAATGAAAAACGGACAGCGTGGATGAAAAATGTAGAGTGGATGGAACAGATGGAAAGGATGGAGCGGATGGATCGCCTAACCGATAACCGCCATATCACACTACCACGCTTACTCTCTCCTATACACCACCACTCAACTAGAACACAGCGATACTATGACAGGTTCGGTACAGCTGTTCTCATACTAACACCCACCTCATACTCCTCAACAACCTAAATAAACACAGCAAACTAGCACACACCGCTTGTTTAAGCGTCTCCTCAGGCCTAACCCAGCCACAAATCTGTCTGGACATAATCCCTCCAGAACGAACACACATCTGACCACCCAACCATCTACTACTAAGAGGCAGCCTTCACGCAATGGCCTCACCCGCTACACACATATCCGGGGCACACACACACCTATGACTCTCTCTCTACTGACTTGAATTGCGGTTCCCAAGGGCGTTCAACCTACCAGCGCTTTGAGATCATACCAATGATGCATAATGCGCTATATAAATGCCAAGTAACATAACATAACAGACTGTGTGGGAGACCCTAGTCAGAGCTACAGTCTTGGACCAGCGAGTCAACAGACCCGGTGGGGGTGCGTTATGTACGCAAATGGACTAGGTCCCGCCTCTGATAACAACAGGCAGGTTACATTGAAAAGGGGGAACACAATGAAGGCACCAACATCTTTGCAGAAACCAGGAACAGATTTATTACAGGATGAGGAGTAAACTCATAGCCAGCAGGATTAATTAGACACACTGGACTAGCTAGGCATACCCACGGATGTGGAACCCGGGGCCTGGGGAGCACCCTTGGATGCTAGGGGGGAGGGTGGACCCCAGTTCTTTCTCCACAGGCTTATATTACAAGGCTGTTGCTCCACCCATTCTAGAGCCACAACATGTGGTTGCCAAAGATGAGTTTGTGTGGTTTCCAGGGGAGAGGAAACCAAGCAACTTTGTTTGGCCGTTGCCAGGGTCATTTCCAGGGGAGATGATGCAAGTGATTTCAATCCGGCACACACCCAAGTCAAAGCCCAGCATGTAGTGCACAACTGAAACCCTTATTTATTTGTGTCTAAAAGTTCAATCTTCTGAACGATATAACACTCATATCACACCCTTCTCCTGGAACCCCCCCGGTCACACTGAACCAGGAATCAGGCTGGTTTACAAAGGTAAATATTTATGTATTTAAGATTTAATCACAATATGTTTTAATAGGTACGCAATAATCACCAATGGGGTGACAGAACACAATAATATCTTTAGTACACTAGGAATAGGTAATAAGCAAAGCAAATGCAGCACAGAAATACTTTTGTGTTGGTTCAGATCAGATAGCACTGTGGTTAGCAGTTCCCCCTGCAACACCCCTCAACCCCCCAATAGACAATGTAAAGAGATAGGAGGAGAGAGCAGGTATTCAGGAATAGCACAAATCAAACAGAAATCGAATCAAACAGAAATCAAACAGAATATCAGTCCCAGTTTCCCCCAGCAAACACAAGAGAAAACGGAATTGACTGTCCAGCTGTCATAATGGCTTTTAAAATTGTCTTCAGAATGGACTGGGCAAAAACACCAAAATGGTCAAAAATACTGAAATTGTTATAAATTCCTATGGGAGCCGTGTTGAAAAGTTGCACACAAGCACAAGCAATGATTTGGTCAGCAGAAAACAATTGAAATCTTAAGGTCCAAATCGGAAGCAGTAAAAAGCTATTTTACAAGTATAACTCTTTCAGATTTTTGAAATCGCTGCAAACCTTTCATTTCGCGGATATTGGGTACAAGTAAGAGTTGAAATTTCGTTTCTATCACAAAAACTGGGGGGGAGTTATAGAGGTTTTAGTAAAGGTCGTTTTGTAAAATAGGCGCGAGAATGGAAAACAGAAATGCACTTTTAAAAATGACAAATGAGTTTGCTTACACTAGAGGATGACTATGAAGAAGCGAATATCACACAGGGATCTTACAGTCACTGGATCAGGGTGACCCACCTGATAAGGAAATTCAACTTCTTCAGATGAGAAAAGGGTCAGCGCAAAGATAGTTCTAACAATACTGGTTCTGAAGGAAAGATAGGATGGGTTGGAAATAGGGATAAGACAATCCAATTATACTAAGGGGCACAGTTCTTCCTATTTATACTCACATGATACGTTTTTAAATGAGACCATCAGTTCTGGTCATGGATTGGGTCTGGTCTAGGAAAGACAGCGCATCAGGCACGGGACTGGATCCTCTAGGCCGGTCGCCGGATTGACACAGGATCTGCTCTCCTAGTCTGTGGATATTTGGATTAGCTGCATGGCGAGTTCCTCAGGCAAGCCTAGTGGTGGCAAGCTAGAGAATTTCCGGATACTGGTTCAAAAGGCCTTCTCACACCACACAGCGCTTTACTGAGTGGAGAGAATACATTTAAGGATTGGGGCCTTGCTGTAAATCACTAGTCTATTGCTGGCAAGAGTTTTGGCATCTGGATCTGGAAGAATATTTAAAGCTGGATGCAGAAAGCTGGATCAGAGTGCTTCGCCGGAATCAGGAGGTGGCTGGATCAGTGAGTCCCTATGTGGTATCAGCTGTCTCTATGCTATAGAATGACATCACAAAGGGGTGTGTGCGTCCGCTTAGCTAAGCTTGCCCCTGTGAGCTGGATTTGGACCAAACTTCATCTCCGCCTTGCAATTTGAGTGATTGGATCAAGGCTGGGTGATGTCACGTTTTATGATTTGCTTTACAATCCTCAGAGACCTCCCTTTAGCCACTAGTCTCAAAATCGGATTTGATACTGAATGTACATTTCTACATTGGTCACCTTTATACAAATCGCACACAAAGATGCCATATTTTACATAGCAGCTATTCCTCTAAATCCTGTAGCTGTGGGATCTTGTTTCCACTTTCTACAGAATTTTGCCCTTTTCGCTATGAACACAATGTCCAAATTTGATGCAAATTTCCACCAATGTGCGTGTTTAACATAGGGATATACGTGTAAATTTTCACAATTCAAACAGTAATACATTTTGCATAAAACCACATATCTTGCCATTCCTGCCCAGAACATGTGACACAACTCTACCGCCTCTTCACACGTTCAGCCAGAAATTAAATTAACAACTTTTTATATTTTTCACCATTTTTAATAGCAAGTTATGAGTCTTTTAAAATGTGATCTTTGTTCATGTTTAGCAACAGATGGTCGCTTGGCTCTGCCTCTTTTTGCCTCCCTGCAGTCCAAGGCATCCCCCTCCTTGCTTCCAGAGGCCATTTACAACCCCTTTCACACTTCTTGTTTCCTGGGCTGCAGCTTTGTCATTGTTCCTTTGCTCTCTGTAGACAAGATTCTGTCCTAACCTGCAATTAACACCCCCCAGTGAGTTTCTGCTGAGAGGAAGGCCCTCCTTCTGGGAGAAAAACCTGCTTTTCTAGTTTTTTGCAGCTTCAGCCAAGCTAATTAACATTTAAACCCAGCAAAACCCACATTTGTTGCATCACATACAAATACATTTCTTTCCTGGCCTTAAAATCTGTGGAATTAAAAACACAACTAAAACCTGCATTCCTTTTTGGCAACAATCCTGTTTATGTTTGCTAATTCAACAGACTTTAGGTCATTTTAAAGCTTCCTCAGTACTCCTCTGACAGCTGTCATTCAGGTAGCCCCGGGTACTGCACCCAGATTTTGGCATAGAGGCTGTCAGTTTTCAGACTTTGTATGTTTCACAATGTTTCATTTGATACATGGATTTTCGCACCAGGCAAGATTGTGAATGTTGAAAAGTGTTGTGTTATAGGCATTTTGGAGTTTTTGGCAACAAAGCAAATGTCATTTGTAGGCACATTTTTGGGTTTCACTTGCAAAGTGCTTCTTTTCTCTCTGCACTCTGTTTGCTGGTCATGGGACCCACTGGCACATTTCTGCAGGGTGTGCTCTATCCCACTGCACATGCACCATGGGTGGCAGGTTGTGCATCCCTCATTTTGTGTGCTGAAGCACACGGTTTTTGTAGGTTTTTGGCACGCACAAGGGTTTTACCGCCATTGTTGCTGTTTTTTCCCCCATAACTTGCAGGGTGATGCCGCATAGCGGAGTGGGTCAATACATCCCACAATGGGATGCAGAGTGGCGCACACACACTTCAAGTATTCTGTGTGATTCCCAGGTCAGGGGAGTTGGCAGTTTGAGCTCAGAGGGGGATGTTAATTGCGGGGTGTGGGGAGATGAAATTATACAGTGTAGGGCAGTTGGGGCCAAAGGGGAGGTTACTTGTTGGACACAGCAAGTGGAACTGGTTTGCAGGGTTCAGAGAGGCTTCAGGCCAAGAAGGGGAGATTAATTATAGGGTGGGGAGAGTGGAGTAAGAGTTGAAAGGTGTTAGAGGTTGCAGTTTAGCAACAGATAGAACTGGTTCTTTGTTGACAGATTATGGCTTGGGTCCACAACCCCCCACCCACACAGTGCAGGGGGACACAGAGGAAAATGCATTTGGGAAAAAGAAAAGCCAGCCAATACTTGGAAAATGAAGTTGTGCAATACATTCAATACAGTGGGGAAATTTAAAAGTTGTGTACTACTTTGCAAATGAAAAGGGACATAGAAAATGCCATTTGCACACCGCTATCAGTTGAAACTCTCAACACGCAAGGATTCTCTGGGCCTTTGCGACAGTTCCTTACACAGAAGAGGTAGCTATCAAAATATGAGGGAAAGTGGTGTATGCACCCTTACTATACTCAGAGGCTTCCCCGATAAATCTGTTGGGACGGTATTTGTTGAGCAAGCTCAACATGACCATTTCCTTTACGGACCGGAGGGTGGTATGTAGCACTCCAGATATGTGTGCCTTAAGGGCAATGTTCATCATTCAGGCCCGAGGATGAGAGGTGGTGGTCCCCCATAGACCCGGATATGTTTGTCTGTGGAATAATAGTATTGCCTGATGCGGTGCCGCAGATTGGCAAGGCGCGTTGGCAGGTACAATCAGATTTCATTTTCTGACCCGATGTAACCCCAGAGCTTGTGGCAGGTACGATGTTGTCTCTAGATTTGCAAGGCCTGGTTGTGTCAGCCAAAAGGACTGTTGTGGTCGGGACACATCCTCATGGGTGCGAATAGCAGACAGTGCAGTTTATTGACCCAACGGTGCCCCTCAAAAGTGACAGGTCAGAATGGTTTGAGGACAGGGATGAGGTTGGAGAAATGGCGTTAGCAATCTGTATCCCTTGTGACATTATGGTACAATAACAGAGGGTATAATGTTCCTTGATGGCCCTTGTCGCCCCGCCCCATTCACTGAGAGTGACTTAGTTGCCCATAACCTTTCTGGTACTTGCTCCAACGCCCTCTATGTAGAGCTCTTGCAGGGGGGTGGCACCAGTCTGAACGACGCCAGGCACAGTGTTGCCCATGGCTAAGCAGTACCCGCTGTCCAAAGATGGGGAGGAGGTCATACCGGATACCATTGTGGCACTCCTGAATCAGGAAATGGTGCCCTCTACCTCCACATGTAACACTGCGATCTATCTGATAAAAAAAGGCAAAGGGGGGGCGTTGGAGGATGATCCAGGACCATCGTCCCCTAAACAATATTGTCCAGGCAGAATTTCCTGTAGTTCCAAAAGCTGCAACAATACTATGCAGCAACCGTAAGGAGGTGACCCACTTCACTGTGATAGATCTTAAAAATGCCTTCTTTTCCATACTCCTGTCCCCCCCGATTCACAGTACCTCACTGCATTTACGCATGGGGGAATGCAGTTGGAGCACACAAGATTGCCTCAGTGATACTGCGAGTCCCTCAGCTTCTTCAACCGCATCTTACATGCCGACTGAGGGAATATCCAAGCGCCCAGTACCAGCATTCAGTATGTTGCCGATTTGCTGGTGTGCAGCGACAGTGGTACAAGGTAGATAAGGCAAAGTGGCAAAATTGTCGCCAAGAAGTGCTCTATCTGTTCAAAGGAAAAAAATAGTCTACCCTATTGTGCCGCTTCAGTGCACAGCACTCCCCAGCCCAAAACTGTCCAAGAGATTCAAGCATTTTTAGGGCTGTGTAATTACTGTAGGGCATGTATTCCAGACTATGCTGTGTACACCAGGCACCTGTTACAGTGCCTTAAAGAGACCCAAAAGAATGACCATAAGATTGCATGGGCGGAGGACATGCTCACCAGGTTTAACTCTCTAAAAGAAGTGATCTCCACTGCCCCAGCGCTGGCCACCCCCGAGTTTGCTCTTTCAATTCAAATGGCCAATTGATGACTGCATTATTGACGCAAAAGAGCACGATGGGTCACAAGCAATTGGCCTACTATAGCGGACTGCTAGATTCTGTATGAACAAGCGCTTGCTGGAGCTGCATTTGAGAAGAGCTCCACAATTGTTATGGGCTGCTCTGTAACACTGTATACGTGAAGCATGCAGTGTTCGTCATTTTGGAGCAGTCCAAATCAACTGTGACCATGAAGCGGCTATCCGCGTATGAAATCATCCTGCCCAGCCCCAACACTCATATTGTGAGGTTTAAAACTAAATCCTGCCACCTTTTATACAAAGCAGTGCACTGAGGAAACTCTTGTAGCACATGATTGTGTGACATTTGAGGGTAGAGGAGGATGATAGCCCAAAAGGCAAGAGAAAGACCCCTTGGTGCTTTTAGTTGATGGGTCAGCAACTATCAATCAGGGATCAGGTTTGAGGCATATTTTGGTGGCAGTAGTACGCCTGATGGATGGAATCTACAGGGTATTGGACCAAAAGAGATTACCCACGCGCTACTTGCCCAAGCAGCAGAGCTTATAGCGTTCATTGAGGCACTTTTAGAGTCTCAAGGGTGACGTGTTACCATTTATTCTGATTTGGCTTAGGTCAGTACCACAGTGTATGCAGGCCTGCCACGGTGGAAGAGGAGGGGATTTAGGGGAGCTGACGGGTCCCCGGTACAACATGAGGCATTGTTAGATAAACTAATTGACGCATGATCTCAACCATCCTTGACAGCGGTGGTGAAATGCACTGCCCATACTAATGATACAGATGAGGTCTCACTCGGTAATGCCAGACTACTGCAATTCCTTACCGATTGCACTACTAATAGAATTGCAGGGACGAGTCTCACAGGAAGAGAAAGAAATGTGGTTAAAGAGGATGCAAGCAATCCCCTACAGATTTATTGTATCGCCAAGCAACATCGGGCAAAACAGTTATGCCATACGAATTTCTACTGGTCACATTCGACCAGTTGCCATCACCCTTACCATGTATCCAAGCAACACATTGCCACATATATACAGCAGGACTGGTTTGTCCCCAATCTGCAGGAGGCAATAACTAAAATGGTCATCAACTGTACCAGGTGTCAGAATTACAATACTGATCTTACTTTATGAACTATCGAGGTACACTGCTGCACCCTACTGGGCCATTCCACGAGTAACTTATCGACTGCGCGGACATGGGCAAAAAGTGTAACAGATCCTGCTACCTGATAGTTGTGTGTCCTTTCTCACGATGGGTGGAGGCTGGTCCTTGTGCACACCCTGATGCATTTATCTGATGTTCGCAAAACACCCCAAGCCACACTCCCCGCCCAAACTCAGTAAAGTACTACACAATACGCATTAAGTGTTTGCCAAGTAATACCTCTTCTCCAGGTAAAAATTCTATAGAACAGTGAGCTGCAGATTGACTGCTGGTGTCTCCCCAATGTGTTTTTGACCTTATTAAAACAAAAACGTACTGCAACGAGCATACCTCTGATCAATAAAAATGCTGCTATGCATCGTTTGCACTGAGAACTCTATCTTTCTATCTCTCGTTCTAGTGTTTCCCCCTCTATTGTTTCCCTTTCATTTATTTACCTTGCAATGGATGTACATGGGTCCCACAACCCCATCTACAAAAAGCAAAATTCTCGTTTTTAGAAAGATTCTCTTATAACTATTTTCCCCTAGGTACTTATGTGTAATGCATTGGACAGGTGGTATATTTGCGATTTCTCAGTTTGTACTAGGAATTTTTTTAGGATGCAGTTTTATTTGGAGCAGTGATATAAAAAAGAGGTGATAGGAAATGCAACTAGTATTAACGGATACCAATGGCTCTGTGGGATCTTTAACACACGACAATGCTGCAAATGTACCTCCAAATATAAAGGATACAAACAATACCTCAGCCGCGGTCCATGATACACAACTTGATGCATTTCTCAATGATACTCTCGTCATCCAGCAACTTATGGGGAGTTCTGCAAATTTGCTCATGTTATCATTATTTCCTAATGTGTTTTTTAACGTAATTGTAAATTGCACTTTCTTCCCTAGTATTTCAAATTTTGGTGGATCGAAATGTTTTAAAAGACAAATCAAAAGGGTAAAATACGATCAATACCAATTACTTGGGTAAGACACAGTAGATGTGCACCGTACAGAGTTAAGTAATAGTTGGTACACAGACATGAGCTCAGTGGGGAAAACTAAGGTTAATGGAAGCTGTTAAGTGTGAGGAGCCCCCAAGGTATTAATGCCACAGGAAATTCCGATTATGGAGGCTCAATGTTTAGTGCATCTGTCATTGTGCAGGCTGCAAGGACTATCTAAAGTTGGAAGGTGTCAAGTTTGTGGCGAACAGATGGCAAGAAACTACAATGAGCTGCATGGCAGGAGGACTGGTAGGATTTGGAGAAGAAATGATAGAGAAAGTAAACAGTGCATGCAGCGGATACTGGAATGAACGAGTGGCAAAACTCACATGGATCGAGGCAATGGAGAAATCAGTGAAAGTGCCAAAGCAGGAAGAATACGAACTGTGCTTCTACAACAAAGGGAGCGTTCTTGTGGGGGTCAATAGTAGGTGCGACAAAACATACATTCCAAATATCATAAAAGGGCCAGCTGTCATGATGGATAACTACTGGGTGTGCGGCCAGCAGGCGCTTCTGCACCTCCCGCCATGCCATCATGGAGGGGCACCTGCTCGCTGGCCTCGTTGCACTCAGCGCTCCTGGTGGTCCCTGAAGAACATTTGATAGTGGGACCAGGTGGCTTGTTGGTTTCAACAACTACACCAAGGTCTGGCATCCCCACCACAGTGCTACCGCAGAAGCCGATATTTTACATCCTGCCAGAAAAGGAGAAAAGAGAATAATTGCGGAGGAGAAGAAGAAGATCGAATTATCACAAAATTCCTCACAATTACTAAAAGAAATCCCAGATCAATACCGGCTCTACAGCCAAGAAGAAAAGCATTTTGCATCGCTGTTGCTACCAGGGGTACTACCACTGCGAATTCCAAGTGGCTCCCGATGATGCAGTGGCAAGTGATCCAGAATGGCCAATGGCACAGAACAAGTCCTCAACGCGATCAAGTTGGAAATGCGTGCAATCAGGCTGATGACACTGCACAATAGATACGTGCTGGACCTCCTCACTGCCATGGAGGGAGGGGTGTGCAAGAAAATTTGGCAATTCATGCTGTACCTACGTACCCACCAATGATGCAGAAAATGGGTCCCTTACCGATAAAACATGGTCGTGTTCGTATTGATAATATCCTGCACTTGCCAGCTAGGACAACAGTGTTGTGTTAAACCAGGGCCTAACAGCGCAATGATGATGGTTTCAATTGGGGTACAGGAGGCACCTTGTGGTACAAAAGATAGTGCAGTTAAGACTGACAATCCAAACAAGCCACGCATGGTTGCGATAGAGCAAGGTCTTCACCTCCCAGGTACCATCACAATTCCCCAACCTGACCCCGGGAACTACACAGAACACTGGGTAGATTTAGCATGGGATGGAGGAGATCTACATGTAACATGTACCCCTGAGCAATATGCACAGGCAAGGGAAGGTTTACAGTCCGTATGTAAGGCATGCATACCAAAGGAAGAGTCACCATCATATTTGGAAGCTGAAAGATTGGAAAGGAAAAGACGGGGTGGAAAGGACAAGAGGCTCACATGGGAGTGTGTTAATGCAATAGTAATGAAAGAGGGGACATGTTGGGAAGGAGGGACGGGCCCCCAGCACTCTTGGATGAAAGATGCCTGCCAATGTGCAGTAGAGGCTAGGGGAGGTTACGGGGGGCAGCGGGTGTCGCTAGGGGTCATATTGTGGGGAGGGTGTTGTACATTTGTGCTCTGGTATACATGGGGAAACGCCATCTTAGATAGTAGCAGACATATTAGAATCGGGGCCTAGATTGTGCAGCAGCCAGGACAGCTGGCCCGAGCCCCACACACAGAAATAAGGTGTATGCATGCAGGAGTAGGTTGTAGCTTGTGCACCAGTGAGAAAGGCCAGAGATTCAGAACATTCATTGTTGCATGTTGCCAACATTTTGTGTCCCTGAAGGAAGGCCACAAGGGGGTTGAGAGCTCTCTGTGAAAAGCGATCCACAAGAAGGAGGACATGTATCGACAACCTTCCCTGTCCCAGCTCTAAGTAAAAATACCAAAGAGCCCCCGCCCCAAGACCCTCAGGATTCCAAGGTACCAGTCAGTCCCAGACCACCAACCATAAAACGGTTAAACCCCCAATCGATCAGAAAAGATCTGAAAACAGGGATCCGTTACCTTCACCATAGGTCACGTGATATGTGCTGTGAGGTGCCTGGAGAGACAAAACAACATAGGCTAAAACGAGGGTGGGGAACTTTGGTTGGGCACCAACGTGTCTGGAATCGAGCTGTAGTTTGTTAGAAGCAATGGCCTCGAAGTATCCACTTATCCCATGTCTGCAGTACCAGGTGCACATCAGGTCACAGATAGAGCCAGTATTGTTTTTCTTCACATAATTGCTAATTAGTTGAATGCCCGATGACACACAAGGAAGAGCCAGAGTGGAAGAAGATGGACAGACGGGGCTGGGACCAATACCCTGGCATCCCCTATGGAGCAGGTAACCTATTATTATGTAACTTATGTCACTGATGACACTGTAAGCCTTCATAAAGTGTTGTTCAAACGGATTTCGGCAGAACGTTCCATGGCAGCAGAGTCCTCTCCTGGCGCCATTCTATTTTTGTGGAAATAAAACCTTGTTTTCCTTGCAAGAGGTGTGTTGGGCATTTTTTTTCCCCTAGTGGGGTGTATTTCTTCTGGGTTGAGCCTGGAGGGGCTTCGCTAGACTTTTCCTAGACAAAGTCAAATTTTGTATGCTAAACAGCACACTTCAACTGATTCCTAGCAGAACAGAAGCCATCCGCTTTTCCCTCAAAAAGTAAATTTCACACCTCTCACAAATGTTTGTCCTTCTTTATTGAATTTACCCACAAGTTATTCTCCCAAGGTAAAAATACTGACTTTTTTTGGCAACAAGATCTCGATATGAATACCCAAATCAATCAAATCCTCAAGGTATCAGTTTATAAGCTTTGTCTAGATTGAAGGAAAGTTCCTTGCATAGATAGTACTATTTTACCCACGATTGTTGGATCTCTTATCCATTCCAAAATAGGCTTTGTACCTGGCCATTCCCGGCTACCAACTAGAAGAATTCCACAAAGTTCAGAACCATGCAGTACGCCTATTCGGCCACACCTTTGTGCGAGTCTCTCCACTGGCTGCCTGTCAATGTCCACATTACCTTTAAGGTGCTCTGCCTTGTTTTTTAAGTGTTTGCATTAACTTACCCCTATTTGCAAATAAAATCCAGCAACATAAAAGCATCCTGCTCTAAGATCAGCAGATCAATATTAGTTGGTTGTTCCCATACCAATTTTAAATACAAAGGAAAACTCAGATTTGTGGTTTCTGCACCTTGATTAAGGAACTCACGTCCTTTGGCCATTCGTAAGCTTGAGAACTTTGTTAACAATTCCACAAAGCTCTTAAGACATGGCTTTTCTGTTAAATGCTTAGATTTAAAAGCTCTAATTTTAGTTATTTGTGCTTTTCACGCCAGTGTGCATGTGGCAAGTTACAAATTCACATCAGAAATCAGAATCATACATTTTTAAGTATAGGTTTCAATTTACACAAAAACTGTTTTTAGACAACTAAAAATAAGGAAAAGGTTGTTGTTAACTGTGGCGAAAATCATAGTCCGTGGTCAAAAAATAACATTTCACTTGTGTCCAAATGGGAAGAAGCACAAAAAACTGTGCACAATTAGACAGACATTCTAGTAAATACAAGACAGCAGAAAGACCCTTTATATAACTTCAAAGAGGACTCTTGCATATTGGAAGCAAACCATCAAGCAACGTGATGCTAAAATGGAGCATTAAAAAATCTGGTTCAAAGACAGTGCAATAAACTGTTATAGTCTGTTATTTTGTGGAGAGACTATGAAACACTGACATAAGAATTGGATTAGGACCCAATAAAAAACGACCTAAAATGGCAGTTATTGGGAGTATTGGAAAAGAATAATTTCAGGGGATGCTGGCCACTATAAGAAGAGGATCCCAGTCAACAGGTCATATGCCGATTAAACCCTATTAGGAAAGAGATAGGGATTTCATATATAAAGATAAATTTTTGACAAGCTACTAAACCAACAGTCAATTTACTGATGACTAACATACAGAAATGGGAGGTAAAGTTATCTAAAGAAAATATACTTCTAGCATCCAAAAATTGAAAAATTCAAGGACCCCCAGGGCCTGATGGCTAGGCCATTGATCTTTTGAAAGCTTCTCTCGTTACAGTACAGATATCTTACATATTTTATTTAGGAAAATTGTTACAATAAATATTTTGTCCAGCACATGGAGCAAGTCCTACATAATACCAATGTACAAAAAAGGGTGTGTGATAACCCAAACTAATTCAAGCTCATAACCTTTCAGGACTGGTAAGATCTTTGAGGCCTTACAGTTGGAAAAATTACATGATTTAATGTAAGGGCATGGGCGATGTAACAAATGGTTTTGTGGTGAACATTTTTAAGGCATGGGCTCCTTCTAAATTGGAGATAGCAGTTTATATGGACCAATGCTTTAGATATGATGGATGGGACTGGCTTACGGTTAAAGTTGAGACAATTCGGGATCCCTCAAGAATTGTTAATAATGACGACATACTAATACTTTAGGTAGCATTAGATTAGAGAATGTGGGAAGACATTCCCAAGAGAATAGTACCAACAAAGGATTCAAACAGGAATGCATGCTTGACCTGTGCCTTTTCAAGCTGTACATGGCCAATACTGAAAACAACAACCTTAAGGAGGTAAATAACTATCCGCTGTGGTTGGGATCATTAAATATCAAATGGCTAGTGTACACCCATGACCTGCTGATCTTTGATCCTACATCAATAGGTCTACAAAGAAACTTAAAGGCACTTTAAATGCATGCACACAATAATTTTCTGATTATATGCATTAGAGGAAAAACACCATTTTACATATCTAGGCTTTTATATCAATGACATCTTGCATAATTCAAAGTATATGAACAAAAATTAGTTCCCATCATTCCCTAAAGCATAGAAGCACATGCATACCCATATTGAGCAGGCAAATTTAGATCGTCTGGAGGGTTACAGATGGAGATACCGCGCCCTTGGACCCCATTCCAGCAGCCCCACGGCAAGGGTAGAGGGCAGGAGCCCTCCCCCCCCGCAGAAGCTACATCGTATACACCACTGCCGCCTACGATCCACGAAGGCACAAGGTGCAGGGCTCGCCTGACCTTGTCCCTTCACTGTGCCTGACCTAGGCATGCCGGGCGCATTACGGCGCCATAACGAGGCTGAGCCTCGCTAACCGCGGCATTATTTGAATCCGCACATCCGCCGGCAGGCGGAGACGCCGGCGCATCCGAAGGCCATACAAAGGCCCTGTTCGGCGCATCGGAGGCGCTGCCTACCCCCTTGTCCTACCCTCCCGAGGATATCTTGCAAGGAACCCTGCCCTCTGCAAGGACAGACCCACACAACCACGGTAAGCCCGCGGGCCCCTTTCCGGCACCTCTAGTTGTATCTCTGATAACTGCACGCCATAGACTTATTCGGCACTCTTTAACAAAGGCCTCTATGCAACCCCTGCTGTACCTCGATAGCTGGGCTGCCTAACCTTTTCCCTTGACCCTGCAGATCTATTGCACAAGGCTAACCTATCATCAGACTTTACACGATTTGTGCCTTATTTTGTGTTGTGCCTTATGGTCGCCAATAGACCACAATTGACCTATGCCTATTTGTGTTGTGCCTTATGGTCGCCAATAGACCACAATTGACCTATGCCTATTTGTGTTGTGCCTTATGGTCGCCAATAGACCACAATTGACCTATGCCTATTTGTGTTGTGCCTTATGGTCGCCAATAGACCACAATTGACCTATGCCTATTTGTGTTGTGCCTTATGGTCGCCAATAGACCACAATTGACCTATGCCTATTTGTGTTGTGCCTTACGGTCGCCAATAGACCACATTTGACCTGTGCCTTATTCTGTGCTGCTGCAGATAGTACTTCACCAGATTTGCGCCCTGACCTGTGCCCCTGCCCCATGGTTGTCATTAGGTCTAACACTGCCCTAGCCACTTTATACACCTCAATGTGCTTCTAGTTGCCCTGACATACTTAGGTGACACACTACCCAGCTAGTCTTCCACACTTGCCTAGTGAGCCACCGCTTTGCCCATATAGAACCTAGCCTGGTTCTCGCCTAGATCACCTAACTGCCAATCTACAGACTGCTCAGACCTCTTTGGCACCGAACCACTAACTACACGCCTTTGCCTATAACCTAGTCCACGCCCATAGCTTGAACCTGAACTCGCCCTCTCTTCCCTGCCCACTACTAGAATGAAAACTACCTATTGCCAATCTCTACACATTGCACTGAGCCTCCTTACCACCATGGCATTTGCAACTGCGGACTCACACCCTGCTAAGGACAGAAACATGAGACTAAGGGCAAGACTGTCCTGTCTTCATGAACCATCTTCCTACCATAATCACAGAGGCTATATCGACCTAGCAAACAAACGTTCGCAATACCCCAAACCTACCACCCCTCGCCCTGCTCCTATAACCACTAACCAGCCACAGATACAAAGAGATACCCCCTCCAAAAACAAACAACCCTCCTCGATTCAACCAAACAGTACCCTATCAATAACTGGATCTCTCATTAATGCAAGGTCCATGGTCGCCCATGCTACCGAGATCTCGGACACCTTAACCAACGAAAACTTAGACCTATTAGTCATAACCGAAACATGGCTCCATGATGCAGCTGGCCCTGCCATCATGCTAGCTATACCTGACGGCTACCAACTACTAAGAGTCGATAGACCTAACACTAAAGGTGGCGGCCTAGCCATCATTCACAAAGCTACCTTACCTATCAAACTAGTTACTACCCAGATATTCTCATCTTGCGAACTCCTTACTGCCAAACTGCACCTCTCTTGCAACCAGACTCTCACCCTGCATGCTATCTACAGACCACCTGGACCACTGGGTACCTTTGAAGACGACATAACCAGCATTATAACCAACAATACTAAAGACCACGCTCAAATACTATTACTGGGAGACTTTAACCTGGGCTTTAATGACAGCAACGACAAACATGCCCTATCTGTCGCATCACTCCTGAATGACTACGCCCTATCTCAAAAAGTCTCCTCTCCTACTCATGCCAAAGGTAGAACCCTAGACTGGGTTGCTGATCGGAACTGTAACATCAGCATTACCAACATAATACCACAATCCTGGACTGACCACCACTTAATTGTATTCAATGCCTCACTAGACCTTATCCGGCCCAAACCTATACTCATGGCCCCGCCACTTCCCACCAGAAGTAAAAAAGACATCACATCAGAACAACTCCTACCCCACCTTCTCCCTACTCTCAATAATTTAGACAACATTACAGACCCTACGTCGCTTGTTGAAGCTTACAACAGCTCTATGATCAAGGCACTTGACTTGATTGCCCCCACCAAGCTGCGCAAAAGCAAACAACTCTGTCCCCTTAACAACTGGTTCACGCCACACCTGAAAGACCTTAGAATCCAAAAAAGAAAGTTGCAGTCTATCTGGCAACACTCACCCACCGAGGAGAACAAATCTAAATTAGCCACCCTTGCCAAACAGTATAAAAAGGAAATTATAAACACTAAAAGAAATACCTTCAACGACAGAATCTCTAAAGCCAAATCAGACACTAAGGAGCTATTTTCCATCCTCCGTGAAATGGAATCACCCACAACCCCACCTGACAACATTCCCAAAAACAAGTCCTGGTGCACTAATATACAAAATGCCCTGGCGGGTAAAATTAGCTCGCTCCAATCTAAAATTGCTAATAAAAAAGCTTCCTTGCTCCTGCCAACAGAACCCACATTGCAACCTCAGCTCCCCCCTAACCAATCTAACACCCCTCACCTATTTAGCTTCAGAAAGATATCCGTATTAGAGACAGAAAAAATTATACTATCTCTAAAACCCTCCAACTGTAAAGGTGACAACTGTCCGGCCCAAATTATAAAAGATGCAGCTCGTGACCTAGCACCTTTCATTTCAAAAATCATTAATGCATCCTTTAAGTCTAATCTAGTACCGAACAACCTCAAACAATCCTGGGTGCTTCCCTTACTAAAAAAACAAACACTTGACCCTGCTATACCAACTAACTACAGACCCATCACTACTGTCCCTTTCCTACTTAAAATCATAGACAGAGTAGCATACCTGCAAATCCAGGACTACCTAGAAACTAACAATTTACTAGGTTCACGGCAATCTGGCTTCCGTCCCCTTCACGGCACTGAAACAGCCTTGATTGACCTCAAGACCCAAATTGACGAGTTGAAGGACAATGGTAAAACAGCGATGCTACTCCTCCTTGACCTATCTGCGGCCTTCGACCTGGTAGATCATGCAGTCTTATGCAATCACCTCAGCTCAGCCGCTCATTTCTCAAGTGATGCCATAGCTTGGGTACAATCCTTCCTTGCAAACCGGACAATGAGAGTCTTCTCACCTTCAGCAGCCGCTGATCCCATACAAGTTTCTTGCGGTGTTCCCCAAGGATCATGTGTTTCTCCGACGATGTATAACATCTTTACTAAGCCCCTGTTTGATAAGTTGGACAGACTGGGTGTTATCTACACTAACTACGCAGACGACACTCAATTTCTAATCCCCCTTTCGGGTAACTTCTTGGAAGACACGGACTTAGTAAATAAGATATATCTCCTCATTCAGACTTGGATGGCATCCCATGGCCTCTGCCTGAACGACGACAAGACGGAGCTACTGATCATTGGCTCAGCATTGGCTATCAAAAAACTTGACCCCAACTATGCCGCATTCAACATTGACAATAACGTCATCAAAGTGATGCCTGCAGTCAAAACCCTCGGGGTCTATCTTGATTCAGCGCTCACCTTCAAAAAGCAAACGAACTCACTAGCATCCTCCACGGCATATACTTGCAAATTAATCCGAGCATGTAGACCTTTCCTAACTGAGACTAGCTGCATCACATTAGCTAATGCTCTCATCATATCCAAGCTGGATTACTGCAATGCCCTTTATGCAGGCTCTAACAAGTATATCCTTAACAAACTACAAACTCTCCAAAATAACGCTATCAGAGTAGCCTTAAACATTCCTAACAGAGCCCACATCTCCACCTTTAGGAAAAATATCCATTGGCTAAAAATCAAAGACAGGATCACCCTTAAAATACTCTCACTCACATCCAAATGTCTTAACAACATCGCCCCCCCTTATCTGGCCAACAGAATCCACAAGAGAACCTCTAACCGTCCCACTAGACTGACCAACGCCTTCACCTTAGTGATGCCTAGATTCAAAAAGAGTACAGCCGGCGGCACTAGTTTCCCAATCATAGCTGCGCAAACTTGGAACAAACTCCCCTTGGATCTCAGAATGGACCAACCTTACTCGAGTTTCAGGCGAAAAGTCCTTACCTGGATCCGTGCCAATGACACTTAGCTGGACCTCCCCCTCCCACATAGACACTAGATATCTGCAACCAGCTGAATGACATCCGATCAACTAGACTTAACCCTAGCTCCGCACTTTTCCCCTTTTTCTTTTTTTCTTCTTTTCCCGTTGCTTTCTCACTATACCTACCGTTGATCTAAGGTGAACTGTATAAACTGCACTTTCATGATTTAACTGCGAATGTATAACGTGTATTTCTCCTGTAACTAAGTTCTTAAGCAACCTTGTACTGTTTGCGCCCAGCTACCCCTTCGGGTTTGGTTTCTGCGCTATACCAAATAAACAAACAAACAAACAAACAATCTTCCTCATAGCTTATCAATTCAGGCCATAAGAACAGAGCTTTGATGGACATCGGTGTGTGCTATTACTATGTTTAGAAGATGTATCTTCAATTTAAGATAATGCCCTGTCAAATGATCTGTGTTTACTTACTTAAGGGAGATATTGCTTAGCAATAAAATATAAGTGGGTACAAAATTCAGATTGGAATGAGAGATTTTCATTGAATTCTGATTTTAACAGCATCTTAAACAAAGGGGGTAGTTGGAATGCTGTGGACCTGCAGAAAAAGTGTTCTAGTGGGATTATTTTAACAGTGCAAGCTATCATGTTAAGAAAGAATGTCACAATATGGTACATTTTAACCAGAATATTAGAAATGTCAG
Organism: Ambystoma mexicanum; assembly: GCF_040938575.1. Classification (NCBI taxonomy): domain Eukaryota; kingdom Metazoa; phylum Chordata; class Amphibia; order Caudata; family Ambystomatidae; genus Ambystoma; species Ambystoma mexicanum. The sequence goes on from NC_090924.1 coordinate 929,927,215, forward strand.
TCTTATAGAAGGAAGTTCCAGAGTAGACATTTGGAAAAATTATGTATGTATTTTCACTTTAATGTGTTACATACTCAAGAGATTATGGGAGCTCAGCATAGAGTAATCAGAGATTGGCAGTGTTGTCAACTGTGCAAGGTACTATTATTGTATGGCATTTTAAAGGGTTCGAAATTGAGGGGAGCTGGGAGCTAATTAGCTCCTGCTAATAGCCTAGAAGAGCCTGATTAGCTTAAAATCAACAGCTACCAGGAGCTACTTTTGGCTCCCCAGACCAACTGATGCCAAACAAGCACAACTATGTGAATTTAACTCTGTGCTTTTGGGACAATGTATAAATAAACATTAGGAGGCACCTATATAACATTTAAAGCATAAGGGGTCATAAACAATGAATACAATTAAAAGGCTGCATTTTGTGTGGAAGTTGTATTTGTGCACCACAATGTAATAGCTCGTGTTCCCAGGGGTAGCTCCTGGTGAACAGTTACTGGATACCCAAAAGCTGCTTGTAGCTCCTATTTATCCAATCCTAATTTCGAGCACTGTTTTAGATTACACATGTTTAAGCAGTTTGTATATATTCAAACTCAATAGTATAATACTGAGGCATTGTGGGTGCGTTTAGTGGGAGGTAGGCAAATATTAAATAATAATTAAACATTTAAAAGTTTGGGAAAGTTGTATATAAGTAAATGATACATTTAATTACGAGTTTACCTTTTTAATCGCAGTTAACAAAATCGGATTGAATTGTGCATTGTATTTTACATTTAACATGGGCGTTTATGGTATTGTCTGGTATTTTAAAAACAGGATTGATGTTTTGTAAGGGGAAGGGTCGTCTGTGATTACGAGTGTTTTAACGGATCATGCCGTTTTGAAAAGCCGTTTCGTTTTGATATAAATAATACATCCATTGGGAAGAAATGTTTATTTTATTTTATTGTGATTTAGTTGACTTTTGGCATGCACGCTTGTGGGTTACATACAGCCATATACTGTTCATCCCCAGATCAAACAAGGGCTTCAAACTTTTTCGACCCAAGTTTCATTTTGGTAGAGCTGCGCCAACCTAATGGACACTATCCAATTTACACAGTCAAGTTTAGCCTGCAAACAAAGCAAAATAGCTAAAGTTTCAGAGCAAAGTGCTCACATAAAGTGCCATCATCCCGGCCAACGCAGACAAGAAAACACTTGCAACAGTAACCAATGATTGGGGGAAAGCTAACAGCAAGAAGCCTGTACTTCAGTAGCCATACATGTGCACTAGAGGCTGCTATTTATACCGAAACACTTGAATGATAACTGTCAGTGGAAGGGAACAGCAGGCGTCTTACCCATAGATAAGGTAGCAAGCTTGCTATAATTGTACACGATACTACAGGACCTTCTTATGAGCGCAGCCATGATTTCTATCCTCTGACCTCCAATGTGCCAAATTGTGAGTGACTTCTTCTGATTAGAGGAACGGACCTATCATGCGTCATCATCACATGTCCTACATGCTACGTTCAACGTAAGGTACGTTTTAGAGTATCCATGGTCTCGTAACACGTTACATCGTCTTAACTCTGTGAACTACCTGAACAGAGGTCTTTAACTAGCGAAAAATGAAGACGGCCGCGGGATTGAGTCCGTGTTCAAGTGCTGATGCACGTGCACAGTGGAATTCAACCTCCAGATTGAAAAAGATGCAGCAAGTAGCGGACGAACTAGTAGATTACTAATTTGGAAATTAATCCGTTTGTGGTCGTCCCGGTTTTGTCGGGACTGACTGTGCCCCGGGCTCGAGAGGTGTATTTATATTTATTTATTTATTGTTGTGTTTTGTTCAAATTAAAGTTTTACAACTTTTACAATTTACTATATAAAATCATATATCTACTAAAATATTTACATATGTATACCTGATTTTATAAGTCTATCAACAGACAACAGTTGGAGACACATATCATTAAAAACCTCATCATTTCTTTTCAATGTTCTCTTTTCTCTCTCTTTCTTTACATTGTTTCATTACTACCTGTTAGGGAGAATTCTCAATAAATGGCTGATTTCCCTGACCTAAAGAGTCCCTCAGCAGCTTTGCTGGATTTCTAGGGTTTATTTTTTTCACCTGGTAAGAGTGTGAGCTTTTTCCCACTCTTACATGTGTGTTTTCACTTTTTGTGTGATCTTGGGCACTAGAGCCTCACCTACTCCAGGGCACCACTTTTTTGTGTGTGTTACACAAAACCTTCAGTGCAGTGACACAGGGTTATCTTTGAGACTTCCTACTGACTCCATTTTTCTGGGGCTGACTGCTGTCCCCCAGAAACAGGTAAAGTTGCCATTAACTTTATGTAGTCACTTTAAACTACAGACCCAGTGCACCCCATTTTACCCCATCTTACATGAGTACTGGAAAGGGTTAATTCTTATCCCTTTTTGTCTGTGCCTCTTGGAGCCTTGTTTCGGTCCCTTAACTTTAAGACTTGGCTGGTGGCAGTAGTAGCTACCCTAAGTTTTCTACCGCGATTACATTATATAAACGTGGTATTGTTTTGGCTATTATATTGGCCTCGAACATAAACCCGCTTGACCAAATACATTTTATTTTGGTTTCGGCTGTGTGTATTCACAATTTCTTTTTGTCTTTCTCGTGTTTTTCTCTGCGCGCCAAACCAGGGATGATTCCTTTGTTTGCTGTCTTTTCGCTGGCCTCTGCACAGAAACCCTCCTTAAGGCACCTGATAGTCTAGGTAGGCAGGATGTGAGGGAGGGATCTTCGGACCCCTGCCATGGGTTCCCTTGGTAACCCAAGTCGCACTCTTATCTGATTGGTTAAGGGGAATGGCCGTGCCAGGCCAGCCACCCTGCTGTGTGATTGACAGCCAGGTTGTCTGAATGGGGGAAAACTGCATAAAAAGCATGTCTGTGGGACTGGAAGAGCAGAGTCGCCACTGGAAGAAGAGGACCCCTACCACGACGGAACCGCACGGGGAAGCCCTGCTGCAGGTCCGAATCGCCAAATCCGACGACAGAGAAGATCCTCCAGGAAACGTCTTCCCTTGAGCTGGTGGGACCAACCAGTTCGCCCAAACTACAAGCCAGGACCCCTCCTCTGGTTGTATTCGCCATTCAGAGCTACAGTGGGCTGGATAGCCAGGAGGTCGGACCCTGCTTGGGTTTTAAGAAGCGCACCTTTTATTCGTTTTTTTGCTCTGTTGCTGGTTTCTTCCCTGGGTGGCGCAGGTCCCTCCAGTCTTCCTACTTCGTGTTAGTCTGGCAGTCGTTTCAGGAACCGTGACCCTGCAGGCAACCAGGAACGTCCGCCTCAGCTACAGCTCCCTCTCCGTTTTACGGTACTGTACAAATCCGGTTGTCCGTTTCGTTCAACCGCGGTGAAAGTGTTTGAAATCTTTCTCCAATCCGAGGGCTTCTCCTTCTCTTCTCTTCTCTTCTCTTTGAACTAACATTTCTACCAACCAACCTCGTCCGGAATCTGTGCCACAAAGTTTACTGCGAACTACACTGAACTGTATTATGTGGAGCAAAAGATTTTTGAACCATTCACTTTGGCCCTAAGCCTTTTCTATCTGATTGTAACCTTGTAGTCTCTTGTTCGATTGCCCTGATTACTTACCTGTTGGTTTTGCCTAATTCCTAATAACTTTGTCTTTCCCTCCTTTTTAAATTGCTGGAGTGCCATTTTGCTCCCACTTCATTTTGTGAGTTTAACTTGTCTGGAATTTAAGTGAAGGGTTGTGGTGTATTTATGATTGTGATTTTTAACTTGCTTATAATAGTGAAATGTAACTGTTGAGTAAATAAATATATATTCTTTTACTTAGAAACCTTGAGTCAGTGTTTGCCTGAATCATAGTAATTTCTGTCCTTTTGTGTAACTATTTGTACTGCTCACTTACTCTTGAGATAACGTCTGGCTGCTCCGCTACTGCAATAAAGGTAGGTATGGAAAATAGCAGGCTAGGTTTAACAAATACTAGCTGATAGAGATCACATACAAGGCTAGGAAATGGAGAAGTCAAAATGTTTAATCAGTTCAAATAGGATTAAAACACACATCTAAAAGTTGTAGGTCTAGGTACACAGAATTAGACCTTAAAAACACAAAAATGCCTAAGGGGGCTACTGGTTTGCAAAGTTACTTCAAATTCAAGTGAGGGTTAGTAGACAAATGTTGCTACAGGTTCCTATACTACTTTGCAATAGTTGTCGACACATGAAAGAGATTGGTGTTTCTGGTTCGGGATGTTGGTGGCCTTCAGAGGGTGCTAAGTCATAGCAAGTGTATTGAAGGGTCCAAACTGTCATCAGGACGTGGTCGCTGGGGGACCAGGGGATGTTAAGACCTAGAAAACAGATGACAAGTGTGTGTGTGTCAGGGGCGGGAGACTGTATACTGGCAATAAGTGTCTTGGCGCTACAGGGGCAAAAAGCCTACCTTTATAGTGTCATTTGGTTGAACCCAAATCAATGGATAGCTAAAGCCTGTTCTTTATACCGGCCGAAATATGGTGGTTCTCAATATGTAGAGCACATATAGGGAGAGAGATGGGGTACCAAGTGGTTACCTGATTTGTTAGTTGTTTGTCAAATAACAGTAGTAGTGTAGTGTATAAACATACCTGGAGCAGTTGCTTTTCAAGTATACTGGAAGTAGTTGAAAGGAGAAGTAGATGTCACGGGATTCTCTACGGCATCTAGATGTCTAAATATTGCAGAAATGTTTGTTTTAGACGCTGTATATATCGAGTAAAGCAAAGCTGATTTAGTAAGGTGTGATAGCTTAGTTTCAGCCGCAAAAGAGTGGGGGACCGAAAATGGCCGTGTCTACAGGGCATATATAATTTAGCGTCTGGTGCATGCATTGGAGCGGACAGTGGAATCTTAAGAATGCACAGGACGGATCCGAAAAAATTGGGTGATTTTTCCATGGTACAATGGCTTGCCGGTATTGTTAAAGGTGCACTTGGTAAAGCGAACAACTGCTGGGTATACAAAGTATAGAAAGGCTATTGTAGTAAAAACCGCGGTGTGAATGCGAGACCGATATCTGCCCGTGTCTACAGAGGGTGTATAAATCAGCGTCTGTGTAACTCAACGTCTGATGCATGCATTATTTCAGACTCTGGAGTCATAGGAATACAACGTAGTATGCCAGAAGGAACCGGGTGATCTGTTCTGTGTGGTCAAGTGGCTTGCTAGTAACGTTAAAAGTGCACTCGTTAGAGTGACCAAGTGCTGCAGCAAAGGCCGGAGGTGCCAAGGCTATTAGGTGCCCAAGAGAGCAGTAATGATGCATGACTAAAGGAAAAAGCTTGTGAGAGTCTTACCTTCGTGTAGTAGCTAAATACGAAAGTTACGTCAGGGCCAGTGGAGCTGTCTGCGTCTACGTAGATCTGTGTACTAAAATAGTGATTCCGCTATCATGCATGCGTAGTGGGTGCCAGCCGTGAATTGAAGCAGCTAAAACTTTATTGAGTCGTGTTAGAAGGCAAGGAGATCGTATGGGTTTGAGTGTCGTCAAGTTTGTGAATGTTGTGTTTTGTCAATGTTTACAGATATTATTAGTGACATGATTGCAATTTTGTTGAACACAGGCAAAAAAGGCTATTGCTTGGCATAATTGAAGTTGGTTAAAACACGGGCACAATTTGTCATTCAGGTACGGATAGACTCTCATTGGGATGGGTTGCACGAGGAAGTACAACAATAGCATTAGTGTTTTTGGCGTGCAGATTTTACAATTAGGTGTGTTACATGACAGAAACATAATTGTAGTAAGAAATAGTTTGCAACTTGTATAGTATACTGTAGCTGTTCTGAAAATTCACAGAAAATGGCAGTGGTTGACAGAAAAGAGGGAGGCCATTTGGCAAGGTAACAGAAACATTGTATTAATACATTACGTCAGAGAGGGCTCATTTGAAGGGGAGCCCTGAGTAATTGTGTGACTTAGCATTATGTTTCGTGAGCATGAATAGGGTCTTATTTTTGAAAAACTGTTTAGCTGGAAAGACATCTATACAGTGTATCAGAAAAATAAGATCATTCACTCATCATAGATAGATTCTCTTCATACGTTTCAGTGTTGTGAAACATGGAATCATAGTATATGTGTTTTAGATTTGTTGGCTTAAATGGACAGCATTATTACTTCAAGAATGGTACAGGTAGACATTTTCAAAAGAGAGAGAAAAAAGGTGATTGTTTAAGCTAATCACCAATTTTGAAAAGACAGTCATATTAGAGAGAATATTTGTGCAAGCTGATAGTCATGCTGTATTTGAGCTTATGAAGTCAAGCTAATCCTCGTTCATGTTGTAGGAGCGTGGTTCTGCTAGAAATGTATGAAAGAAGTTTTTTGACGGTCTATCTGAAAAACAGATTCCATTCGATAGCAACATTGAGGCCATGTTTCACTGAGTCCAGGCGGAAAATCCATTTTTGTTCCAGAACGAGGATTAGCTTGACATCATAAACTCAAATACAGCATGACTATCAGCGTGCAAAAATATTCTCTCTAATATGACTGTTTAAGCTAATCACCAATTTTGAAAAGACAATCACCTTTTTTCTCTCTCTGTTGAAAGTCCTGTACCATTCTTGAAGTAATAATTACTGTCCATTTAAGCCAACAAATCTAAAACACATATACTATGATTCCATGTTTCACAACACTGAAACGTATGAAGAGAATCCATCTATGATGAGTGAATGATCACATTTTTCTGATACACTGTATGGATGTCTTTCCAGCTAAACAGTTTTTAAAAAATAAGACCCTATTCATGCTCACGAAACATAATGCTAAATCACACAATTACTCAGGGGTCCCCTTCAAATGAGCCCTCTCTGCCATAACGTATTAATAACATTTTTCTGTTACCTTGCCAAATGGCCTCCCTCTTTTCTGTCAACCACTGCCATTTTCTGTGAATTTTCAGAACAGCAACAGTATACTATACAAGTTGCAAACTATTTCTTACTCCAATTATGTTTCTGTCATGTAACACACCTAAATGTAAAATGTGCACGCCAAAAACACTAATGCTATTGTTGTACTTCCTCTTGCAATCCATCCCAATGAGAGTCTATCCGTACCTGAATGACAAATTGTGCCCGTGTTTTAACCAACTGCAATTATGCCAAGCAACAGACTTTTTTGCCTGTGTTCAACAAAATTGTAATCATGTCACTAATAATATCTGTAAACATTGATAAAACACAACATTCACCAACTTGACGGCACTCAAACCCATACGATCTCCTTGCCTCGTAACACAACTCATAAAGTTTTAGCTGCTTCAATTCACGGCTGGCACCCACTACACATGCGCGATAGCGGGATCACTATTTTAGTACACAGCTCTACGTAGGTGCAGACAGCTCCACTGGCCCCGAAATAACTTTCGTATTTAGCTACTACACGAAGGTAAGACTCTCACAAGCTTTTTCCTTTAGTCATCCATCATTACTGCTCTCTTGGGCACCTAATAGCCTTGGTACCTCCGGCCTTTGCCGCAGCACTTGGTCACTCTAACGAGTGCACTTTTAACGTTACTAGCAAGCCACTTGACCACACAGAACAGATTACCCGGTTCCTTCCGGCATACTCCGTTGTATTCCTATGACTCCACAGTCTGAAATAATACATGCATCAGACGTTGAGTTACACAGGCGCTGATTTATACACCCTCTGTAGACACAGCCAGATATCGGTCTCACATTCACACCATGGTTTTTACTACAATAGCCTTGCTATACTTTGTATACCCAGCAGTTGTTCGCTTTACCAAGTGCACCTTTAACTATACCGGCACGACATTGTACCACGGAAAAATCACCCAATTTTTTTCAGATCCGTCCTGTGCATTCTTAAGATTGCACAGTCCGCTCCAATGCATGCACCAGACGCTAAATTATATATGCCCTGTAGACACGGCCAATTTTGGTCCCTCACTCTTTTTATGCACACCGGCAACCCACCATTTTGTTGCACTGCGGCTGAAACTAAGCTATCAAACCTTACTAAATCAGCTTTGCTTTACTCGATATATACCACGTCTAAAACAAACATTTCTGCAATATTTAGACATCTAGATGCCGTAGAGAATCCCGTGACATCTACTTCTCCTTTCAACTACTTCCAGTATACTTGAAAAGCAACCGCTCCAGGTATGTTTATACACTACACTACAACTGTTCTTTGACAAACAACTCAAGTAACCCCTTTGGTACCCCATCTATCTCCCTATAGGTGCTCTACATATTGAGAACCACCATATTTCGGCCGGTATAAAGAACAGGCTTTATCCATTGATTTGGGTTCAACCAAATGACACTATAAAGGTAGGCTTTTTGCTCTATAGCGCCGAGACACTTATTGCCAGTATACAGTCTTCCCACCCCTGACACACACACACTTGTCATTTGTTTTCTAGGTCTTAACATCATCTGGTCCCCCAGCGACCACGTCCTGATGACAGTTCGGACCCTTCAATACACTTGCTATGACTTAGCACCCTCTGAAGGCCACCAACATCCCGAACCAGAAACACCAATCTCTTTCATGTGTCAACAACAACAGCATACTACTAATGCAAAGTAGTATAGGAACCTGTAGCAACATTTGTCTACTAACCCTCACTTGAATGTGAAGTGTAACTTTGCAAACCAGTAGCCCCCTTGGGCATTTTTGTGTTTTTAAGGTCTAATTTTGTGTACCTAGACCTACAACTTTTATATGTGTGTTTTAATCCTATTTGAATTGATTTAAAAAATTGACTTCTCCATTTCCTAGCCTTGTATGTGATCTCTATCAGCTAGTATTTGTTAAACCTAGCCTGCTATTTTGCATACCTACCTTTATTGCATGGTTGAATAGGGGTAGCTTTTGAGTCATCCTTTACTATATACATGTAACTTGCCTTCCTGACTCAAAGCCCCCCTTAAACAAAAAAGAAGGCACTCCTTGCCCTATATTTTTTCTGCTCCGCTACTGCTACCACTATAAGTGTGTAGTACAGGCTTGTACCAAAGGTGAAATTGTACTGTCCCTTGTAGTCTTAATTGTGTGTAGTGTTCCCAAAGGCTACTGCATATCATTCTGCCTAACACTGGTGTACATCGGTGAGGATAAAAGTATAGTAATTACACTTAGAGTGCTGCTATTACCTTGGATCAACTAACCACAAGGATAACATCACTAAAAAGCAATATTAATCATGTCTGATATGGAAAGCCACAGTCGGGAGACCCTCCTGAGTTACACTGCTTATTATTTAAGAAACGTGTAAAGAAAGGAAACTCTCTGCCAAAGGCAAAAAGATTGAATTAGTTGAAAAGTTGTTAAAGAAACCAAGTCTAGGGGGTGGGTCTGAAATGCCTGACTCCTTAGCAAATGTGGAAAGTATTGAGGATGATGATATGTCTATTAATGATGAGTTGGAAGAAGTAGATGTGTATCCCAATGTAGGTCTCTCTGCTCCCTTGCCTGCTCAGCAACCTCAACCCTTGTCCTCTGGGACCCCCACAGGTTCTACACTCAGTTCTGAATTCATTGCGATAGAGAAAATGAGGCTTGAACTGGAATTCAAAGGTTTAAATGCTCAAACTGAACAAAAACATCAAGAACTGAAACTCAGAGAAATGGAGTTGAATCATGAACTAGAAATGAAAATATTGTCTCTTGAAAATGCTTCTCTCCCAGAGTCTTCTAGGTCTTCCAGTCCTAAGAGACCCCATATGCCTAAAGAAATTGTGGGTATGTACGAGGTTACGCTTGATATTTTAGATTGGTTGGCAATGTTTATAACCATGGTATTCAAGGTCTCACAGGGAATCAATTGCTTCCCTGGCTCTTCTCTAGGCTACCCACTGTTGCATCTGATGTTGTGATGGAGTTGGGGGAGGTGGATAGGATGGATTATGAGTGTGTGAAGCTAGCTTTAATTGCTAGATTTGGGAAGACGCCTTCCCAGTACCTTAAGAGGTTTAGGACCCCCAAAAAGCATGATGGTACCCCTTGGGCTACCTGGGTATGTGAGTGTTTGAAAAACGTAGATGGTTGGATTAAGGGTTACAGAGTAAACACTTATGAAGGAATGAGAAATCTTGTAATGTTGGAGTCTATTTTTGATGTCTGCTATCCTGAGCTCAGACAGCACTTGGCTGATTCTAAGGAGATAGATCCAAAGACGTTAGCTAAGGCTGCTGACTTGTGGGTTGCCAACAGGGCTACTCACAAGGATTATGGGGCTACTCAGAAAAAGGATGAGGGGAAACAGCCAAAGAAAGACAACAAAGAGAATTCTAATACCTCCAATCCAAAAGAGGGCCACAAACAGCAACGTAAGGGTGAACCACAAGGGAAACCAAATCAGGCTAGTGCACCATCTGGACCCAAACCAGATGGAGGTCAGAACAAACCCCCATTCATTAAGACATTTGGGAAATGGTATGTTTGTGGGTCAACTGACCATGTGAAAGGGGATCTCGGATGTAAAGGTAAACCTTCAGGGGTCCACACTGTCTCCTTATGTCATGACCCTTGCCCCTGGCCCTCAATGGCATGTCAGCCTTGCAGTTAGGGCCAGGTCAAAGGCCTTAAAACCTCATCCAAGACTCTCTTGGAGTCAGTCCTGGCGCCTTTGGCGCCAGACTCATAACCATCATGAAGAGCAACATTAGAATGGGACTATTTAACTTGGGGGGGGGGTTCAGCCAACATGGAGGCACACACATAGCTCAGTTACAAAGTCCTGAGCTATGCGGTCTAGTCTTTTGGGTGTGGCAGGCCTGGGACTACTTTACCTGGACTACTTTGGGTGTGGCAGGCCTGGGACTATTTTACCTGGACTATGTTACCTGAGACTATTTAAACCACACCCAAATAGCAGAACATGCTTTGCGTTATTCTGCTGTGGGCAGCGTAACGCTCACCGTGTCCAGTTCTTTGATGCCAGCTTACCTGAAACCAAGGACCTGCAGAGAGAGAAAGAACACTACGAAACTTACCTGGAACAGTATCCTGTCTTCAATCCATCACTAACTTCAGTTCCACTCACCTGAAGGTACGAACTCCATCATCCGGCACCGCATCCATCCTGGAATACCATAACCTGGAAAGAGGAGAAAGAAAGACAGCATTAGTAAGTCTTTACTCGCGTTTCCTCCCGAATGAAGAAAGCCACACAATTCTTACCTGGGGAGTCATCTCCTGGTCAGTATCATTGCTGGAACATTACGGCGCTCGGCGAGGAACATCGCAACCTGCAAGGAGAGAAGTGACACAGGTTAGCAATATAAAAGGCAAAACAGCGCAGCGCATCGCGCATTACTCACCGGACAGCATCGCGCACACCGTGCTTTCGCCTTCCGGCCCATGATCATCTTCAAACTGCATGACAACACCAAAATACCTTTCCATACCTAAAAGGAAAGAAGCAAGACATTATTATTCAAACTAAACGGAACATAAGAACTGCATATAAAGACTGTAAAGCAGCAAACCTATGGGGTCGCAGCAGGCCTGGATTCCCACACGGGGGCTTGCACCAATGAATTAACTTGGTCGCTGCTCGCCCCCACATCTACGTGCCCCTGCCACGAGGAGCAGGACGGAGAATCCACCTTTTGCAATATTAAGGTGAGGAAAAGGCCCAAGGGGGAGGAAGGAGTTGAGGCCAAGGGAGGTGGGAAAACATAAAAACAATCTGGTATTGAATCTAGCTCTCCTATATTGCAGACCCATCTTTAACCAGAGGCATTACCAGGGGACCGGGAGAGGGTTCGAGAGTGCATATCATCCAACCAGGGCTGGGTGGCGTCCCCGTGGATACCAGGTGAGCGTAACACCTTAGCCTTCTTCCCAGAGAAAGAAGTACCTATGCCAAGTGGAAACTTTCACCTACTGGCTGATGAACCCATGAGAGTCTCAGCCCGTGTTTCTTTAGTGTCCCTGGGCTTGTGGGAACAACAGAATTTAGATGTCTATAATTCCATCCCAGATAATACGAACGAGTATTATAAAGATACTGTTCTTGTGACTGGCCAGGAAATCCATGCCATCAGAGACACTGGAACCAGCAAAAATGTGGTGGATGAATCATTTTTCAAGGTGGAGGATGTTGCTAAGGCACCCAAACGCCTCACCAAGTTAGCTGGAGGCCCTGTGCAAATGCTTCCCCAGTTACCAGCTCTCATCCAGTGTAATGATATGACTGTCAAGATACCTGTTAGTGTGCAGAGTGAAGTGCCTGTGAGAGTCCTGTTGGGTAATGACCTTAAAACTGTTGGAGTTGTGTCAAGCACCCCCAGGTCACCCAGTAAAACGAAACTGGAGCTCACAAGGTCTGCAAGGGAGAGAACCTTGAGAGGCTCTCCAGAGGAGATGATGGAAGAAAATATCATTCCCACTCCACAGGAGTTGCTCACTGCCATTTCTAGAAAAACAGAGGCAAAGGGGAAACCCAAGACCTCCAGGAAAAAGTCAGACAGCACCCCTGTGCTACCAACATGGGCATCACCAAGATTGTCTAAAGTCACACCTGTGACTACTCCACCTGCTGAGGCAGGGTGTGAGGTACACCCTTGTGTAGATGAGCCAGCATCTGAAGAGTCAGATCTGGAGGAAGACACTGGCCCTCATTACGACCCTGGCGGAAAGTGACTGACCGGACCGCCACAGCGTAAATAGCGTTTCCGCCATTGCACGATGGAGCAAAGTGCGGCCCATTCCGACCCATCGGGCACGAGCACCACGGCATGGCGGAAGTGCAAAGTCCGCGATGGCGGAAATGACCCCAAAACGGCCCACACCGCCGCCGTACGGCGCCCTAGGTGCAATACCGCCACCCATCTTAGCGGACACCGCAGTGAGCGCCAACCGGAAAGTACGGTGACCGGAAATATACGGAAACGGAAGTAAAAACATGGGCCCGGAACGGGAAACAACACGCCGTACACCTATAAAACCACAAAATCCACACAACCACTAAAAACACTACCCTGAGACACATCGCAACCCGTCATCCACCCTAGCGAAACCAAGAAAAATGGGAAAAGTAGCGAAGAAAGCGTGCGACCGCAAGCGGCAGGTCCACTTCTCCCGTGAGGAACTCACCGTGCTTACAGAGACCCTCCAGGAGAATGCCGCCGCCGTCTTCTCCACGCAAATGACCAGGACGGCACTTGCGAACAAGAAGGCCATATGGGCCCTGGTGGCACAGCGGGTAAGTGCGGTGGGGACCGCACCCCGCAACCCACAGCAATGCAGAAAGCGATGGGACGACCTGCGGATACGCGTCCGTAGCATACTTTCTGCCAACCGCAACATTGCAACAGCCAACGGGGGAGGATCGGCATCACCCATCAAGTTGACCCCCTGGGAAGAAATCTGTGCCTCCACCATTGGAATGGAGAGCATAGAGGGAGTCGGAGGGATGGAGAAAGGAGTGCAGACATCCGAAGAATCAGGTAGGTGTCCCAAATAAAACAATGCCAAAACCACAATGTCCAATCATGTGAAGTACCACGTGCCCACATAGTGCAACAGTAACACATGTCCAGGAGAACGTCCACACACATTGGCCTGATAGCGCACTTTAAAACTCACAATAAATACATAAATAATTAAAAACCCCAAAAACACCCACTACACGTGCAGCAGGCACACCCTAACTGCAGGCTGCCAAACAACTGCACCCTCACTCCACACACAAATGAAAGCACCTCCAAGGCCCCGACCCAAATCACCCTCAGGTACCACCCCAATGCATGTGATACATTGCCATTCCAATTCCCACAGACCCATTAATAACGCTCGCCCTCCTTTACTCCACCACAGGGTCCGATCCAAACGACGAGCTCCAGGACACCCCTACCAGCACACCTGCAAAGAGGGCCAAGACCAACGGCCAAAGACCCTCCACCTCAGCTGCACGCATCAAGACACGGCAGCAGCACAAATCAGGTGGCAGCACAGAGGAGGGAACATCAACAGGCACCCCAGCAGCCAGCATGCCCACAACAGCAGCACCACAGGTCCCCCCAATGGATGCCACAGAAGGCACTGCCTCTGGTGGCAGCAGCACCATAGGTGACACCCCATTAATGGCAGCATGCTCCGACACAGAAGACGGGGATGTCGAAGTCAGATCCATCCATGACCTGTCCCAATCCCCCTGTCTGTCCCATCCCGTACACCATGAGGATACCACGCAGGGGCACCCACAAGACGACGACTGGCCATCCCCCACAAGCCCTGTGGCAGGGCAACATGAGGCGAACAGCCACTCTGTGACACCACCGCAAATGGCCATGGCCCAGCAGAGGCAACAGTCCCTCGACCAGTTAATCGTGCAACAGCAGCAACTGGCCACGCTCCTCAAGGACCATGCCGATGAATGTGGGGGCACTAAGGCAGACATAGAAACATCAACTGAGACACTTAGGGCAGAAATGGAGAGAAGTACAGAGACACTAAGGGCACAAATGGAGAGTAGCACCGAGTGCCTGAGAGTCCAAATGGAGAGTAGCACCGAGAGCCTGAGAGTCCAAATGGAGAGTAGCACCGAGAGCCTGAGAGTCCAAATGGAGAGAAGCACCGAGAGCCTGAGGGGGGAACTGCATGCGACGTCCAAAGACGTATGTGCCGAACTTGCCGCAGTGCGCCGTGTGCTCACTGAGCTCTCACAAACCCTTAGGGACATGCATGGACGTGAGCAGGCAGAGACATCATCCGTTGCAAGTTCCGTCCAGGGCAGCCCCCAACGTAGATCTGGGAGGAACCTGCGCTCCACAGGCAGGGGTGCCCCTGATACCCGCAGAGGGGGCTTGCAATAGCGACTGCCCACTGACGATGAGCATCTTTGGACACTGGTGTTCGGGGGGGAGGTAGGAGGGTGGAGGGGGTGTGTTGGGCTCACTTGGGTGGCGGGTCGATAGGGTGTTCAACATGATATCACATATGCCATAAACAATGCACGATCAACCAATGAGATGTGTGGACAATGATCTTTGTGTACTAGGCCATCATAGGCGTACAGTCCATATTGTGCATGTACCAGACACACACAGTGCCACGAGTCCCGTGTCCATGTATCAGCCACCAGGCGTGAGTGCTAGAAGCATGCATCAATGAGATGCTGACGAATGTCACAGCCCTCCTGTGCCTCGCGGACTCCTTGAGGTGCTGCCACATCCCCACCCTCATCATGACCATCTTCAGGTGCTTGCAGTTCTGCGTCAGGGGGCATGGGCACATTTCTACGTACGCACATGTTGTGTAGCATGACACATGCCATCACCATCTTTGCAACCTTCTCATGGCGGTACAGGAGTGCCCCGCCAGACCTGCTGAGGCACCGGAAACGAGTCTTCAGTAGGCCGAATGCCTGTTCTATGACTACACGGGTACGTGAGTGGGCATGGTTGTAGTCCTCCTCATGCTGGTCCCGTGGGTTCCGGACTGGTGTGAGGAGCCATCTCTTCAGTGGATATCCAGCATCACCTGTATGTGGACGATAAACGAATTATGTGGAATGCCATTGCTACGTACGCACCCCCCCCCCTTCCTGCCAGGTCATTGCCGCATCACATACCCCACATCATCATGCATGAAATGAGACTCACCGAGTAGCCAGGATCTGTACCCTGCGTGTCGCTCCATGTAGCGTGGTATTGTTGAGTTCCTCAAGACCATAGAATCATGGGTTGATCCAGGGAATCGGGCACAACAATGTGTAATGATCCTGTTGGAGTCACACACCATTTGTACATTCAGAGAATGAAATTGTTTTCGGTTGCGGTACTGGGCCTCCATGGCATGTGGGACGACCAATTCCACATGGGTGCAGTCGATGGCACCAAGGCAACCCGGTATGCCGCCAAGTGCATGGAATCCCACTTTTGTGTTGGTAATTTCCTGCTCCGAGCGTGGTAGAGAGATGAAGTCGTCTGCGTGCTGCAGGAGGGCATCGAGCACTTGCAATAGTGTCCGTGAGAACAGTGGCTGAGAAATGCCATGCAACTGTCCGACTGTGTGCTGGTAGGTGCCTGTGACCTTCAGTAGGGGTGGGATGGCGGTTGGTCTATCTATCATGCTGACAAGGTCAGCCTGTGTCATGTCCACAATGGCGGCTATGGTGTCCCGGTCCAAACGGTAGAGGGTGTGGATCTGCTCATCAGTGAGGTTGAACGGATGTGCTCGGAGGCGTGGGATTGCGGGCTGCCTGCGTGGTGGTAGTGGCTGTGCTGGCGGCCCTTGCTGGCCCTGCCTTGCCCTCCTCCTCCTCCTGCGTCTCCTCCGTGCGGCCGGTTGTAGTTGGTGTTCGTCTTCTTCTTGGAGTTGGAGTACTTGCAGTGCTATCAGGTCCCCCAGGGCCAACATCGCGAGTCCTGCCGGTAGCATTTCGGAGTGGGTGTGGTTGTGGGAGGAGACTGGGTGTGCAATTTATGTGTTTTCAGGCTGTATGGCCTCCACCTGTGGTGATTCATTCCACCTGTGCAAGCTGCTCTCCCCTTTGGCCGAGCACGTCCCGCACACAACGCTGCAATTCGAGGAATGGCATCTTGCTATTGCAATCATGTATTTGTACCCGGTGGCCGTGTAACATTGGTTGATATGTTCATTCGGCTATGGTCCCATTGTTTCACATACAATCTTTGCAGTCGCGAACAGACTTGTGAAGGGTCAGTGGAACGTAGTACTCGAGTAACGGTGGACCCTCATGCATCACTGTACCGAGTTGCAACGACGGGCGGGGCGTCCCATTTGTGAGTGAAGGCAGTTGCCATTTTCACACAAAGCCGCACTAGATGGTTTAATTTGTGATTTCAAGCGGCCACAGATGCCTTTTCGACGTGATGTTGCAAATGAGGAATTCGAAGGGCGGCGCTTTCGGTTATCAGCTAGCGGCGAGGAGATGCCCACAGGTCTGACTGCAAATATAACGTTCTATTGTTCAATGTCCTTGGGACAGGGGCCATGGCGAGGATGCATGATTGATTTGAATAGTTTGGGATGCGCAATAGCGAAGTGGACGATGAGGCCGGACGTTCCCAAAAACATGTTACTTCACAACACTGGAATTACGGGCTGGGGCACAGTGGATTTTGCAGGCTGCATAACGCACAGACTCAATGGAATTCTCACATGTTATGTGAGTATGGAAACAGGCGTTATCATTACGGGATGAGGGAATGATGAATGGATGCATGGGCAGATGATTTGATACAGTGTTTGCCATGTACAGGGCTTCTTGGAATCTGTCCGCCTCCCCTGCGCTATGTGATGCAGGGCTGCCATAGTGGGACCATCGTCTATCTGGCCTTGTTGAGCCCTCCCTGTCTCGACGCGCCCTCAGACACTTGTGTCCATGCACGTTACCAATCCCATCTGATGGATTCTGTTTTCACAGACGCATGCACAGGTACACTCGTTTGTGATGGTGTTTACACCTCGATATAGATAGTTATGAGTCGCAAGTGGTTTTGGGGTGGTGATGATCCTTTGGAGTGGGCTAGCATGCATATGGCTGTGGATTTAGTGTGATCATTGAAGTGAGTTGTTCGAATGTGGTTCTGATGGCCATTCTGTTCTTTTTCTTTTCTTTTGGTTGACAGGTATCTCCTCCCCTTTTGCCACTGCCATCTGTATGCCACTCCTGCAGATGGCTTTTACTCCCGACACCTGCTGCTTCGTGTTAATCAGTGGAGCAGCATTACGATCTTATGGGACGATCGCCAATGGGCCACATGCCCTTACGCAGTACTAGTGGCTCGGAGCAACATTTCGGCCTTTCAGCTGGACTAGTGCCTCCCCATTGGGACGGCCCTGCGGTTCTGTGCGCTTCCATGTTGCCTTTTCGTACGAGAATGTGGCTCTGTGTACCATGAAGGAACAGGGCGTCACACAAGAAGTAGCTGGTCGTTTCTTGCGGATGCAGCCCACAATGGTGAAATGTGTTTTGGAGTTCATGGCCTAATGGCTGTATGGGCTTGGTGAATTTGTTGTGCATTAAATTTCTATTCTGATGTGGGCCGTGTAGCGTTCTTCTTTGCAAGTGATGTGGCATATTCCTATTTGGGGAGCGATGTATTGTGAGGAGATCTGCATTGGGTTCCAGCTTCGGAGTATAGTTGCGTGGTACTGTGCTGGGCGCGTTTGCCTACGAAGCCCAGTGAGGTCAGGGATGAGGGCTGCCAATATGACTGTTTGAATGATGTCATGCTCAGGGGCGGGGGATTAGGTTTTGTGTAACAGATGCCGGTCAGCCAGGTGGACTGGTGGAATGATGTGATTTTCGGAATATTGCTGGTCACAGGTGCCTGTGTTTGCGTGCGTTTCTTGGTGGGGGACTGTGGTCATGTCCATTGGAATGGCTTCTGTATTCGTGCCATCTGTGCCCTGCGGCTCCCATTGGCCCCTCTTGAGATTCTTTTGTTCGTTGGCATGCATGGGTGACTTGTACATTTCACTGGTTGCATTGTGACTTCATTGCACCTACGGGGAGTTGTACTATGTGGCCAGGGAGCGGTGTACAGGCACTCAGTGGGGCCGTTTACGGTTGATTCGCGATGCCGTACTTCTCACCATGGCGGAATGGTACTTTCCGCCGTGCTTGATGGCGTTAGGTACATGTCCGCTAGGGTCGGAATTCGCGTACCCTTGCGCCATGGTGGTATTTACGGTTTGGCATGGCGCGCGCGCGCGTACTTGGTGCAGTTAGCGTTGGCGTTCACTACGGTGTCGCTAATGGCATCGTACTTTGCGGTGACGGGTCATAGTCGCACCGAGCGCTATTCGATGGCGGTATTGCATTTCCGCCATCGTTTTTCGATTTCCGCCAGGGTCGTAATGAGGGCCACTGTCTTAGTTGGAGATCTTGACCCTGTTGACCATTCTGAGCTGCAGTCTTTACTGACAGAAGGCGGACCCAACAGGGCAGACTTTAGCAAAGGACAGAGAGAGTGTCCTACCCTTGAAGGTCTTTGACAACAGGCTGCTAACCAACTTGATGGGCAAGAAGTTGGAAAGCACAGGTTAAGTTGGGAAGATGACCTATTCTACAGTGAACCGACTGAGTCTATCCCTGGGGACTGCAAAAGAATTGTAGTGCCCCTTGCTAACAGACTCCAGTTCCTACAGGTAGCCCATGAGATACCTTTGGCTGGTCACTTGAGTTTCAAGAAGCCCAAGGAAAGGCTATCCCTCTACTTCTACTGGTCTAAGATGGGTTCCGAAGTGGACAAATTCTGTAGGAGCTGTCGTACTTGCCAAACCTCTGGCAAGAGTGAAGCTAAGAATGTGGCACCCCTGGTGCCTCTCCCACTGGTGGGAGTTCCTTTTGAGAGGGTGGGCATTGACATTGTCAGTCGCCTTGACCCTCAGACATCTTCAGGGAACAGGTTTATCCTGGTTGTAGTAGACCATGCTACAAGATACCCAGAAGCCATTCCTATGAGAACTGTTACGGCTCAGGCTGTGGCTAAGGCTCTACTTGGTATTTTTACCAGGGTAGGGTTTCCTAAGGAAGTGATATCCGACATGGTATCCAATTTTATGTCCCACTACATGCAAGCCATGTGGACAAACTGTGGTGTCACTTACAAGTTCTCTACAGCTCACCATCCACAGACAAATGGACTGGTAGACAGGTTTAATCGTACTATGAAGAGCATGATAGGTGCTTTAGAAGAACCCCGTAGGAAAAAGTCAAACCTTCAACTGCCATGCCTTCTCTTTGCATATAGAGAAGTCCCTCAGGAGGGAGTTGGTTACAGTCCCTTTGAGCTTCTCTATGGCCATCCAGTCATTGGCCCTGATCAAGGAGGGGTTGGAGAGTGCTCCTTCCCCCAAGCCAGTCAGAGTGACTGACTATGTGATAGGTCTCCAGAGGAGAATGTCACACATGATGGCAGAAGCAAGTGATAACTTGAAAGCAGGTCAGGCTCCGGTCAAACACTGGCATGACTAGGAGGCCAACAAGGTTGAGTTTATACAAGATCAGCTTGTACTAGTTATGGTGCCAACAAGACAGAGGGCTTTGCTGGACAAGTGGATAGGACCCTTCAAGGGTGTGGGCAAACATGGAGAGATTAACTATCTGGTGGACTTAGGCAGACCTAAGGAGGCTCCCAGAGTCTTTCACACCAACCGTTTAAAGGCTTATGTCTCGAGACCAGAAGTAGGAGCTTTGCTTCTAGCTTCAGCTCAAGTGGAAGAGGAGAGTGAACCTCTGGCTGACCTCCTCAGAGGCCAACCTTTAGATGAACAGATAGGAGTCAATCTCTCTTCTCAGCTGACTTCTGAACAACAGGAGGAGTGCAAAGTTCTGTTGAATCAGTTTGCCTCCCTGTTCTCACTATCACCAGGCATGACCCCTTGGTGCCAGCATGATATTCTCACTGGTGGCTGTTTACCTGTCAAAAGCAGGGGGTACAGAATGTTAGAACATGTGAGCTCCCACATCAAAGGAGAGGTCAACAAGATGCTTGATCTCGGGGTTATAGAGCCCTCTACAAGTCCATGGTCTAGTCCAGTTGTTCTAGTACCAAATGCAGGATCCAAGGAGTTGAGATTCTGTGTGGACTACAGAACTCTAAATGCAGTCACTAAGACTGATGCCCATCCTTTGCCCAGGACAGATCAACTGGTGGATAGACTTGGTTCAGCCAAGTCCCTCAGTACATTTGACCTAACCTCAGGCTATTGGCAAATAGCACTGACAGACCATGCCAAGGAGAAAAGTGCATTCTCTACCCCAGCAGGCCTCTACCAGTTTAAGGTAATGCCTTTTGGACTAAAGAAGGGACCTGCTACATTTCAAAGGATGGTTAATCAATTTCTGAATGGGATGGAAGACTTCTGCATGGCATACTTGGATGACATTGCAGTGTTCAGCCCTACATGGAAAGAACATTTTGATCACCTTGGATATGTTTTGCAGGCTCTTGAGCAGGCCCATCTGACCATAAAGGCAAGCAAATATCAAATTGGTCAGAGTAAAGTGGTCTACCTCGGTCATGAGGTAGGGGGATGTGAGATAAGGCCATTGCCCAGCAAAGTACAAGCTGTGCGAAACTGGGCCACGGCTACTACTCAAACCCAAGTGAGAGCTTTCCTAGGTCTCACTGGGTACTACAGGAATTTCATTGAGAACTATGGGACCATAGCTTCTCCCTTGAAAGTGCTCTCCTCTCCAAAATTCCCTAAAAAGGTTAGATGGAATGAGGAGTGCACTCAAGCCTTTGAAAGCCTGAAGAAAGCCCTTTGTCAAGCTCCAGTCCTAAGAGCTCCTGATTATCACCAACCCTTCATTGTGCTGACGGATGCCTCCAATATAGGTATAGGCGCAGTCCTTAGTCAACTGGATGAGAAAGGTAGGGAGCACCCCATTTGCTTCATCAGTAGGAAACTGAAGGAACCAGAAACAAGGTGGGCAACCATAGAGCGTGAATGTTTTGCCATTGTGTGGTCTTTGAAGAAGTTTAGACCATACTTGTATGGATCTAATTTTGTGATTCAAACTGACCACCAACCCTTGAGATGGTTAATGCAAATGAAAGGGGAGAACCCAAAACTACTAAGATGGTCAATCTGCCTGCAAGGGTTTGACTTTACCATTGAGCACAGAGCAGGATGTCACCACCAAAATGCTGATGGTCTCTCTAGGATGTTTATAACCGGCTAGAGGTAGAGATTCATCCAGGAGTGGATTAAATCCTCCTGTCCCTTAGTCTGGGGGAGAGGGGGTGAGTGTTAGGGAGAATTCTCAATAAATGGCTGATTTCCCTTACCTAATGAGTCCCTCAGCAGCTTTTCTGGATTGATTTCTAGGGTTTATTTTTTTCACCTGCTAAGAGTGTGAGACTTTTTCCCACTCTTACATGTGTTTTGCTGTGTGTGTTTTCACTTTTTGTGTGATCTTGGGCACTGGAGCCTCACCTACTCCAGGGCACCACTTTTTTGTGTGTGTTACACAGCACCTTCAGTGCAGTGACACAGGATTGTCTTTGAGAATCAGAAACAGGTAAAGTGGCCATTAACTTTATATAGTCACTTTAAACTACAGACCCAGTACACCCCATCTTACATGGAGTACGGGAAAGGGTTAATTCTTATCCCTTTTTGTCTGTGCCTCTTGGAGCCTTGTTTCGCTCCCTTAACTTTAAGACTTGGCTGGTGGCAGTGGTATCTACCCTAATGTTTGCCACTGCGATTATATCATATAAGCGTGATATTGTTTTAGGCTATTATATTAGCCTCAAACATAAACCCATTTGGCCAAATACATTTTATTTTGGTTCCGGCTGAGTTTGTTCCTCATTTCTTTTTGTTAAAGCCTTTCTCGTGTTTTTCTCTGCGTGCCAAACCGGGGATGATTCCTTTGTTCGCTGTCTTTTCACTGGCTTCTGCACAGAAGCCCTCCTTAAGGTGCCTGATAGTCTAGGTAAGCAGGATGTGAGGGAGGGATCTTCGAAACCCTGACATGGGTTCCCTTGGAAACCCAAGTCGCACTCTTATCTGATTGGCCAAGGGGACTGGCATTTCCAGGCCAGCCATCCTGCTGTGTGATTGACAGCCAGGCTGTATGAATGGGGGAAAATTGCATAAAAAGCAGGTCTCTGGGACTGGAAGAGCAGAGTCGCTACTGGAACGAATGAACCAAGGAGGAACTGGAAGAAGAGGACCCCTACCACGACGGAACCGCACGGGGAAGCCCTGCTGCAGGTCCGAATCGCCAAATCCGACGACAGAGAAGATCCTCCAGGAAATTTCTTCCCTTGAGCTGGTGGGACCAACCAGTTCACCCAAACTACAAACCAGGACCCCTCCTCTGGTTGAATTTGCTGTACAGAGCTACAGTGGGCCGGATAGCCAGGAAGGTCGGACACTGGTTGGGGTTTAAGGAGTGCACATTTTAATCGTTGTTTTGCTCTGCTGCTGGTTTCTTCCCTGGGTGGCGCAGGACCCTCCAGTCTTTCTACTTCGTGTCAGTCCGACAGTCGCTTCAGGAACCGTGAGCCTGCAGGAACCACCAGGAACGTCCGCCTCAGCTACAGCTCCCTCTTCGTTTGAAGGTACTATGCAAATCCAGTTGTCCATTTCGTTCAACCGCGGTGAAAGTGTTTATAATCTTTCTCCAATCCGAGGGCTGCTCCTTCTTTTCTCTTTGAACTAACTTTTCCACCAACCAACCTCGTCTGGAATCTGTGCCACGAACTTTACCGCAAACTACACTGAACTGTATTATCTTGAGCAAAAGACTTTTGAACCATTGACTGTGGCCCTAAGCCTTTTCTATCTGATTTTAACCTTGTAGTCTCTCTTGTTCAATTGCCCTGATTACTTACCTGTTGGTTTTGCCCAATTCCTAATAACTTTGTCTTTCCCCCCCTTTTAAATTGCTGGAGTACCATTTTGCTCCCACTTCATTTTGTGAGCTTAACTTGGCTGGAATTTAAGGGAAGTGGTGTGGTGTATTTATGATTGTGATTTTTAACTTGCTTATAATAGTGAAATGTTATACAACTGTTGAGTAAATAAATATATATTCTTTTACTTAGAAGCCTTGAGTCAGTGTTTGTCTGAATCATAGTAATTGCTGGCCTTTGTGTAACTATTTCTACTGCTCACTTACTCTTGAGATAAGTCTGGCTGCTCCGCTACTGCTACCACTATAACTGTGTAGTACAGGCTTGTACGAAAGGTGAAATTGTACTGTCACTTGTAGTCTTAATTGTGTGTAGTGTTCGTTAGCATATCAGTCTTTGTCCCGCCCACATGAGTAGTCCAGCACCAAAATGCTTTTGCAATTCCCTTCTGAACAAGAGTACCTACAGCAACCCCATACATGTGTTTCAGCCTTGCTGGGCCTCACCAGTGAGGTGGAGCTGTGCCTCTCTGAGCATACTGAGCATGGAGTCCACGTCTGGGTTCCCCCAGGGAACTTAGGGGCACCAACCCCAAGTTTGTTTAACTTGGGGTTGCATATAATTCTGCCTAACACTACCTTTGCTTCTTAATATTCTTTCTGAAAAGACATTGGGCCTCATTAGGAATCCGGCGGTAGCCGTTCCGGTAAACCGGCAGGCTGGCCGCCGGACTCGTGATTTTTTCAGCGCCTGGCTTCCCGGAATTGCCAGGGTATGAAGACCCCGGCATTCCGGGAAGTCAGGTTCAGGAAAAATGGTATTCCCCATGGGAAGATGGTAGCACCGGCACCCTTCAAAAGGGTGCCGGTGCTACAGTCAAAGTCTGCGAGCGGGTGCTGTTCCGCCTGCCAGGTCGGACCTGGCGGGCGGGAGGGAATCCGGCCCGCAAACTTGTATTCTGCCGGTCCGGTAACAACTGTGGCGGTAAGCCTACTGGCAGGTTGTTACCGGACCGGCAGGGTCGTAATGAGGCCCATTATGATATTTTGACAGACCCTAAACAGTGCAATGTGCAATGCTCTGGAATCAGAGTACAAACAATATTGCCAGAATTCTATAGTTTTGATAATTTTATAGTTGTGTATGAATCAGGCATGTTTAATGTTTCTAAATTAGCACTACATTTGCACATTCAACAGAATCTTTGATCTTTTGACAATTTCCATCTTGCTCCCCATAGGGCTCTAACTTGGAGTGGATTGGTACGCATAAATAGTAGAAATTTTCTGACAGCAGGATCCGGGCACTTTAGTAGGTATAATTGGGCACGGTAATAGGTATTTACAATTTCTTTATTTGTTTATAGTTGTGCAGGGTACTCATATAGTTGAAATTATTTACCCAATCCCATTTTTGGATTTTTCTTTTAAAGGAATAGTGCTCTCAAAAATGTTAATGTCCCGATCGTTCGGGCATGTGCTTTTAAGCAAAATGTGATCAATCGTAAAAACATTTTCTATGCACCGTACCTTAGTTTTCCACACTTTTACAAATGCGAAATCAATGAGCGGGGCATGGCCATCTTGTGCCAATCTTATCCGTTTATCCATCGCCCTAAGTTCCAGTGCCCTCGCGGCACTAAATCATATCACCCGCCCCTGAAGCTGACATCACTATTCCTAGCGATATTCTACACCTATTTTCATGACGTTAGTGGGCAGCGTAGCCTGTCATCACCTACGTCTTAAAGTCAGTTGACGCAGAACCCGG
Organism: Ambystoma mexicanum; assembly: GCF_040938575.1. Classification (NCBI taxonomy): domain Eukaryota; kingdom Metazoa; phylum Chordata; class Amphibia; order Caudata; family Ambystomatidae; genus Ambystoma; species Ambystoma mexicanum. The sequence goes on from NC_090924.1 coordinate 929,952,379, forward strand.
AATATCAACACACACATCCTCCCACAGAGCAGCGCCTCCCAAATCAGAATAGAAAACACTATTTTTAAAGGAAACATCAATACTCTGCAATTTATAATGTGCTTTTATTTCACAAAAAATGCTCGGAGAACAACCATGATCCGCTAATTTCGATTAAGCACCAATTTTTGAATGTCCTTGGGTTAGAGCATCAAAACTTTATCATGACGCACACAGTGTTCCTTGCGGGAGAAGATGCGCATTCAACGCACCTTGAATCGCAAGGCTTTGGCATCAGCTTCTTGCTAGACCGTAAACGATGATAGATTGCTCCTTGTCGCTGTTACCGCCAAAGGGCATATCGGTCCTGGACGATCGTCCCACATCAGCGTAATGGAAATCCATCCGTTTAGGCGTATCTGCCACTGCTGGCTGTAGAAACCATTTGTTGGTATCTAGAAACTATGGTATTTGCAGAACGGCGAAATATAGTTGTGTAGAAAACATAATAAAAATATATTTTAGTAGCCGTTCTTTATTCAAATGTATCCATTTATCCGGTAATTCTGCACCGGATGAAACCTAATAACAAACATAAACCACAAACAATGGAAACACACAGAAAACATTGGGGAGAGTTTGAGACTACGATCTGCTTCAGAGGTTAGCGCTGTGGAGTATGTATAGCTCCCAATGGGATGCAGAAGCTAACGGAAAAATGGAACAACAGATAGACAGCATTATAGTGGAATATTTTAAACAAACTTGGGGTTGGTGCCCCTAAATTCCCTGGGGGAACCCAGACGTGGACTCCATGCTCAGTATGCTCAGAGAGGCACAGCTCCACCTCACTGGTGAGGCCCAGCAAGGCTGAAACACATGTATGGGGTTGATGTAGGTATTCTTGTTCAGAAGGGAATTGCCATAGCATTTCGGTGCTGGACTGCCCATGTGGGCGGGACAAAGACTGATATGCAAACAAATATTTCCCATCTGTGAAAGGTACAGTGAGTAAAAAGCAATGGCTGCGGCCTCTCAAAGTGGGAAAAAAATCACAGAACAGGTTATCATGACATGATCATTCTAGAAAGGGGCGCCTACTACCTTTTTTAAAAATGTAACAGAACTGGCTTGAAAAATGTTCTGCACCCGACACATCCAATAATACAACGTTGATAGCACACCCTGATATGCCATGCGACAAAGTGGTTTAGATATCACTAGCCTGCATGCAGGTTGTGTTTGCGGTGTCACGGTATGCATTTTATCTACAGATTAAATTGTTGTGTAAAGTTTTTTTGTCAAATGGCATATTCACACGTTATTGAATTGTTCCATATGCATACATCACAAATGCCGTTTTGAAATCGCAAAATAAATGTTGAATAGTTATACTTAAATTATATTTGGTTGTTCCATTCTCTTGGCGTAACGCAGTGTCCGCTCAGAACAACGGTTTGCATAGATTGAAAGTAAATGTTACAATGTCCAGTTTCAAAATAGTGAATGTTATCATTTTTGCCTGTATTCGATACCTTCTGTCCTTCGAGCCATAGCGATTCCTCCGTTTCATCCAATTTCAAATTACAATTGAGCCTTTGTATAGAGCGTGTATGCCTTGTAGACGCGTAGGTGTGAACTCCCCGCAAGCAACATCACACAAATTGACCTTCACTGATGAGCCCGGGCGACCAACATGGCATTAGAAATATGCCCGAATAATAAACACATTTTTTGCTGGCATCCACAGATGCCGCGCCATCATGAATACTTTTTTACCCATCAACAGTGCTAGTAATTTTGTTCTTTTTGGACAACAGCTACACTGAAGGTAAGTAAAACAAATAATACAAGCCACTGAAAGTCTGGTGTAACCTAATATCCCATTTGTGTCTGTCTGAAACAGACCATGATATCATATGTTGATATGATATTGCATTTATAACGCGCCTATGCACAAGTGTTTCAAGGCGCGACGGGGCAATGCAGGGTGAACAGAGGGAATACATAGACAGCGATCTTACTAGTGTTGGGAACTAGACGATCCTTGCCCCCCTGTCTGCCCCTTTCAACACTCTCGAAACATAACATTAAAAACATATCGCTGACGCCTATACCTGTGCCGCCTCTATGCAAACCTTCACCGACATCTTCTTTGTCGTTCCCTCGCCAGACCTATGGACTCTTCATATGGTCTCTGTGCTTTCTCCTTTCTCTTCCTTTCCCATTAAGGATGGCACCCGGTGGGAGGCCCTATTGGCCTCCTTCCACTCCTCTAAGGTCATTAATGTTTACTTGAATGGTACCGTCTTGGTCCAAGGCCATCAGGCCAATCTTCTCCTCTTTGATAGATGATTCCTGCGCCTTATCAATTTCCTTCCTTCTCCTGCCGTCCCTTCTCTTCCCTCCACGGCTTCCCCCTCGCATTCCCCTGCTGTCTCCTCCTTGGCTTCCTTGCCCGCTCCTCCTTCCTCTTCTACACCTCTGCAGGGCGTACCTCTGATCTGTACCCCTGCCCGGAAGTCTTTCAAGGACGGCAACCTCCTCCATATTGCCACTCTTAACTCCCGCTCAGCCGCCAAACACTCCTCTGACATCTGCCGACTACTGGAGGAACTTGACCTCAATGTCCTCTGTCTCACCGAGACATGGTTCACGGCCGGCTCTGTCACGAGCTTTGATACTCTCCTCCCTGATGGCTACAAGATCCTCTCCACGCCCAAGTCTAAACATCCCGGAGGGGGTGTAGCCCTGATCTTCCCTGAGTGGATTCCTGCCTCTGTCATTCCCACACAGGCTTACTCCTCGTCTGCAGGCTCTCTCTCTCTCCTAGCCATTCCCTTACTGTGGCTACTATCTATCGGCCACCTGGTCAGATCTCCTCCTTCCTCTCTGAATGGGTGGACCTTTCCTCTTCTCTCCTGGTCTCAACCACACAACTCCTCCTTCTTGGAGACTTAAACAACCACCTGGATGCTTCCTGTCCTTCCTCTGGTCTCTTTCGCGACCTCTGCGACTCTCTCTCACTCTATTCTCCCCTTTGGCCCAGCTCACTCTGCAGGGCACACTCTGGATGTCCTAATCTCCTCTGTCCTTCCCCTTTCTATCCCTCTCACCACTCCTCTCTCCTGGAGTGATCACTTTCTCCTTTCCTCCCAGCTCACCCTCTCTACCACCCAGGCCAAGCCAACTCCAGCACTGCCACCCACCTTCTCGGTTATCCGAACCACAACGTGTGTGTCAGTTGAGGCTTTCACCGCCACTCCCCCCCCTTTGGCTGACTCACACCCTGACACAGCCCTTTCCATGCTCCACTCTGCTATATCTGATACTTTCGATGTTCTTTCCCCTGTCATGAGGATCCGCTTGATGCCCAAAGCCAAGTGCAATTTCTGGTATGACTCAGCCCTCGTCTCCCTCAAACGCAAGTGCAGGGTGGCTGAGCGGAAATGGTGTGCTTCTGGCACATCCTCTGACAAACTGTCCTGCCGCCTTCTCCAAAGGCAATACCGGCTCTCTGTCCGCACCAAGATGAGAGCTCACATCCAAGCCCGCGTCTCTGCGGCATCTAACAACTCGGCCAAACTCTTTAAAATCTGCAAGGAACTGGCCAATCTACCTCTCCTGTCCCTTCCCAAGCCCTCTGCATGGCTCTGGCTTCTCATTTCATCTCTAAGACTCAGGACATCTTGTCCTCTCTCTCTTTCTCTTCCCCTCCCCACTCTACTGCCTGCTCTTCCCTGGGACCTTCTCCGGCCACCCCTGCTCCCTCCTTCTCTGCCTTTCCCCTGTTCTCCCCTGACAAGGTTTCTAAACCAGTCCGATCTATGAAAGTCTCATCAAAACAGGTTCATCCTTGCTCCTCCAAAACCATGAAAGACCAAATTGACTCCCCGGCTCCTGCTCTGACCAACTTCTGCACCCATTCCTTTGCCACAGGAGTCTTACCACCTTCACAGAAGCACTCCCTTGTGCAACCTCTTCTTAAGAAACCCTCTGCCGACCCGTCCTGCCCAGCTAACTACCAGCTAACTATCGCCCAATCTCCATCACTACATTCCTGGGCAAAGTCCTGGAAAAGATGGCCTTCTCCCAGCAAGGAAACTGCTCTCTTGAACATCCGTGAAGACCTGCTCTCCAACCTTGATTCAAACATCCCCTTTGTCCTCATCTTACTTGATCTCTCTTCTGCCTTTGACATGGTCTACCATACCATCCTGCTCAACCGTCTCTGTGATAACCTGGGTATCACCGGTCAGGCCCTGGCGTGGCTGACTTCTTTCCTCTCTGATCGACCCTCACAGGTCCAACTTTCCTCTCCTCTATCTCCATCTCTACCTATGGTGTCCCCCAGGGGTCTAACCTCTCTCCCTGGCTGTTCAACCAATACCTGGCACTTCTTGCCCACAGCATTGCCGCTCTCAGCCCCAACTTTCAGTGCTATGCGGACGACTCCCGGCTCATTTTCAGGCTACCCTCGGCCACCTCTTCCCCGTCTCTCATCTCTGATTGTCTGTCTGCCATCCAGGAGTGGTGTGCCGCCAATGATCTCTGCCTCAATGCCAGTAAAACCGAGATTCTCCTCATCGGTACACCCGCTCCCTCCTTTCATGTTACTCTCTGGCTGGCCTCTCTTGGCCCTCTTCCTGCGCCCACCTGCAAGGCTAAAAACCTCAGGGTCATCTTCGACTCCACACTTTCCTTCTCTCCTCCCATCGCCGACGTCTCTAAGCAGTCACACTACCAGCTGCAGCTCCTCAGAGGTATTCTTCCCTTCCTCTCCTTCCCCAAGAAGCTCACTTTCTCCAGAGCTCTGGTTCTCTCTAGGCTGGACTACTGCAACAGCCTCTTTCTAAATCTGCCTGCTTCTACTCTCCGCCCTCTGCAACTCATCCAGGACAGGACTGCACGACTTGTCCTTGGCCTCAAGCCCAGGGATCATATCTCTCCAGGGCTGAAATCTCTGCACTGGCTCCCAGTGGCTGTGAGGATTAAGTTCAAAACCCTCTGCATCGTCCACAAGGCATTCTGGGGCATGGGGCCTCAATACATTCAACTCTCTCTTCCTAAATATCTTCCTTCTCAAGCTCTTCGCTCATCTGCCTCCAACTCCCTCAGGGTCAGTCGCTTCTCCAAGCAACGAGTTGGCGGTAGATCTCTTTCTTTGGCTAGGGCCTCCCTCTGGAACAGCCTCCCTGAAACTTGAGGAGAACCATCTCCAGTTCCGGAAGCACCTCAACACCTTCCTCTTTGCTTCTGCTTTCTCCCTCTCCCCTGCTGAACCCTTGACTGTAATTGCACTGGTTACCTGACCACCCTCTGATCTCGGGCCCAGGTCCCCTCCCCTGCCAGTTGCACACCTGCACTGCCTCCCTGGCAACCCCCGCACTTGGGGACTATTTTCTGTATCCCTACAGTCCCCCACCAGCACTTGACACCTGATGTCTGCATTTACCCTTGCACTTGCACCCAGCTGGCCGTACTTCTCTTATTGTTTATTTATTCTATTTATCCCATGTAATGCACTTTGCCCCTTCCCCTGCACTTGCGCGATCTGAATGATACTTGGCCTAGTAGGATTGTTGTTTCTGTCTTCCCTCTGTTCCCTAGCCCCCTTGCTGTGGCGCGCCTTGAAACACTTGTGTATAGGCGCGTTATAAATGCCATATCATATCATAACCAAGGGGGGAGGCGTAGCCAACCCCGCGACATTCCGTTACACCACACTTCATCGCAGATAACACATACACTATAGTTTCTTGCCCAGCATTAGGAAAACATTTTGAAATAGCCCGAATGACATCTTTCCACTTGGCCGGATAATCCATCCCTCTGTACAAATGCAGCTCTCCCATCCCGAGCGCCTCGCTCAGCCAGCCCACACCATTGCCTCCCCATTGCCACCTATGCGCGAGCCCTGTTTTCATGGAGGAATGTACTCTGCGGAGAACGTGAGACAGTGACATGTGATTAGCCCAAGTGCCCATTCATCTCCACTAAACTTCCCGTACACTCACAGCCTTCACCCCACCAGGCCAGAGCCCACCAGCTCAGACCCCGCAGCTCCTTTCATGCTGATTTCCATCTGACCCTCCCGTGCCCTGATCATTCAAGGACCCACATCACAGCCCTAATCCTATGTATTAATATATTCTCCCAAAAAGCAACACATGTCCAAATATATCCTGCGGACCCATGCAGGGCAGATGGCAGATCAAACCTTTAAGGTGTGCATCTGGGTACAGAGTTTGTGGTATCAAATATATTCCAAAGGTTAGAGGTTATAATGCCAATGTATTAGCTCATGTCACTGTAGTACCCCTATTCATGGAAGATTGTATGTGTGCCATTATTTATGCATTATCAGTTTCTATTGTTTTGTTTAGTTAGATAGATGCATTGCTCCCTTGCCCTGAACTTCACACCGCGTAGATGAGCCCTACTGACCCTCGTGTGCAAAAGAGCAATGGAGATACCTTGAGATCGTGCAAGTCCAGTGGAGGGGGAAGGGGAAAAGTGCGGGGTGAAAGTGGGAGGGGGCAGTTAGGGCAAGAGGGCCTGCCACCGGGTGCCATCAATTATGGGAGAAGAAGAGAAAGGAGAGAGCACAGATACCATATGTAGATTTCATAGTTCTGGCGAGGGAATGACAAAAAGGGTGTAGGTGGGGTTTTGCCTGGAGGAAGCACTGTTATGGATATCAGCGATATGGAGGCCAGGTTTGGAGAACAGGATGTCCTTTTTAAACTTCTTCCTACTAGATTTAGTGAGGAGAGCAGAATAGTCGACAGAGAAGCATCTAGAAACAATAGGAGAGACAGAGCACCATACAGTAGGTAGGTTGTGGAGAAAAGAGGAAGGGTGGTGGAGGGTGTAGGGGGAACATATAGGAAGTACACAGGGAGTGGCTCATGAAAAGCAAAACCCAGAGTTACACTGTATGGCATCCTAGTACAGGCGCTTTTTGCCAAAAAGCTGACAAAAAGGATACATTTGAAAAGACAAATTGGATGCTGTGTTGACCTATGTCGTGCTCTGGACAACCTCAAAAAATCACACACATCAAAAGACCAAAATACTATGTGAGTGTGTAAAAATGTGCCCACTCGCCGAGGTATTTGGCAAAATAATATACAGCTAAAGCAAAACATTCGGTTAGTTGTGGGGTTGACACAGATCAGGCAATTAATCATTGCTATGAAAATCTTACCCACCATAGGCCTTCAACGCCAGTGCCATGCACTGCATGTATGGATGTGTATTTTGGGTCGAGCAGAGGGATTTACAGACACCAAGCCTCAGTGTACCTTTTCTATAATGGCAAATATCCTTTTGCAATAATTCATAAACCCAAATGAGCAGTGCAGCACCGATGTGCTAGGGCAATTCTATTGTGAAATATATTATCAATAGCAACCACAGACATGTGTCTTATCGATCGAGGACCAGTAATATAAATGAACAGAAAGCAAAAGTTATAAATTAATGACGCATAAACCAGAGTAAATCTGCATAATTAAATACTTCTTAAAACTTTTTATAGCATTGAAATTCGAGTTTAATAGCATTCAATTGTTGATGTACAATGTACAAACATTGGGGAACATAAACAGCTGCAAATCATTTATACCGGGAAGTCATCTGATCAACAAGTTCAGCTTTAGGTGGACAGGGCTCCTTTGCAATGTTTTGTGGCATTGTATGTGTTTTAGGAACAAAATCAGGATCGATTCCATGAGTATGCATGGCCAACACAGTCAATATGCGATCTTTCACAAAATTGAATTCCTGATCATTCAAGGACCCACATCACAGCCCTAATCCTATGTATTAATATATTCTCCCAAAAAGCAACACATGTCCAAATATATCCTGCGGACCCATGCAGGGCAGATGGCAGATCAAACCTTTAAGGTGTGCATCTGGGTACAGAGTTTGTGGTATCAAATATATTCCAAAGGTTAGAGGTTATAATGCCAATGTATTAGCTCATGTCACTGTAGTACCCCTATTCATGGAAGATTGTATGTGTGCCATTATTTATGCATTATCAGTTTCTATTGTTTTGTTTAGTTAGATAGATGCATTGCTCCCTTGCCCTGAACTTCACACCGCGTAGATGAGCCCTACTGACCCACGTGTGCAAAAGAGCAATGGAGATACCTTGAGATCGTGCAAGTCCAGTGGAGGGGGGAAGGGGAAAAGTGCGGGGTGAAAGTGGGAGGGGGCAGTTAGGGCAAGAGGGCCTGCCACCGGGTGCCATCAATTATGGGAGAAGAAGAGAAAGGAGAGAGCACAGATACCATATGTAGATTTCATAGTTCTGGCGAGGGAATGACAAAAAGGGTGTAGGTGGGGTTTTGCCTGAAGGAAGCACTGTTATGGATATCAGCGATATGGAGGCCAGGTTTGGAGAACAGGATGTCCTTTTTAAACTTCTTCCTACTAGATTTAGTGAGGAGAGCAGAATAGTCGACAGAGAAGCATCTAGAAACAATAGGAGAGACAGAGCACCATACAGTAGGTAGGTTGTGGAGAAAAGAGGAAGGGTGGTGGAGGGTGTAGGGGGAACATATAGGAAGTACACAGGGAGTGGCTCATGAAAAGCAAAACCCAGAGTTACACTGTATGGCATCCTAGTACAGGCGCTTTTTGCCAAAAAGCTGACAAAGAGGATACATTTGAAAAGACAAATTGGATGCTGTGTTGACCTATGTCGTGCTCTGGACAACCTCAAAAAATCACACACATCAAAAGACCAAAATACTATGTGAGTGTGTAAAAATGTGCCCACTCGCCGAGGTATTTGGCAAAATAATATACAGCTAAAGCAAAACATTCGGTTAGTTGTGGGGTTGACACAGATCAGGCAATTAATCATTGCTATGAAAATCTTACCCACCATAGGCCTTCAACGCCAGTGCCATGCACTGCATGTATGGATGTGTATTTTGGGTCGAGCAGAGGGATTTACAGACACCAAGCCTCAGTGTACCTTTTCTATGATGGCAAATATCCTTTTGCAATAATTCATAAACCCAAATGAGCAGTGCAGCACCGATGTGCTAGGGCAATTCTATTGTGAAATATATTATCAATAGCAACCACAGACATGTGTCTTATCGATCGAGGACCAGTAATATAAATGAACAGAAAGCAAAAGTTATAAATTAATGACGCATAAACCAGAGTAAATCTGCATAATTAAATACTTCTTAAAACTTTTTATAGCATTGAAATTCGAGTTTAATAGCATTCAATTGTTGATGTACAATGTACAAACATTGGGGAACATAAACAGCTGCAAATCATTTATACCGGGAAGTCATCTGATCAACAAGTTCAGCTTTAGGTGGACAGGGCTCCTTTGCAATGTTTTGTGGCATTGTATGTGTTCTAGGAACAAAATCAGGATCGATTCCATGAGTATGCATGGCCAACACAGTCAATATGCGATCTTTCACAAAATTGAATTCCATTTCCTGGTATATTATATTGGCTTGGCCACCCATGTTTTGCTTCGTTTTGCAAATGCCAAGGTGTAACGAAGCATCCCAAAGTTTCTGGCAGTTCTTGATTGTTCTCTCCCTATGTTCTCGTTGTGCACTAATACAGCTAGTAATGTTCGGGCTTGCATACCATCTGTGCCAAAATGTAACCTTTTGGGCCTGTACTTTAGGCACATATTGTGGAACACCTCCAAATCTACGGTATGACAGGTCTCTTGAAAGAGTCTTATCCTACACAAACTTCACAAGAGCTTTTGTGTGGAGGTGAGCATGGCACCAACCACTTCTTCATGCGTTCCTGCTCCTTGGATAAAGGTCCATGTGCACATTCGTGAAAATGTTGGTTTTCTCTCCATGAGTGAACGTTGGAACAGTGGTGCATCAATGAGCGCCATTTTTCAAGTAGAATTTCCAGAGACCCATCCATTTTTCAAACCATTTTTTTTACCAGCAGCTGTCATTTTTTTATTGACTGATTTGGCAACGTGCCATACCTCAAATTGATGACAAATGTTTGGAAACTGCTCTCGCATGGCCTTGGCTATTGAAATATGCCTGTCAGTGGCTATGAGGTCTGTTTGCATTCCCCTCGATTGAAGATGTTCGAGGGATTTGATAAAACCATGTTTCTCCATGGCCACAGAGGATGTACATTGGGACACCTACACGATCTCCGTACTTAGTTTTCATGTCTTGAAAATGGTATGTGCAGTACTTTGCTGAAAATCCGGGGCTCTCACACTGTCCGTCACCAGCTAGCCTGAACCGTTTTCCATAGAATGTGCTTTCAATTGACGTCTGTTCAATTTTCCAGGTTTGACTAATAGTGGCAAATAAGAATTCCCTTTGATATTTGTAGTACTGGGTTTTAGCAAGGAACTGAAGTCCCACAAATTGGCAGAAACTGGACATCTTACTGAAAGTTGAGCCACTGAAAAGTAAAGCTGCTGAACACAGTAGATTTCCAGCTGGCACTTTGCTCAGCATCGGTGAAATGTATTAGGGAGGTGGACACAGGGGGGCTTGGATTTTCAGGTTAGTGCCTTTTAATACACAAGTCACATTCACCAATGGCTCCCCGCATATTTTCCCACTCAATGGATAGACACATTTCAGCATCAGTATAATCTCTACTAGGCAGCTGTCGAATACAACGTATTTGTGCCCCTTTATTAGCCAATCGTCCTGCATGAATGTGGTTTGCGACTCAACCTTGGTGGACAAATCGCCCAAAATGCCCAAACTGTAGTTCCTCGGTCAATTGCGTTGAAGCTTCAGTCTCTGTTAGTTCAGCTTGTGTTATTTGCACACGAATTGGAGAAACCGTCATCATCAAATGTTTATTGGGTGGAACTTTTTTTGCGGGTGTAGATTGTGTCAAGTGGTCTGCGAGGAATTCCAATGCATCTTCATTATATTCAGTTTCATCTTGTCGAGTTTTCACATTGTAACAAATGTCCAAGAACACTTTGCTGGCTATGCCGGTCACATTTAATTCAGTTTCAGGCCATTGGGCATAAGCATCACAAGTCTGCTTATTGATAGGACCATGCCGCGCCTAAAATAGTAGTTGCTCCATGGTGAAATCTGTTTGGCAAGCGGCATCTTTGGTTTCATTTGTTGTCTGTGTCTTTATACTTCTTTTCCTTCTGGGCCTCTAGGAGATGTGTTGTAAAAACATGTTGAATGTATAGCACACATACAGCAGATAGCACTTTCAATACAAAAACATGCCGTGGAGAAAACACCAGCCCAAAACACTTCTAGAAAACAAAATTGGTTACTTACCCTTGTTTTCTTGATTTTCTGTGAAACCGTGGTCTTCTCTATAACAACAGTAGCATCAAGCTGTTTCTCTGATCCATGTGCCTCCCCTTCTAATTCCACACCTTGTGTACATTCCTTGAATATAATATTCATTAAAAAAAACAAAAGTTAATCGTATTTGAAATTAAAATCTTTCATCGCACACAGCCATTACACACATACCCTCGCAAACAGTGTACGTCATTTTGTCAAAATATACATTTCAAATTTCACCTGATAGCCATCCGAGATGGCAAGTGTGCTTGATCAGAGATCCTCGTACAAAACACACTGATTGTAATGTTGCCCTCAAACATTTTGCAATGTATTCTGCATTAGGGAAGAAGTGTAACGTTAGAACTGAAATCAGAAAAGTTTGAAACACTGCATGTTTATATGCATGTCACTGGCCCTCATTACGACCCTGGCGGAAATGCAATACCGCCATCGAATAGCGCTCGGTGCGACTATGACCCGTCACCGCAAAGTACGATGCCATTAGCGACACCGTAGTGAACGCCAACGCTAACTGCACCAAGTACGCGCGCGCGCGCCATGCCAAACCGTAAATACCACCATGGCGCAAGGGTACGCGAATTCCGACCCTAGCGGACATGTACCTAACGCCATCAAGCACGGCGGAAAGTACCATTCCGCCATGGTGAGAAGTACGGCATCGCGAATCAACCGTAAACGGCCCCACTGAGTGCCTGTACACCGCTCCCTGGCCACATAGTACAACTCCCCGTAGGTGCAATGAAGTCACAATGCAACCAGTGAAATGTACAAGTCACCCATGCATGCCAACGAACAAAAGAATCTCAAGAGGGGCCAATGGGAGCCGCAGGGCACAGATGGCACGAATACAGAAGCCATTCCAATGGACATGACCACAGTCCCCCACCAAGAAACGCACGCAAACACAGGCACCTGTGACCAGCAATATTCCGAAAATCACATCATTCCACCAGTCCACCTGGCTGACCGGCATCTGTTACACATAACCTAATCCCCCGCCCCTGAGCATGACATCATTCAAACAGTCATATTGGCAGCCCTCATCCCTGACCTCACTGGGCTTCGTAGGCAAACGCGCCCAGCACAGTACCACGCAACTATACTCCGAAGCTGGAACCCAATGCAGATCTCCTCACAATACATCGCTCCCCAAATAGGAATATGCCACATCACTTGCAAAGAAGAACGCTACACGGCCCACATCAGAATAGAAATTTAATGCACAACAAATTCACCAAGCCCATACAGCCATTAGGCCATGAACTCCAAAACACATTTCACCATTGTGGGCTGCATCCGCAAGAAATGACCAGCTACTTCTTGTGTGACGCCCTGTTCCTTAATGGTACACAGAGCCACATTCTCGTACGAAAAGGCAACATGGAAGCGCACAGAACCGCAGGGCCGTCCCAATGGGGAGGCACTAGTCCAGCTGAAAGGCCGAAATGTTGCTCCGAGCCACTAGTACTGCGTAAGGGCATGTGGCCCATTGGCGATCGTCCCATAAGATCGTAATGCTGCTCCACTGATTAACACGAAGCAGCAGGTGTCGGGAGTAAAAGCCATCTGCAGGAGTGGCATACAGATGGCAGTGGCAAAAGGGGAGGAGATACCTGTCAACCAAAAGAAAAGAAAAAGAACAGAATGGCCATCAGAACTACATTCGAACAACTCACTTCAATGATCACACTAAATCCACAGCCATATGCATGCTAGCCCACTCCAAAGGATCATCACCACCCCAAAACCACTTGCGACTCATAACTATCTATATCGAGGTGTAAACACCATCACAAACGAGTGTACCTGTGCATGCGTCTGTGAAAACAGAATCCATCAGATGGGATTGGTAACGTGCATGGACACAAGTGTCTGAGGGCACGTCGAGACAGGGAGGGCTCAACAAGGCCAGATAGACGATGGTCCCACTATGGCAGCCCTGCATCACATAGCGCAGGGGAGGCGGACAGATTCCAAGAAGCCCTGTACATGGCAAACACTGTATCAAATCATCTGCCCATGCATCCATTCATCATTCCCTCATCCCGTAATGAAAACGCCTGTTTCCATACTCACATAACATGTGAGAATTCCATTGAGTCTGTGCGTTATGCAGCCTGCAAAATCCACTGTGCCCCAGCCCGTAATTCCAGTGTTGTGAAGTAACATGTATTTGGGAACGTCCGGCCTCATCGTCCACTTCGCTATTGCGCATCCCAAACTATTCAAATCAATCATGCATCCTCGCCATGGCCCCTGTCCCAAGGACATTGAACAATAGAACGTTATATTTGCAGTCAGACCTGTGGGCATCTCCTCGCCGCTAGCTGATAACCGAAAGCGCCGCCCTTCGAATTCCTCATTTGCAACATCACGTCGAAAAGGCATCTGTGGCCGCTTGAAATCACAAATTAAACCATCTAGTGCGGCTGTGTGTGAAAATGGCAACTGCCTTCACTCACAAATGGGACGCCCCGCCCATCGTTGCAACTCGGTACAGTGATGCATGAGGGTCCACCGTTACTCGAGTACTACGTTCCACTGACCCTTCACAAGTCTGTTTGCGACTGCAAAGATTGTATGTGAAACAATGGGACCATAGCCGAATGAACATATCAACCAATGTTACACGGCCATCGGGTACAAATACATGATTGCAATAGCAAGATTCCATTCCTCGAATTGCAGCGTTGTGTGCGGGACATGCTCGGCCAAAGGGGAGAGCAGCTTGCACAGGTGGAATGAATCACCACAGGTGGAGGCCATACAGCCTGAAAACACATAAATTGCACACCCAGTCTCCTCCCACAACCACACCCACTCCGAAATGCTACCGGCAGGACTCGCGATGTTGGCCCTGGGGGACCTGATAGCACTGCAAGTACTCCAACTCCAAGAAGAAGACGAACACCAACTACAACCGGCCGCACGGAGGAGACGCAGGAGGAGGAGGAGGGCAAGGCAGGGCCAGCAAGGGCCGCCAGCACAGCCACTACCACCACGCAGGCAGCCCGCAATCCCACGCCTCCGAGCACATCCGTTCAACCTCACTGATGAGCAGATCCACACCCTCTACCGTTTGGACCGGGACACCATAGCCGCCATTGTGGACATGACACAGGCTGACCTTGTCAGCATGATAGATAGCCCAACCGCCATCCCACCCCTACTGAAGGTGGTGTCTGTACTCCACTTCCTGGCCACAGGCACCTACCAGCACACAGTCGGACAGTTGCATGGCATTTCTCAGCCACTGTTCTCACGGACACTATTGCAAGTGCTCGATGCCCTCCTGCAGCACGCAGACGACTTCATCTCTCTACCACGCTCGGAGCAGGAAATTACCAACACAAAAGTGGGATTCCATGCACTTGGCGGCATACCGGGTTGCCTTGGTGCCATCGACTGCACCCATGTGGAATTGGTCGTCCCACATGCCATGGAGGCCCAGTACCGCAACCGAAAACAATTTCATTCTCTGAATGTACAAATGGTGTGTGACTCCAACAGGATCATTACACATTGTTGTGCCCGATTCCCTGGATCAACCCATGATTCTATGGTCTTGAGGAACTCAACAATACCACGCTACATGGAGCGACACGCAGGGTACAGATCCTGGCTACTCGGTGAGTCTCATTTCATGCATGATGATGTGGGGTATGTGATGCGGCAATGACCTGGCAGGAAGGGGGGGGGGGGTGCGTACGTAGCAATGGCATTCCACATAATTCATTTATCGTCCACATACAGGTGATGCTGGATATCCACTGAAGAGATGGCTCCTCACACCAGTCCGGAACCCACGGGACCAGCATGAGGAGGACTACAACCATGCCCACTCACGTACCCGTGTAGTCATTGAACAGGCATTCGGCCTACTGAAGACTCGTTTCCGGTGCCTCAGCAGGTCTGGCGGGGCACTCCTGTACCGCCATGAGAAGGTTGCAAAGATGGTGATGGCATGTGTCATGCTACACAACATGTGCGTACGTAGAAATGTGCCCATGCCCCCTGACGCAGAACTGCAAGCACCTGAAGATGGTCATGATGAGGGTGGGGATGTGGCAGCACCTCAAGGAGTCCGCGAGGCACAGGAGGGCCGTGACATTCGTCAGCATCTCATTGATGCATGCTTCTAGCACTCACGCCTGGTGGCTGATACATGGACACGGGACTCGTGGCACTGTGTGTGTCTGGTACATGCACAATATGGACTGTACGCCTATGATGGCCTAGTACACAAAGATCATTGTCCACACATCTCATTGGTTGATCGTGCATTGTTTATGGCATATGTGATATCATGTTGAACACCCTATCGACCCGCCACCCAAGTGAGCCCAACACACCCCCTCCACCCTCCTACCTCCCCCCCGAACACCAGTGTCGAAAGATGCTCATTGTCAGTGGGCAGTCGCTATTGCAAGCCCCCTCTGCGGGTATCAGGGGCACCCCTGCCTGTGGAGCGCAGGTTCCTCCCAGATCTACGTTGGGGGCTGCCCTGGACGGAACTTGCAACGGATGATGTCTCTGCCTGCTCACATCCATGCATGTCCCTAAGGGTTTGTGAGAGCTCAGTGAGCACACGGCGCACTGCGGCAAGTTCGGCACATACGTCTATGGACGTCGCATGCAGTTCCCCCCTCAGGCTCTCGGTGCTTCTCTCCATTTGGACTCTCAGGCTCTCGGTGCTACTCTCCATTTGTACTCTCAGGCACTCGGTGCTACTCTCCATTTGTGCCCTTAGTGTCTCTGTACTTCTCTCCATTTCTGCCCTAAGTGTCTCAGTTGATGTTTCTATGTCTGCCTTAGTGCCCCCACATTCATCGGCATGGTCCTTGAGGAGCGTGGCCAGTTGCTGCTGTTGCACGATTAACTGGTCGAGGGACTGTTGCCTCTGCTGGGCCATGGCCATTTGCGGTGGTGTCACAGAGTGGCTGTTCGCCTCATGTTGCCCTGCCACAGGGCTTGTGGGGGATGGCCAGTCGTCGTCTTGTGGGTGCCCCTGCGTGGTATCCTCATGGTGTACGGGATGGGACAGACAGGGGGATTGGGACAGGTCATGGATGGATCTGACTTCGACATCCCCGTCTTCTGTGTCGGAGCACTCTGCCATTAATGGGGTGTCACCTATGGTGCTGCTGCCACCAGAGGCAGTGCCTTCTGTGGCATCCATTGGGGGGACCTGTGGTGCTGCTGTTGTGGGCATGCTGGCTGCTGGGGTGCCTGTTGATGTTCCCTCCTCTGTGCTGCCACCTGATTTGTGCTGCTGCCGTGTCTTGATGCGTGCAGCTGAGGTGGAGGGTCTTTGGCCGTTGGTCTTGGCCCTCTTTGCAGGTGTGCTGGTAGGGGTGTCCTGGAGCTCGTCGTTTGGATCGGACCCTGTGGTGGAGTAAAGGAGGGCGAGCGTTATTAATGGGTCTGTGGGAATTGGAATGGCAATGTATCACATGCATTGGGGTGGTACCTGAGGGTGATTTGGGTCGGGGCCTTGGAGGTGCTTTCATTTGTGTGTGGAGTGAGGGTGCAGTTGTTTGGCAGCCTGCAGTTAGGGTGTGCCTGCTGCACGTGTAGTGGGTGTTTTTGGGGTTTTTAATTATTTATGTATTTATTGTGAGTTTTAAAGTGCGCTATCAGGCCAATGTGTGTGGACGTTCTCCTGGACATGTGTTACTGTTGCACTATGTGGGCACATGGTACTTCACATGATTGGACATTGTGGTTTTGGCATTGTTTTATTTGGGCCACCTACCTGATTCTTCGGATGTCTGCACTCCTTTCTCCATCCCTCCGACTCCCTCTATGCTCTCCATTCCAATGGTGGAGGCACAGATTTCTTCCCAGGGGGTCAACTTGATGGGTGATTCCGATCCTCCCCCGGTGGCTGTGGCAATGCGGTTGGCAGAAAGTATGCTACGGACGCGTATCCGCAGGTCGTCCCATCGCTTTCTGCATTGCTGTGGGTTGCGGGGTGCGGTCCCCACCGCACTTACCCGCTGTGCCACCAGGGCCCATATGGCCTTCTTGTTCGCAAGTGCCGTCCTGGTCATTTGCGTGGAGAAGACGGCGGCGGCATTCTCCTGGAGGGTCTCTGTAAGCACGGTGAGTTCCTCACGGGAGAAGTGGACCTGCCGCTTGCGGTCGCACGCTTTCTTCGCTACTTTTCCCATTTTTCTTGGTTTTGCTAGGGTGGATGACGGGTTGGGATGTGTCTCAGGGTAGTGTTTTTAGTGGTTGTGTGGATTTTGTGGTTTTATAGGTGTACGGCGTGTTGTTTCCCGTTCCGGGCCCATGTTTTTACTTCCGTTTCCGTATATTTCCGGTCACCGTACTTTCCGGTTGGCGCTCACTGCGGTGTCCGCTAAAATGGGTGGCGGTATTGCACCTAGGGCGCCGTACGGCGGCGGTGTGGGCCGTTTTGGGGTCATTTCCACCATCGCGGACTTTGCACTTCCGCCATGCCGTGGTGCTCGTGCCCGATGGGTCGGAATGGGCCGCACTTTGCTCCATCGTGCAATGGCGGAAACGCTATTTACGCTGTGGCGGTCCGGTCAGTCACTTTCCGCCAGGGTCGTAATGAGGGCCACTGTCTAATAGTATCCTATTTAGGATTTACTTTCTTTCATTCAAGGGAACTGTAAGTACGCATACCTCATACTCTGAACCAGCTGCAAAAGACAATGTAATTGTGATTGAAGTACCAGCATCCCGCTGTAACAAAGTACTTGTTTTTAGTATGGATGAAAACAGCGAAATGGAACTGAGACAATGGGATGCAAACAATGGTACATATAAAGAGAAACCCATAAATGCTACATAGTGTAAACATCCGACAGGATACATAAACGTTTTCATGTTTTTTTAAATTCCAAGCATAATACATCCTCATAAAGGAAAAGTGAAATAAAATTACCTGATGGGCGCTTGAGGTTGTTGTTGACTCCGGAAAAGAAATGGATGCAGAAGCTTGCTCCTTCATTTTCAGTACCTTGTCATAAAGTGGTACATGGGAAAATTAGGTTTGCATTAGATATGTTGGAAGATCAAACTGTCAAGAATATGAACTTTTGCATGTCTCTAGGGCTTACCATTTGCGTACTGGAAGTGTCAGTGGCTCGTCACTTGCGAGGGTCTGTGCTTCTATCAGTATGCTCTCCTAAAAAGATGGACATGTCAAGCAACCGATTAAGAAAACATTATGCTTCTTTAGAAGGGCACTATGGCATTGTTTTGTATGGTCATAATTACTTTATTTACTGCTATATTAACTGGGGACAGATGTATAGTAAAATGTGGCATTGTTAAAATGTAATACAATCTGGTAAATATGCAAACTTTAGTAAGACACATTTACAACGAAAACACCAATCCATTCACAAAGTTACCTTTTTAATACCCCACCGCCTACAGCTAATTCATTATCCGGGACTCACCAGAAGCAGCGTGTGCATCAATTGAGTTGGAACTGCATTTGGAAGCAATTTGCGCAAAACTCTGGGTCGATGTTTTGATGTGTACTTCGATTGCTCGTACATATCTTCAGTGAAGTGCAGGCTGCAGATGCAGAATCGATTAGCCCTCAAGTCCTTCAAGACATTCTGTGCTCTACTTTCAATCTTGTCCACTGCAAAACCACAATATCGAACCCACCTTCTTATTAAATCAATATCCTTCGGGAATGTATGCAGGACTGTGCCCTGACTTTTGTCATGGCTCCTAGAAAGGCAATCCAAAACCATACAAGCAGGCATTCTTGAAAAATCTATAAGATCTGTATAAAAAATATATAAATAATTACAAAAAATTGTACTGTATGCATGAGATTGATGGAATTATATCACAGCTTTCTATGCAATTTTTGTTTTGGTCAAAGAAGTAAAACCTGTGTAGCGTAGTCGAATATACACTGGGATAACTTTCATACAGAATTGATTGATATGACGACAATCATAACCTGTTACTCGTCCGTTGAATGTACTTTCATGCATCAAAAGGAAACATGCTTATGGACATGGTCCAAGAAAGATGCCATTCTATTACAATGGACATTGATTGAATGTGCAAAATATGGAGATCAAAGCACTTGGAACATTAGACAATGGCAAAGTCATTGAGATGAATGAACATTACACTACTGGTACATTTGTTCGAAATAGATAGAAAATTAGAGATCAGAAATAGATGAATATAAAGAAGTTAATAGGTGACCTGCCCTTACCTTGACTAACAAACAAGCTGATTCAGCAAGCTGGGTAGCTATTTGCCGGAGAAAAGGTAGCACGATAAAGAGTTGCCTTCCAGTGCTCAGAGATGTTCTCTGGCAAAATATCAAGGGGTTTATAAAGGATTAGAAAAGTGGTTGTGTATGTGAATGTGTGACATGTTTCTGGCGGGGTCTGTAAGAGGGGAGCGTGGAGACACTGGGTCTGAGGAGGCCATGTGAACAATGGCCCCTGTGCGGAAGATACCTTTGAAGTGTACATGGTGTTTGGCACCTTGGCCGTTCCCACCCTGCCATCCCCCTTGGGAGTGCACAGCCACAGGTGCGAACTGCCATTGATAGTGGAGGCCGGATGGATGGACAAGAGGCATGCGGCAATGGCCTGGAACAATGCTGAAGGGAAACACACTTATGTGGAGCGCGAGTCGCGGTCTGGAAGAGGAGAGCCTGGAGACACTGGGTCTGGGGAGGCCATGTGAACAATGGCCCATTCGTGGAAGATACCTTTGAAGTGTACATGGTCTTTGGCACCTTGGCCGTTTATAATGGAAGGGGGATGGATTGTTGCAGAGGAGGTGAGCGTAAAAGGGCACCAAACATTCTTTCATGTCCCTCATAGACAAGTGAGCATGTCCTTGATTCACTGAAAAATTGAAACAACTATTCATAAAAGCTCTTTTGTATTTTATTTTGTTGCTGATGTTGATGGCACAAATATACTGCACATTGTATGCTTCGGGTTGCAGTACAGTGTGGGAAAATCCCTATATTGTCTGCTGTCACTGGGGAATTTGGCGCGAAAGGCTCCAACGACATAGGTGGGTATTACTCATCGAACGCGGAATCCAAGCCTCCCATAAAGCCACCATGTAAATGAACGTTAGGCCACCAGCCTGTACCACCTGTGGAAGAGAAACATACATACTGTATTTAAATGAACCTGAAAGTGTACAAACCTTATTTGAAAATGCACCCTGTATCCTATGGCATAGTTGCCCGTACAAATGTTACTTCATGGATCAATCAACTTGGGCTTTGAAGTGTAGACACATTACAAAAGTGAACACTCATGCAATCCATAACGTTTGGGGCACAGAGACATATTGTTTCCTAGTTGAACGTGAAAGACATATAAATTGAACACTCTGATTTACCCAAAGTGCGAGAAATGTATTCAATTGGCAGACTACATTCATTTGGCAGTGATAGATCAAAGTTACGACAATATAGGAGACAAACATGAAATGTTAGTGCCCTCAGTGGTCAAAATGACATCACATCTAGAGTACACTTACTTGTTACTTGGACTGCGAGGGCAAACTGTTGCGTGAAGTTCGTGGAAATGCACCATCATAATTCTCAACACGGACCTTGTGATGCAGGCTGCCCTGAAGTCATGCAGCTCAGGAACGCATAGCGGTGGTGTGTCTTCTTCCGATATGTAGGCCAAGCATCCAGAGTTTTCTCGCAGCAGCAGTTCTCCTCCTTGGTTGGCATGACCTTGCACCGATTGCAGGTACACTAGGCGGAAACGTCTTCCATCGACTAGGCTCTGGCTCAGGATCCAATAATTCGTCTTCACAAATATCGTCCGATGCCCCATCGTTTCTGCATCTTTCTCTATCAAGTAATTCCACCTCGGAATACTCCGGCTCGTCCTGGTAGGGCTGTATTGTTGCCATTATACATCAGAATTGAAATCAATAGCAATGCTAGTATAAGTATCTGTTCACAGGGGCCCGTGCAACGAAGATAGCTGAACACAGCAGAAACGGGTCATAGGCTATACAAATAAAAACAGTGAAACAATTGAAAAAGCAACTCTGATGTTGTCTGATGAGAAACGGTCTGTTTATACTTATTGAGGGAAGAGGCGGCCTGCCATTTCCATGGAGACGCGTCATTAGCTGGCGCACAGAGAACGTTGACACGAGACTTGCATTTGCGTTGTGAAATGGGCCTTACGTGTCTAGTGTTGTCAGACTCAGGGGCGGGTGATATGATTTAAACTTAAACTTAGGGCAATGGATAAAAGGATCCGATTAGCACAAGATGGCCGCGCCCCGCTTGTTGATTTCGCATGTGTAAAAGTGCGGAACACTAAGGTAAGGTGCATAGGAAATGTTTTTACGATCGATCACAGTTTGCTTAAAACCACATGCCCAAACGATCTCATTTGTGAGCACACTATTCCTTTAAATATATCTCTCGAAATGTTATAGTTTCTGCAACGTGCCCTATCTATTGACCACTGTATTTCTGTAAGTAATTAATTTACTAGATCATTATATATATTGGAACACTTTGTATTTCTCAAGGTGGTGACACTATTTCCCAAGACTCGCAGCGTGGGACATTCAGGGTGGGTTACTGCCTTCAATGCAAGGAGGCCTCTCTGCATTATTATGGTGGCTTTAAGGGATAGCAGTCCTAATTCAACTCTCACGTATTGGATTGAGCAAGTAGAAGGGAGTTGTAATATAGTTCGCCAGAAGAAACCTTCAATTCTATCCAGCTATGTTAGGTCTCTAATAGCTAATGCTTCAAGTCCATAGGATAGCTCTGGAATGAACCATTGATTATAGAGTATTAATTTCCCTTTCAAGGACTATCCCACAAAGCATGCTACAAATCTTGGTACTTACATTGTAATTTTTTTAGTAAAGCAAATCTTGATCTCAAGAAGCTGAGTGTAATTGAGGCTACAATGCATTACGATACCCAGATATTTGTGTTTGGGAATTTTCTTAAGAGGAGATTAGGTCGTCTGCTTATAACATTGCGGTAACACGTGTACTCTCAAATTTAGCAGGGAAATTGGCCTTCTTTTCGAGTCTAGTGATAAGGTCTGATAAATATAGATTGAAAGGGAAGGCTGCTAATAAGCATCCCTGTTTCACACCTCTATTAACATTAATAGGTCTTAATAGAAGTCCTTCATTATCCAAGCAAATCTGGCAGCTATTATTAGTACGTAGTGCTATCACAATCTCCGAAAGCCAACTCGGACATCTCAATTGTTCTAACTTGCCCCATAGGATATGTCTGTCAACGCTGTCGAAAGCAGCACTAAAGTCTATGGCCCTCATTACGACCCTGGCGGAAAGTGACTGACCGGACCGCCACAGCGTAAATAGCGTTTCCGCCATTGCACGATGGAGCAAAGTGCGGCCCATTCCGACCCATCGGGCACGAGCACCACGGCATGGCGGAAGTGCAAAGTCCGCGATGGCGGAAATGACCCCAAAACGGCCCACACCGCCGCCGTACGGCGCCCTAGGTGCAATACCGCCACCCATCTTAGCGGACACCGCAGTGAGCGCCAACCGGAAAGTACGGTGACCGTAAATATACGGAAACGGAAGTAAAAACATGGGCCCGGAACGGGAAACAACACGCCGTACACCTATAAAACCACAAAATCCACACAACCACTAAAAACACTACCCTGAGACACATCCCAACCCGTCATCCACCCTAGTGAAACCAAGAAAAATGGGAAAAGTAGCGAAGAAAGCGTGCGACCGCAAGCGGCAGGTCTACTTCTCCCGTGAGGAACTCACCGTGCTTACAGAGACCCTCCAGGAGAATGCCGCCGCCGTCTTCTCCACGCAAATGACCAGGACGGCACTTGCGAACAAGAAGGCCATATGGGCCCTGGTGGCACAGTGGGTAAGTGCGGTGGGGACCGCACCCCGCAACCCACAGCAATGCAGAAAGCGATGGGACGACCTGCGGATACGCGTCCGTAGCATACTTTCTGCCAACCGCAACATTGCCACAGCCACCGGGGGAGGATCGGAATCACCCATCAAGTTGACCCCCTGGGAAGAAATCTGTGCCTCCACCATTGGAATGGAGAGCATAGAGGGAGTCGGAGGGATGGAGAAAGGAGTGCAGACATCCGGAGAATCCGGTAGGTGGCCCAAATAAAACCATGCCAAATCCACAATGTCCAATCATGTGAATCACATGTGTCCACATAGCGCAACAGCAACACATGGCCAGGAGAACGTCCACACACATTGGCCTGATAGCGCACTTTAAAACTCACAATAAATACATAAATAATTAAAAACCCCAAACACACCCACTACACGTGCAGCAGGCACACCCTAACTGCAGGCTGCCAAACAACTGCACCCTCACTCCACACACAAATGAAAGCACCGCCAAGGCCCCGACCCAAATCACCCTCAGGTACCACCCCAATGCATGTGATACATTGCCATTCCAATTCCCACAGACCCATTAATAACGCTCGCCCTCCTTTACTCCACCACAGGGTCCGATCCAAACGACGAGCTTCAGGACACCCCTACCAGCACACCTGCAAAGAGGGCCAAGACCAACGGCCAAAGACCCTCCACCTCAGCTGCACGCATCAAGACACGGCAGCAGCACAAATCAAGTGGCAGCACAGAGGAGGGAACATCAACAGGCACCCCAGCAGCCAGCATGCCCACAACACCACCACCACAGGTCCCCCCAATGGATGCCACAGAAGGCACTGCCTCTGGTGGCAGCAGCACCATAGGTGACACCCCATTAATGGCAGCATGCTCCGACACAGAAGACGGGGATGTCGAAGTCAGATTCATCCATGACCTGTCCCAATCCCCCTGTCTGTTCCATCCCGTACACCATGAGGATACCACGCAGGGGCACCCACAAGACGACGACTGGCCATCCCCCACAAGCCCTGTGGCAGGGCAACATGAGGCGAACAGCCACTCTGTGACACCACCGCAAATGGCCATGGCCCAGCAGAGGCAACAGTCCCTCGACCAGTTAATCGTGCAACAGCAGCAACTGGCCACGCTCCTCAAGGACCATGCCGATGAATGTGGGGGCACTAAGGCAGACATAGAAACATCAACTGAGACACTTAGGGCAGAAATGGAGAGAAGTACAGAGACACTAAGGGCACAAATGGAGAGTAGCACCGAGTGCCTGAGAGTACAAATGGAGAGTAGCACCGAGAGCCTGAGAGTCCAAATGGAGAGAAGCACCGAGAGCCTGAGGGGGGAACTGCATGCGACGTCCAAAGACGTATGTGCCGAACTTGCCGCAGTGCGCCGTGTGCTCACTGAGCTCTCACAAACCCTTAGGGACATGCATGGACGTGAGCAGGCAGAGACATCATCCGTTGCAAGTTCCGTCCAGGGCAGCCCCCAACGTAGATCTGGGAGGAACCTGCGCTCCACAGGCAGGGGTGCCCCTGATACCCGCAGAGGGGGCTTGCAATAGCGACTGCCCACTGACAATGAGCATCTTTGGACACTGGTGTTCGGGGGGGAGGTAGGAGGGTGGAGGGGGTGTGTTGGGCTCACTTGGGTGGCGGGTCGATAGGGTGTTCAACATGATATCACATATGCCATAAACAATGCACGATCAACCAATGAGATGTGTGGACAATGATCTTTGTGTACTAGGCCATCATAGGCGTACAGTCCATATTGTGCATGTACCAGACACACACAGTGCCACGAGTCCCGTGTCCATGTATCAGCTACCAGGCGTGAGTGCTAGAAGCATGCATCAATGAGATGCTGACGAATGTCACGGCCCTCCTGTGCCTCGCGGACTCCTTGAGGTGCTGCCACATCCCCACCCTCATCATGACCATCTTCAGGTGCTTGCAGTTCTGCGTCAGGGGGCATGGGCACATTTCTACGTACGCACATGTTGTGTAGCATGACACATGCCATCACCATCTTTGCAACCTTCTCATGGCGGTACAGGAGTGCCCCGCCAGACCTGCTGAGGCACCGGAAACGAGTCTTCAGTAGGCCGAATGCCTGTTCTATGACTACACGGGTACGTGAGTGGGCATGGTTGTAGTCCTCCTCATGCTGGTACCGTGGGTTCCGGACTGGTGTGAGGAGCCATCTCTTCAGTGGACATCCGGGATCACCTGTATGTGGACGATAAACGAATTATGTGGAATGCCATTGCTACGTACGCACCCCCCCCCCTTCCTGCCAGGTCATTGCCGCATCACATACCCCACATCATCATGCATGAAATGAGACTCACCGAGTAGCCAGGATCTGTACCCTGCGTGTCGCTCCATGTAGCGTGGTATTGTTGAGTTCCTCAAGACCATAGAATCATGGGTTGATCCAGGGAATCGGGCACAACAATGTGTAATGATCCTGTTGGAGTCACACACCATTTGTACATTCAGAGAATGAAATTGTTTTCGGTTGCGGTACTGGGCCTCCATGGCATGTGGGACGACCAATTCCACATGGGTGCAGTCGATGGCACCAAGGCAACCCGGTATGCCGCCAAGTGCATGGAATCCCACTTTTGTGTTGGTAATTTCCTGCTCCGAGCGTGGTAGAGAGATGAAGTCGTCTGCGTGCTGCAGGAGGGCATCGAGCACTTGCAATAGTGTCCGTGAGAACAGTGGCTGAGAAATGCCATGCAACTGTCCGACTGTGTGCTCGTAGGTGCCTGTGGCCAGGAAGTGGAGTACAGACACCACCTTCAGTAGGGGTGGGATGGCGGTTGGGCTATCTATCATGCTGACAAGGTCAGCCTGTGTCATGTCCACAATGGCGGCTATGGTGTCCCGGTCCAAACGGTAGAGGGTGTGGATCTGCTCATCAGTGAGGTTGAACGGATGTGCTCGGAGGCGTGGGATTGCGGGCTGCCTGCGTGGTGGTAGTGGCTGTGCTGGCGGCCCTTGCTGGCCCTGCCTTGCCCTCCTCCTCCTCCTGCGTCTCCTCCGTGCGGCCGGTTGTAGTTGGTGTTCGTCTTCTTCTTGGAGTTGGAGTACTTGCAGTGCTATCAGGTCCCCCAGGGCCAACATCGCGAGTCCTGCCGGTAGCATTTCGGAGTGGGTGTGGTTGTGGGAGGAGACTGGGTGTGCAATTTATGTGTTTTCAGGCTGTATGGCCTCCACCTGTGGTGATTCATTCCACCTGTGCAAGCTGCTCTCCCCTTTGGCCGAGCACGTCCCGCACACAACGCTGCAATTCGAGGAATGGCATCTTGCTATTACAATCATGTATTTGTACCCGATGGCCGTGTAACATTGGTTGATATGTTCATTCGGCTATGGTCCCATTGTTTCACATACAATCTTTGCAGTCGCGAACAGACTTGTGAAGGGTCAGTGGAACGTAGTACTCGAGTAACGGTGGACCCTCATGCATCACTGTACCGAGTTGCAACGACGGGCGGGGCGTCCCATTTGTGAGTGAAGGCAGTTGCCATTTTCACACACAGCCGCACTAGATGGATTAATTTGTGATTTCAAGCGGCCACAGATGCCTTTTCGACGTGATGTTGCAAATGAGGAATTCGAAGCGCGGCGCTTTCGGTTATCAGCTAGCGGCGAGGAGATGCCCACAGGTCTGACTGCAAATATAACGTTCTATTGTTCAATGTCCTTGGGACAGGGGCCATGGCGAGGATGCAATGATTGATATGAATAGTTTGGGATGCGCAATAGCGAAGTGGACGATGAGGCCGGACGTTCCCATATACATGTTACTTCACAACACTGGAATTCCGGGCTGGGGCACAGTGGATTTTGCAGGCTGCATAACGCACAGACTCAATGGAATTCTCACATGTTATGTGAGTATGGAAACAGGCGTTATCATTACGGGATGAGGGAATGATGAATGGATGCATGGACAGATGATTTGATACAGTGTTTGCCATGTACAGGGCTTCTTGGAATCTGTCCGCCTCCCCTGCGCTATGTGATGCAGGGCTGCCATAGTGGGTCCATCGTCTATCTGGCCTTGTTGAGCCCTCCCTGTCTCGACGCGCCTTCAGACACTTGTGTCCATGCACGTTACCAATCCCATCTGATGGATTCTGTTTTCACAGACGCATGCACAGGTACACTCGTTTGTGATGGTGTTTTCACCTCGATATGGATAGTTATGAGTCGCAAGTGGTTTTGGGGTGGTGATGATCCTTTGGAGTGGGCTAGCATGCATATGGCTGTGGATTTAGTGTGATCATTGAAGTGAGTTGTTCGGATGTAGTTCTGATGGCCATTCTATTCTTTTTCTTTTCTTTTGGTTGACAGGTATCTCCTCCCCTTTTGCCACTGCCATCTGTATGCCACTCCTGCAGATGGCTTTTACTCCCGACACCTGCTGCTTCGTGTTAATCAGTGGAGCAGCATTACGATCTTATGGGACGATCGCCAATGGGCCACATGCCCTTACGCAGTACTAGTGGCTCGGAGCAACATTTCGGCCTTTCAGCTGGACTAGTGCCTCCCCATTGGGACGGCCCTGCGGTTCTGTGCGCTTCCATGTTGCCTTTTCGTACGAGAATGTGGCCCTGTGTACCATGAAGGAACAGGGCGTCACACAAGAAGTAGCTGGTCATTTCTTGCGGATGCAGCCCACAATGATGAAATGTGTTTTGGAGTTCATGGCCTAATGGCTGTATGGGCTTGGTGAATTTGTTGTGCATTAAATTTCTATTCTGATATGGGCCGTGTAGCGTTCTTCTTTGCAAGTGATGTGGCATATTCCTATTTGGGGAGCGATGTATTGTGAGGAGATCTGCATTGGGTTCCAGCTTCGGAGTATAGTTGCGTGGTACTGTGCTGGGCGCATTTGCCTACGAAGCCCAGTGAGGTCAGGGATGAGGGCTGCCAATATGACTGTTTGAATGATGTCATGCTCAGGGGCGGGGGATTAGGTTTTGTGTGACAGATGCCGGTCAGCCAGGTGGACTGGTGGAATGATGTGATTTTCGGAATATTGCTGGTCACAGGTGCCTGTGTTTGCGTGCGTTTCTTGGTGGGGGACTGAGGTCATGTCCATTGGAATGGCTTCTGTATTCGTGCCATCTGTGCCCTGCAGCTCCCATTGGCCCCTCTTGAGATTCTTTTGTTCGTTGGCATGCATGGGTGACTTGTACATTTCACTGGTTGCATTGTGACTTCATTGCACCTACGGGGAGTTGTACTATGTGGCCAGGGAGCGGTGTACAGGCACTCAGTGGGGCCGTTTACGGTTGATTCGCGATGCCGTACTTCTCACCATGGCGGAATGGTACTTTCCGCCGTGCTTGATGGCGTTAGGTACATGTCCGCTAGGGTCGGAATTCGCGTACCCTTGCGCCATGGTGGTATTTACGGTTTGGCATGGCGCGCGCGCGCGTACTTGGTGCAGTTAGCGTTGGCGTTCACTACGGTGTCGCTAATGGCATCGTACTTTGCGGTGACGGGTCATAGTCGCACCGAGCGCTATTCGATGGCGGTATTGCATTTCCGCCATCGTTTTTCGATTTCCGCCAGGGTCGTAATGAGGGCCTATGTATGTCCAGAAATATTGAAGGGTTATTTCTTGTTTTTGCTTTCATTATTATCGCGTCTAGTAATCGAATTGTGTGGATGGTACAAGACGCTGACCTAATTCCTGTATGGAAGGGGTGCAATAGGTTATTTTCTTTTGTCCAGCTTTGGAGGTGGTCGAGTACTATGGATGAGAAAGGTTTGCCTGTAGTGTCTAGCAATGACAGAATGCGATAATTTTCTGGGTGAAACCTATAACCAGCTTTATGTACCAGGATCAGAATTGAGGTTTTCCAAGATGATCGTATTCTTAAACACTTTCATGTATGGTATATATAGTATCACTTCCCAGGAATCTGAGTCTTGTTTTAGTACAATGGTTGCGAGACCATTAGGGCTGGGAGCCCTAGAGATTTTGGCTTTAGTTATCATGCTCCTTATACTATTCATAGGGAATTTTAGAGGCATTCTTTTTGTTTAAATCTCAATTCCGAACTCAGCAAATCTTCATACTTCTTGGATTCAAGATGGGCCACCCACTTTTCTTCACTAATGGGGTTTATTATTTGATGCAAGGGGTTATCCCGTACTTTTATTAGGAGTTTCCATACAGAGCTGGTGCTATTTTCGTTCAAGGCTCCTATCATATCTTGTCACTGAATATTTAGTTTCCGCCTTTTAATCCAATTTCTATATTGATTGGTCAATTTTTTCTGTTAATTTATGTATTCGTCAGACGAACTAATTTGACATTTCATTTCTGTCAATTATTTACGAAGGACTCTTTTTGCAAGGAGAATTTCGATATCAAAGACGTTCTTTTTCTTTTTGTCTGTGACGGTCAAGGGGGCCGATTTTGACTCAACTATATGTATAGACAATTTTTTTATCAATTCTTCTATTTCATCACAATTTAGCAGACGCAGGGGCTTATATTTCACAGCATATTTTTTTGATGTTGGTGGGGGACCACTTAATACGGATTCCCACTACTATTTCAGTCAGATTAATCGGGCCCCTATCATTCACACGGTACATTGGTAGAGTGGTCACTATATAGTGTATTATGTACTTTAAAGTCAGTAACATGTTGTAATATAGGCAGATTTCCACACATATAGTCCAATGTTGCAGATCTCGAACCGTTGGACCACATAGGTTTATGATAGTATTAGTATTGGCAATATTTATGTGGTGGTACTCTATTAAAGAAATGCCACATCTAGCATTGAAATCTTCTCCTAATAACATCATATTATTTTTGGCAGTCATTTCCCATTTGGTGGCTATCATATCAGTGAAGTCAAATATCTCCCTGGTGCATTTTCTATTAGGGGGATCATATATATTTAGAATCAGGATTTTAGGGGCATCCAAAGAGTATTTCACTTTGATCTCTGTAGCCAATACGTTGATTGGATTTCCTTAGATTGAAATTCATGACTCACACCAATAATCAGCCCGCCATAGGGCTGTCCTTTGAGACCTTTTTTTGCATTTACTTTGTGAATGTCATGACTATCAATATGAAAATCTTTGATCAACCACGTTTCTTGGAAATTTCACCAGTGAATCAAGCAAGGAACCTTTTTCTATAAAATGTGTATGGCCTCTAGTGTTCCATGAGGCCACTATGAATTCGTAATTTTTCTGTAGTTTCCATTTGTTGTACTAGATTCTTCAACCACTGTCATCCTTTTTGGTTATCAAGTCCAGCTGCTTTCGGCTTATTGTTAATATATCTCTTTCTTCTTTGCTATACAGCAATGTTCACATTGGTATGTTGGTGCGGAAGTTGGTATTTCTTTATCTAGATCAAAGCCCAGGAAGTCTAATGATTCACCACTACTTCTGAACATATTTGCAGTGGATGGCAGTACACAGTGAATTCGGGACACAGCTCCAAACCCTCTTTAATTGGCTCAATGAATTCAAAATCACAAGATTTTAGAATTCGTAAATTTTGTTGTCTGCGTTTCTTCTTGCGATTTTCTCTTTTCCGTAGGTGTTTAGTTTTCCCTTGTAGCTCAGAGGGAGACACAATAGTGGAGTTTAATGGTTGTGTTTTGTGAGAAACCTAAGGGTATTCTCCCATTTGGACTCAGAGAATCGTCTAGTCAGGTTGGCCAGGGCACGGCCATGGCCTTTGGATCCAGACCCTGGACCAATCCGGGACGATCACACGGGTAGGGGAGTCCGGGGTCATTCTCATGGGAATACCCTAAGTGAGACATGATATCCCCCTCTCACCCATTATCCACAACCACACAAACCCTCTGTCTTTTTGGGGTATTTTTCATCACATAACATCTGTCTCTCTCCCCCATTTTCGCATTATACTGGGAAGAAGAAGAGGCAATCTGGAGGGGTGAAGATTACCATTGAAAAACCCACTAAGACACAGAAGACAGACTACAACACTCTGACAGCAGGCTGGCCCCTTAATTAAGCCAGGCAGGGCCAGGCATACCCAACCCTAATCACACACCTGCTACTCATTAACATCACACAGGTGTATAAAGGGAAGCTGCTGGTGAGCAAAGGTCAGTTGTTCTTGGGAGCAGAGGAGGGAGACTTCAAGGCTGAGTCTGGCAGGGGATCCTTACCACAGACCCAAGCAAACCAAGGAGCAAGAGGGAGCAGAGGAAGCACTGAAGAGTGCCCAGAGCAGGAGGAAGGACGAGGTGCTGAGCCAGTACCTGTGTGGAGCTACAGCCCAGCTAAGGAGCCTTACCTCTCTAGGGCTAAAGAAGGCAGCCCGCAGCCTGCTGGTCGTGTTTACTGCAAAGCTTGTTTCCCCTGGGCATGTGAAAGGAAGTCCAGGTGGAGGAGGTGCAGGTGGTGAGACCCTGACCTCCTACCAGAACTGCCCCCGCCCCTCAGGGAGCTACCCAACAGCACCACGCTAGCCGAGTAAGTCTCACAGCGGATGAAGAGAGGAACCTGGTAAGCGTGTGTGTGGCTGGAACGGGGGAGTGAAGCAGAAGGGGTACTCAAGAGTGAGAAAGGGAAACCCTTAGGAAATATAAAGCAACTACAAGTCCCGAGAGGCATTGGGGTGAATGTAAAAAACCAGTACAGCTCCAGCACGGCTGAGGGAAGCGTACAAAAGGAATGATGAGAGAGAAATAATGGTCGAGTGGTCAGGCTCGGGTTCCTGTAAAAGTCCTTGCCCACTCGAAAGTCTCTGACCCAACAAACAGTGGAAGGCCAAGCGGCTTGAGCCCAACAGAGGGAAGCCAAGGCATAAGAGCCACTGAGGAAGGTTTGAGCCCTATGGAGGGGAACCTTATGTATTAATAGAACTGTGCGAAGCGTGGCTGGGGGCTTTAAGGGAAAGCCTGACTGGGGGCTGAGACCTGGACTTAGGAAAAGAGAAGAACCTAAGGGGTCTAAAAGAACTGTCTTGTGAACTGTGGCAAGTGTGAACCCGAAAGAGGGATGTTGAAAGAATGCTAGGGGGAGGGAACCCCGCTTTCTGATGAGATGAGCAAATCCTGTGTTAGAAAATCATGAACTGTGTTAGAATGGCTACGTTAACCCGACGGAGAGATGCCAAGGGAAAAGCTAAGAGAACTAAATCCTGTATTGTCATAAAGCAAAGTGAATTGTAATATTGTCAAAAGTTAACCAGGCTGAGGGATGCCTGCAAATTAGGGTGAACAGTGATACACCCGTGAACATTGTGATGACAAGAGTGAACCCGACTGAGGGATGTCCACACTGAGAAGTTGTTATAAAAAGACATTGAGACGTTTGAATGAAAGGTCATAATGAACCTGACTGAGGGAAACCAACGTTGCAAGAAGGATCAGAGCCCAGTTGAGGTGGTCCGAGGATGAAAAGAAATCACCCGCTGTGAAGATTACCGAAATGAACCTTTGTTTTTGTTGTTTATGGTACATTAGGTCCTCTGAGGCAAGAGACTGTGGGAAAGAGACTTGGCCACAGAAGGTCCTGATATTTTGAAAACTAACTGTAAGCTCGTTCTGGAGAAGCCCAGGAGTGTGCTGTGCTTAAGAGTCCTGCCTTGTCCTGTGCTAAAAACATGGGGAAGGGAGACTCCAGCTATACCAATCTGACTTATCATTTTTGAGAGCACTTTTTTCTTGTGAACATTATCCCACACTCTTTTGTAACGTAGCAGTAAGGTTTGGCAATCGTTTTTTTAGTATAGGCCCTTTTTATTTGACTATACTCCACTAGGACTTTAGTATTATTATTTAATGGTCGTAGCTTGCTCCCATCATAGATTTCTGATTAGATTCATACATTTAGGGTTAGATAGGTGTTTTGCACACCCTGATAACGTTCAATAAACACCCTTGAACTGTGATCACTTGTGTCTGTCTTATTATTGCCACCATGAGTTCCTTACAGTTTGTTCATCTGGGACTTCAACACCGGTAAGTTTCTCTTTGTCTTTATTTTGAATTGTGCGCAGTTTTATCATATCTAAGCCTTTGTTTATGCGTCGGGTATGTTGTATATACTTATCCATTGTTCATCTTCCTCTTGATCATTAATGACAATGGGTAATATTTTAGCATTTACTAGGTCATTGGCAGACAGATCTTGAAGAGCGCTACTGTTAATGTCGCATGTAAGTTGGTCACAGAGACTTGCTGGTATCTCACTGTGTTTTAGAGTCTCCCTATAAATGCGATCACAGCGCTTTAACAGTATTTTGATAGCAAAAATTAGTAGCCCATTTGGCATTTGTGACCCAGTTGTAGCTGGGTTTTCGTCTCTTTGCTTTTGATTGGGACGTGGAATGTCATGCACTCCACTTATTCTGTGTTCGGTATCTGCTGATTCACCTGTGGCATTAACAGCTGCATGGTGAGTTCATTGTCAGAGGAAAGAGTATCGGGGAGGTGGATAGTGTTGCATTTCAGGTTCGCGGCCTACGCGCGGGGGCTGGCATCGCGCGTGTAGGCCGCGCGGCCCGTGGCGCAGCTCCAGCGGGAGCTCTGAATAACTCACACCCACGCTGGATCGTCGTTTGCCCGGAACTGCTCCCCGAACGCGGGGGCGGGGCTTTTATTAAGGACGCCCTGCGTCACCGCGTAGCGGGACGCAGGGCGGAACACAACATTCCTCCTTTATTATAAAACAAAACAAAACACACACAACTCAAACAGCCGACCAACGGCCAAATCCAGCATAACGCTCAGTCTTCAATACTCCGCCACCTTGCCATCGGGGTTCATGGCACTATTGCACCAGCTACCACACATAGTCACTTAGCTTGGCTGGCGGTCTCGTCGTGGTTCTCAGTCGGTATCGTCCTTCGCGGGGGTCCTTCCCCCTTGCTCCAGACTCGGTTCCATCGTCGCTGTTCGGGTCCTCGAGGCCAGGTTCATCCGCCGGTTCCCAGCTTCCATCCCGCGCTCCATCCTCCTCAGGGATGGCCTCCGGCTCTTCTTCGCAGGGTGGATTGTCCATGCCTTCCCGAGGGCATTCCTTTTCAGTCCATAGTGTACGGGGTATGGCTTTGAACCATGACGCATTTCTCGTCACTTGGCGGTTTCCTCGTGTCACAGTGACCATGGTTCCATGCCGGTTGCTGACGGTCCATGGCAGTTCCTCGTACCTTGTGGCAAGTTTTGACTTGGAAGGGTTACGTAGCATGATAACCTGGTCACCCACTTGATGATGGGACGGCCTCGCTCTCCGCTTGCCACTCATGTGTTCGTTGGCATCCCTCCTCCTTCTCTCGGTGCGTTCTTCGTTCACCGTGTCCGGGGTTCTGCTTGGGTGATGCGGGATCGAGGATCTGATTACGGTGCCGAACATGAGGTCCGCCGGCGGTATGCCGGTGGTACTGTGAGGCGTGACCCGGTAATTTCGGAGGAATCGGAAGAGATCAACCTTCCAGGGGCTGGCGTTGGCCTTAGACACTCGGAGTACTTTATTGATAGTTCGCATGAATCGTTCTACGTCCCCATTTGCCTGGGGGTGTCTTGGAGTGATGTGGTGATATTTCACATTGAGGTCCTGTAGGTACCTTTTGAAGTCCTCTCCCGTAAACGGCGGGCCATTGTCGCTTTTGATCGAGATGGGTAGTCCATGGGTTGCGAACATTTTCTCTAGGGCCGGAATGACCACTTCAGCTGCTGTGGACTCTACTATCTCAACCTCCGGGTAGCGGGAGTGGTCATCGACGGCCACCAGCAAGTGGAGGCCTTCCCGGAGCTTGCAAAAGTCAATGCTGATGGCCTCCCAGCGAGAGCGGCCCCGTTCTGCCGATATGATGGGTTCCGGGTCTGGCGGCCCCCCTGTTATCTGACAGGCTAGGCACGTTGTGATGAGTGTCTCGACCCGCTCCTCGATCTGGGGAAACCATACTCGGTGCCGAATGCGGGCTTTCGTCCTTACCAGTCCTTGGTGCCCCTCATGTGCTAGGGCCACTATCCTGTCCTGTAGTTTGAGAGGGATTACGATGCGGTTTCCTCGAAGTAACATTCCACCTTCCGTGACTGACAAGTCTTGCCGGACTGTGAATATGCCTGACAAAAACCCTTTTGCTTCCGCTGTTCTGTTGTGTGTATGTCTCATGAAAGTCTTCCAGTCACCGGACAGGATGGCATCTTTCACCAAGTCGCAACACGGGTCTTGGTGTGTTTCCGCCTCGATTTCCTCGATGCTCACCGCTTTGGGCTTCATTGCTCGCACCACTTGGCATATGTGTTCCTCTGTTTCTGTCGCTACTTGGATCTCTTGTTGAGTGGCCTCTCGCGGATGCCTGGATAGAAAATCCGCTGGGTTCCCGCTGCCTGGTTGGTAAACGAGGTCAAAGTCATATTGCTGGAGGTGCAATAACCACTTGGTTATTCGTGCCGGAGGGTGTGCTGAGGTTCCCATGAATATTGGTAGGAGGGGCTTGTGGTCCGTGATCGTCGTGAAGTGACGTCCATATAGGTAGAGGTGAAAATGCCGGCACCCCCACAGCACGGCGATGGCCTCCTTTTCGATGTGCGAGTACCGTTGTTCGGTCTCGGTGAGGGCTCTCGATGCATACGCGATCGTTCTTTTCTCCCCTTCCCTCGTGACTTGCATTAGGATGGCACCGAGCCCCACGGGGCTGGCATCTACGAATAGTTCTGTAGGCAGTTCAGTGTTGTAGTAGGCCATCTTGGTGTCAGCTGAGAGGGAGTCCTTGATGTTTTCGAACGAGTCCTGGCATGTTGGCCCCCATTCCCACTTGACGTTGGCTTTCGTAAGTTCCCGCAGTGGCTCAGATAGTGTGGCCAGGTTTCGGATGAACCTCCCGCAGTAGGTGGCCATGCCTAGAAAGCTGCGCACTTCCGTGGGTGTCATCGGAGGGCTAGCCGCCTGGATGTCTGCGACCTTCTGCGGGTCCGGGGAGATGCCTGTGCTGCCAAACTTGTATCCGAAAAACGTGATCTCCGTTTTGAGGAACTCGCACTTTTCCCGATGTATTGTGAGCCCAACCTCTTGTAGTCGGCCCAGGAGGGCGTGAAGCCTCTTGATGTGTGTCTCTTTGTCGGGGGCGTGAATCAGAATGTCATCGCTCACGTTGAGGACACCAGGGATGCCTCGGATGACCTCCTGGATGGTCTGCTGGAACACCTCCGCAGCTGATGATATTCCAAAGCTTAGGCGTTTATACCTCCGCAGCCCCAGATGTGTAGAGAACGTTGTTATGTATCGAGAGTCTCTGTGGAGCTTGAGTTGATGGTATCCCGCCTTTAGGTCAATCTTTGAAAATATCTTCGACCCTGTGAGGTCAGCCACAATCTCGTCAATTGTTGGGGTTATGTGGCGTTCCCTTTTTATGGCAGTGTTAGGGAGACGCATGTCTATGCAGATCCGCACCTTTCCAGGTTGCTTGGGCTTCCGTGTGACTACCATTGGGGAGACCCACGGTGTGGGCCCTGTGACCTCCTCAATGATGCCCGCTTCCTCCAGTGCCTTGAGTTCCTGCTCCACTTGTTCCCTCATGTGGAACGGCGTTCTCCGGTGCCGGACGGCTTTCGGCTGCACAGTCTCATCAATATGCAGTTTGATGGTTTTGCCTCTTAGGCAGCCTATGCCTTCTTGCAAGTCCGGGTATTGGTTAAGCATCTGCTCGATCTCCATTTCTTCGTTGATATGGCAGACGAATTGAACCACTCCCAAGTCCTCCGCAGCGTCCCCACTCAGGAGGCTCTCAACACCTGCCTTCACAACATAGACTTTGGACCATAGTCTGTTCTCCCCATGTTCCAGTGTGGTGCGGAACCTGCCAATCACCGGCAGGGGCTTTCGACCGCCGTATGCATAGAGCAGAGTGTCGGTGCTTTTCAGCTCTGGTGGAGGGCTTAGAGTCAGGAAGATGCTCTCAGGCATTACGTTCACCGAAGCGCCCGTGTCGATGGTCATCTGAACGCACTGATTTTGGATGGTGACCATGCATTTGCGCCTTCGGGTGGCTTTTCCTCGAGGTCCACGGTCCTGGCATAGTGCAGACACTAGGTATACCTTCCTTCCTTTCCTGTCTGTGTCCTTGGAGGGGGCCTGCAGCATTGCCGAGACATCGTCCCCTTCATCCTCCGTAGAAGAGCTGGCCACTGCGACCCTTCTGGCACTGGCTTGCTTCTTTTTCTTGGTCGCGATCTTCTCCGGCTGGTTTTGCTGAGGCTGTATGGGGGTGTCCGTTGATCGGCATACTTTCGCGTAATGGTCCTTCCGGCCACATGCCCCACACGTGGTGCCTTGCGCAGGACAGTTGCGACGGCCATGTCGTGGGCCACCGCACCAACCACACTCAGTGGGTCCTGGAATACGCGGTTGCCACCTGTTTTGTCCGTATCCGCCACTGTTGTCGTCTCTCGAGGGTTGTTTGGTGGCGATGCGGGCCACCATAGCCGTGTTGAGAGCAGGTTGCAGCCTGTGTAGCGTGGCCTCCATGTTGGCCGCTCTAGTGTGTGCCAGTTCCCTCTGGCGTCCTAGTTCAAGGATACGCTGTAGGGGGATACCCTTCTCGCTGAGTATCAGGCGCCTCAGTTTTTCCGAATAAATCCCGTTGATGATCTGCCTCCTGATTTCCTTCTCCACATTTGTAAATTCACAGGACATGGCTAACTTCCTCAGGCGGGTGTGGTACGCATCAAGGGTTTCCTCCGCTGTCTGTAATGTGGTGCAGAAGAGAAACGTCTCATAGTCCGGGTTCAATTGAGGGAGAAAGTGATCGGTGAGGGCGTCTTTTGCGCTTCGGTATCCATCTAGGCCATCATCAACGTTCAGCGAATTGAAAATGCGCAGTACCTCGTCACCCACACTGAGTAGCAGGTGTGCCTTCAGTTTCCTGGGCGCAGTGATCTCTTTGCACTCCATCGCCATCTCGAACTTCTGGATCCATAGCTGCCATCTGGGTCCGCATGACGACGGATCCGTGAATGGGTCAAACGGTTGGACCAGTGTCGACGAAGTGCCTTGGGTTCGAGGTGGAGGCGGCGTCATGGACAGGTTTGCCGCCATTCTGGACGGCGTGGAGGGCCCAGGCGTGGATGTGCCGGCCGCCATGCTGGCGTGTACCTGATCCGTGTTGTCGTGGGTGCCTCCTACAGCCACCGATTCTGTGCTGCGACGTCTACCTGCCTTGGAGGTGCCGCTGTGCCCAGGCACTCCCCACACTCTGTGGTGCTGCTCTCCTGTGGTGGATGGGAAGATCTGTGGTCTTGGAGGCAGAGCTCATTGGTATTTGAGAGAAAACGAAAAAAAAAAAAATTTTTTTTTTTTTTTTTTTTTTTTTTTTGGGGTGGGGGGTCACGTGTGTGATGGCACCCCCACCGGGTGTCCAAAAATTAAGCCGCGATGGCTGTGCGTCGTTGTGGTGCCTTCAGGGCACCGAGCTTATTGTGGAGCTCGTCTCTCCTCGTCGCCATTGTTGCATTTCAGGTTCGCGGCCTACGCGCGGGGGCTGGCATCGCGCGTGTAGGCCGCGCGGCCCGTGGCGCAGCTCCAGCGGGAGCTCTGAATAACTCACACCCACGCTGGATCGTCGTTTGCCCGGAACTGCTCCCCGAACGCGGGGGCGGGGCTTTTATTAAGGACGCCCTGCGTCACCGCGTAGCGGGACGCAGGGCGGAACACAACAGATAGTCTTTGTTGACTGACCATCGTGTCATTTCCAATTACTCAAGGTTTGGATAGTGTCGGCTCAGATTCTTTTACGACACCTTTCTCTGGGTTAACTCTTGATGATCTACATAGGCAGTACTATAGGTCAAGAAGAGAGTTGTCATCAATCTCACCAAATGATGCAGCAGATAAAAAACTGATATTGTTGTTTCCTGAATGTATTTCACTTTCAGTCACATTATTTAGCATGGCTTCTTTCGCTTCATTTGCTTTATTTCCCGGTTTAAAATAAGCATTGATATCGCCAGCAGCCGGCTGGTCTTGAGAGATTTTTTGGGTTGGGGGTGCGGGGAGA
Organism: Ambystoma mexicanum; assembly: GCF_040938575.1. NCBI lineage: Eukaryota > Metazoa > Chordata > Amphibia > Caudata > Ambystomatidae > Ambystoma > Ambystoma mexicanum. The sequence continues at coordinate 929,991,639 of NC_090924.1, forward strand.
ATCTGTACGTGAAGTTGCACATAGTCGATTAGCTTCATCCTTTTCCGCCCTCTTATAACTATTTGTTTTACCATAAGGTTTGGATTTACGCAGGTTATAATGTTTGTTTTTACAAGGCGCCTTGCCTGGCATCTTGTAAAACGGGAGGGAAGTGTACTTTTTTTGCCCTTCTCCCGCTGCGGACCGCTTTATCGCTGCTTTCCACAATGCACGGCGCTACGCACGTACAGGAAGTTCTAAAGGAGCTCTTCTTCACAGATTCAGTCCAGGCTCTGCCTCTTCCACAAGTAAGGCACTGAAAGCAGTCTCCAAAGGCTCTCGGTAACACAGCGTAACCAGCTGCAGCCCGCTTTATCACCGCTTTCCACAATGCGTGGCGCTATGTGCGTACTTGCAGTTCTTAAGGAGTTCTCCACAGATTCAGTGCAGGCTCTGCCTCTTCCACAAGTAAGGCACTGAAAACAGACTCCAAAGGGTCTCTGCAACCTTAAATTTAAAACATTCCAGGTCGAGAGCACGCAGTCGTCGAAGTGTACAAAATAAAATAGTGTAATGATTTGCCCTGACCCCTTTTCTGCCCCAACCCCCTCAAACTCACTGTCAACTCCCCCACCCCCAATTTAAACCCCATACCTGGGTGTTTCCTTTCCTCCACTCCGCAACCAACTTGTGTTTTACAACAGTTGTAGGAAAACTGTTAAAGAAAACGCATTGAAATGATCCCCATTAATGTATCATTGTCCCCCCACAGAAAGCAGCTTTATGCAGCCTGCCCTTCCAATCACCCACCATTCGCACATCTCAAGGGACATGTCCACTGCCACACACGTACACCACTCCCATTATCTGCAAACAAGGAATTCATATGCAGATGCTGAGCTGGGCTATTTGGCTGCTTGGGAATGGGTTTCATGTACCAAACAGCCTGTTGAAATAAAGCAAATCTAGCACTTGCGAGATAGAACAGTGAGATGTTACACTGGCTTGTTATCTGCATCTCAGCTTCGTAGGGAAGAAATTTAAAATACAGCAAAACACAACAGTTGCTCCGGGTAACAACAAGAAGTAAGGGAACGAAGACCCTTTAGTTCCCACCAACTGTGTACGCATTATAACACAAGCCAACTCTTTTTCATCCCAGGAATGGGCTCGAACACACAACCTTTGGGTATACACATCACATACGCCGACTCTTGTTTATCCCAGGGATGGGCTCAGACACACAACCTTTGGGTAACAGTCACACGCATTAATTGCGCAATGGGTCTAGCCTGTAATAGCAATCGGAGAACCCTACTTTTTATTTCAGCATGCTTAATATATTCACGGCCAAACCTGCAGAATATTTATCAGGTAGCAGTGTTAGAAATGGAAATGATTTCTGTAGGAACTGTGGGCTACATTGACCCAGTGTAAAGAATTCCTCCAATCCATAACAAGGCTGCATTTCAGCAGAAACAGCAAAATGGCTGTGCTGGCTCCTGTGCGCACCATGGCCTCAAAACTGCGTTTTGCAGCGACAAAAAGATGGCTGCACCGTCTTGCCAAGCCCACATTGGGCAGGGTGGAACAAGGGGGCACACTGAGGGAGCGTGCCAGTGTGTTCTTACATATACAAAGGAAATAGAGTGAAAATGCAGCACTGTTTTGCTGCCAGCCCAAAGTTCCATGGAAAAGGGGAATTATTCATATTTTAAAATATCCACATTCACATTGCGCTCCAGCAGACAAGCTTGACTTCTGAATGACAGGCCCTGTCAAACCAAATCTTAGAAAAATCTGCAAAAGCTTTATTTCAGCAGCACGGAAAAGCGCTTAACTTTTGCTACCAAGCGTCAATATCACTGTTTGAAAAGAAATCATAGCTTTCTGTGCACATGTCAATTTCATGGAGACCTTTGCCTTGTACAGACTGTTGTGTAAAACAAGCTGGCTACAGCTACAGAACCGTATTGGAAAGGCAGATGCAAAAAACGAATTTAAAAAGAAATGCCAGCTTTCACCCCATGTGTCAAAATAGGCTTGTGCAAACTAAAGAAAAAAAAATGCCAGTTTTAAAAAGTAAAATGTTGAATGAAAGTTTGTCTGTGCCTAGCAATGTGAAGGGGTTGGCTGCTGGGAAAAACATATGGGCTGTTTATTCAACAAACTTTTTTTTTTGATTCAGGACCAAATAAAAGAGAAGAAAGGTTTTAAACTGCCTTGGCCAGATTTTGCAAGCTCCCAAAAACAGGTTATTCCAGTTGGCAGAGCTAAGGCTTCCCCCAAAGAAAGGGACCCACCATAAACTTTCAGTTTTCTGCTGAGAGGATGACAGAAACAAAAGGGGCCTCTCTCAGTAGATACTAAGACCTCCGTTCCCAGACAGAATCTGGTCTGGGCTGAGCCCTCTACAATGGAATTTCCAGGACACGGACGTGCAAAGTGATAAGGGGCAATAAACCTTCAATCAAGCTGGGAAAACCCATCCTCCCTCTGGGGGAAGTGACAGTTGGTGATAGCTGAAAAGGAAAAAAATGGGCCAGTGTAGGACAAAGAATTACCATTTGTTTCCAAAGACTATTTTATTAAGAAACTTTGAAGACGGTTATCTTTGCAACAGGACTTTGCAAAAATGTAAAGACTTAGTAGTTTGAATGTGATTTTTGTGGCTTTCAAATAAGAGGTCTTGGCTGTCAATAACATGTATGGGACACAAACACCAGAAAAATGTGAATCATGGGGAAAGGACACATGATGGGATGTTAGAAATTAACTGGAATGGGCCCCATGATAGTATGTACGCACGTGTAAAGTGACAGAATTTTAAGCCAAACATTTCACACTAAAAATGACCAAAGACTATTAAATGTACAAAACAAGGTCTCACAGATTGCAGAGTTGGACTGCAATGGTCTGCATAATATATGTAACCTGTTTAGGTAATTTGCTAAGAGACTTCAACTGTATAAATGTACCATTTGTGGCAAAATCGGATTTTAGCTAAAGTAACTGTGTGAGGTTTTTGAACATTGTAAAACTCGCATCATAAGAAATCCAACTAGCTGAGAGTGAGGCAAGCACCCCTGACCAATCCATTGGGGTAGAGATGTGTTTAGTTAAGCCTGCCCAGCCATATACTTTGATGATGTCACTATGCATTATAAATAAGAGTCCCTGACAAGACTCTAGACAGACACTCTTCCTGAAGTTCCTGCACTGTGTTCCTGATCTGCTCTATCCATCTTGCTGATCCCAACTACCAGGGCTGAGCATTGCTGATCCTATCCCAGCAAGGTCTCAATTCTGAAAACCCACTGAATCCCATTAAAAAGGGGAAAGCTGTGGTACCCTAAGCATCCTGAAACCAGACCGGCTTCTTGCCACTAACTGCTTGCCCACTAACTGCATCCAGCGGTACCTGTGCCATTCAGTGACCCGAATTGCCCAGCTGTTCACTACCCGGTGACCAGACCTTGCCCAGCTGTCTTTTGCCCAGCTGTCTTTTGCCAGCCGTGCCAGCTGTGTGGTGATACGACCCTGTTGAATGTCCAAAAATCCCAAAACTAGAAAGTGGACTGTGAGTATAATCCCTATCCTTAGAAATACATAGCCTATCTTGTCTTGCCTTATCCCACTCTCTAAGAAATCATATCTTATCACGATAACTTGTTGAAACTGTTAGAATTATCCTTGCATCCTGTCCTTAAATTTTGAGTGCTAGCGCCATCTCTTTTCAATTTTGTCTTGTGTAATCCTAAACCATTAGTCATATATTGAGTGATCGGATTGGTTTCCACCGGGTTCGAGCTCTGGGGTGACAGGGTTGAACTCGCCAATCAACCTTGGATTTTACTGTGTCCATCTTTGGTGGTCTAGTCTGAATACTCTAGTTTAAACTAAAACTGTTCTTGTCACAACTGATTTCCTTTCCTATTTCACTGCTTCATTTTACTCAAAGTGCACCTTTTTATATCTTGCATAACTCATCCAGTTTCATAGCTAGAGACCTATTTTCAACTCTATAGTGTCCCTGTTAGATACATCTATCCCTAACCCAAAAACCCCACATCAGAGTATTTCGCCCGTTTTTATTAAAAACCATTTGGGTAATTTATAGCGGGAATTGAGAAAATTGCAAGTTTTCCTACATGTTATTTGGCTGCAGCATGCTCTAAACCTTCTACTCATTTTCGAATTGTATGCCTTTTGCTGATCCATTGCCTTATGATTGCAAGTGATATAACATACATGCTATTGTGATAAAACATATGTATATTATAATATAACAGTCTGGCCACTGGTTGGAAGTAGGTTGGAGAATGTAGCCTTGTTTGAGTCCGTTACTGTACCCATACGTACCTGTAGTCAGGAAAGCTCCGTGGCCACATGTTCCCATGCATGCCTCTATTGCCTTCTAGTGGGTGTGTTGAAAGACTAGGCTCTTTGGTGCATGGGCGGAGGCCCATGGCCTCCACATGTACTTAAGAGGCTAGGGCTTGGCCACAGCCTTGCTTCAAGGAGGGCAGTACATGGCATAAATTAGTTTTCAAAAATTGATTAGCAGAGTTTGCTAATTAAATTCTTTTTGTTTAGCAAACAGGCTGATTTGATTGGCAATTTTGTACTAATAATGTTAATGTCACCAGAAGTTATTTGTACCCAAGACATGAAATGATCAACAATACAGCAGTTTTGCGTACCGCTGAAATAAGACAGTGAGAGTAGTCAGGCCTTTAAACTTCAACTAGACGTGCAGGTCGGGTAAATTAGATTACCTATTCAACCAAAGGGAAATGCACTCGACCCATAGAAACGGAGGACAACACATTTAAAATGTGATTTCTTTAAAATTGTGCAAGTCCCTACAAACCCACTTTGTTTGGCACGCTGCTCCCACCCAGAGGCCAGCCATGCACAGTGAAACTTTTAGTTGACATTTTTCTGCAAAGTAAATGTTAAATAAAAGTTTCAAACATCTCTTTCAAATGCAACTCGTCCTTTATAAAAATCTACTTAACTATGCAAGTGGGTGAAAAGACTTAGATGAGTGTCTGTAAAATGTAAAAGGTTTGCTGCATGAATGGACACAAATATATATGATAAAAAAAGGCTGTGAAAACGGTTTGGCCAGCTGTCTCCTGCAGGTAGCAATACAATCATAAAGCAAAGCATACTCTGCAGGCCAACTACAGTGTTTGGTATTGCAGTAGATATGTAGATGTACAGACTGGACGGAACTATTGAGCACTATTTTGCATAAGCAATACGTTCGCTTTATGTATTCTTTATGTAAGCGGTAAGAAAGAGATTAAGCAGAGTGGTGTTAAGTGACTCCAATCAAGCACTCCCACTAAGTCAGTGCCTTGTCTGGGATTGCTCAAGGGACGCCCTTATCTATATATTTTTATGACCAGTTATACTCTGGATGATAAACCCTTTTATAACGCCCCTCTCTTTGAATCCCCCTGACCTCACTGAGCCAAGAAGCAGTTTTGTTTTGCAATTTAAAAGATTTATTGGAAAAATTAAACAATATATATATATCACACTTTTATAATAAATTAATATTTGATAGCACCCTTATGAATATAATGTTGATCAAAAATAGATAATCTGACACTAGCACACTTCTTTACAATCAATGAGGAGTTAGTATAGGAAGGATAAGGTAGCAGAAAATACTTTTATGGTTTCAAGGAAAAGCAATGAGGGAAAAATGCAGCACAGAAATAAACTTGATATGATTTCAACAAAAGATAATATGATCACTTTTTCTTTGACAATTCCCTCCCCCCCTATGCAAGATAAGGAGATGGAAGGAGAGCACACAATTCTCAGGAATACAAAATGCAATACAAATTTCCAGTTCCCCCCCAGCGAGCTTAGAGGAAAACAGGTATGATTGTAAAGCAGGCAAGATCCTTTTAAATGTGGTGGCAATGAAGTGAAAAATATGCCGAAAATGCTTTTAATTCCCTCTAGAGGTTCAGTGTGAGTGAGAGATACTTTAAATCAGTTCCGGCCAGCCCTACCAATGATTGAGGGATGGTTATCAGGTTGAAAACAGGATTCAGTAATGGAAGCAAAAGACAGATATTGGTTGAAATGAAGCAAACTGTCAATTCACAGCACTTTTTACCGACTGCGTCGATAGCGATTATGGAGGAACTATAAGGAGTAGCAAGTTGGAAAGCTTAGAATCTTAGCTTTAAGATGAAAGTTAAACCACGTTCCTAGCACACGCGGTTCAAAAGATACGGACAATTTAATGGAGGTAGATTCTCAAAATAAAAGTCAAGCTCAGAATGACAGATGACAGTTTTGCAGAATGGACACACGATTTCATATGATGCAGTTCTAAATAGGTTAAAATAGTTTGAATTAGATTATTTTAAACTAAGAGATTGGTTTTGCACAGTTCTGGCTGAGTACTCACACTATGAATTTGAAATAGGCCGCCAGGGTCTGGTCAGCAGGTTTGGACTGGACTCCGGGCAGTTTCTGGTACTGGTTCTCGTGTTCTGGATCTCTGGTTCTGCTGGTCTGGATCAAGTGGATTCTGGATACAGCACTGCTTTCTGGGTCTGCTACCAGTTCTGGCAAAAGTTCTTGGCAAAGAATCCAACAGCTCGCCCGGCTGTAGAATAGTTTGGTTGGATTGCTGGATTCTGAAGGCCTGCTGAGAAGAGTTCTCAGCTTGTGGGTTAGGCCTTTGCTTTAAGTTCTGTAGTCTATCTGGAGTCTAAGTTCTGGATGTTCCTTCTAGATGTTGTGTGGTCCGGCAAAATGCTCCGCAAGAAAATGGAAAATGAATCCCTTGCCTGTCCAAGCAGTCTCTTTTTATGTGTTTTGAAAGTGGGTGGGTCGGCTCATTCTGCATGCCCAACCCTCTCATGTTTTGATAGGTCAAGGATTCTCTGTGACCTGATTTGAGAAGGGATAGTGTGTCAGAGTGAGTCAGAGTCTTAGTCTATTGAAGAAACGCCCCTTTGCTTTTACTTAGAAAATTATTTTTTTTGTAACTACCAGGTTTCCCAGATACACACGTCGTTGAAATTACATACACATTTCACAGATTAATTTAAGATACACTCTCGCCCAACTCTGATCCCCCTCAGAGCCTGGGTTCAAAAATGGCAACATTTTGTGCTTTTTAGTGACTTTCGCCATATTGGTTTTTCCTCAAAATTTAAACAGACCTGCACCCCTTCCCTGTGCATATTACTGGAAATTACTATGTCTCTATCCTAAACACAGTGTCTGCAATATTAATAAATAGCGGGGTTCGGTCCCAGAACACCGCACAAAGTGGAGTTTGGTCTCAGATCGTGAGGGCATTTTCCATATTAAGGACGCCCAAATTGTACATTTCTGTGAGCTTAATACAGGATTTTATAAGCAATTTAACTTAAACATTTATTTGCTGCAATATGAATCCACAATCCAGTCTGGCCCGCCCCCAGAAGCTTGGTGAGTCAGAGATCACAGGCCTCTACTTCTTGGCAGGGCAGCTGTTGCCAGCTACACCCTAATCTGCATTTCTATTCAATTGAAAGGGTCTGTTGTGTTGGGTCCTGCAAGCTGCAGGGGAACCTCCTCCCTCTCAATCAACAGGGCCATGTGATATCCTGGACTGTTGTGAGGTGTTAATGGTTCTCAGGAAAAGCAAGTCTTTTGAACGTTTAATTGCATAAGACCCCCTTCTGTTCACTGCACAGTTCTGCAAGACAGCTCTCCTGTCAGGATTTATAGAGCGCCAGCCCCGGTCAGTGTCCTATGCCGGTACTGCACCTATTTTTGACAGCTGTCTTGAATTAATACATTTAAGGATTTTACTTGATAGTATATGATCCTTGCTTGACATGGCATTGATGTGGATCTGCAGTAGGGTAAAGTAAAACACTCAACCATAGTTGGATTTTTGTTTGGTGGTTTCGGGCCCATGATCTTAGCAATTTTTGACATTAATAAAAACAGATTTTTAACAGAACCCTCTTTCTTTGCACTGGTGGGTGGCAGGTCAGGGGACCATTTTGGTGTGCGCAAAACTGCGCGTTCTCCTGGATTCTGGTGCAAATGTGGGCTTTTTCACTATCTTGGATTTCCTAAACCCACAGCACCAAATGTTGCAGCATAATAGTCCAAACGTGGGTCAGGGCACCCAACAAGCCCCCCCGCCCGACTGCGCTTTGGTTTCGAGTCGAGGGGGAGTCGGGTGCAAAGGATGTTTTGATCCACACGCTGGGATGTCTGCATCATCTTCTTCCGATTCCGCGGATGACAAAGTTCAGCATCTTTTCCTCCATCAGGGTGGATCGATCGGTTCTCCTCGCCGGTCCTGATGGGAGTATTGGGCGGTACCCCGGGCCCCTCGGATCTTTGCTCCCGGTCCACAGGTCGTCTTCCGTGGTCAGTCTCCAGGTTTTCTTTCTCCTATGATGACAAAGCAAAGCGGCAATACCTATTCGTAGACATTTCTCCCCCACTATTGGTATAGTGGGGCGGCATATACATTTTATAATTCAATAGACATTTACATTCTTATTTTAAAAAAAAACAGGATATAATTAGAAGACATTTTCATTCAAGAATCATAATATTTTAGAGACTATATGTGGGATATTTTAGGGTTGGAACTGAATTACTCTGGAGCGGCCCCCTCTGGTATTGCAGAGGACTCCTCTAGTTGCTGCAGAGTGTGCCTGGGATGGCAACACTTTAACTGATTTATATGGACCCACTTGTCTTCCCCTTCCGCCAAACTACCTTTGGGCAGGGGGATCTTGTAGGCAACTGGGGAGATCTTATCTACAATTTCAAACGGTCCCTTCCATGTAGGCAAACATTTCCGCTGTTTGGCCTGGTTTCTTTGGAAATTGTATAGATAAATCTGGTCTCCTACATTGTATTCTCTCATGGTAGTTTTCAAATCGTAATGGGTCTTCATGCTGTCAGCTGATCTTTCTAGATTCCGCTGAGCATAGGCAAAAGCCTGTTGAAGGTGTTTCCTTAAATTCTCCACATACTCATGAGTTGTGGAGGCATTTATCAATGTCTGCTCTTGGGTCCTATAGAGCAAATGCTGGGGAAGCACCATCTGGCATCCAGTCATCAGCTCAAATGGTGACATTTTAGTTGCAGATGAAGGGGTAGATCTGATGGCCATTAGGACCAGAGGTAATCGGATATCCCAACTTGGCCCAGAATCTGCCACAAACTTCTTTAAGATGGTCACTATGGTTCTTTTGCATCTCTCCACTGCACCAGAAGAGGCTGACCGGTAAGCAATATGTAGCTTCCTTTTAACCCCCAGTATCTCCCACATCTTAGTCATTACTTCGCTGGTAAAATGGCTACCTCTGTCTGACTCAATCCTTTGAGGTAGACCAAAACGAGAGAAGATGTGGTTTATCATCAGGGCAGCTGCAGTTTCTGCCTTGCAGTTTGGGGCTGGGAGACATTCCACCCATTTAGTAAATAAGCATGTCACAGTCAACATGTACTTATTCCCCCTCGAGGAGCGAATCACGGGGCCTATGAAGCCGATTTGCAAATCTGACCATGGCAGTGTCATCCCCCTCTTTTGGAGAGGCGTCCGGTGTGTGAGGGATGTTGGCTGTAATTGTGCACACACAAGACACCCCTTCAAGTATTGGTGGAGGTCCTGCCCCATGTGTGGCCAGTATGCAACCTCTCTTAAGATCTCAAGTGTTGTATGAAACCCCCTATGACCGGCGGTGGCCGTATCATGGGCGTGACTTAACATCAGGCTTCGGAATGAGGTAGGGACAACCCACTGATCATGGCCAGCTTGGGATTTCCTTACCAACAAACCGTCTTGGATTCGGAACATTTTTGGACATTTCATCAACACTCTAAGGTCCTTTTTCCCAATGTAATCGGTATCCGTCAGGGGAAAGTTCTCAGGGTAAAACTTACCAATTATTGGATCCCCTTTTTGAGCCATAATCAAATCAGCATCTGGGGTCTCCTTACTCCATTGTGCAGTTAAAAGATCATTGTGAACATTTGTCTGGGACCTAGTGATAGCAGTGACCTGGAGTTCCCCCAACAGGGACTCTATTTCTATTAGATCCCCTTGCATGGCCCCGGTTTTGGCCAGCTGATCAGCTAAGTCATTTCCAGTTTTGTCTGGTCCCTCTACTTTGGAATGACCCTTGATCTTCTTCCAGTAGATGGTCATCCCATTCGAGGTGACCAGATCATCAATGTTTTGAATTAACTTCCCATGTTTTAAGGGTTTGTTATTAGCACATAACATGCCTCTGGTTTTCCAATTAACCAGGTGCTCCACGAACCCGTTCTGTACATAATCTGAATCTGTGATTATGACCAGTTCGTGGAGTTGATGTTGGACAGCAGTGAGGATGGCTTGATGCACAACCATCAACTCTGCCACCTGACTACTTCGGGGACCAATTTTGCACCCAGCGGAGGGTTCTGGGGACTCATTCACCCATGCATTCCCTACACCGGCCACAAGTTATTTTTCCTCGTTGTTGTCAACATGGTAAGAGCATCCATCCACATAGTCAGTGGTCATTCCCTCACGCTTGTCTTCTTCAAAGACTTTGTGTGGGGAATTAAGGTATGCCTCCATGGTGTCCTTGATTTTTAGACTTTCGTCCCCGAGACAGTTTTCTCTGGCACAATCATGCAAGTCAGCCAGACCTTGCGCGAGGGGAGTCTTCTTGTTTTGGCCATATCTGACCTCCACAGGAAAGCCTTGCATTGACAGAATCCAGGAAGTAATTTGGGAATTACTCACATTTCCGGCCCGGATTCTGTCACTTTGGAGATATTGCAGAGGCTGGTGTGGAGTCTCCACTATGATGTGTTCCCCCTGGATAAACGGGCGGTAATTCTTCAATGCCCACACCGTTGCCAGGAGTGCCTTCTCACAATCGTTGAATTTTTCCTCCACAGAGGATAAAGTTTTGCTCGCATAGGATATTACTTTATTGACCTTGTCATGCTTTTGGTATAATACTGCCGTCAAGCACGTATTAGAGAACCCTGTCTCCAGGAAGAACTCCTTGTTTCTGACAGGGTAAGCTAGGCAAGGCGCTTGTTAGAGGCTTCTTTTGAGTTGTCTTACTGCCTCGGATTGTTCTGGACCCCATTCCCACTTGACCCCCCCTTCAAGAGATGAATCAGGGGTCTAGTAATCTCCGCGTAGCCCTCAATGAACTTTCTGCTGTAATTAGTCAGTCCAAGGAGGCTCCTTAGTTCCCGCAGAGTTGTGGGGTCTTTCAGTTTCTGAAGTGCTTCCACTTTCTTTTCTTGGGGACAGAGACCCTGAGGAGTAATCTCATGCCCCAAGAAATTAACACAGGTTCTACACCACTGTGCTTTCTGAAAGGAAAGTTTTGCTCCGGCGGCCTTCAACTGGGTCAGAACATAACGGATCTCTGCTATATGTTCCTCCACAGTTGAACTTTTGATGAGGACATCATCTACATAAGCCAGGTTACCCCTCGCACCAAGGTCGGGCATGGCCTTGTGTAGGAAAATGTTGAACTCATTGCCGGAGTTGAGGTATCCGAAGGGAGTTCGGGTCCATGTGTACTGCTTGCCCCCAAAGGTAAAAGCCAGTTTGTATTGGTCCTCCCTACTGACAGGCACGGTCCAGTATTCATTGTTCAGGTCTACTGCAGTGAATACCTGTGACCCCTGAATCTGGGCCAGCCCTTGGACAATGTAGGGAAGAGGCCATCGGGAAGTATGGACCCGTTTGTTGAGCTCCCTAAGGTTGGCGCAGAGTCTCCACTGGCCGTTTGGCTTCAATATTCCCAGAACTGGATTATTGAAGGTGCTGTGAACTGGACGGATTATTCCCCGGGACTCAAGGTTCTTAATTATTTCAGTAAAGGACTCCATGGATGCGAGAGGCAAGCGATATTGCTTCACAAACACTGAAATCATGCCAGGGTCCGTGGGAATTGTTTTTGTGTGGATGTCGGTGCGACTACAGTCATATGAGTCTACCGCAAAGAGATCTTGGAAATCCAAGAAAACTTGTTTCAACTTTTGCTTCTGTTCAAGAGTAACACAGGCATCAGCTAGGTTGACTCTCTCTTCCACCATCTGCCTGAAGCCTGGAAAGACTTTTGGTTTTGCTATCTCAGCGGCCTCCTCCAGCTGGGTGGAGAAGTCCCTGCTCAGAGTGCTGATTTGGACTGGAGGCTTCAGGTGTGAAAGGCAGTCCTCATGGACCTGGAAAATTACCTCATCCCTCCTGAAGTCACAAGTCACATCTTCCTTACCATAAGGGCAGGAAGTGTACACCAGGAAGTTCCCCCCATGCCGGGTAAAGATCCTGTCTGGTGTTGTATCGTCATCACTGTCACTGTCAAAACAGTCCTTGGGGATTGGTCCTAACAGTTCATTCCCTAAATCAATGGAGAAATGTCGGTCATCAACCGCCATTCCAATAATGGTGCCTGCGGCTAGAGTAATACTCTTTAAGTCGCTGTTATCTACCTCTATCGGAATGGTGTCATGCTCTACATTGACTAGTGGAGTTGGGTTTACCCCCAACCCTTGCTGTTGGAGAGAAGCATTTAGATGAATATAAGCATCAGGGTTTTTCAATTTCTGTCCTCTTTTAACTTTCACTTCCAGGGAGAATTGTCGGGTCCTTTCTGGGATGGTGACTTCCTCTCCAATCTGAATTTCAACTGCATAAGGTAGCAATTGATCTGACCCAAATGCTTTTTCTGGATCATCAAAGCCCATGGGATTATCCACTAATCGGGACCAAGCTTTGAAGTTTATTAGGCCCAAACTAATGGCAAAGCGATTGAGAATATCACTGCCTAAGTAAAATGCGGCAGTGACGTCTCGCACGACCCAACAATTATGGACTATGCTCTTGTTGCCAATGGAGATGTTTGGAATTGGGTGCTTCCAGGTCCATTTCCCATTTGTCTATCAGTTTGAATGTGGGAATGGCTGGATCTTTTTGGAGTTGGCGGAACATGGCTTTGCTGATGAAGCTCTTACCGTTGTTCACACACACTCGGGCAAGAACGGAGTCCTTCCCTTCATTTAACTGAACAGGGATGAACAACTGCTCTCCAATTTGCTGAACATCAGCCAGGCTCTGAGCTGATTTCACATCTTTCTGGACTATCGGAGTGGGAATGTCTGATTGTGGATTAGTAAAGAATTTCAGAGTGTTTCCTTCCAGTGTGGAATACCACCTCAAACTGGAAGGAAGGTTGATTTTCAGAAATAGAGAGGACCCCCCCATCACCAGTCTGTTGTCCTACTGCTATTACTGTCACGTCTGGAATTCGGTTATTCTGGAAGTGAAATTCTACTTGGTCAGATTTTTTTTGAACCATGTGGCAGGTGCCGTTTAAGCTAACGTAGTTGACACTCTGCTTTAATTTTATTGGTCGGCTGGTGTGGGTCCAGAGGACCTTGTTTACGCAATCTATTAGGGGTGACAACCTTCTCAGAAGGTCATTCCCTAGTAAACAAGGGGTGCCCTCTGGAGTCACTACTATGACCGGGTGTTTCACCTTGTGTCGCCCAATTTTGATGTCCAAATCTGCAGTCCCCTCGACGGGAATTTCCTTCCCGTCAAAGTTCTGGAGTTGTCCAGGAAGAGAGGTGAGAGGAATTTGGTAATTCTCCCCCCTTCCTGCATTTAGTTCATCAAAGACCCTTCTGGACAGAAGGGTAGCTTGGTATACAGTGTCCACCAGTGCCAAAATTGTACCCTGCCCCTGTACTTGTACCGGGGCATAGTATCTTCCCTCCTTCTCCTCAAGGGGGCACAGATAATGCACATTTTTGGACAACTGGTGGGCTAATTTTCTGGTTTTGGACATTGAGAGAGAAGAGATCTGGGCAAAATTCTGTGGAGAGTCTCGGAATCTGAAAGAAAAAGTTGGCAACTGGATATGGTTTTGGGTTCCCCTAGTTCTGGGCCGCCCCCCCCCTTTTTGGAGGCAGTCACCAGGATGGGTTTGGACCAGGGGTTTTTGGTATTGTTGGTTCTGGGATAGGATGATGGGGGCGACAGCTCGATCCCCACATCTACCCAGTCTATTCATTCGGTTTTATGTTCCCCTGGTTCCGGTTCTGGGCCGCCCACCCTTTATGGAGGCAGTCACCAGAATGGGTTTGAACCAGGGGTTATCGGTCTTGTTGGTTCTGGGATAGAATGATGGGCGGCGACAGCTCAATCCCCACATCTACCCAGTCTGGGTTGGAATCCCTTGGGACCCCTCTTTCCTTGGGAGGAGTTCCCCCACCTCTGAAGGAGAAGATCCTTTTCCCAGTATCCTCTGAGGATCCCTCTCCCTCAAATTGGAAGACCTGTACCTCTTCCACAAAATGGGTCTGTTTGGGTCCTTTGTTTCTCCTACCTCCTCTCTGCTCCTTGGGTGGCAGACTTTCAGGGGTAGGAGATTTTGTTTCCGGTTCCTGGGTTTCCAGGGGCTGTTTACAAGTGGGGAAGGAAGCTTCCTCCAAGGCTTTACACCCCCCTTCTCCTTGTGCCTCCTCCCTGGGAACCGGTGGGTTGTGGAGGTGCTGCCCCCGTCATTGTTCTGGAGCACCATGCCCAGAGTTTGGGGCATTCTGCGGTGGCATGCTCATCTGAGGGTTCTGTTGAGCCCTCAGTATGTGACCCAGATCCCGTGCCATATTTTGGACCTGGCGCTCTAACTGTGAAACCCGCTCAGGCTGATACAGAGTTCTATTTTCTCCCCTGGGCTGATACTGGGAAGGGTAGCTATCCCTTCTCTGGTAGTACCCCGGGTTGGGAAGATTTGTTTACCCCTCCACCTTTGGCCTCCCCTCTCCTGGATTCGGTTGTCTGGGCTCAGGGAATTGGGGAAAGAAGGATGGATGATTTTGGGGCTGGAAGTTGGGTGGATACCTGGGGAACAAGTTCTGCCCAGGATTTGGTGAATTTCTGCCCTCCTGGGGGAAGTGTGGAGGGAAGTTCCCTGGGTTGAGCGCTTGGTTGGATCCCCCCCCTTTGGCCGGAGGAGTCCACACATAACCCAGGATTGGACTGTTTCCCTTATAGTGGGGACTTACATAGCCAGGGGAGCGAGGGACCCCATTTGTGGGACTACCTCCGTGACTCCCTGTCTGTGACTGGGCCGAGAGCCTTCTGGGCTTAGAATTATTCGGTGCAGGCAGGTTTTTAGGCCCCCCCATCTCCAAATCTAAAACGGGGGCAACCTTTACCTCTGCCACCTTGGCAGCAGCAGGGGTGCTGTTGGTTTTGGGGTTTTTGGGCTGATTCTTATTTTCCACTGGTTTCTGCACTTCATAGATGCGGGTGGCTTGCTCAATGACCCAGTCTAAAGATCTTTTCTCGTGAAACTCTCTCACGAGCTGGGACATTATTTAATTGGGTAAGGCATGGAAAAATGTATTAACAAATTCTTTACTGTCCGTGCGTACCCTTTTTGTAGTCTGCGCAAAAGCAAGCTTTAACTCCTGCACAAATTCTTGTGGGGCCTGATCCTCCCCACATTGCAAATTGTAGGCTGCCTTGCGAGCCTCTTGGGGATTTCTGTGAACAGAAAAATGTTTCAAGATTGCCGCCCTGTAGGTGGACCATCTTGAATGATTTTGGTCCTCCAGCCCCACAAAGAAACTGGAGTATTCTGGGGAGAATGTCCATTTTACATACTGAATGCAGCTACTGCTGTCTTTCAAATGGAAAGTCTCCATCATTTGCTCATAAAGCTCCAAGTGTTCCCAAACAGAATACTTGGCGTTCTTGTGATAAGGGGTGATGACACTCCTTATTGCCTTGATCTGCTTTAAGGGGTCCTTAAGCAAGGCCTTTTTGCCTTATTGGCCTTTTTGGTTTGGGTAACCCTGGTCCACTCATCCTCTGACTCAGAGGCAATGCTCCCAGAGGTGCCCGTCTGATCTTCCAGGTTTTCCCGGATTCTGCAAGCCTGGGAATGGCTGGAAGAATGTGGGGCCCTAGTCTCCTGTGTCCTGGGCCGCTCAGAGGAGTCTTCAGATCCCTCCTTGCTGCCAGGATTGGATGGGTACTCCCCCACTGACCTAACTGGGCAGAGGTTTTTAGGATGCCCTTAATGGGCCTACTTTCCTGGGGTTCCCCACTAAATTGCACTGTGCTTGGGTGCCCATACCCAGATGCCCGCCTGTCCATTCCTGGGAGGTACTGGCCTATGAACCCCATACTTTTGGCTAGATAGTAATCTGCCATCCCTGTGGCCCTGTGCTCATGTGCGCCAGGGGGGTGGCAGAGTCCAAGGACTGGGAGAGATGAAGGCCTCTGGTACTAGGGCTCCTGAGGTTATGCTCGGGTGTTTCCCTTTCCCAGCGAACTTCATCTCTGTCAGCCCCTGCTCCCTGTTGCAATGCAAGAGCCTGCACGTTCAGTTCCTCAGTTAAGGCCTTACTAGACTCTATCAGTCTCTCCTGTATGGCTACCTGTTGCTGGAGCCTATCATTGTGCTGACAGAGAGCCTCATTTTCTCTCTGCGCTTCCTGGTTGGTGCCTCGAATACTGGGCCAGTCTTTGCTGCAGGAGGGTTACCTCCTGAGTCCCATCCCTACTGGCTTGTTCCTTTCTTGCCAGAGCATCTTCCACCCTCCTGGTGTGCTTTAACAAGTTCTGATGCTCTTTTTGGAGGTCACCCAGTCCCTGGAGGGACAAGTAATTTTCTTCCATTTTTTCTTTTAATTGGCAGACTTCCTGGCCTAAGGTGTCCCTTTCCTGACTAAGAGCCTGCATCTGTGCCGCCAGGTCGTCCCTCTGCCTTTGAAAGGCACCAGCTTTCTAGCATTCTTGATCAAACTCTGCCTGGGTATCCAGGTCTTTCAAAATCAGTTTATTGCTCTCTGTCTTCTCCCTATCTAGGTGGCTTTGCAGGGTGACTACCTGCTCTGTGCATGCCCCATTGAAGTCCAGTTGTTGCTCCAGCTTTTTCTGGCTCTGCAGTTGGGCGTCCAAACCTTCTTGGTACTCCTTCTGCAAGGCCAGAAATCTGTTATCCTGGTCAGACTTTTCCTGTTGCAGGATATCCATATCCTCCTTTATTTTAATAATATACTGCCTACTATCATTTTCTGACTCCTGGCTCCTCTGCAGCCTCTGCTCAGAAGAGACCAGGTCAGATTGAGCCTTCTCTAATGCCATCAGTTGCCTATTTGCCAGATCTTGGCCTTCAGCACATTTGTCTTGCATGGCTCCCATATATAAATATAAATATGCCGCTACCCTGACAATCTTGTTGTGCTCATCCTTGGCCTTAGGGGCCATATATAGTTCACTCAGGGCCACATGTAAGGGACCCTGATCTCTGCATATATCTGACCCTGTTTCAGTGATCTGGGGTGCGATTGCCTGCAACCAGACCGCCTGGACCTGATGAGCCCACTCACCTCTCACAAATAGCTTATGTAAGAGGTGTTCTCTGACTATTTTGATATCTACCAAGGTCGTCATTCTGGAAATTGATTTCATTCCTGATTTACAGAAGTTTGTATTGTATTTTGCAAAACAGACCGTTTCCTTAGAGCGTTCCTTTGAGGGGTGTTTTTACAGTGTAACACGGCGTGGTGATCCATCAGAATTTATATATTCTGTCAGTTAGCACACTGTATTAATCTGCACAAGTGATAGATCTAATCCAGAATCCCGGACGAGCCCCCAATCTGTTAAGTGACTCCAATCAAGCACTCCTACTAAGTCAGTGCCTTGTCTGGGATTGCTCAATGGAAGCCCTTATCTATATATTTTTATGACAAGTTATACTCTGGATGATAAACCCTTATATAACACCCCTCTCTAGGAGTAGGAGTTGCCAAATAATTTACAACTTCTGATTGAATTAGCCTTCTTTTCAAACCTTTTGGTTTCTGATGAATAGGGTACATTTTCAGATGGGGTGTGTACAGTGCACGTAGCCTATTGTACTCTATGATGCAAGGAATGTCTGCACTGACTACAGTTGCATCACAATACACTAGATACAGTCCTTCCAGTGTACGTAGCCGTGATAGTGCTACGTAACTCATGCCTTCTTTAAAGACTGTGCTGCCAATATCAATCAATGTTTGATCTAAGGTTAGACCTTGCGATTTATTAATAGTTACTGCATAAGCTAGCGACAAAGAAAATTGTTCTCTGCGTACATACATGTCTTTGAAAAGAAGGAATTGCGCCGTTGTGCGTCCTATATTTTTAACTTCTGAAAGTTTGTCAAACTTGATGTTTACAAACTGAATGCTGTTGTCCCGTGGGTATGTCTGGAAGCCAACAACTGTACCAATTGCTCCATTAACTATCCATTAACTAAACCTTGCTCTATGTCAATGTTACGCTTTAGCATAACTCTACAGTTGACACATAATGTTAAAACTTTCTCCAAACAAGCTGTGTTGGAGGTAGAGTTCTCTAAGGTTTTTAGTTGTGCTATGCCTTGTTGACACATAGGTATTATCATACCATGTACCTTCAGTTTGTCTGTAGCATGAATTTCCACTAGCGGTTGTTTTTCTTTTTTCAGCATTGTTGCATGAAATTGTGCACAGCTTGCTAGAGTTGGCATTAAGGACATACAGCTGACATTTTTCCGAGCTGATTGTTCTATGACATCAGTCGCACATGTGTTACGCCCGTACAGCTCATGGATGCGTCTAGTATTGAGGGTAGACTGCGCCTCCTTTGATAGTACACCAATCCGTATGTTTTTTTAAATGTTGGCATAGGTGAGTTCTGCAGACTGACGCATGTTTTGAGTTAGTTCTCTGTATTTGTAATGTTGCCAGAGATTTACATTCCCGATACTTCCAAGACCTTTACGGCACACTTTGTGTCCTAAGGTTTTGAAGATAGGTTCACCTTTCACTGGTGTTAATTGAAGGAGATCTCCGAAAACAATAACATGTTTTCCTCCAAAGAGTTTTTCGTAGTCTGTTTTGAGGACCTCTTGCAATCTGAGGTGAATCAAAGCGAACATTAGGTTGGAGAGCATGATCACCTCATCTATTAGGAGCATTTTCATTTGTTCAAAACTCTGCGTAGCTCCATAGCAGATTCTGCTGAAAGTTTATAGTACTCACATTTTTTTTGGTGCTTTACTGGAAGGAGTAGCAATCGGTGTAGAGTGACTCCACCTATGTTGTAGGCAGCCAAACCTGTAGGGGTGGTTACAACAGCAGAAAGGTTGTTGTTTGTTATTTGTTGGAGGTATTTACTGATCATTTTTATTAAGAATGTTTTACCTGACCTAGCTTCACCACTTACATACAGCAGTACAGGTTGTAGTTGCAGGTGCAACTTTTATTTTCGTGCTGTATACCATGTTAAATTATTTCACTTACTTCTAGAAAAATGGTACGCTGCTCATTGTTTAGTTGGGATTTCAGTACTGCCAACTCTTATGCAGATTGCTCATACTGAAGCATAGTGGTGGTTACTTCTGTCATGGCTAATTCTGCCTCATTTACTATGAGTGGCTGTCCAAGTGGTTCTTGGCTGCCTGCTACAGAAGGTTCACTGCTCTCAGAAGTGTCTACATTTAGTTGTACTTGAAGTTCTTCATTTTGTTGGCGCTCATTGTCCAATATGCTTTTGTACCATGTAAAGTTTCCATCTGTAATTGTACTTTCACTTGCATTGAAAGCATCTTCATAGGAGGCATGGGTGGCTAATAAATCTTCTTTTTTTCTCCATGGTTTGAAAAGTTGCAGTAGAGCCATGTAATACAGTTCTTTGTGCTGAGAGGTTTTTAATGACAACTTGATATGATTAATTAGGCTCCGTTTGGTAGGTTTCACCAGGCTGCCTTCACAACTTTCCACTCCGTATCTACCTTTTTCCTCATTTGGTTTAATGTTGTTTTTGTATGCAAAGTTTTGGGCTATCTGGTACAGGCACAAGGCTTCTAAAGTAATAATCCTGTTTGGGTAGTATGTGTCCAATAAGTTGTTCTTCAAAATGTCCTGGCTATTGGGATCGCTGTTGGCTACTGTTTGTATGTCTTTGTATAATTTAAGTACTCTTTTTCTGGATACAGCAGGCCCATGTTTTCAGATTTCCCATATAAGGCGGTGCCGGTTAAATGGTCAGCGGCTTTGTAGCTGCCACATTCTCTATGGGACAGCATTTTAATGCCAAAGCAATACAATTTTTGTGCCAGTGTTTTGTCAGATGATATGTCATCACAGAGGTCTTTGAACTCTGTTTTCTCTGCTTTGGTTAAGTAGGCTGTGACATATCATGCAACTGCAGTGGAATTGCCTGCAATGTACTGTACATCAACATTGGCATTCCATAGGAGGGCAATAATTGCATTGTAATCATTGATGTACTTTGATGCGGCGCTCCTTTTTATGCAGTATGTGTCCTTAGGTGATTTTCCTTTCACACTGTGTCAAACCAAAGACATGAATCTGTTTACTTGGCCTGTTGTTGAAACTGGTTTTAGGAAACCAAAGCAGCATTTGGTGTAGTATTTGCCTATGTTCTTATATTTGTGTCGACAATACTTGCCACACTTGTGTCTTTGGAATTGCAAAATGTGTGCTCGTAGGTCACTATGTGTAGTTTCCAAAGGGATTTTGCAAGTGGCATATTTGTGAATGAAGTGCAAAACAGTTTCATCACTCTCCTTACCAAATTTAGGAGCATTTTTAATCCACAAAAGCATGTGGATGTGTGGTGCTCCTCTGGCTTGATATTCTTTTCTCCAAATGAAGTGTTCCACTTCTCCGAGAGGAGGAAGTGCTTTATTGCAAATGAAGTGCAGCATGGCAAGGAAGCGATGACGGAAGTAGCGTGAAACATTTACTGGATCAAGAGAGCAAAGCTCTCCTGGTCTGTTCATATCTACGCCTGTTTTGTTTCTGATTGCTATGTGTAGGAAAGTGTGCAAGTCTTCCCATGTACACTCTACACAACTTAAAGTGACAAACCATGTGGGTGGCCCAAGGTTGCATAGCATACACCGTACATCTGCGTGCCGTCGGAAACAGTACTCTTTCGTGCCACGTATGTTTGCCAAGAGATTTGTAATACTTGACTGTAAAACTTCATCCTTCTCTTGCACCTTTTGAAGTAGTTGTGTAGCAGACATGTTTTGAAAATGGGAACCTGTTTTTAATCTGTGGGCAACTCCATAGCATAGCGTTGCCAGTTCACTTTCTAAGAACAGGTGGAATATGTACTCCACGTTCTGTCTAAATCTAGGGTCTTCAGAATACATTCGTAAACAGCGGTATTCTGATGCTGTTATTTGTGTGCATCTTTCATCATACCTTTCACCTTTTCCAGTCGGGAACATATACTGATTGGGGCTCCTTTGGCTTGCCGCATTTGATATGTTTCTAGTGTATCGTCTATGGTGTATTTGGAGCGCAATTGGTGAATTGTATAGTGGTTTAAAATATTGGAGGTTGCACTAGGATCTAGACGTTCAAATTGGCCAGTTGTTGAGGAGTCCTGAATTATTTTGGTTGTTTCTCTCAGGTTTTCCTAAACGTTTATTTCCTTGTAGTATTCATTGTTTTCTTCAAGGTATTGCAACGCTTCCCAAACTTTGGTTAAGTCCACTAGTTGCTGCCACATTTATTTGTCTTTTATAGGTACACCATTTCCCAGGATAATCAAAGATTCTTGTATTGGCCTTTGCACTCATGGAGTGTCTACATGTTCTTTGAGATCTAATGGTAAATAAACTACTTTACCACAAAAGCCTCTCAGTAATTTGGTGGGAGGCAATTTTGCAGTTTTCGGGTGAAGTCGTATTATTGCTTGAAATGTGTGCACTGTTTCGATTAAAATGCTCTCATACAAATTAAGATGTTGCAGTGTATTTGGTAGTGGAAATAGTTCCAAATTATTACTAATTGCCCGTGAAGGCCTTTGGTTATTGTCAAGTTTTTCAGTGCAGTATGTGCACAGTATGGAGGTGTTCGTAATTTCGTATTTGTTTTCAGCTAGAAGGTACAGAGCTAATTGAAACCATTGGGATTCTTCGTTGTCTACTATTTTCTGCATTATATCTATAGTTTAGTGCTCTTTCTATAGAAAGTTCTATGACAACACACACATACTTGGTTTGGCCTTTCAGGAGATGTGCTTTTGAACTTTTTTTTCTGTATTTGTGATATAAAAAGTTGATTGCTGCACTGTTGTCAGTACTATTGTCTGAAAATGCTGGAGTTTGTAAGTGCTCTTCAGTTCCACAATATTTCCTTTGGATGTGCTCTATTTCATTGAGCACTTGTTTGGCTGTACCGTGTAGGGGAATATCATTTAAATGTTGCAGTGCTAAAGCTGGACTTTTTGCATAGTACATTTTGTAAACTAGGTTTCTGACTTTTGAATGGTGGGTTGCTAACATTTTGATATGGTGGAAGGTGTTTTTGCAAGCAGGTCCAGAAATACAGGCCAAGGAATGCCCTTGTATTCCAGTTTAGTTGCGCACTGGACAGGAGTCCACAGTTTGTAGTATTTTTATTTTTATTTTGTTGTTGCCTTTGACATACTGATTGAGGAATTGCTGCAAAGATTTGATTAAGGATTGGCAAACGTTACACATTGATGTGCAAGCCCATTTGTAGGTGAGGCATGTTGCTATGGTGGCATGGAGAGTGACATCTAAGTTTGATAGGGATATTCCTGAAAGCAGTGTTTCCTCTTCCATTATGGTATTGTGTATCTTTTCATACCCTCGTCCACTCCGATGTAAGGAAATTTGGTGTGTTTGTTCTTGTTTCTATGATTCTTGATTGAAGTATGGCTCTGTGTTGGTGGTGTGACTCCACTCACCTGTACAGATGTGGCCAAAGGTATCTATGCTGACATTGCGTTTGTTTCGTAGTAGTGCTTGCAATTTACCAATTAATCTTGTTAGTGGTTTCATTCTGTTCAAAACTACTATAAACAATTTCCGTTTCACGATCATTACACTGTCTACAAGAGCTTCTAGGATGACTTTTCTGTGGTAGGTTTTGAGTGTTGAGCGTGATTTCTGCCCATTATTTATAAGGTTCTGAATGACTCTGTGGTGGAACATTTTTTGTAAAATTACTTTTTAGAATGCTTGCTTGTGGTTACATTACCATTTGTACCTGCTCTCTTAGCAGTAGTGTGTGTTGCACTGTATTTAGTGGTTTTCTTTTCATTCTTACATTTTGACATATTAACTACACTGTCTTTACTGGTAGATGCATCTGTTTTCCTTAATGACTGAATTACCTCTTCTCCTTCAACTTTCTGTTCAAGTTCAGCTTGCAGTGGATGGCTACTTTCTGTGTTTTTAGGTTGTGTGGCTCTATTTCTGTGTTGCTTTCTACGGAGTTGCAGTTTGATAGGCATTGTGTAGTAGCTGTTTGCAAAGAAAAGGGAAGGGTGGTTGTGCACATTTTCAAATGTATATGTGTGCAATGTGCATGAGTGGGTCATTAGGAGGGTAGGCATATAACTGCAAGTGTGTCACTGTGCAGTGGTCTCTAACTTTCGGTTGAGGACAGTATCTTATTATGTGGGGATTAGTCTAATGGTGGTGACATAACAAACACTGAGTACGTGTAGAGATGTTATCAGTAACAATGAAGTACATACTGGTGGATTGCTGCACCTCTATATGCTACAATACAACAATAGTGCACTCTTCTAGTAAGACATACAACAGTATGATGGTGTTGTACTTACTTTGTTGCTCGCTGAGAGTAGGTTTATTGCAGGCTGTATTTTTTGAAGGCCACGCTCCAGTGGCTTCCCAGAGAGAGGTGGTTACTGCACCTGTATAAGAAGATGGTAACAAAATATGTTGGTTAATGGCATAGTGCTTACATTTGTGCAATACATTCTTCTAACAATAGGGGGATTTCTTGGCAGGAAGGGGAAGTGTGTGTGTATAAATGGAAGGCTTACAATATATATGAATGGGCACTGGGGAGCATAAGCATGTTTGTTAAGGGGGTAGGTGGGTTATTTGAGAGTGTATTGTATGACTTGTTATTAAACATGTGTGTATTAGTGTAGGCCTATTTACTTTCAAAATGCAGTACTTCGCATTGTGGAAGGATGACAAAAAGGTGCGGAATAATGTACAGAGTGCAAAGCAGAATGTTTGTGTGCGTGCATTTGCATGTACTTCTCTGCATATGTATGCTTGCTACATTAGTGCAGGAATTGCTTCTGGGCTTTAATTTCCTTATGCACATTTATGAATCTTACTGTTGTAAATGCACACATACATTTTTCTATTGTTGAACTACCGTTGTTATCCATGACGTGTGGCAGGAAACTGTTGTTATGCTTGCAATGTATGCACTTGGCTTAGTTTAGCGGGAAACGCTGCCTGATGATTTTGGGTGTGATTTTTACAAATTTGATAGGAAGTGTATTAAGGGGGGAAAGCATTGTGAAATTGACGGAACACAATAACAGAATAACCGTTTCCATAAACAAATGGCTGTCATGGGCAAAAGGCAACTTTGTCACCACCTACCACTGTAGGAGCCATTTAATGGTAGGTGATGGGAGAAATAACAGAACAAAATTTGAGTACGTTATGGAGATTCACTACTAGGTACCCTGTTGCTACGAACTCATAACAAAGTTGCCAATGTAATGTACAAAAAAAGTAATACCTACAAGGCGTGGTGATGGGTAGCGATGCCGATGTATGTGGATGCAGAACTCGTAGATCGTTTTGCAGTACTTTCTCGTGCAGGTGCTTTTGATTTATAGGACATTTGACCTCTGCGTGTTTTAACGGTTGGTATGGACTATTCAATAGATGTGATAGCGTTGCATTCACAATTCTTGGATGTAATTGGTGGATGCGTATGTGATCGTTTAACAGTAGCCAATCAGGGAGTGCTGGTAAAAGAGTACTGGAAAGAGAAGTAGGACTGGCCCTGCTTTACTGAGGCGTGGCCCTCACGGTAGTTGGAGAAAAAGCACGTGCTACATGCTGCCCTTGTTAATGTACTTGCCATGGAAATGGGACTACGGATTATCGATTCAGGTGTATATCTGCTTTTCTGTTCCATGGTAGGATGTTCTTCTGTGCCCATGAGAACCTTAGTGCTTCTAGTGC
Source organism: Ambystoma mexicanum (assembly GCF_040938575.1). Taxonomy (NCBI): domain Eukaryota; kingdom Metazoa; phylum Chordata; class Amphibia; order Caudata; family Ambystomatidae; genus Ambystoma; species Ambystoma mexicanum. Next base: position 930,016,715 of record NC_090924.1, read on the forward strand.
GACGGTTGTCAGTGGAGTCCATATTTTTTTCACCCTATTGAAATTAGTCATCTTTTGCACTATGTACAATGTACGTTGCAGACACTTGTGTAGTAATGTAAGGAAAAGCAGAGAGCAATCCTTTACAACTACCAGACAAAAAGCTGTTTCTTTACACGTCGCTTTATAAAAATTTGAAAAAAATACTTTTCACAACTACCACCAAGACGCCCATTTTCTATGGTGCTTAAAATGTGTTTGTGCAGCACCCCACACAGGGCAATATGGTCGCATTTGGAGGTGTGCACATGCTACATCTGGGTCTTTTCAGGGTGGCTGCAATGGAAATGGTACTGTGCAGGAGTTGGGATTAGTCAATACGATTTCCTGGGTGTGGTGTGTAGCAACAGATTGTGCCAGAACGTCTGTTTGCCAATAAGAGTGGAGATGGCTACGGGGACGGGTGTGCCGTTCAGTAGGCAGACTATATGACTTTTGGGCGACTCCTGGATACATTGGGTACAAGTGTACGCAGAACGCTGTGCACTGGCATCACACCTTGGGTTCCATAATGTCGGAATACGTGGGATGAAGTGGCTCCATGTTGGTCCTCTTTGTGCTAGTCTGGTGACGCTTGCTCATCTAGACATTATTATTGTTCATTGTGTTCATTGTGAAAGGAACAGTTTAGGACATGTTAGTGGCATTTCATTGCAGTTTGCGATGAAAGAGACATTTCGGCCACTCATGGAAATGTTTCCAAAATCGCACATCATTTCTTCTCGAATTGCCCAGAGACAGATGTGGCTGCGTTCTTCCTTGTGTGGCTCAATGTGAATAAGGCTGTTTGCACTTTTTTGCACGACGTTGGCATGTTCTCCTTCCACAATGAAAACATTAAGTTTCGTAGTAGTAACATTTTTCGTTCAGATGGAGTTTATCTGACTGATGCTGGCAATGAGCTGTTTCTTAGTAATGTCCAAAATGCAGTGCAGGGCTTCCTGCACGTCTAGCAAGCATTTTCTCTGCGGTTGTTCACCACTTCCAACATTGCAAACATGAACAGCACAAAAAGGCTCTTTTACGAGCCACCACTTTGTTTTGCAAATGCGTACAATGCTTTTGACGGAGTCCCGCTGCCCATTGTTGCCATCCCTGTATGCGGCGCTCATAGGCTGCGCCACTGCTTGCATCCTTTCATTCAACTTCTATTTTTCAACAGTGCAAAGTGGCTCTGAAAAGAGCCCTTTTGTTGCCCCCCACCCTTTTCTGGTTGTGTACCATTTTTCCTGTTATAAGACACGCCTCAAAATGCAGCAATGGAAGGGAGATTTGGCAAAGGGTACCAACCACAGGGATAAAAAATCATACGTGGAGAGCAGAAGATGTGGGGTGCACAACACTCGGGTATGGGGCACTCTTTGTCATGCTCCCGGACCGAAGCCTCAAAAGCACTTTGAAAATGTTCCCCCTACACAGTACTGTGTCGCAGTAAATGCACAATACAGTGACCTTTGAAAGGTACGGGTCTGTTGCAGTGCGTATGTCCTCCAAGGCTGCTTGCGGGACGTGCTGGCCCACTGGAGTGTCCCTATTGGTGGCAGGAGCATGTTCGGAGGATTTTGTAGAGGAAAATAGCCTACTGCCAGCTTGGAAGGGGACAACCCTCCGAACAGCTGCCTGGTGGTTCGCTCTTAGCTGCCGCCGCATGGAGGTGGTGCTGTAGCTGTACAAGCCAGGTTTTCCTAGCTAGTACTTGTACTCAGTGCATTGTACCTGGTTTGCACGAGATTTTGGCACATCTCCAACTTTATTCTCGTTTCCTTTTCGATGTCCCTCCACATTATGACGCCTGTTTCCTTGCTTAGGACCTTCAGAAGGAGGTGTTGGTGGTGAGGGTGTGGGTGCTCCTGAGTGAGAGGTAGTAGCAGAAGCTCTGGTGGCCATTACCTGGAGAGGTACTTTGCAGGCACACAATTGATGAGAAAGCAATTTCTACACAAACCAATATGCACTGCTGCTCTTTTCTGGAAAGGCAAACAGGGATTGCAGCGCACTTGTGGGGTGTGCCCTTTTATAGGACTGTTGTGGAGCACGTGCCACCGCAAAGTGGACCTAAATCTTTCCCTACAACACCTACATGCAGAAGGAAGAGTGTAAGATCTATGTAAGGGTGCACTCTCACTGTAATACTCCATACATTGCAGAGAATTGTCCTTTTTCGATGTGCACGGATCTAGCTCATGTCTGCCAAATAAGGGACCACGCGCAGCGTTGTTCCCTTACCATAGTGACATCGCCATTGTTCTCCATTTGGATGCCTGTCTGCGGGACGTATATTGGCCGTAATACTTTGTGGCTATATGCATAGCTCTCCTACGGATACCATTGCCATCCCTGGACTACTTAAATGTACGGCACACGTGCATTGAACATTTCTACATAAGCTTGGTGTGAGCATGATACAGTAGGTGAAATGTTTACGTTCAAAGGTACTTGCAGGACGTGGGTGCACGGTTCCCCCTACTACAACTACATCACACGTTTCTTTGCATATCTTGACCAGGGATGGTGTTACCAGGCGTCACAGGACGAGATACGCACGTGCAAAGTTGTGCAATCGACAAATGTATGGTCTCACAACTTGCTTATAGGCGGTTCTGTGCATGCAAACATGCAGCCGGAAGTGGCGTCATACGGATGCTTCCATTGTGATTGCACATAGGGCAGCCAGGTGCGGCAGTCATACGACTCCTCCTTTTTCCTCCCTTGCAATCATGCCCACCAGTGCTGTGCCCTTCACACTTTCAATGGGCTTATTAAAACAAAGGAAAAGGCACACAGACAATCAGTACAAAGTAACATATCAATCTGTATTAGCACACATTCATAGCCACTATCCGGAAAGGGAAGGGGGACCAGAAACAGATACATATACTGAGGATTTTGGCATTTCTACAAGTTGCTGGTGAGGGGAAGAAGGGATTGAGGTCTCATCGAAGCGTCTCTCATGACACACAATTAACAGGGATGGGGGCTGGGAAATGGGGAAGGGGGCATGTGCAAGTCGGGCAGTGACATCTTATTTTCCCCATAATATGTTCTTCCACAAAAATTTTCAAGGCCGCAAATTTGTTGAGCAATTCATCTATTTTGGCGTCCAGGCGGTCTACTTTTGTATGTACAGGGTTTCCTTCAGTTTCGGTGGCCGTATGTTGCTGTGCAAAAGGTGCCGCTTCTGGTGTACTCTGTTTGTTAAAGAACAACAAATGTGTTTAATTTACATGAAGCAATGTATTGTAATTGTCTTATTTTGGACACTGTGTTCCATACCTACGGGGTTACTATGCTCACTCATTTCGTCATGCAGGAAATTCTCCTCCTGCCATTCTAGGGTACTTGCCCTTGCAGTAACTCTTTCCCTTTTCACAGTGCGACAGGTACCAATGGGGCTATCGTCTTCACTCATTTCTTCATGCAAAAAATTCTCTTCCAGCCATTCTAGGGTGGTAGCCATTGCTGCGCACAAACAGAAAACATCATGCTTTCCTACTATTGTACACTACCGGACTTGTGCAATTATAACATAAACTTTTGTGTATTTACCTCTTTGCAGTGATGTTCTGCTCTCGGTAGTTGGCGTCTCTACCTCTGCCTCTTCGTCCTTTGTTGGATTGTAAAGCAGGTGTGCGGTAAGATTGATGAAGGCAAATGTTACATTATGCTGCATACCCTATGCCTTTGCGCTGTTTGTTGCGAAAGTACGGTCTTTGTACAGCTACTGCTTTTTCCCTTCCCACTCACGCACTTGCTGCTGTTTCTGTAAGTTTTTTGTCTTTGCTGCATGTTACCACTTTTTATGACCACCCTTCCCTTTCTCGGCAGGTTGGACTCCACCCGATGACCACTAACAGACGCACTGTTCCCAACCACTGTGGCTATTACTATAGAGCCACCGGCTTCAGTATGCTGTACAGTACATCTATACCAACTAAGACTATCCTGTTAAAAACTAATGCAATTCAGTGAAACAAACATTATTAAAGGGATGTTATGGTTCTGTTGCGCTACTACAAACATATCACATTTACTGAAAAAAGTATGATAAGGCAACATTATGGTTAGAGTGCCCTAGTAAAAACCTATGAAATTCACTAACAAAAAACGTTGTTAAAGGGACGTTCTGGTTAAGTTGCAGTACTAAAACAAACGACGAAATTCAATGGAAAAACATTGTTACAGGGATGTTATGGTTACAGGTAAAACCGAAAAACCCAAGGAATTCGCCAGTTATGGTAAGGTACGCAACCATAACTCGTGCTACCACTGTGCACTGCAAGGACTAACACCCATTACCTCAAAGATGACATCACCAATGTCATTGATGCCATCACTGATGCCATCACATGTTTCTTTAGTTTTCATGAAAAGACTGCAATAAGGATTGTCAATATAATGTTACCACAAAACTATCACAGGTCATTGGGAGACCTATCATGAGATAGATGATTCATTACACAACCCATTGCTATAAACACCATTGCACTACAGAGTTCTTTCCTGTATAGCAACCAGCTCATGCAGAAATGTAGGCATTGGGCCTCATTATGACCCTGGCGGAATGGGTTTAACGGCACCGGTAATGGTGCCGGTGCCGTTATACCCATTCCGCCCTATTACGAGGTCCTTTAGCGGGTCCCGCTAAGGGTGGCTGGTTTTACCAGGCGCCCTTAGTGGGAGCCGCTAAAGGACCAGGAAGCTAGTAACGGGCCCGTTGTTAGCTCCCTCCTCATTCCCATTGAGCCCTATGGGGGCTCAAATGGGAATGGGGACGGGTAAATTGAATGAGGAATTACCGGGTCCTCCAAGGTTGGAGGGATAGAGACACGGGGCATGAACGGGAGGGAGAGAGACACATGGGGCATGAGTGGGGGTGGGCGGGAGGGGGAGAGACACACGGTGCATGAGCGAGGGGTGGGCGGCGGGAGGGATAGACACACGGGGCATGAGTGGCGGGAGGGATAGACCACGGAACATGAGCGGGGGTGGCCGGCGGGAGGGATAGACACACGGGGCATGAGTGGTGGGAGGGATAGACCACGGAACATGAGTGGGGGTGGGCGGCGGGAGGGATAGAGACACGGGGTATGAGCGGGGGGTGGGCGGCGGATGGGATAGACACACGGGGCATGAGCGGGGGGTGGGCGGCGGGAGGGATAGAGACACAGGGCATGAGCGGGGGGTGGGCAGAGGGAGGGATAGAGACACGGGGCATTAGGTGGGGGGTGGGCGGCGGGAGGGATAGCGACACGGGGCATTAGCGGGGGGAGGGATAGAGACACGGGGCATGAGGGGGGGTGGGCGGCGGGAGGGATAGACACACGGAGCATGAGCGCGGGGTGGGCGGCGGGAGGGATAGACACACGGGGCATGAGTGGGGGGGTGGGCAGCGGGAGGGATAGACACACGGGAAATGAGCAGGGGTGGGCGTGAGGGAGAGATAGACACACGGGGCATGAGCGGGAGGGAGAGAGACACACGGGGCATGAGCGGGGGGTGGGCAGTAGGGGGACAGACACATGGGGCATGAGCGGGGGGTGCGAGGGAGGGGGAGAGACACACGGGGCATGAGCGTGGGTGGGGGGGAGGGGGAGAGACACACGGGGCATGAGCGGGGGGTGGGCAGCGGGAGGGATAGACACACGGGGCATGAGCGGGGGTGGGTGGCGGGAGGGATAGAGACACGGGGTATGAGCGGGGGGTGGGCGGCGGAAGGGATAGACACACGGGGCATGAGCGGGGGTGGGCGGCGGGAGGGATAGAGACACGGGGCATGAGTGGGTGGTGGGCGGCGGGAGGGCTAGACACACGGGGCATGAGCGGGGGCTGGGCGGCGGGAGGGATAGACACATGGGGCATGAGCGGGGGCTGGGCGGCGGGAGGGATAGACACACGGGGCATGAGTGGGGGGTGGGCAGCGGGAATGATAGACACACGGGGAATTAGCGGGGGGTGGGCGTGAGGGAGAGATAGACACACGGGGCATGAGCGGGAGGGAGAGAGACACACGGGGCATGAGCGGGGGGTGGGCAGTAGGGGGACAGACACATGGGGCATGAGCGGGGGGTGCGCGGGAGGGGGAGAGACACACGGGGCATGAGCGTGGGTGGGGGGAGGGGGAGAGACACACGGGGCATGAGCGGGGGGTGGGCGGGAGAGGGAGAGACACACGGGGCATGAGCGGGGGGGTGGGCGGGAGTGTGAGAGACACACGGGGCATGAGCGGGGGGTGGGCGGGAGGGAAGAGACACATGGGGCATGAGCGGGGGGTGGGGGGGTGGTAGAGAGACACACAGGGCATGAGCGGGGGTGCGTGGGAGGGGGAGAGACACACAGGGCATGAGCGGGGGGTGGGGGGAGGGAGAGAGACACACAGTGTTCGTGTGCAGGTGGCAGATCCCGCTCCTCGGCCCTCCGCTGGCCACCGTGGGCCGATGGCGTGAGCGGGGGGCTGGAGGAACAGGGGAGACACGGAGCATGAGTGGGGGTGGGGGGACAAGAAGGACACACCGGGCATGAGCGGGGGTGGGAGGAACAGGAGACAGACACGGGCAGACTTACTGTGCAGGCGGCAGATCCCGCTCCTGCTGACAAAGCCTCTCATGCGAGGAACGAAGATGGCGGTCGTCTCTGAAGCCAGACGCACTGCACGCTTTCACCGCATCCAATGAGAGAGCACATCAGATGTCCGCGGATATCACGCAAGCTGCTTGCCCAATCACCGTCCTGTCCGCGGAGCGAACAGGGAAGTGTGTCCGCGAAGCAAACACAGATATCACTATTTTTTTTTCACTTACGTTTTTGTCATTTTTTTAAAAACTACTGGACGGATTTACACCAAATAAAGCAAAGCACGCTTTCGGGACCAAGCCGCCGCTCCTGCCTCAAATTTGGTGTAAATCTGTCCAGCGGTTTGGGCTGTAGGCATGAGCAAAGTTTTTTCCCATTATGTCTATGGGAAAAAACAGAAGTTTTGGGACCCCCCTATAACTTTTCCCCCCCTGGACGAATCCTCAACAAACTTTGCAAAAAAATTCAGAGTGGGCCATATACATTTTTTGCAAAGTTTGGTGAGGATTCGTCCAGGGGGAGCGAAGTTATAAGCCGCCCAAAAAGTGCTCTTCCTTTGGAAACACCAACTTAACCATAACTACATGGCCACTACTGTGGCCATGTAATTCAGTGAAAAAACGTTGTTAAAGGGACGTTATGGTTAAGTTGCGCTACTAAAAACCTATGAAATTCAGTGAAAAAACTCTGTTAAAGGGACGTTATGGTTCCAAGTAAAACCGAAAAACCCTTGAAATTCGCCAGTTATGGTAAGCTAAGCAAACATAACTCGTGCCACCACCGTGCACTGCTAAGCCTAACACCCAGGACATCAAAGATGACATCACAAATGTCATTGATGACATCACTGATGACATCACATGTGCATTTACCTTTCATGAAAAGTCTGTACAAGGGATATATCATAACATAGTAACATTTGCAAAGCAGCACACATACATATTATATGTAGTAATACATAAGAAATGTAACCCATATATGTAACACACTAACCATTCTTTTAAATACAGTATGTTCTAAAATGGAACATACCAAAAGAAGATAAATTGGCTTCCAACAAATTACCTCACAGACACTCCACAACTAAGAGCAAGACCAGACCTACAGAGTACTCAGAACATATTTTACCTGAAATAGTAAGTGTACTTCATTTTACTCATATATTTATAAACTTTATGTATTAGATTAAAAAAAATATATATTTTTTTTCTCACAGTAATGTCTAGTACTCTGGAATGGCTAGAGGAGCATTTCCCACATGAGGAAATGTCAGAAGATAGTGAAACTAATGGTACACACTTTACAATATAAACCATTTAATTATTATTATTTTGTATACATTTAACATATATATTTTTTTTTGTGCAGAGCATACCAAAATAGAAAATTCCTCTGAAGAAACTGTTACGGATAACACTCTTGACAGCATAAAAGAAAAAAAGGATATATTGTTGACCAATTTTAATAATTTGAAAACTGTTGAGGAGCATTTTAAAACAAAATCCTCATACCATTGTCCCACATGTACTTGTCCCCCCTCACCATATCCCAGTCAATTATCCCCAAACCCTCTCCATAACCCAAAATGTTTTCTTCACCTGATACCAATGATGTTAAAACCCCTAATTCTCCTGTTTTTGTTTCCGTTTCTGCCTCACCTTCTCTGTCATGAATTGTTAATATATGTTAAATAAAGTCAAATGTGTATATTGTGTTGTAATTAGTTTTTTTTTTTAAACAATTTATTTGTCCGCGGTCAGTGCGGTTGTTCTGAAATGTTCATAAATAAATGAAAATGGAGGTGTCCTGAAGAACACTATACCTGTCCGTACTGTTCGCTAGCAAGTTGAAACTGTTCTAGAACACACGCGGTGTCTGAAATGTTCATAAATAAACGAAAATGGAGGTGTCCTGAAGAACACTATACCTGTCCGTACTGTTCGCTAGCAAGTTGAAACTGTTCTAGAACACACGCGATGTCCTGAAATGTTCATAAATCAATAAAATGGGGGTGTCCTGAAGAACACTATACCTGTCCGTATTGTTCACTAGCAAGTTGACACTGTTCTAAGAACACAAGTGATGTACTGAAATGTTCGTAAATAAACGAAAATGGAGGTGTACTGAAGAACACTATACCTGTCCATAATGTTCGCTACCAAGTTGAAACTGTTCTAAGAACACAAGCGGTGTCCTGAAATGTTTGTAAATAAACGAAAATGGAGGTGTTCTGAGGACGCTATGTCTGTCCGTATTGTTCGCAAGGAAGTTAAACTGTTCTAAGAACAAACGGTTGTTCGTTTGACATGTGACGCACTTTTAATTACTTCAGGACCCGAACAGTGTCCGTAGAACATCAACGCGCATGCGCAAACCAATGTCCGTGCATTTGGTGTCCTGCGGACAGCCGCTTCCTTCGCGAACATGTTCGCAAATCGATCATGTGACCGCGCCCATGCTGATCGCGTGTTCTGAATGCGGACACTGTTTGTGTTCCCGAACAATTTAAAAGTACATTTTCAAGTAATCCACAATATTTGTCAATAAAAACTCACAAGTCCCACATACTAATCCTGAGTTTCTACATACTTTTTGAAAGTTTTTGAACCTTTTTTTGTGTTCGATCTGTCCGCAGACAGCGCGCAATGCCCGCGAACCGCGTACAAGCACCCCTATAAAAGACCCCTAGAGCTTATTCTCATTGTGTTTCTGGCTATTCTTCAGAGCACAGCTATTTTTCCTGCAACTTGCAGATTACACCATCATCGAGATGGCATCCATGGCTGCACTACTGACACATGGTGCTGCACCTGCTTCAGCACCACCCCCACCCCCTCCACCACCACCACCTCACCAATTGCCTGAAGAGGGGAACAGGAGTGAGGATGCAGAGGAGGAAAAAGAGGATGACGAGAATGAGGTAGTGGAAATCCCTACTACCTGTACTCGGCGTGAGTCTTGGGTGTGGCGGTTATTTACCATTCATGGGAATGGTCCTAAGGCTCGTGCGAACCGAGTCACCTGCAATGAGTGCAAAATGGTACTCAGTCACGGGAGGCATCGTTCGTACAGCTTTGGGACCACTACCATGAAGCGACACCTATGGTCATTTCACTCTGGGGCCATTCACAAGGTTGTACCTTGCGAGGAGCGTAGTAGGTTGATTTCCTCTACTTCATCCTCCGTTTCTGATCCTGTCACCACAAGGAACACCTCTGTGGGACAGCGTCTTCCTCAAGCTGCCTCACAGGCCATACATAATGCTGATGACCCTTACCTTTCGAGGGTCACAGTTGTGTGTATGCACTGCGACACAGTACTCTGCAGGGGGGAGCGACTTCGTAGTGCTTTTGAGACTATCGTCTCAGAGCACGAGAAGACCTGCTCACTACCCAAATAAAACCCACTCTTCATCTTCCTCTCTCAGCTGGCCCTTTCTTATCCCTGTGGTTGGTGTCCCCCCTTTGCCCTCCTTTCCCCTCCTCTCCTAGTGTGTCGTGTATAAAAAACAAATAAAATATAAAATAACAAAAATAAAAAAATAAGGCTCTTTTCAGAGCCGCCTTTCACAGTTAAAAAATAGAAGTGAAATTAAATGAAGCAGGGCCTTTTGTATTTTTTAGAAGTCTGCGGACAGTCCGCGGACATCTAACATTTTGGGGTGCTACCCTATCAAAACCATTGCAATTTTCTCTGGGAGGAAGTGGTGGCTCTGAAAAGAGCCTTTGGGAGGTGTTTGTGTTTCAAAAATTATAAATACTCAACACCTACTTCAAAATGGATGCTGTCATTCTAAAAAAGGTCGCAATGCATTTTGTATGTTTCTTAGAAAAATCTGATTGCCAGCATAAGCTGGATGTACTCCGTCTCTGCGAAAAACGTATGTACTACGAAACATAATATTTTCATTGTGAAAAGAGGACATGCCAAAATCTCTTAGAAAGGCACAAACAGCCTTATTGACATTGCGCCTTGCTTTCTCCATTTGTGGACCAAATGAAGAAGAACGAAGCCATATTTGTCTCTGTGCAAGCCGTGAAAAAATTACTTGAGAATTTGGAAACATGTCCATGACCTTCCCAAGTCCTTCTTTCATTGCAAATTGCAAAGAAATTCCAGACACATGTCCTATACTGTTCCCTCCACAATGAATTATAATTATATCTGGATGTTGCTCTGTCTCCAAAGTAGCACAGAGAGGTAACAAGTCCAACCACTTCATTCCACGTACTCCATGCCAGTGTACTTCCACATGTGGGAATCCAAGATCTACAGCTACTCCACAGGTTTCTGCATGCACCTTCAACCAATGTATCCACAAGTCTCCCAAAATCCAAACAATCTGTTTTCTGAAACACAGAGCCATAGCTACCTGTTCTTCTCTCAGCAAAAAGAGTATCTGAGAAACTCTCTCCTGGCACAACACACCCACTAAACTTTCCTGACCTATCCCTTTCAGTGCTCATTCTCATTTGCATGACTTCTGAACCCAAAAATTCCCAGATGTAACACCTGATGTCCGCGAACTACCGCCATGTCCGCAGACATATCGTAACACGAACAGCCCTTCTTGCATGTCCACTTTACTCTCTGTGCCATTCCCTCATTGAATGTAGCTAAGAAGTCACATGACCATCCACCAATCACATTCACGACCTCTACATCTAACTGCATCATCATAGATCAGCACTGCAAATGTACTGTGAATCTCTCTGAGTACAAGTGTCATATCATTGGCAAGCACCATCTACAAGAAATACTGTACAAGTCTCCAAGATTTCTACTTGCAGCTCCATGCATATCCATATGCATGAACACAAACTACAGGTATGCATATTTTCTGTACAGTATATGAACACATTTTCTAACTGACTTTTAGCTTGTATAATCTGTAAAATGAATCTACTGTCTTGTTTTCAATCTCCTAAAATCAACTGTCACTTACAAATCTTTATACTATTTAATTTCTTTATACACACACACACACACTCAAATCATGTTAAACTAACATTTTTTAAATGAAATATATAGACTGCATATAGTCAAACAAAATTGCATGCACACTCTATGTTCAAATCTCAAACAATAATACTTGTACAATTACATAATTTTTTTAATTTCTTTATTTAATTACTTACATTTATATAGGACAAGCAGCCCATGACATGGAGGCACTATTACTTGGAAGAGCTTAGTTACAGGAATAATGGTATTCAGTGGTACATTATGAATTTCACAAGACATAGTAAAGATATTTTGTTTGCTACAGTTAGTCATTGCAATACAATTTGTTCATTAAGAACATATCATATGTATTCAACTGGTGCGCAGTATCTTATGTAAATAAGATAGTTTTAATGGTTTTGAGGAAGGCGCTGAGGATTTCAATTAAAAAAATCAATGTCTAAATTAAAAACAGTGCTATATACAAACACAATTACTAATCTGTTTCTTTTACAATTGCAGTGAAGACCATTCTCCTGAAAAGAAGCAACCGAATTTGAAGTACAAAGAACAACTAAGAAGTAACCTGTTCATTTTAGAAAAAAAGTAAGTAGAATATCACCATAATATTTTTATTAATACTGAAACACACTGTAAGGTTAATTCATGCTATTTCTGTGCCTAAAAATAGAGATTTTGCACCATTCTGTCCAAAAATCCCCATGTCTTGAACAGCGAGAATGCCCCACAAATTCCTATTTTTCGACACACAAATTACCCAACTCAACCGCTAGAATTTAGATGTTATAGAACAAACAACTGTTTTAATTGTTTAGCATTAGATATACTATTTATACTTCTCCACACCACTAGCTTACTTTTTTCTGTCATCTGAACCCCAGTTTAGTAACACATTAATTCAAGAATATCCATCCCTACTAGTTGTAGTTCCCAATGCACAATCACACACCATTACATACATCTTTATCATCTTACTCAAACACTCATGCACACAGCAGACATACATTGCAGAACACCACAACCCATACCTTCTTTATTTTTTTCAACAGACCCTAAAGAAGGCCTACCAAAAATCAAGTCCGTAGAAAGCAACGCAGAAGTAGAGCAAATGAAAATAAAAGTGTCCAACATAAGCATCCATCTCTAGCACAATTTGTAAAAAAAAGTTGAAACAAAACAGCTAATACAGTCATTTAGTGAAACAAAAGAAGTTTCAAGTACAAAAACGTTGCCTCCTCTATCAAAATGTAAACCAGACCAAAAAACAATTAGTAGAAAATCAGCTATCAATACAGATAAAACTGCTTCTTTAAATCTTGATATAGTTCAAAGTAAGCATACCAAGAAAAGTATTTTAGCCAAAATGTTCCATCACAAAGTCCTTCAAAATCTTATAAAAACAGGAGAGAAACCAGGTTCAATGCTTAAAACCTATCATAGGAAATTAATCTTAGAAGCGTTGATAGACAGTGCAATTCTTCTCAAAAGAAAATTATTTATTTTAGTGTTAAACAAAATGAAACCACTAATAAAACTAATAACTAAATTATAAAAAAGACTTCTCAATAAACGAAATGTCAACAGAAAGAACTTCTTAAGTATCTGCGGAGGTGAATGGAGTCACACTATGAGCACAGAACCATACTTTAATGAAGAAGCGTACAAACAAAAGCAAACAAATACAGTTGCCATACATAGCAGTGGTCGAGGTGATGAAAAAGTTAATAATACCATAATGGAACAAGAAGTACTCCTTACCAAAATATGTCCTGAAAACTTAGAATTACCCCTCCATTCAACTGAATCAGAACGTCTAGTGTACAAATGGCCATGCATGCCAATGTGTAGCATTCCCAAACAATTTTACAAATCTTTACGCCAATTCCTCAATCAATATGTGAAAAGCAAAGACAAAATCAAAATTAAACTACTGCAAAATATGGATACCTGTCCAGTACGCAAGTACACAGGACTACAAGGACATTCATTGGCCTGCATTACAGGACCTACTTGCAAAACCACCTTCCATGATATCAAAAGGATATCAACACATCACTCAACTATAAGACATCTAGTTTATAAACTGTACTATGCTAAAAGTCCTGCTTTAGCACTAGCCAATTTAAATAACATTCTTCTACATGGTACAGCAAAAGACCTACTAGAAGAAATCGACTATATCCAGAAAAAATATTTTGGAAGTGAAACCCACTTACAGAATGAAATAACTGTAAACCAAATTAGTAACAATGCTACACATGGCAACCTTTTACTACACACATACAAAAAAGAAATACTAAAATTTAAAAGTACATCAGCTGAAGTACCAAACCATGTGTGTGTATGTTGCCGCAGAACTTTTTTATAAAAGGAACACAAAAACTGTAGACCTATCATACAAAATAGAAGACAATGAAGATTCTAAATGGTTTGAATTAGCTCTCTACCTTATAGCAGAAAACAAATACGAAATAACTGACCCCGTAATACTTTGTAGTTACTGCACTACAAAACTTGACAACAACCAAACTCCTTCACGTGCTATCACAAATAATTTGGAATTATATCCACTACCAAAACCCCTTCAACAACTTAATTTACATGAGAGCATCATAATTCAAACAGTGATCCCATTTCAAGCAATAATACGCCTTCAACCAAAAACTGCAAAATTACCTCCCTCTGAATTAGTGAAAGGTATTTGTGGAAAAATAGTGTATTTACCATTAGATCTAAAAGAAAATGTGCACACTCTAGGAGTTCAATGTCCAATGCAACAATCTTTCATTATCTTGGTAAATGGAGTACCTACAAAAGACAAAAAAATGTGGCAACAGCTGGTAGATTTACATAAAGTTAGAGAAGCCTTGCAATATCTTAAAGAGAATAATGAATATTACAAAGAAATTAATATAGAAGAAAACTTGAAGGATACAACTGAAATAATTCAAGAGACACAAGAAGCTGGTCATTTTGAGCTCCTAGATCCTGCTACAATATCAAACACTTTAGACCATTATACAATTCATCCATTGCACTCTAATGACACCATAGAAGATGCAGTGGAAACGTACCAGATGCATCAAACAAAAGGATCACCAATCAGCATATGGGAAAAAAGTATAGAAGCACATGCTTTTCCTCTACTCTTCCCTACTGGCAAAGGATAGACCTATTCAAATATCAGCATCAGAATACCGCTCATTACGGATGTATTCTGAAGATCCCAGATTTAGACAAAATGTGGAATACATATTCCACCTACTCTTTGAAAGTGAACTAGCAACTTTATGTTACGGAGTTGCACACATATTAAAATCAGGATCACACTTTCAAAATATGACAGCTACACAATTATTACAAAAAGTGCAACAAAAAGATGAGGTTTTACAATCAAATATTACAAATCTATTAGCAAATATGCATGGTACTAAAGAGTACTGGTTTCGACGTCACCGAGATGTACATTGTATGATCAGAAACCTTGGCCCACCCACTTGGTTTGTTACATTAAGTTGTGCAGAATATGCATGGGAAGATTTACATGATTTCCTACGCATATCAAACAAAAACAAAACAAACATAGATATACTAACACCTGGAGAACTTTGTTCTCTGGATCCTGTTAATGTTTCAAGATATTTTCACCATCGCTTCATTGCTATGCTACATTTTATTTGTAATAAAACTGTTCCTCCCCTTGGAGAAGTGCAACACTTCTTTTGGAGAAAAGAATACCAAGCCAGAGGAGGACCACATATCCACATGCTTTTATGGATTAAAGATGCTCCTAAATTTGGTCAAGACAGTGATGCCACTGTTTTACAGTTTATTGAAAAATATGTCACTTGTGAAATTCCATCGGAATCCAAAAATAGTGATCTTCATGCACAAATTTTACAATTTCAAAGACACAAATGTGGCAAATATTGTCGTCACAAATACAAAAACAAAGGGAAAAACTACACCAAATGCCGATTTGTTTTCCCTAGACCAGTTACAAATACAGGCCAAGTGAACAACCTCATGTCTTCAGTTAGACATAGTGTTAAAGGTAAGTCACCTAAAAATACATATTACATAAAAAGAAAAGAAGAAGAAAAATATATCAATGATTACAATGCAATCATTGCCCACTTATGGAATGCAAACATAGACAATTCTACTGCAGTTGCACGATATGTCACAGCATACTTAACCAAAGCAGAAAAGATAGAACTGCAAGACCTCTGGAATGACCTGTCATCAGATAAAACAGTGTCTCAAAAATTATACAGCTTGGGCATAAAAATGCTGTCCCATAGAGAATGTGAATCCTATGAAGCAGCTGATTGTTTAACTAGTACTGCACTGTATGGTAAATCTGAAAATATAGTATGGCTAAGTCTTGGTCCAGCTAAATCTAGAAAAAGAGTTCTAAAATCACTTGAAGATATAGGAACAATAGCCAAACATGATCCCAACAGCCAAGACATTTTAAAAAACAATTTATTGGACACATACTACCCAAACAGGAGTACCACTTTGGAAACCATGTGTCTATAGTACATAGCCCAAAACTACACATACAAAAATAATATGAAACCTGATGAAAAAAACCGTAAATACAGAGTGACAAACTGTGAAGGCAGCTTAGTAAAACTCACCAAACCAAATTTAATTAATCATATCAAATTGCCATTAAAGACTCCTCAACATAAAGAAGTATATTACATGTCCCTGCTACAACTCTTTAAACCATTGAGAAAAGAAGAAGAAATACTAGATAACCATGACTCATATGAAGACGCTTTCAAAGCAAATTAAAGCACTATAACTGATGTAAACTTTACACAGTACAAAACAATGTTGCACAATGAACAGCAACACGAAGAAGAACTCCAGGCGCAACTAGATAAGGACACTCCTGACAGTAGTCAACCTTCTGTAACAGGAAGCCAAGAACCACTGGGAGAGCCACTAATAACAAATGAGGCAGAATTAGCTATGATAGAAGTAGAAAACACCATGTGTCAGTATGAAGATAAAGAAGACTTAACTATACTACAATCAAAACTAAACAATGAGTAATGTAGCATTTTTCAAGAAGTAACAAAAGAAATTGCACATGGTGTACAACATGAAAACAAAGAATGCACCTGCCAAAATTACAAACCTATACTATTGTACGTCAGTGGTGAAGCTGGTTCTGGCAAAACATTCCTAATCAAAATCATCAGTAAGTTCCTTCAACAACTGACAAACAACAAACTGTCAGCTGTTGTCACTGCCCCCACAAGTTTAGCTGTCTACAACATAGGTGGTGTCACTTTACACTGATTACTACTCCTGCCAGTAGAACAGCAAAACAAATTAGACTATTACAAACTTTCTACAGAAGCTGCAATGGAACTACGCAGAGTATTGAAACAAATGAAAATGCTTCTAATAGATGAAGTGAGCATGGGGTCCAACCGAATGTTGGCTTTGATTCACCTCAGATTACAAGAAGTACTCAAAACAAACTATGAAGAGCTCTTTGCAGGAAAACACATTATTGTTTTCGGAGATCTTCTTCAATTGACACCAGTAAAAGGTGAGCCTATTTTTAAAACATTAAGACACAAACTCTGCCGTAAAACTGCTGGCAGCATTGGAAATGTCAACCTTTGGCAACATTTCCAATACAGAGAATTAACAGAAAACATGCGGCAATCTGCAGATCTCACTTATGCCAACATCTTAAAAAGTATCAGAGTTGGTATACTTTCTAAAGAAGCAGAAGCAATATTGAAAACCCGGCACATTCATGCACTTTATGGTGATAATGCATGTGCTACATATGTTATGGAACAATTAGCCCACAAAAATGTCAATTGTATGGCCTTAATGCCAACTCTTGCAAGCTGTTTCAAATTCAATGAAATAATGTTAAGTAAAGAAATGCAACCAATAATGGAAATTAGCGCCACAGACAAACTAGATGTACATGGTATGACACTGCCCATGTGTGACCAAGCCACAACAAGACTAAATAGTTTAGAAAAATCAATCTCAAACACAGCAGGATTGGAAAAGATATTAAAATTATCCTTAAATTGCAGAGTAATGCTTAAACGTAACCTTGGCGTGGACCAAAGACTAGTTAATAGAGCACTGGGTACAGTTGTTGGCTTTCAAACACACCCACGTGACAACAAAATTCAGTTTGTCAATATTCTCTTTGACAAACTTTCAGAAGTAAAAAGGATAGGATGCTCAACAGCTCGATTCCTTCTCTTCAAAGACGTGTATGTACGCAGAGAACAATTTTCTCCAACTCTTGCATACACAGTCACGATTCATAAATCACAAGGTCTTACCCTAGACAAAGCAATGATAGACATTGGCAACACAGTCTTTAAAGAAGGCATGAGCTACGTAGCACTATCACGCTTATGTACACCTGACGGTCTATTTCTAATCAACTTTGATGCAAGTAAAGTAAACGCTGATATTCCTTGCATTTTAGAATACAATAGACTTCGCTCACTATACACCCCCATCTAAACACATATTCGAATGGATTGTGTCCTCCCACGTATTCCTCATCTTAGATATATCCTTACCTTCAGCTTTGCTGCTTCGGAAATTTTTTCTCTCTCCACCAGAGGGCGCTCCACTCGAGGCGACGGCGTCGATGTCCCTCGGCAGCATCCGTCGAGTGTCGACTCTATCCCTAGTATAAATGCCTCGAGCAGCACCCGTTGGCCTCAGTTTCGTTTTTCCGTTAGCTTTGCTTGGGATCGAAATAAAACGCCGCTTCAGTCTTAAGCGATTATGTCGTCTTCCTCTAACCCATCTACTCTGAAAACGGGGTTTAAGAAGTGTCTAAGGTGCAGCAGAAAAATGTCGCTGACCGACCCCCACCGTAACTGCCTCTGGTGTCTCGGGTCTGAACATCGGATCGATGACTGCGGTTCGTGCCAATCCATGACCCACAAGGCCTTGAAAGAAAGACAAGGTAAACTGGCGGTGGGGGAGGAATCCTTGAAGTTTTCTTCGAGAGGTAAGAAAGACTCGGCTGAGTCGTCGGCAAAACACCATAAAAAATCACGATCGAGGAGTAGATCAAGGAAGTCCTCTTCTTCTTCGTCCAAAAAGGCAAAAAAGCGACGACACCGATCTCCCTCTTCTTCTTCTTCCTCGACTTCGGAGGAAGTTATTACTTGTCCAACTAAACACGACTCCCCTAAAAAGTGGGAAGCATTTAGAGAGTCCATGATGAACATTTTTGAGAATGCGGCCCAGACCCCCTCAAAAATGTCTGTTGAAGGTCATGGCTCTAGTCACAAAAGTGACAGAGGAAGGTCTAAAACTAAGAAGTCGGACAAGAAATTGTCGAGGGTGTCTTCTAGGGACTCTTCCCAGACACCTAAAAAGACAGACTCTACGAAAAAGACTTTCGATGTCGATAAGTCATTAAAGACTTCGACGAAAACATCTTCAAAGCCTCTGTCGAAGGCTGTCGAGTATAAAGGTTCGACGACCCAACAGAAAAAAGTCACGTCAAATATTTTATCGACGACCTCGAAGATTTCTTCGACGGCGTCGAGTGTTTCAAAGACTACTTCGACAACATCGACTGCCTCGAAGATTCCTTCGACACCATTTGTAGTGCCTTCGAAAACATCGAAGAATACCTCTACAACATCGAAGGTAACGGCCACGACTTCGACGCCATCGACGCTTCTGTCGACGTCGACACCAGGGTTGAAACATATTCCTGAAAAAATATTTCACCCTGAAAACAGACATGATTTTTTCCATACTATGTCATCTTTATATGGAGAAATGTCATCAGAAAATGAAGAATATGAAGAACAAGATGAACCTGAGGTTACATCAGCAGGGGTAAAATCTGGGACAAGAGATGTTCCAGAGGAATTAATAAATCCTCAATCAAAAATGCAGGATTTGTATGAATGTTTACAGTCTGCAAGTGGAATAGACACATCTCCTGAATATGAATTTGAGAGACCAGATCCAGCAGAACATGCTGATCTGGGTTACAGAAAACTCATGAATAGAGTAACAGAGTTTATGGGGTGGGGTAATAATGCACCTGTATACCAGGATGATGACATGACAGATATTTTGTCAGGAGGTCCTCAACCAGACCCCATACTTCCTTTTCATATTGCCCTGCAAAGGAGAGTAAATGCTGCTTGGGAAAGACCGGAATCTAGTCCAGCAGTAAATAAAAAATATGTGGCAAAATACAGACCTTGTAACTCTGACCCAGAGTATTTGAGTAAACATCCTTCTCCTGAGAGTCTGGTAGTTCAGGCAGCCATATCAACAAAAAATGCTGCATACCCCACTATTCCCCCTGATAGGGATGACAAGAAAATAGATACTTGGTCGAAAAAGATCTTTACATCAGGGAGCATGGCTCTGAAGTCTACCAATGTATCTTGTACATTGGCTAGATTTAATTATACTCTGTGGGACTGCTGTCAGCGGCAGCTCAACACATCCCGGAAGGAGAGGAACGTGATGGTTTCCTATCCATAATTAAGGATGGTAAGGAGGCTTCGGGAGAATGCCTTCAAGCAGGTTTGGACACTGCTGACAGTGTCAGCAGGTCCATGGCGTCTAGCGCAGTGCTACGCAGATTTGCGTGGCTAAGGAAGTCAGGTTTTGCACCAGATGTTCAATCTAGACTCCTTCACATGCCATTTGATGGCTTGAGGTTGTTTGGCAGCAAGGCGGATGAAAGTTTGGAGAAGCTGCAGACCTCCAAGGCAGTGGCAAAGTCACTTAGTGCCGCTATACGACAACCTCAGCAACGCCCCTACACAGGCTCATCTTCCTGGAGGGGTCGTCCCTTTCGTTTTTACTCCTCATTTGGGAGAGGAAAGGGACAGGCCAATCAAAGGGGGCAAAGAAAATTTCCTCGGGGGCAAGGAAGAGGCGCTAGATCTGCCCCAGCAGTAGCATCTGTCCCTTCAGCCGCTGCTGGAGCTGCCGCAAAACCACTCTGAGGTTTTAACTCACAAGGCCCCAGTGGGAGGCAAGATCTCACAGCATCTGAAAGAATGGCGGGGCATTACTTCAGATGTTTGGGCACTGGAAACAGTATCCCAAGGTTACTGCCTTCCTTTTCTAAAGAAACCTCAGAATCACCCACCGGAATACAACTCTACCAAAAATCCAGACCCGCTCCTGTTGCAGGAAGTTTTAACCCTGCTACAGAAAGGTGCAATAGAACATGTACCTGTAGCGGAGAGGAACAAGGGTTGGTATTCCCCATATTTCCTCATTCCAAAGAAGGACGGAGGACTGAGACCCATCTTGGACTTGAGAAACTTGAACAAGTTCCTCAGGAAGGACACGTTCAAGATGGTCACTCTTTCTCAGATCCTTCAGGCTCTCCAACATCAAGACTGGTTGGTATCATTGGACCTTCAGGATGCTTACTTTCATGTGCCAATCCATCTCAAGCACAGAAAGTACCTGAGGTTCGGGATTGGCAACTCTCACTATCAGTTTCGAGTTCTGCCTTTCGGGTTGACCTCCGCCCCAAGAGTTTTCACCAAGTTGATGGCGGTAGGGGCAGCGAGTCTGAGAAGAGGGGGGATTCATGTCTGCCCCTATTTGGACGATTGGATGATCAGGGCACGTTCTCCAGAACAAGTCCAGGATCATCTATCCAAGACTTGCCACTTCCTTCACAAACTAGGGTTTTCTCTGAATTTAAAAAAGTCAAGCATGATACTATCATAGAAGCTCCAGTTTATAGGAGCAGTCTTTGATACTCGTTCGGGAAAAGCCTCGCCTCCCGAAGAGAGAGCTCACCACATTCTGCAGATGGTGACAAAATTCCAGAATGCCCAGTATCTACCGGCCTTCGATTTTCTCTGGTTACTTGGCCTCATGGCATCCTGCATTTTTCTGGTGCCAGAGGCCAGATTGAGGATGAGATCCCTTCAATGGGCCCTCAGGACTCAATGGTCCCAATTTTCAGGGGAAATGACAGATCTCTTACAAGTTCCAACCAGAGTAGCTCAGGACCTACAATGGTGGGTTTGAAAAGAACACATCCTCAAGGGACAATCTTTTTGGCAGCCATGGCCGGAGATCACTGTAGTGACGGACGCCTCACTCACGGGGTGGGGAGCCCACACCAACGATCTGACAATCAGCGGTCGTTGGTCTCCATCAGAGTCCAGACTACACATCAACCTTTTGGAGCTGAGGGCGATCAGACTAGCGCTGAAGGCCTTCCTGCCCTCTGTACGGGGAAAGAATGTCCTGATCATGACGGACAACACAGTGGCCATGTACTACCTCAACAAGAGAGGAGGAGTAGGGTCACTGCCACTGTGCAGAGAGGCAATGCAGCTCTGGTTCTGGGCAGTACAAGAAGGGATCTCTCTATCTGCCATTCACCTAGCAGGAGAGCAAAACACAGCGGCGGACGCTCTGAGCAGGCAGAGCACAGTCTGTCACGAGTGGGAGATATCTCAGGAAGTCCTTATGGAGATCTTTGCCCTTTGGGGAACCCCTCAAGTGGATCTGTTCGCGACCATTGTCAACAGGAAGTGCGACCTGTACTGCTCAAGGGAATTTCCCCCGAGAGGAGCTCTAGGAGACGCATTTGTAGTAGAGTGGGATTTTCCTCTTCTTAATGCGTTCCCTCCAGTCCCTGTGATCCCTCAGGTAATAAGGAGGTTGAGAAAGTTCAGGAAAACCATGATCCTAATTGCCCCGGATTGGGCCAGGAGAACGTGGTACCCGGACCTTCTCGACATGTCATTCTGCTCTCCAATACGTCTTCCAAAAAGAAGGGATCTTCTCTCGCAAGAGGGAGGTCACTATCTCCATCCAGAGGTCAACATACTCAACCTTCACGCATGGCTTCTGAGAGGTTGAGATACAAGGATTGTGACCTTCTGGATGATGTTATGGAGGTGTTGCTTTCGGCCAGAAGGCCAGCAACAAAATCTTTGTACCGGTGTCGTTGGAATAAATTCAGTAACTGGTACAGGGATACGAATGTGGATCCTTTTGAATGTGACATTCCAATGGTATTATCTTTTCTATTACATTTAGCTAATCTGGGGCTCCAGGTTAAGACAATAAAAGGATATGTAGCAGCGCTATCTATCTTCAAGCGCTCATCAGAAGAAAGATCTTATTTTAAGATACCCTTAATAATACAATTTCTAAAAGGTTTAAACAATGTTTTTCCACCAGTACCTTTTCAAGTTCCTTTGTGGGATTTAAATTTGGTACTTAAATTTCTGACATGTGCACCCTTTGAGCCTTTACATTCTTGTCCGTTAAGGCTTCTTACATTAAAAACTATACTTTTAATTGCATTGACATCAGCCCGCAGAGTAAGTGAGTTGCAGGCACTTTCGAGTGGTCCTCCTCACACCATCTTTCATAAAGATAAAGTTGTCCTTCGAGTTAAACCATCTATTCTGCCAAAAATAGTTTCAGACTTTCATCTGTCACAGAAAATTATTCTACCTGCGTTCTACCCTCCTCCTCACACATGTAAGGAAGTGGAAATACTGCATAGGCTAGATCCCAGAAGGGTTCTAAGCTTTTACATCTCAAGATTGTCGAAGATACGTCAGTGTGATCAACTTTTTGTGGGATACACTGGCCGTAAATTGGGACTAGCCGTAACCAAACAAACATTATCAAGATGGATAATTTTAGCCATAACAGAGTGTTATAGGCTAGCCGGAAAAGTTCCCTCTGAGGGCTTAAGAGCGCATTCAACTAGGGCATAGCAACTTCAACAGCACTTAAGAGGGGTGTCCCTGTGCAAGATATTTGTGCAGCAGCCACATGGTCATCCATGCATACTTTCATCAAACATTATGCTTTGGACTCAACTACATCTCAAGGAGGTTTATTTGCCAAATGTATACTACATTCGGTACAGGACTAAAAGGAATCTGTACTCCCGCCTCCAATACAAAACTGCTTTGAGAGTCTATCTAAGATGAGGAATACGTGGGAGGACACAATCCATTCGAAGAACAAGTTACTTACCAACTGTAACGTTCTTTCGATTGGATGTTCCTCCCACGTATTCCTCATCGACCCTCCCATCCTACCCCACAGTACAGTTTACGTGGTTTACACTCTAAATTCTTTCAAGGCTTGGGTCAATAAGAGGCACGCCTTTGTTTATAATACATGGGCTCTGATACGAAAAAACAGAAGTGAGGCCAACGGGCGCGCTCAAGGCATTTATACTACGGATGACGTCGACACTCGACGGATGCCGCCGAGGGACATCGATGCCGTCGCCTCGAGTAGAGCGCCCTCTGGTGGAGAGAGAAAAAATGTCCGAAGCAGCAAAGCTGAAGGTAAGGATATATCTAAGATGAGGAATACGTGGGAGGAACATCCAATCGAAAGAACATTACAGTTGGTAAGTAACTTGTTCTTCTGTACCACAAAAAGTAATACATTGTAAAATAAAACTAAATCAAACAGAAATGCAACAGGATGTCACTGCAAATCCTCCAAAGAGTGCAAAAGAAACTAAAACTTCATCAAGTACCACAAACATAAAATAACCCATTAAGAAGAGTAAACCAGGTACTTCATCAAAGAAGGAAGACAAACTAAAAAAAAATCAATCAGATCCAGAACTACTAGTCCATTTAAACTCTCAAATATAGTTGGTGTGAGTTGCTATGCAAATGTAGCAATGAATATTCTACTTCAATTGCCACCAATTGTTGACAACATTTACTTACACAGTACAGACCAATTGTGTTTGCAAATGTTAGTACTTCACAGAAATGCAACAAACAATCCAGATAACACGTATCGTGTTTATGGAATAAGACAACAATTGGACTACTCTGCTGGAATGGTTAAATTCACTATAAACTCACAGGAAGATCCACAAGAATGTCTAATGTACTTACTACAAGTACTGGAAAATAAAAACATATCTATAAATGAAATCTTCCAGATTCCATACATGTTGAAACATACATGCACTCTCTGCAACAATGTGACACAAGAGGAAATCCCCAATGAACGCTTCATATATATATCAATACCTAACTGTGAATCCATTCCATTTCAGCAACTTGTACAAAATGCAAAGCATGGTAGATTATGTACTACCTGCAATTCGGATAATGGCTCCACGTTAGTAATACAAACACACAGTAAATACGTAATACTAATGCTTCTACGTTACAATGCAGATGGTACCAAAAACAACTGCATACTGACTGGATTCACACATGGTCAAATATCACTTGGTAAGAAAACCTTCACAACAATAGGTATAATCTACCACGCAGGAGCCACAACCAATTCAGGGCACCACACTGCATATATAAAAAAGAAATGTGGATGGTTTGAATGTAATGATAGTACCATTACTCTAAAGCAGAGATTACCAGCAAATCTTACAAACGCTTAGTTAATGTTCTTAAAACCAAAATTTGATAACTAAACTGTACTTAAACCTTAAGTAAACTTATAGTAAAAAATATAAACTGTTAGAATATTCCAAAAGCTATCTTAACTGCCCAAAGATTCTACAACAACTAATCAGATAAATGAATACCACTAAATTAGAGCAAAAAATAGACAGTTAGAATATGCCAATTGGTATCTAACTGTCCCAGAATTTAACAATATCCAAACAGATAAATCAATACCACTAAAATATATAAAAAAAATAGACAGTTAAACTACGCCTACTGGTATCTAACTGCTCCAAAATTTTACAATATGCAAACAAATAAATAATATGTTACTGCTCCAAAAAACTGCAACAAGCCAATGTATAAAGCATTAGCCAGAAACAACAAGTGAACACTGAAAACAAACAAACAAACTGTAGCATAACAGAAAAAGTTATTTTTTTTAATCCAACATGGATTTGTTTTTCCCAGAGACCCAATGATTTTAGCAACAAACACAGAAACTGAGCAAATTGCACAGTAGTCTGGTTTGTAATCTACTAAATATGAGGGTCCAAAAAAAAAAAAATTGTTGATTATACAATGTAATAAGTCACTACAAAATACTAATACTAACATGCTATTTTCTTTTATCACAGAAATGAACAAGAAATACATGTACTCCAGTTACTAAACCAAACAGTAAGTATATTATAATAAGTACACCCATCGCAGCATATCACACCCATAGTGGCTTATAACTTTGTTCCTTATAAATTTGTTTTTGACTCAAAGTTATAAGCAACTATGAGTGTGATATGCTGCGGTGGTTGTGGCCAGGGCAGAGAGTCTTGGGTGCATGGCCAAAAGGCCATGCACCCAAGACTCTCTGCCCTGGCCACAACCACCGCAGCATATCACACCCATAGAGTCAAACATTTCAACTATGGCTTATGGAATCTTTTAATGTCCGCGGACATTATGAGTGTTCTTAGAACACATTCAACTTGCCATCAAACAATACGGACAGCGTTCTCAGGACACCCCCATTTTGTTTATTTACGAACATTTCAGGACATCACGAGTGTTCTTAGAACACATTCAACTTGCCAGCGAACAATACGGACAGCGTCCTCAGGACACCACCATTTTGTTTATTTACGAACATTTCAGAACACCGCGAGTGTTCTTAGAACACATTCAACTTCCCATCGAACAATACGGACAGCGTATTCAGGACACCCCCGACGAACATTTCAGGACACCGCAAGTGTTCTTAGAACACTTTCAACTTGACAACGAACAATGCAGACAGCGTCCTCAGGACACCCCCATTTTGTTTATTTCCGAACATTTCAGGACACCGCGAGTGTTCTTAGAACACATTCAACTTGCCAGAGAACAATACAGACAGCGTCTTCAGGACACCCCTACGAACATTTCAGGACACCGCGAGTGTTCTTAGAACACTTTAAACTTGACAACGAACAAAACGGACAGCGTCCTCAGAACACCCCAATTTTGTTTATTTACGAACATTTCAGGACACCACAAGTGTTCTTAGAACACATTCAACTTGCAAGAGAACAATACGGACAGCATCCTCAGAACACCCCCATTTTTTTATTTGCGAACATTTCAGGACACCGCAAGTGTTCTTAGAACACATTCAACTTGCCAGCGAACAATACGGACAGCGTCTTCAGGACACCCCCTACGAACATTTTAGGACACCACAAGTGTTCTTAGAACACATTCAACTTGCAAGAGAACAATACGGACAGCGTCCTCAGAACACCCCCATTTTTTTATTTGCAAACATTTCAGGACACCGCAAGTGTTCTTAGAACACATTCAACTTCCCAACAAACAATACGGACAGCGTCCTCAGAACACCCCCATTTTTTTTTTTTACGAACCTTTCAGGACACCACAAGTGTTCTTAGAACACATTCAACTTCCCATCGAACAATATGGACAGTGTCCTCAGGACACCCCCATTTTGTTTATTTACGAGCATTTCAGGACACCGCAAGTGTTCTTAGAACAGTTTCAGCTTGCTTGCGAACAAAACGGACACATATTGCGTCCTCAGAACACCCCCCCATTTAGTTTATTTAGAACATTTCAGAACAGCCGTGTTGTCCGCAGACAAATCGAACACGACAAGAGCATCCACCACATAAAAAAACACAACATTTAACCTACTCATACTCTCCCACCCTCCCCAAACACTGTTACACACCAACACACTCTACTAAATACTAATATTAAACCAAGTTTCAATGCGCTGTCCGTGGATGTCCGCGAATCCAAGATGGCGGGCGCTACCGAAAATCTGACGCGCTTCACGCTCCACACCGTCCAATCAGCGAACACGTCGCATGTCCGCGGACATCACGCAAGCCGATTGGCCAATCAGGACACTGTCCGCGGAGCGAACAGGGAAGTGTGTCCGCGGACCGAACACAGATATCACTAATTTTTTATGACCTACTTTTTGGTCATTTTAAAAAAAACTACTGGACAGATTTTCACCAAATCTGCAAAAGCACGCTTTCCGGACCAAGCCACTACTCCTAGTCCTAATTTGGTGAAAATCTGTCCAGCGGTTTGGGCTGTAGGGGCGAGCAACGTTTTTTCCCCATTCAGGTTAATGGGAAAAAAAATGTTTTGGAACCCCCCCTATAACTTTGCCCCCCCTGGACGAATCCTCACCAAACTTTGCAAAAAAATTCAGAGTGAGGATTCGTCCAGGGGGAGCGAAGTTATAAGCCGCCCAAAAAGTGCTCTTCCTATGGAAACAGCAATTTAACCATAACTACACGGCTACTACCGTGGCCGTGTAATATATATATATATATATATATATATGCAATATATATAATATATTGTGTGAATAAAAGGCCTGTAACGAGCAGTTTCTTTATTATAATAATTAACCTATGTGTGATTTCTTGCCTGTCTGAGTCCAATAACTTTTTTTGCCAGGGGGCCGGGGAAACCTAAGTGTAAGTGTTCTCCTCACGTAACCAAGCAAAAGCAAAACATTTTGGCACTGTGCGCAGGGTCTTTGTGCTGATATGGATTCCAAAGGATCCTGCTAATAAATTGATGTTTAAGTTTTGGACTTGGAACGGCAAGAAAAAAAAAGTATTTTTATTTTCCTTTTCCTTCTCTTCATTGTTCCCTTCGTCTTGAAGGAAGGAAAGAAAATAAATTAATATAAGAGGGTGTATGTGTTGAGTTATTGACGATAGGGAAGTGAAATATCCATTTGATGCAATGAATTCCCTATTTAGGAAAAAAGGTAGCTCCGCAGGCGAGAATGTCCAGAGGCGACTATCCCAGGGTGGACCAAGTGCCCAAATAATAAAATTGCACAAACTTGGGCATGTGGTGCAGGATTGAGTGAGACCTGGGATACGAGCAGAGGAGAAGCGATTCCGGCTGAAGTGACGAAATGCTTACAACAAGTCTCTGTAGAGAAAGGAAGAGAATGTTTGGCTCTAGGGAGAAGGGGTTGGATTCTGTTACATGCTTTTCGATAAATGCATCAACTAAATGTAGAGTTGCAAGCAAGTGTTCAAAAACTGGTAAAAGAATTGGCTGCAGAGAAACAAATTGCGTTAATGCAGCAGCTCCAAATGAAATTGTATCATGAGAAAACTGACAAATACCAAGCGGTAGCTGAACGCGCTGCGGTAAGAGTGGCTCGCTATAAGTATCGGAAGAGAAGAGGAAGGGTTAATACTCATAAAGTGGCATCTGTGATTGCATCTGCAGGTGTAGATTTGGACCCCGATCATTGGGATGGTCATGTGTTTGATAGTACTACTACTGATAGTGGTTCCGAACCAGACCTTGAGGGTCATTCCGAGTCGGGCGGTAGGGGTTACCGGGCACCGGTAAGGAGACCGGTGCCAGTAATCCCTTACCACCCGATTCCAAGGTCCCCTAACGGGACCCGTAAGGGACATGTGGTCAGACCACACGACCCTTACGGGTCCGGTTAGGGGACCAGGCTGCTAATTATGGGCCTGCCATTAGTAGGCCCGTACATAGCGCCTTCCCAGGAATGGTCGGTGCAATGGGGATTTACCGGTCCCACCAGGGTCGGACTAGACTGGTAAGTCCCCATTGCACCACACTGGACATGGTCACAGTATGGGAGGCAGCCATGGAGCTAATTGCTCCATGGCTACCACCATACTCGTAATGACCCCCCTTGTCTCTAAACCGGAACCAGCATGTAAAGAGGTGACGGTTAATCCGGTAATACGCAGAAGGATGGGTCGTCATCCATTGAATCCGGGAAGAGGTGTAGTTGACATGAAAGCTCTCGAGGATTATTCACAACAGGTGGTCGGTGAGATAATAAACCGATTGAAACAGAGGGCTGGTGAATCTTTGGTAGCTTGGATGGTTAGACTATTAGATGGAGGTGCATCGGGTCTCTTGGTAGACGCAACAGATTCTGCTGGATTTCTGCCCTTGTCACATGATGTTCAGGTACAGGAGACCCTGCGTGCAGATCCTCCTCGTATTGTTTTGTATTCATTGTATTTATATAGCGCCTTAATCCAAGGCGCTTTACAGTTTAACAACAAGGATGCATCAACATGGAACAGTAGAAGCAACAATATACATGAATCAAACCAAAAAACAGTATGTAGAACAATTTGCATATGAGAAGGAGGAGAAGAGGAGGGGGATGGGGAAGGAAGGATGAGGGAGAGAGATTAGGGAGTAAAGTAAATAGTAGGAAGAGAAGTCATAGGAAAGAAGGGGAAGGATGAAGAAAACTAAGATGGAGTTCTAGGGGGAGAAAGAGAGAGAGAGAGAGAAAGGGAAAAAAGGGGATAGGGTTTCAGGGAGGGGAATGAAGAAGGAATGATTTCAAGGAGGAACGGAATGAAGAATAGGTAGGGATGGAGTGGATAGAAAGAGGCAGGGAGTTCCATTGTAAAGGGGCAAGGAGCTGAAAGGAGCGGAAATGAGAAGAGGCACAAGGGGGAGGGGTAACAGAAAGTAAGAAGAGATCAGCGGAGCGAAGGGAGCGAGAGGGAGTGTGGAATGAGAGAAGGGAGGAGAGATATGGAGGGGCAAGGTCATGGAGAGATTTAAAGACAAGACTAAGGAAATTAAATTTAAGTTGGGAGTGGAAAGGAAGCCAGCCTAAGTTAGATAGAGAGTTAGAGATGGAGTCAAAGGTAGAGGGTACGTGATGCTAATGGTGATGGAGGACAAATGTCTCTTCTGCAATTAGCAGCTCAGGGATGTAATCATAAATACCCTATTACATCAGATTGGCCGACTGATGATAAAAAAGTGGTGTACACATTGAAAGAAGCTATTCAAAGAGTTAGGGAACATGCTATGAAGGAGGCCATTCATATGGAAACTCCGGAGCATATGGGGATGGTAAACCTGCCTGTTTCTGCTAGAAACACCCTGATTCAAACAGCCCCTCCTGAATATAAAAATGAATGTGAATGCGAAAAGGACTGATTTTGAGCTACAATTATGTACAACGTCTATCAATGTTTGTATTGATGTTTCAAACGATATGATTTGTAATTTTACTATTTCTACCGCTAGCCACCTGAGTCATTTAAAACGTCCTCCTGGTTGGTTATTTTCCTGTAGGAACTTTACTTACTCCTACATTCCTGCTAATATTTCAGGTGGCCCATGTGCTTTAACAGTCTTAGTTTAATGATGTATCCTTTAAAACCCATTATTGGACGTTCTGTACGTGCTGCTTCATATACTACTTTAGCGCCAGACTGCAATTCTGAAGTGCATTTACTCTCGGAGGCTCAAGTATTAGCATTAGCCATTTCCATTATTGGGATTTGGGGCTTAGCTGCTGGGGGTTATAACACCATGATTAAATTAGCCTGTTTGATGGTTAAAGGGCTTAATGAAACCTCACAAGCTTTGACTGAATTGCTGCTAGATAAGAGAAACTTTAGAAAAGCTATTTTGCAAAATAGAGCTGCTATAGACTATTTGTTTTTAAAGCATAATTTAAGTTGTGAAACAGTGTATGTGCTGTTTTGACCTGGCTGACCATTCCCGTTCTAATGAAAAGCATATATTAAGGTATAAAGGATCTAGTTGCCCGAATTACACAAGATCAGGACGTTGATTGGTGGGAAAACTTATTTTAGTGATTCCTGAAGCACTGCGTTCTGCATTGGTTTGTCTTTTTGGTATTGCTACTGTAGTAATTTGCTTTTGTTGTTGTGCTTCATGTATTCCTAATTTATGGAGAATTATTAGAAGGTTTTGGGTGTCCCCTGAATGCCCGTCTGATTATGGTAGTTGATTGTCCGAGGGGTAGAATGTAATGCTTGTGCGAAATGCGAGCTAAAACAACATGCTATTGGTGCGCAGCCATTTTGGACACTTATCTCCCATCACTGTAATAAAAAGTCTGCGTCCCCGCAGGCCTCAGATAATAAACACTGGTAACTGGAGGGATAGCCCAACTACGGCAGAACAACGGGCTAGAGGTACTTGGTTAACAAATGGGGTCTGTTCTGACGTGTAACATTTAAGGGGGCTACTTATTAATTGTAGTAGGCCTAGGTAATTTCTATTGTGTCCAAGAAAATACAAAAACACATTAAATGTGAAGATGTACAATGAGGAGTTCTGACAAGAATAGATATCATTCAGACAGCTTTTAAATTTATTTTGCTGCTGGATGCATTTAGTAGTCATGCATCAATGGTATTCAAAAAGAGGTATTTGTAAAGATAACAAACAAAAATGCAAACAAATTCTTCACAAATACTGGGTGTGCAGGGAGGTTAATTCTCAGTCTTAGCCTTGCCCTTACACAATTATTATGACAAGGTAAATTGCAAAAATGCAATGATAAAACAAGATAATGCTATAAAGAGCACTGTGTAACCACCACCTCTTGTGACAAGTGATTAATGTGTATTCAATACAAGACAATCCAAACAGAAGCAAAAAATGCGGAAACTCTTTGTTGTCTATAGCCAGGCTGGAGGGTGTCCTAATACATGGTGGTTGTGAAGAATTTGTTTGCATTTTTGTTTGTTATCTTTACAAATACCTCTTTATAAATACCATTGATGCATGACTACTAAATGCATCCAGCAGCAAAATAAATTTAAAAGCTGTCTGAATGATATCTATTCTTGTCTGAACTCCTCATTGTACATCTTCACATTTAATGTGTTTTTGTATTTTCTTGGACACAATAGAAATTACCTAGGCCTACTACAATTAATAAATAGCCCCCCTAAATGTTACACGTCAGAACAGACCCCATTTGTTAACCTCAGATAATAAACAAGCATTTCAGTAGCGAAAGCAAAGCATGGTCACATAGCTATATAAATATTATTGCTGAGTGGGCTCACTGTGGAGAATAGTTATTGTATTGTCCACTGAAGGACAAATATGGAGAGGGAGTCTGAGCGTCCTGCAGGTGCATGATATGGGGTTCTGGTTTTTTCAACCCTCTGTCCCTTCGAGTTGTGATCTTCTCTTCGGCCGAGGGGAGACACAACTGAGAAGGGCGGGGAAATGCCCCCATAAAGGAGAGGGCATTGCGTGGCAGAATTAGTTGGCATTTGGACCCCCGGGTGATGAAGTCTCGCTGAGAGGAAGGACGCTCCGCCTCAGACCCCGTTAGCACGAGTTATCTCTTTGCCTACCTGCTGAGGGACTAAGCAGTGTCCTAGTGGCCAAGATGAAGGTGTGTTCAGCTGCCCTGTTAACAGTGATGCCCTTTTTACCTATCTTTAAATATATCTAAGTGTATGTCTGTTTAAGTATGCTAAGTTCATGTATATATATATATATATATCTGTATTGTGTGAATAAAAGTCCTGTAACAAGCCATTTCTTTATTATAATAATTAGCCTATGTGTGATTTCTTGCCTGTCTGAGTCCAAAAAAACTTGTTTTGCCAGGGGGCTGGGGAAACGCAAGTGTTCTCACATGGCCAAGCAAAAGCAAAACACTGATCCTGATTCTGGGGTCGGCTATATGAGGGAGGATCACATGGGGGGGAGACAGCCTCCAGGAGATTATTGGGGCACTATCGGACAAGACATGGTATTCCCCTTCTTCTTTTGAGGATACCCCTTTAATGCCTTAGTGACATATTGTTATACCTCCCCTTATCCACCTTCGAATGGTACTGAAGACCCTTTCACAAGATCTGTATGCAAGCCGTCAAAATCTGACTTGCCTTTTAAGACTCATGAAAACACCTTCTCAGACTCTACCTACAAGTCATCCAGAACTGACTTGCCCTTAAAGATCAGTAAGAACACTTACCCAGACTTTACATGCAAGTCGTCAAGAATGGACTTCCATTGCCATAACTACGGGAATACTGGGAAAAGGAAGATGAGCTGAGTAATGCAGAGCAAAGAAGGCCAAGAGCACAAGTCGTGCTCTAGTTGTTGCAAGCACATACCTGTGGCTGGGAAGTTTAAACAGGTAAAGCAGCTGATTGAAGCACGCTGGTGGTGGGAGAAAGCTGCTCCTCCTGGTACGGACCGAGAGACTGTGGGTTTGGAGAGTACTCCATGGAGCCAACCGGATCGAGGAAGAGGAAAAGGTAAGCTGACCGCAAGGAAGAACTGTGAGAAACCTGAGGGTATTCTCACTTCTACTCCCCTTGAATCCCCTGTGCAGGTGGCCATGGAAAGGCCATCGCTCTTGGATCCTGACCCTGGGGGTGGAGAAGCGAGGGAGGATTACTTGGGTGGCGGGCCCTTGAGGATTGGGAGTGGGGTGCCCTTGGCTGAGACATGGATCCCCCTTTCCCTATTGGCAATCAACCTAACCCTCCCCGACCTTTATGGGCTGTTACAAGCCAGTTCCCTTCTTTTCCCCACGTCTCACTAGACAGTACTGAGCCGAGGAATAGGAGACTGAGCGTAATGAACACCACACACTCTCACCACTATAGTACGGGGAAGAGGAAGATGCCTATAGAGAGTTACAAGGGTCAGGCATGTCCCTTTAATTATGATCAGGTAAGTCTCATTGGAGATCCACACCTGGAGCCTGTTGGGTGGAGTGCAGGTGTATAAAAATTAACCAGTGTAGCAGAGAGGAGAACAGGTGGGAAGCCTGTGCTGGAGAAAGCAGCTGGCGACCCTGCTACAGAGGTGGCAGCCGAGGTGGGACCAGACGAGGAGACAGGACGCCGGCAACCTTCACAGGAAGCTTACACAGCCCATGGCCAGGGGGCCGTGTAAGTGTTTGCAGCCTGGGGGCCTCCATGACCCGTGCTTGTCTGCAGGAGCTGTGGGCGAGCACCGATAAGGAGGGACGGACGCTGTCTGCATCCAGAAGGTGTCATTTCGGGAACCGGCTTGCAGAAGGAAGACACAGCAGCAAGCAGAGCACAAGAGAAGGAGACGCCACAAGCCGGGGAGTGTCAATGGAAGACACATGAATGCCCGGGGCGCTACTAAAATGTTATTGAATGCCGAACTAAATCGAACTTTACAAATAACACAAAATAATGTCTATTGAACATCAAACTAAATGGAACTTTAAAAATTACACAAAACAAGGCTCCTTAAATATCAAACTAAATGGACATTTACAAATTAAGCAAGACACATCTTATTGATTACTGAACCAAGTTGAACTTTAAAAAACTAAACAAAACTAATGCTTATGAAATACAGAAGCAAACAGAATTTTAAATACAGTGGAACCAATGCATATTACAAACCGCGCAAAAGAGAACTTTATTATTCAGCGCCATGAATCCTTAGTGAACCCCAAGTGGAGTGGAATACTGAGCATTAAGCATTCTAAGGGTGGAATGGAGTAAACCTAAGCAGTTAAAGTGAATAACCCAAACGCTCAAGTGAAAAGCAGTTACAGCAAAGGACACAGTGGTGACAAAGCGACATAAGGAGGTGGGAGTGACTAAAAGACCCTCAACTGAACATTTATGAATAACTGCAGAGCGGCAAGGCCTAAGAATCTGAAAGGATGTGTAACAAATAATGGCAAAGCTAAGAGGCTGAGAAGAACAAGCAAGAAGCTTAAAAGTCATCACATCAAAGAAAAGAGGCAGAGAGTCAGCCATCCTGGTTGCGTGACCTGTAATGGGTGGACCGTTTGGTGTGACAACTGCATCTAGACCAGTGAGCCCTACACATTGTGAATTCAGAGACATTGCTGTAATGAAGGTAAAGTCTTTGGGAAGGGAACCCTGAGACTTGAGGAGCTACATTGCGTGGTCTTGGGAACAAAGACGCACGCTCTTTTGTTTTCTGTGAACAGTGGTGCTGGAAACTTGGGGAATGGAACACAGAGTATTGGTTTTGTACTATATTACCGTGAATGTGAGAAAGGTAATCTTGAGACTTGTTCATGGAACTTTGTTATACTTGAGGAAGGGGAGTTGATAGAAATCTGTGAGCTGGAAGAGGCTCAGAACTTTGAGTTTAACACTATTTCTGTTGATTTTAACATCCCTACACAAAGGTTAGCTTTAGTTGTGAGGGCAAGCATTGGTTTTGGACATAGGCAGAATTTTAAGTTGAACTCTGACTCAGACTTTCCTTAGATTAGTTCAGGTAGGGAAATCCTACCTTGGGATAGGGCAAGTTAGGCCTTCTACCATCCTGACATTTGATTTAATAAAGTATTTTAATTTGCATTTTAAGTCTGTTGTTTGTGTCTTACTTCATGACACCTTCACAGAATACACTGTGGGAACGCCGGAAGCCAACACAGGGCTTCTGGGCATTTGTAGGTGTTGAGAGGCAGCGTTCACCTTACCGAAGCTCGAAACAATGCAGAAGAGCCCATCAGGAACTGCGAGAGGCAGAGAATCCGAGGAACAGAGGCGGAGAGAAGGAAGGAAATGCTGAACAACCGCCACCGGCTTGCCGTGGGAGAAACAGATTATGCCAGCATGAGCCAGTGAGTCCCCCCAGAGAAGGGGGGACACCGGGTCATATTGACAACCATGCCAAACTCAAATTATTGTTAATAAAGCAAATGAAGCACATGAAAGAGAAAGAACAAGTGAGCATTTCTTTAAAAGGAAGAACGGAACAAAAGTAAGAGACTTTCAAGTTTGTGAGTGTATGCAATTCACATGTACCAGAAGCCCTGGCAGGATAGTATACCAGGCAAACTAAAGCTGCAAGGAAAATACATATATAAGAAAACCATGGCAGGAGAGTATACCAGACAGTTGCAAGTATGGATCTGTATAGACAAACTGCATATTCTGTAAAGCACTTGTACCCTTGTTACTGTAACTATTGTAAATCTACTGTAAATTTGGAATATGCCTGACTTTGTAACCTTGTAAATTTGTTACTATTTGTATTGTGATCTGTAACCTACTATGTATCTGTCATGAACCATCGAACTCGCCCCTTCTGGTCCTCCTGGTCCCTGACACGTCGGGCCTTACACTCCATAATACTACCAACATGGCGGCAAGCTCAGAATGCTGCTCACCAGTCTTCACGTTCTACGCAGCATCCTCTGTAAAGAAACCACACCCTCGCGGCCCCACGCATCTCAACGCTGCTACTAGCTGTGATCGGACGTGTGCTCCGTACCTTCTCTTGTGCTACTTGCTATCCCCTGGCCCCTGGATTCCCTTTTCCCGACTTCTTCCTTCTTATCCAGTCTTCCCGGAATCCCTGCATCGCTTCCGTGTGCCCCCTACTCCTTTTTAAATATTCCAGGAGTTTTCCTTTGATCCTGGACATTGAAGCTGAACGTAATCTGGAAGCCGAGGACGGCCGAGCGGGCTTATTTAAGTCCCGAACCATACGAAAGAAGACTCCGCCTAAAGAGGACATCAGGCAACACAGACAGGTGAGAAGGGGGGAAACCTGTGACAGTATCCAATTACAATCGCCCAGATACCTTGAAGAAAGATACTCCCTATCATTGGACCCCAGCCCAGAAGAAGGCCTTCCAACGCCTGAAAACAGAATTTACACAAGCCCCCATCCTGGCTCAACCTTATATAAATCGACCATTCCTAGTGGAAACAGACGCCTCTAACTATGCCATCGGAGCAGTTCTGAAACAGGAACTTGATGACGGGCTGGAACATCCTCTTGCCTATCTTTCACGGAGATTGACCTCCAGTGAAACTCATTACTCAGTCTTAGAAAAGGAACTTCTAGCCATCCGTCAAGCCTTCACCGAGTGGCGTCATTTACTTCTAGGAGCTAAACATCCTGTCCAGGTTCGAACGGACCATCGAAATCTCCAAGTGTTACAGGCCCTGGAATGCAGGAACAGCCGTCGGGCCCGTTGGGCATTCTTCTTTGCCCAATACCAGTTCCAGATTCACCATGTTCCGGGAACACAAAACGTAATCGCCGATGCCTTGTCTCGGCGCCCTGACTATGAACCTCCTGAAGACCGAACATTTCCCAAGATGTTTCCCCACACAATATTTGTAGCCCAGGTGACCAGCCTCCTAGATGAAGTCCGCATTCCGACTCAATCCTCGGAGCTCTGGAAAGATATCTCGGACAAGAACCAGTAGAAATTGAAGACCAAACATGGATACTTGTTCAAAGACAATGCCTTGGTCATCCCAACACAAAAACTACAGCAACGGATAATAAATCTCTGTCACAATACTCTTTACTCTGGGCATCGTGGTATTACCAATACCCTTCGATTAATACAAAGGCAATTTTGGTGGCTTGGAATGAAAGCTGACGTATAACTGTATATTCAGGCATGCTCTGTCTGTAATCAAAACAAACATGACAACAAAAGACAGGCGGGTCTATTGCAGCAACCTCCACTTCCAACAAGGCCTTGGGAATTCATAGCGACAGACTTCATTGTGGAATTACCACCTTCCAGGGGATACACAACCATCATGGTCACCATTGATTTGTTCACTCATGTGGCCCATTTTACACCTCTGTATAAACTGCCATCCTCGTCAGAACTTGCTGGAATTTTCCTGGAACACATATTCCGACTGCATGGACTTCCTTCCAAGATCATATCGGACAGAGGGCCCCAATACATTTCTCAGTTCTGGAAACATCTTTGCCAAATACTAGGAATCCAACGCGCTCTTTCCTCAGGATATCATCCCCAAACCAACGGAGCCTCAGAGCGCGTAAATCAAACCTTGGAACAATACCTCCGTTGCTTCACTACCGAGGTCCAGGACGATTGGTCCCTTTTAATACCAGTGGCTGAATTCGCCTATAATAATTCGGACCACTCTGCTGTTAAGACCAGTCCTTTTTTCTGTAGCCAAGGATTCCACCCTTCCGTTCTACCCTCCATCCTTCCTCATCCTACACCAGTTCCAACAGTCGACTCCTGGATTGAAACACTCATTAATGTTCAAAGAGAAGCCAAAGAACAATTAGAAAAGGCCAGGACCCAGACCAAACTGTATGCGGACCCCAAACGAAGACCAAGCCCCTCCTACTAAATAGGGGATAAGGTTTGGCTATCCTCGAAACTGCTGCCACGGCATCTGCGACCAAATAAATCGGCTCCTCTGTATTATGGGCCATTCCTTATAAAGGAAATAATCAACCCAGTGGCCTACCGACTCAAGTTACCAGACTCCTGGAAGAAAATCCACCCAGTCTTTCACACGTCCTTAATGAAGCCATATGTCCAGACCTCTCGAACTAAACTTCGGCCCAAACCAGTACTCATCAATGACCAACTGGAGTATGAGGTCTCCAGGATTTGCGATTCTAGATATAGACGTGGCAAACTCCAGTACCTGGTGGAATGGAAAGGATATCCCCCCAGTGAACGCACTTGGGAACCTATCTCAAATCTAAATACCCCCAGGTTACTCAGAAGGTTCCATCTCATACACCCGGGCAAACCCGGTGGAACGAGTTTCCGGAGGAGGCATGCTGTCATGAACCATCGAACTCGCCCCTTCTGGTCCTCCTGGTCCCTGACACATCAGGCCTTACACTCCATAATACTACCAACATGGCGGCAAGCTCAGAACGCTGCTCACCAGTCTTCACGTTCTACGCAGCGTCCTCTATAAAGAAAACACACCCCTGCGGCCCCGCGCGTCTCAACGCTTCTACTAGCTGTGATCGGACGTGTGCTCCGTACCTTCTCTTGTGCTACTTGCTATCCCCTGGCCCCTGGATTCCCTTCTCCCAACTTCTTCCTTCTTATCCAATCTTCCCGGAATCCCTGCGTCGCTTCCGCGTGCCCCCCTACTCCTCCTTAAATATTCTTGGAGTTTTCCTTTGATCCTGGACATCGAAGCTGAATGTAATCTGGAAGCCGAAGACGGCAGAGCGAGCTCATTTAAGTCCCGAACCATACGAAAGAAGACTCCGCCTAAAGAGGACATCAGGCAACACAGACAGGTGAGAAGGGGGGAAACCTGTGACAGTATCCAATTACAATCGCCCAGATACCTTTGGGTTAGGTGTGCTATATAAGTAAATAAACTAAACTAAACTAAACTAAGTGTGATTATAGGAGAAAGCCCTGATAGGAAAGCACACCAGGCAAGGACAAGCTGAACAGTGTATATGAAATAGATCACCCAAAGAGGTCCTGAGAAGGATACATCAGGATTAGCAAAAGGCTGTTGTGTGGGAGTGAGGGGCTGTTTAGGCCCCTCATGCATTCATCACAATGTAAACTACTTGCTCGCACAATAATGAGGGACACTTCCATTGCTCGTAGGCATGCTAAAAGTAGCAGATGCTGGATTGTTGTGCGGGACACTTGAGCTTCCATTTTGTGTACCCTCGACTCCATCTTTGGACTAGGCCTCACTGCGATAATGCGAAAAGGCTTCTCTCCCCTCTGCAGCGCCGCGCACACCGCGCTTATGGCCCCCACCTTTTCTCACTGTGTTTGAAAGCTTTGCAGCTCCGTTCTCACGGATGAGCCAGAGATAATTGCAACAAATACACCAATGTTACATCTCACTCTTCCTCTGAGATCATTGTCCTATATGTGAACCGGCTCGAACCATGCCTTGTAGCTCATCCATCTCCACAAACCTGCCCGTGCTCTCTCACCCCCGCTGTTGGAAAATTACTGCCACTACAACCCTGTGTCCCTGCAAGGTATTCTCTTGATGTACCAGACGTGTGACCCCACTGTGAAGCCCACTCCAGTTTACCCCTAACTAACACCAGACCTCTGTTGCAGTATATTGCACCCTAGAACTAACAAATGTCCGAATGTCTTATAGCCCCTTTGATGCACCTGGACCCACCCCACAGCCAATGTTATCTTATTGACCAGGAGCCTGGTTCTTCATATAAGTCCCAATGAATAATGCTGTGATTATATGTGCACGATTTATAGATCTATGATGATATATTCAAAGGAACTGTAGTGACCATTATTAAGTGCATGTCTAATCATACTATCTCACGTTAGCTTAGTTAGGGCCTGCTCAACCACTACGCGACCTGACCCTCACCCCGCCTGGACACAGACAGATGGGCCTTGTGACGCTCACCCTCCCGCCAACCAAGCAGCCAACCACGGAGGAGCAGCGCCTACATCCACCTATAGATTATGGTCCTGTGTCCAATCATAATGAACTTTTGTAACATTCATATCTGACATCACTGATGACGTTTTCTGCCTTCTTAATCAATTGTAAGTGTGTTGTTTGCCAGAGCGCTCTCGGGCAGCAGAGTTCTCTGGATGCCAATTTTACATGAACAAAGCTTAACTCTCGCAGCCTGTCCTCTTAGTCTCATTCCCCATTGGGGCGTGTCACATTTATTGGTATTGCACGTGTTAGATGGGGAGTGGGCCTATACATTTGGTGACCCCCGCGACATGATTGGGACAGGTGCCCCGAGGCCTTGTCCCGTGCAGCGAGATCTGGGACGCCCCCCGCAAAACCATCGCCTCTGCAGTTGACCAGTTCGCACGCACAAACAAGAGGTTCCACGGGTTCCTGTTTTCCAAATACCAAACTAAAACTGCTCGCAAGGCAGGGCACAGCTTGGTTGGGGTGTGGACCAGATTGTGGCTAGACCGTGAATGGTGGCTCTCGGACCACCCTACTGAACACGTGAGTACCGGTTGCGAGATTCTTAGGGGAGGAAGGAAAAATTGGGAAAGGGGTATAAAAAAGTAAGAGAGATAAAAAAGGGGAAGATAAAAACAGAAATTGGGGGTATAATTTAGGGTCTGTGTGAATGTGACTGAGGCTTTCTCTAGCTATCCTCTATATGGCCATTAGGTTGTTGTGGAAATAGAGATAAAAAGAGTATGGGATCCTAGCTTCGAAGGGGGGTAGAAGGCGGCGCTGCATAGCATTGTCTCGACCAGTGCAGGGAACAAGTGGAAATAAAGATAAAAAAGTAGGAGTCTCATATATTTAGTAGACTAGGAGTAGTAATTTAGAATATTCTTTTTCCGTGTGAGCAGAATTCTTGGAGAGGTAGCCTAAGGGGGCTCAGAGGTGGGGAGTGCATGCGAAATTGAGAACGAGGGATAATAAACTACAGTAATTGAAAAGGGGGGCAAAAGTGAAGGGTAGTTTATGTTATATGTTCAATGTGTTAAAGCGTTATATGTTGGTCTGTCAGTAAGTACATATGTATCTGTGTATTGATAAAAATAAGGTCTGACGACAAATACTAGCAAACACTTTGTGATTGATGTTGACATTTTTTTTGTGATCCCCGCAGAAAGGTGCAAGTAAAAGCGGTTGTTGAAATTACTTGATGTTGAAAGCGAAATAAGATTGAACAGAGGTGATACAGAAGGGAGATTGATTGGTAATTGACATTGTGTAATTACACAAAGAAAAGAGGTTAACGCAAGTAAGAGCAGGAAACACAGTATTATGGGAGGGACTATACCATTAGCACTTATCTGTCAACACCTTCCTTTGTACAGTGATAAAATTCAGAAATATCATGATCAATGGGTGGTGGAAATAAAAGTAGAGTGTATCGCCTATATGGCCGGAAGGAGGGTCGTTTGAGAAACGTGTATTGGATCTAGTGTCAACACATTTACCCATTGTTGACAAGACTTGCAGTGGGATACAGTGAAACCGTGCATGTGCCAGCGCCCACCACACCAGCTGCCTCGGCAACAGCATCAGCCACCGCCCCGCCACCATACGAAACAGGAGGGTATATGGACCAACTAGTGCCCCTCCAGTGAACTTAGCGCGGCTAAAACAAGACCTATACAGACAGCTCGCACATGCACAGATGGAAATAACACGATTAAGAGCCTTGTGTGATATGGGACAGATGTTGCCAGGGGGAGGGGATGTACCACCATTGACGGCAGTTGACCTCACCCCTACAACAAGTGTCGCAGGGGGATCTCCATTGCCGCCAGCGTCAATATCATAAGGGCAGGAACAAGAGTGGTAATCAGGAGAGTTCCTGTTCCATTTAAATGGCAAACCCGTAAGGATAATAAGACCTGCAACCCCAGACAGTCAAGGAGGGGAGGTGCAACTAGAAAGGGAGTCAGAAGCGGAGATAGAGGAGGTATGGAGTGACCTAGATGAATATGAAGAGGGAGTAGTGGCAGTGGGATCGCCGCTGCCATTTCCATTTGACCAAGAGGATAAAAGGGCTGCGCCAAGGTGGCAAGGGAGGTTAAGACAAAGAGTAGGGAACATGCTGGTTAGTAAAACAAAAAAGGGAACGGTAAGTAAAAAAAGGAGGAAAAGCAAAACTATAAATGCCTCTGATACATAAGGGAGCAGGGAGACCGCATTATATACCATGGGCACAGATGGACAAGAATAACTTGTTGAAACTTCTCCCCCCACTTTCGGGTGGGGCGGGAAAATGGATGCATGCATTTGAAAAACACACAGCAGGGGTGCCATTAGTTATAGGGGATGTGAAAACTTTACTGGTGTCTGCCGTTGGTGACCAAGAAGACGCAATGTGGGTGAAGGTGGGATCCCGGGAGTGACAATGAACTGTGACCGCCATGATGGGCTATCATTTAATAACGTTAGAGCACAGGTTTGGGATGCATTGCAGAGAACTTTTCCAAACACTCAAGATTTACACTTAGTTATTGCAGTGCACTATGGGAGAGGAGGAGGAGCCTATGCAATTCATCCTCCGGGTGCAAGACTTGTGGGGATCTGAAACGGGCACAGCGTGGGACCAATCCACTGCCTTGTTCTACTTTATAATTAAAAAAGGACTCCCTAAGGAGGTACAGAAGGCCTTGGATAAAATAGCTGGGATAGAAGCCAAGGGCTGGCCAGAGATTCAAAGCATAATAATACACCATTGTAGGAGGATCAAAGAAATAGAAAGAGAGATAGTGCAGAGAAGGTTGGCAGACGAAGCAAAGTTAGTACAAAATAAATTAGTGAAGGTCGCAGCGATGAATGCCAAAACACTGCCTGACTGACAGGACGAAGAAGAGGAGGGGGTAGGAAATAGGCCAGCAAGGATGGCTGCAACATGGGCCGCAAATGGACAGGAGAAATGGGACGGAGAGGGGCAGTACGGAGGGCCTCGGTGGCAAGGACGGCCCGCAAGAGGACGAGGTGGGCACCGAGGATCGAGATGGGCATTCGGAGGAATGGGAAATAGAGGATTTGGAGGGCCTGGAATGAGGGGAGGACCACAAGGGTGATGTTGGAATTGTGGGAGGTGGTGACATTTTTCGAGAGAGTGCAAGATGCGACCAATGGGTTATTACCAAGGGCAGCCCCGAATAGGAAATGAACAGCAGTATGGTCACCCACACCCAGGCAGTCCCTGTGGGTTACCTATGGGAGGGAATGGGCAGAACGAACAATACTATAATGAGCCACAGCAGAGGGAACCACAAATGCAACAAAGACAATAACCAGCACCACAGAGGGGTATGCAACAACAAATGGCAAGGCCGAACACTATGGGTAATGCAAACACTAGCATTTTGGAACATCTGCAAATGGCGCGCTGGCACCTCTTTCACGGCGCAGCGGTAGTGGGAGACAATGTA
This sequence comes from Ambystoma mexicanum, assembly GCF_040938575.1. NCBI lineage: Eukaryota > Metazoa > Chordata > Amphibia > Caudata > Ambystomatidae > Ambystoma > Ambystoma mexicanum. Next base: position 930,060,692 of record NC_090924.1, read on the forward strand.
TTCTCTGTTCCAGGAACAGAGACATATGCAGACTAGGACAGCCCACAGAAAGCACTTGCGTGTCCAGTTCTATCTACTACCCTACGTGCAGAAGAGGAACCACTAGTGGGGGCGGAGATAGGCAACAAACAGTTCATCTTTATAGTGGACTCAGGAGCTGAAAAATCGTGTCTCATGAAAGGCCGGTTCACGCTCTCAGGAAAAAGTTTGGAAATGCAAGGGTTCTCTGGGGCTATTTTAAAAGTTCCTTACACAAAAGATCTTGACATAACGGTGGGAGGAAAAACGGTGCGAGCACCTCTACTATATCATGAAGACTCGCCAATAAATTTGTTGGGAAGAGACCTCCTGAGTAAATTGAATATGACCATTTCCTTTACCAAGCGGGAAATAGTGTGCTCTACCACACGAGTGTGCCCAGTAAAGGCATTGCTAATGATTAGCGCCATGGCCAATGAAATTGCCATAAGAGGGGTGTCCATAGACATGTTTGTATATGGAATCTGGGTACTTGCCAGAGTGGTGCCAGAGATAACAAGAAAAGAATGGAAATTTCCCTCAGATTTTGTCTTCCGCCCAATTGTGAATACAGATGTTGTACCAGGCACTATTTTGTCTATTGATCTACAAGGGGTACAGGTCTCAAGTAAAAGTATTGCTGTAAAAGGACTGGACACAGATGGATGCGAATGGAGACCAGTACTATGCAGAGACCCATATATAATGTTACACGATTTAACTGATGAAGAACTGTTCACTGACAATGAGAGTGATGGGGAAATAATAATGGAAATAAGTGTACCATGTGACATCATGATCCAACACAAGGAAATACACAACCCTCTCATGGCTAGTGTTAATGTGCCACCCACCATATTTGAAGAAGACATGGAAAAGGTCCTGCCAGAAATATGGACCACAGGCCCTCATGACGTAGGCTTCTTACAAGAGGTCACACCCATCAAAATAAAACTGAAACCAGGTGCAATACCGCCAAGAGTAAAACAATACCCACTATCAAGGGAGGCAGAGGAAGGGATTAGAGAAACAATAAATGCATTACTGCAACAAGGAATAATAGTGCCATCCAATTCACCATGTAACACAGCGATTATTTCGATCAAAAAAGCAAGGGGCGGGGCTTGGAGGATGATCCAGGACCTACGCCCACTTAATGACATCATACAAAAGGAGTCTCCATTAGTGCCTAACCCTGCATCTATTTTGTCTAGTATATCCAAAGATGCCACTTGCTTCACAGTAGTGGATTTAAAAAATGCCTTTTTCTCGATACCACTTGACCCAAGCAGTCAGTACCTTACAGCGTTCACGCTAGTGGGGAACAGATATGAACATTGTAGATTACCCCAGGGATATTGTGAAAGCCGAAGCATTTTCAAAAGAATCTTGCATGAAGATCTTGGCAACATTGATGTAGAGAGCACGATAAAACAGTACGTAGATGATTTACTAGTTTACAGTAAAAATGAAGCACAATGCAGAACAGACTCAATAACATTGTTAAATCTACTAGCCACAAAAGGATACATGGTGGACAATGGAAAGCTGCAATATTGCCTAGCTGAGGTGCTCTATTTAGGACAGCTGATTTCTAAAGATGGCAAGAGAATCTTAGCAGATAGAGCAGCAGCAATACGCCACCTGGTAATACCAAAAACAGTGAAAGATATGCAAACATTTCTTGGCATCTGCAATTACTGCCGTGCCTGGATACTCGATTATGCAGCATACACTTGCCCACTGTTACAGGCCCTAAAGGAAGCGCAAAAGAATAATGTCCCATTAAAATGGACGGACGAGATGATGACACAATATTTCACGCACCAGTTTTGGCAAACCCTGATTATGATCGGGAATTTTACCTGTTCTCACACTCCAATGGCATTTTAATGACTGCAGTTTTGACCCAGAAAACCTCATTAGGTCACAAGCCATTGGCCTACTACAGTGGTACACTAGATTCAGTGATGCAGGGCCACTTCGCATGCGAACAAGCTCTCACTGCAGCAGCCTTCGCAATAGAATAAACCGCCAACATCGTGATGGGATGCTCAGTGACACTATACGCAGAACACTCACTCTTTGCGATTCTGGAACATTCAAAATCTACATTAACAAAACAGAGGGCAACAGCCTATGAAATTATAATATCCAGCCCAAACGTTCACGTGGTGTAGGTTCCAAACAGTAAACCCAGCTATATTCATTACTGAACCATGTACAGTTGAGGACATGCAGGCGCATGATTGCGCTACGTATGAGGGAGTGGAAGATGATCTTCCCAAAGCGAGTGAAAATGCATTACAGGAGGGGGAAATATACTTTGTAGATGGGTCAGCATCAATAGACAGTGAGACAGGAGAAAGGCACTGGGGCGGCAGTTGTAAGAATGGAAGAAGAAGGGTATGAGATCATTGTGCAGAAATGCCTCCCCTCTCATTACTCGGCGCAAGCAGTGGAACTGACGCACTAATTGAAGTGCTGCACAGAGCCAAAGGATGTGCTGTCACAATATACTCTGACTCAGCATATGCTACAACAACGGTGCATTCAGGGTTGTCACGATGGCGATGAAGAGGGTTTTGAAGGGCAGATGGCTCACCAGTACAACACGCAGCCCTACTAAATGAACTAATAGAAGCACTAGCAGAACCGTTGGTGGTAGCATTGGTGAAATGCCAAGCACACACCAACAACACAGACGCAATCTCATTGGGAAACGCAGCAGCCGACGCTACATATTTCAATATCCCACAAGCAATAGAGTGCATTGTTAAAATGCCTAGCACAGCTACACCAGAGGAGGGATACAGCCATACACCAATTGCCCAAATAATAGAGCTCCAAAAACGTGCACCTACAGAAGAGCAAGAGTTGCGGGAAAAGAGAGATTGTAAACAATCCCCGACAGATCTAATATGGAGACAGGAACTAACAGGGAAGGTAGTAATGCCAGTGAAGTTATTGGAAATAGCATTTCAACAACTACACTTTCCAACACATGTAACTAAACAACACATTGCAGCTGAGATACTGTAACATTGGTTTGTTGCCAATTTGCAGGAACACTTGTCAAAATTCACAGTAGAATGCACAAGGTGCCAGACATACAGTTCAGGAATGACCCTAAGAACATTGCAAGGAACGTTACCGCGTCCTGTGGGCCTATTCAGAGAGCTCCACGTTAACTACGCGGATATGGGAGAAAGATGTAATGGAGCGAGATATCTGATCATGATAGTATGTCCATTCTCAAGGTGGGTAGAAGCTGGACCATACCCCCACCCGTACGTGAAGTGTGGCGCAAAGTTCCTAGTGCGGGAGGTTTTTTCAAGGTGGGGCATATGTGACGTAATAAGATCAGACAATGGCACTCATTGTTATGGAGAATTCTCTGTTTAGGCTCAATTTCCTAACCTAGTGAGTCCCCCAGCAGCTTTGCTGGATTTCTGGAGTTTGTTTTTTTATCCTGCCAAGAGTGAGACTCTTTTCCTCCCACTCTTGGACATGATTTGTGGTATTTCTTTGAATGTTAATGTGTTCTATGGGCTATGGGGTCTTTTACTCCATAGGGTCTCATGTGTTTTGCTATGTGTGTTACACAGCACCCTCCGTGCCGTAACACTGGGGTGTCCTAGGTGACCCCCACCATAGACTCCATACCCTGGGACTGACTACTGTCTCCCAGGGCATGTAAAGTCACCCTTGGCTTTACTAGACCTTAAATTTACTAACAGAACCAGTACAAACCATCCTATTGTGGACGTACTGGTAGGGGTAATTCGATTACCCCTGGGTCTGTTGTTCGAGGGGGCACTGTCCCGTCCCCCCTCGTCGAGTTTTGGCTGGTGGCAATGGATACTACTTTTTATATTCGACCTCAAATATATTCCTATGGGATTCTTCCCATTGTTCGAGGCTAATACTTTTGCACATTAGTCTCCAACATACCACCGGTTTATTTGTTTTCAATAGATCCACCGGTTGGTATTTTCTGCCAGAACTCGGTTTTTAAAATGGCGTATGTGTTCGCCGCTGTAACTCCAAACCCAAGGTTAAACCCTTTGTTCCACTTTTGGCTGGCTTCTGCACAGAAGCCCTCCAGAGTGGTGACATTCTGTCTGGGTACCACAGGGGGTGTGGGAGGGGGTTTAGGCACTCTGGACTGAGTTGCCTTGCCGACTCAAGTCACACTCTAGTGTGATTGGCCCAAGTGGTGAGCCGCCCCGCTCACCACTTAGCATGTTTGATTGACAGCTAGGCTGAATGAATGGGGGTTTTCTGCATAAAAGCAGGGCTTGTGGGACTGGAACCGCAGAAGTCGCCACAGGACCTAAGAATCCGACGAGGGTAAAGCTGAGCCGACCTGCAACGATGACACCTCTGGTGGAGCCCTGCTGGACCGACTCACCACTTCCCAACGACAGAGGAGATCTCCCTGCTGGAGAGTCTTCTTCCCCTGACTGGTGGGAACAACCAGTCCCTTGCTTTTTCTTCGCTTCCAGGACGTCTAGTGGTCGAATTGCCCGTGCTGAGCACCCCGGCAACCAGATAGCCACTAACCACTGTACCGCGACCAAAAGGTGGTGCCTTGTGACGGAGCACTCCGCGGCTGGTCTCTTCCCTGGTGGTGCAACGATCTTCAACTTTCCTCTACGACGAGATCATCTCTTCCTCTGGCAAAGCCCCGACTTGCATCCACCACCAGGAACAACTGCCCCCGCCGGAGCTGTCTCTTCACTTCCAAGGTACTGTGTCCGCCTGGCTTCCCTTGAAACGGTTAGCGTGAGGTGTCTTAAATCCTTATCTTTCCACTGGGTCGCCTCCAGACCTTCTTAACTTTTGTTCTAAAACTGGTCCAACCTTTCTGTGACATTTTGCTACAAAGACTTGAAGTGCATTTCCACTGTGATACTTTTGGGACATACCGCCTTGCCTCTCTCCGAGTGGGCCTGGCCTCTGAACTTTGTGATCTACAGTAGACCCTGCCTTGCTTGCCTTGCATTTGCTTCGTAAAAGTGTTGGTACTGAGTTGGTTTCATACCATGCCTTTTTCTCTCCCTTTCTAACGGATATTAGAGTGCCATCTAGGTTAAAGCATTCACCTCTGTCTGCAAATAAGTGGTGCCGTTGAACCTAGACTTGTTGAAATATTGTTCTGGGATTGATATATACTTATAGTAACTGTGATTGAAGTTGTTTGCCATATTAGTGCCAGTGTGTTTTTCATAGATATGTTTTTAAATAAATAATTATATATCTTTACACCCAAGCTCTGATCAGTGTTTGCTTGTCCTACTGTGTAAATTGCCCTATTTTGTATACTCTAAATACTGCCTAACTCATCTTGAGAGAAGTCTGACTGCTCAGCCACAGCTACCAGGTAAATCTGGGTGGTGCAGACTGCTACCAATTGGGTTTACCGCTAACTCCTGTAGTCTTAAACTTTTTGCAGTGGTCCCAGAGGGAACTGCACAGGTTTCTGCCTAACACTCATTTTGTTAACAATCTATTTAAAGAAGTGATCACCTTACTGGGTGTTAAGCACACATTATGTATGATTTATCACCCAATGGCTAACGGTGTGGTAGAAAAAAATAAACGGCCTACTCAAAAGCAAATTATCCAAGCTGTGTAACACGCTCAAGAAGAACTGGGCGTATTGCTTGCCCCTAGAACTGTTCCAACACAGAACGCAACCAAGTAAAGACCATCATTTGAGCCCGCACGAAATAGTGACGGGTCTGTGCCTCCATGTAAAGACTGGTAGGGGGTGTCTGTACTTCTGCTCTCTATATGGTAGAGGAGAGGCACAGAAGACCCCAGCCAAGATTCTCTATAAGGTAGCAATGGACAAGCAATCAAGAACTAGCTTTTCGGGAGGTGATTCAGGCTGGTTCTTAAGTACAGTGTAGTCCCCGAACCCCCACAGAGGAATGTCCACACACTGTATTACTGAAAACACAGTCTTTATATAATTAATATTCAAAGGTATGTACACGATCATAATAACGCACTTTGTACTCGGAAGTCAATAATGATAAATATATACAATTCTAAAGTGGTACCACCAATGTTATCGAATCTCATTAAAGTGCATGAACTGTACGGTTAAAATGTCACACAGATCAATAACGAGGAAACCAGCAATAGAGATAGAAAGGAACGCAAGATGGTTGAAACAATAGGCAGAATGCTGGCCCCGTTACCTAGACACAGTTCTGTGTGGAGATCCCCCCACCTGGGCAACCTGTAAATAAAGATATATAGCACAAGCCCAGTCCTTATATTGTTCAATAGTCTTACTTCCTCCTATTAAGGTTTTAACCCTCCAATGTACCTGGTGGAGTAGAGTTCTCCGAAGATGCATCGACCGATCCTTCTTGAGTGACTCCCTTTAAGGCAGGAGCCACGGATTGTCGAGAGGCGTTGAGGAACTCGGCGTTCGGTGTCAGGGAATCGACGGCCCTTCTTGAGTGCCCTCCCTTTAAGGCAGGAGTCACGGGTCGTCGAACGTCCGACTTAGAACAGGTTGAACTACGGCAGTGAAGTGGCCGCTTCGTTCCTAGCGGGGCTCATCGATGACAGAGCGTTGGCGTCCTGCAAGGAAGAGGCGTGCGGGGCACCTCGGTGACGATAGTTCTGGACCCAAAGAGATGATGAAGAACTGTGGCCCAGCAAGGGCGTCGAGTCGTCGGCGTCTCTGTGGTCGTTAAGTGGCAGGAAACCCACCGGTGGATGCTCCTCGGCGCGTTGACGGTCAGGCCTTCTCCAGCGGGAAAAAAAGCGGGCGACGATGCAGACGAGAGCGTCTGATGATCAATTGAAGTTCTTAGGCAAACGGGAGCACGGCGGCTCCGGTCAGCGACGGCGGTCGTCGACAGTGGCGGACAACAGTCCGAGTGCTTCTCTTTGAGATACCGCGGCAGTCCCCGTCTTGGGTCGGCAGCCTGTCGAAGGTCTGTCTACCAGGGAGCTTTGGTAAAGATCAGTGGTGCACGATGGTCCGTCGTAGCTCGGGAAGAGGGCGCCTTACCAGGTCCTCTCTGGGTCAGTCCTTGGAGGCACAGCAGCTTTCAGATTGGGAAGGAGAGCAACAGCACTTCTTCTCGTCCAGCGGGGCTTCAAGGTCAAGCTTCAGTTACTCCAGTTACTCGTCGCAGTGGACTTCAGCTTCTGAACACGATTCCTAGCAGTGAGAGGTCCCCAGATATACTGTTGATCTCCCATTCATTCCGCTGGGTCAAACTTAAGAATCCAATCACGACTAAGGGCATTCATGCAGGCAGGCAGCCAATCAGGCACACAAGGTATTCAGGCCGTTCATTCTCTCCAGACACTCACAACAAGTTATGTGTATTGGGACAAGTACCGAGCCATTCAACACTCCAAGCTGCATTCATACCGGTTTCGGGCAGGGCTGTCTCAGTCATTGTGTCAACCACCAGATACTAGACCTCCACAACACAGAATGCATATTCGTCACACACTCTATTCACCCAGGTCCCACCCACAGGAGGTACCCACAACATACATCACCGGGAAGGCTCCAGCTAGTCTGGGCGGGCCTTCACAACAACACCATATATGGCATTTCCACCCAACAGCCAGTCAGGGGGAAGGGACAGAGTCAGGGCTTCCCAGGACTTTGGGAAAACAAGGTAATGGGTAATAGAAAGCAAGAGGCCACAGGGGCCATCTTGTTTTCCATCAGGAATCAACTGATCCCAATGGCAGGGCCGGGGTATCCCAAAATGGAGGATACTCCGCGCACCTGTCAATTTCAGCATGGAGCTGCCACCAGCCCATACCCTGCTCTGCGGGCCACCCACAGGTGCCCAAAAACATACACTAGGGGCACAGGGTTGTACCCCCACCCATGGGTGCCATAAGGGTATCCCACGGGTCCGTTCACCAAACCAAAAGAGAGAGAGCTGCACCGCCAGGAGTCCCACATGAACTCCTTTGCGGAAAACATGACAGAACACACGATAAAAAGCAGTAAAGGATACGGAGGCCCTGTCCCTCCGATGCATTTCCAGCATCACAATCCATATGCCACTTTCCCCAGTCAGAGGAGTGTCAGACGCTCACAGAGCTGCAACAGTGCTGGGGGATGAATTTAAAGAATATCTTACCCAACTGACACACGCAGTGCATAGCATAGCGAGACAGATTGCGCCACCATTCACGCAAAATACTGAGACAGATACTGCAATGCCAGCACAGTACAGCCCAAAGGGTCAATTAATGCCAGGTGAAAATATGTATGTGCAAAGTTTTGTGCAGAGATGGGCCCTACGCGTTATCTATTGCACACCCACTGCTGTTAAGGATAAGGGATTGAAACATTGGTTGCATCTGTCAGATGTGAGATGAGCATGCATGTGCAATCCCTCAACGTCAACAAAATAACAGCAACAATGTTGCAAGTGGATAAAACATGGGTGTGCAAAAAACAAATGGACACAATTGAGAGTGGTAGGGCTTGCTCGCTCTCTCTCTCTCTCTCTCTCTCTTTCTCACTCTCTGTCTCTCGCATTACCATAACTGACATTATGCACGAAAAAGTGACTATCATTTACATTTCCTGTGATAAATAAATTGAGTTTGTGTTGATATAATTTAATTAACAATAGCTGAATAGAATAGAAGTATGCATATTGAAGGTATAATGAATTAAATAGTAACTAAGGTGAAAAATGATTGTGATGACAATGATAGAGAAATTAATGTGAGTAATAATGAAATGTATGCATGTCACTTAACAATTTTATATCGCCCCTCCCGGTGCAAAAATGGCAGAAAGGAGGGCACTTACTGACAACGACACAGATTTAGATAGTGTTAGGGTAGATAGTAGAATGAGTAAATACTATAATTTAGAGTGTGGCCTTACATTTGCGGCAATATTGTTTTCTGTGATGTTATTTTTTGCTGCAACATGGTACTGGATTGTGGCTTTCATAATTAAGGATATGAAAGAGGGGGGAGCGGGGTAAACCTGATACGAGAGGGCTCAACGCTCATATGGGCTGGAGTTAAAACTATGTGGAGACATAATCACTCTGCAAATAGCAATCTTACTATGTTGCATACAAATCGTACTACCACAACCCCACGTTTCTCACTTACTGCTATTAAACCAAGTAAAGATAATGAGACCAATCAGTATGCTGGGGATTACTCCTGGGAGAGTGAGCTGGACCTCACGAATACTGATGGGCAAACACCCTCAGAACCTACATCACAAGGCACTGTAATGCACTTTAATCTTGCTACTACAATTACACAAGAGAATCCAGAACCACAGGCCTGGCAAGCTGCTAGTGAACCCAATGGCACACCATGGTCAGCTGTCTTTCCCATAAAGTATAGAAGGGTGAAAATGATAAATAACAGGGAAGGGGGGAGGAGGAGACGGAAAATGGGGCGGGAGGGAAAAGATATGATGTGTACCATGGCCTGGGATTAGATGAAATTGAAAACCCCCGCCACCCAGACCAATCAAACAAATGGTACTCAGACATGAGTGCAACAGCGAAACAAGCCACGAACGAGAGCTGCTATGTTTGCTCTCTCATACCGCACGCATCAGGCACACCTAAAATACTTGTACCTCAAGAAGTGCCCTTGTCAGATGCCTAATGTTTAATTCATCTTGTATTATGTAGAATTAGGAGCACCTTCCAGTCACACATATAGTTACAATAGAAATGCTGCAGAATGAGAAAACCTGCACGAGCAAGCTGCAAGGAGTGATTTGCATCAAAGAACCATTTTTTGTCATCAAAGGGACAAGGTTTACAGAGAATAAGTGGCATGACGAGACGATCACGTGCAAAGCCGAGGCACTATGAGGACTAACTGAAGAAAAGTTTCAATGGGTCAAAGAAACGTGTACTCCGGTCTGGTTCCAGCACATTGCAAAACTTACGTGGGTTACTGCTCTCGAGAAACCTATCAAAACCCAGAGAGAAATACTGCATGAACTTTGTTTTCACGGCGAAGGGAAGGTGCAGATGGGGTCCAACAAGCAATGCAACAAAACAATCATCATCCCAGATATGAAAAAAGGTACAGCAGCGCTCAAGGACATGTACTGGGTGTGTGGCAAACAAGGTTACCTGCATTTACCGGCATCGTGGAAGGGTACATGCAGCCTGGTCACCCTGCACTCAGCGCTAATGGTAATCCCAGAAAGCCATATCCAAGGGGGGAGAGGTTCGGCTGGCATATCGGCAGCAGGAGACTCGGCTAACACATCGGCAGCACTTCAACCAACAACCACAGAGCCTTCCACATACGACATTCTGTCTGAAAATGAGCTATAAGACAGAGTGTCCCACAAAAGGAGGTCAAATTATATCTCCAGCGAGTCATCCAACCTCCTCGCCGAGATTCCTGAAAAATACAAGTTGTTCAATTCAGCAGAAACATTCTTTGCCTCCATCCTAACGCCAGGACTTCAGGCACGTACGAACGCCAAATGGCTGCAAATAGTGCACTGGGAACTCATCCAACTGGCCAACGACACTGAAGAGGGATTCCATGTGATAAAGATGGAACTTCGTGCCTTGCGCCTAATGACAATGCAGAACCGGTACGTCGTGGACCTGCTCACAGCAATGGACAGCGGTGTTTGCCAAAAAATCGGGGGCACATGCTGTACATTCGTACCTTCTGAAGACGCGGATAATGGGACACTCTCCTACATCATCTCGGCAGTACACAGCCTGGGGGAGAGAATGCTGAAGGAAGGAGGAATAGAGACGATCAACTGGTTCAACAACATGTTCGATTAAATACCATCTTGGTTCAGCATCATGACGAAAATTTTTGTTCCAGTCATCGTTTTTATTTTACTATTTTTCTGTGTGTGCCAGCTAGCTATCCGATGCTGTGCAAAATCTATGCCTAATTCAACAATGATGATGGTAACAATGGGCAAACAGACAACAGTAGCAACAATGATAGATGCACAAATACAGACAGAAGAACAAAACCCACCAAAATACTGCATGATAGCTGTCTATCGCCAACATGGGGATAGGGTAGGTGTTAGGATCAGCCTTCCTTTCTTATGGTTTCACCTTCTGAATGCTGTATGTAAGTGGTGATGTCATTTGTGGAATGTATGAGGTATCTTGGAGTGTTTGTGTATGAATGGGTTCTAACCCAGGCAGTTGATCTAAAGAAGCCTGGGTGGTGGGAGCCAGTGGGTTTCCCTCATGATTTGTTCCTATCTCCTTATGGACTTGATGAGACCTGATTTGTACCTGTAACTGAAGAACCTGAATAAAGCAACCATTAAGCATACCTACAACTGTATCCTGATTATATCACTATGACCCAGACCGGGTCATAACAATTGGCGACGAGGAATGGTCTCCAACAGGACTGGTTGGATGGACCCTGAAGGCTACAAGGCAACAGGTACCTGTGTGTGTGGTGTGTAAGGAGTGGTCCAGGATAAGGAGTAAGGAGATACTGCTGCGGGGGGTGCAGAGCAGGAGCGAAGCTCAAGTGAGAGACTGTACAAGGAGAGGGAACCCACTGCCCCCCATGGTCCAAGAAGAGTCCCACCACCCAGGGCTGAGAAAGTGACAGTGCCTTGGTAGGCGCAAAGAAGCACCCAGGGCTAAGGAAATGTGGAAGCCCTGGTAGGCACGCAGGGGCCTGCAAGAAGCAAAGAGAGGCACCCAGGAGGCAGTAAAGCGATCACCTCATTAGCAACAAAGCCAGTGCCCTGCTAAGTACCTAGGAGCAGAGGTGATTGTCCTGCCAACTGCCACTGGCTCACCAGCAGTGGGCCAGAGAGGAGAGCCCTGCAGAGCGCTCCGGTGAGTGTAAGAGGCTGTCCAGGACTTGGGCACCCTGGGAGCTGTGGCCGTTTTGGTAGCTGCGCAATGAGAACAGTGTGAACCTTGCCGGTGTCTTGGGGATGTATGTGTGCGCCACGGAAGATGCTAAGGAGAGCGTGATCGATCGCATTCTGCTGAAATTGCAGCGACATCTTACAGTTACCGTAATCAAAGAAAGCGTATGACTCACCAAAAACTGCTGATGGACGTGCGTGTGCCCCCATCTGTTCTTCTGTGCGAGTGAGGCGGCCGTTTTGGGACAGCGGAGCTCTGTGCTGCTCTGTCTACTTTGCTGCAATGATGACGTAGGCATGGTGGCTGGTGGATTCAGCAATGGAGTGGAATTCGGAATGTTGATTGCGCACTAGCTGTTGGCGTCACTGAAAATCTGGATGCCGTCAGCTCAGCTGAGTGGGATGACGGCGAGGTGATTGTCCTGTTGGAGACCATTCCTCGTCGCCAATTGTTAGCCTTATGTACACTGTTGGCACTGCAGCTATGAAGCATGTGATTCGCTGGGGTAAAGAGAAACTAAACGCCACATCGGAATGTTTCAGGATGGTGTGGGAATCGGGTATTTCTTGTTTCACCTCAAGCACCAATACTCTGCCAGTCACTCTAAAAGACCAAGAATATAACAGCTGGACAACCAGGCGTAACTAACAATCCAGTAACGGCACCCCACCATCTAAACAACAACAACTTCTGTCCTTCAAAAAATCACGCATCACCTTCCACCCGTCGCCGCCACCAACGGGTCACCAGCTTGCCACGCTGGAGCACAGACCTGCCCCTCTGGGCTACTAACCAGCATGCCATACGCAACCTGAGGAAAACAAACCACCTCCCGTCCACCACTGCCACTGGTAGACCTCAGGGCTGCCACACCTGAGCACAAACAGCCACCTACACGGGCTGGCTGCCACACCTGGATGGTGGAGCCATGATGGTGAGTGATTCCTTATTATTGTTTTTACTAATGGACACTAGGCAGTGATTGAATTGATGTATTTTTCGTTACTATTCCGGAATACTGGTGATGTTATTTTGGGATGGAAGGTTGATGAGGTGTTCGTGGATGATTGGATTAGATCGCATGCATGTATGACATGTATAGAATACTGCAGTTAAGTTGAATATTGAGCTTAACCAATTTTGAGGCTTTGCAGCTAGGATTGGTGGCAAAGGTGGCAACGTGAACTGTTAAAATGTCACCAGGAATGTTTCAGAAAAGGTTGCATTAAAACTGTTCAGTTTTAGGCATGGAGGGTTAGTTTGACATATCTCACTAACATTCATAATAATGTTGAGAATTTTGCAGTATGTGAGTAATGAAGTATGTTGCAATCCATGTCTGTTAATCCTATGTTTCATGATCTCTCTAGTTCTTAACCATTTTGAGGATTTTGCAGCTTGTAGCGTTGTTTCCTGCAATGGACAACATGGACTTATAGATTTTGACACCATAGAAATAATTTCTGAGTAATGTCATATCCATGCGTTTAGTTTTGCCAAAAATATTTTAAGGACATGTTCTTTGATGTGGAGTGTGGGTAGGGCCCTGCCCACACCCCACTATTTCCACCTATTAGTATCAACATGTCTTTTCTTAAGTATTGAGTGGTCATGTTGCAAAACTGTTTGAAGATGCATGGCATGCATGTAACCTGTGTGACGTGTGGACTGGTTGTGGCTAGTCAAGAGGCTCTGCGGAGTCAAGGTAGTGAATTTGTATGACTAGTGGTAGTCTGGTCAAGCGGCTCTGCGGAGTCATGGTAGTCAATTGTATGACTAGTGGTAGTCTGGTCAAGCGGCTCAGAGGAGTCATGGTAGTGAATTGTGTGACCAGTGGCAGTCTGGTCAAGCGGCTCTGCGGAGTCATGGTAGTCAATTGTATGACTAGTGGTAGTCTGGTCAAGCGGCTCAGAGGAGTCATGGTAGTGAATTGTGTGACCAGTGGTAGTCTGGTCAAGCGGCTCAGAGGAGTCATGGTAGTGAATTGTATGACTAGTGGTAGTCTGGTCAAGCGGCTCTGCGGAGTTGTGGTAGTGAATTGTGTGACTAGTGGTAGTCTGGTCAAGCGGCTCTGCGGAGTTGTGGTAGTGAATTGTGTGACCAGTGGTAGTCTGGTCAAGCGGCTCAGAGGAGTCTTGATAGTGATTGGTGTGGCTCTGCGGAGTTATGATAGTAATTTGCGTGGCTCAGAGGAGTCAGGGTAGTGATTTGTGTGGCTCAGAGGAGTCATGATAGTATTTTGTGCTGAGCCATGATGGTGAGTGATTCCTTATTATTGTTTTTACTTGAAGTGTTGTTTCTGGGGTCATCCTGGATTTTCTTCTGGGTGGTTCTGGGAGCTTGGCAACAGAACATCTTGGTAGTGGGGTTACCTGGTGGTTTTTAGTAGCAATGAGGGCTCGAGGTGTCTGGCCAACACATCGAGGAAGTATGGTGGTATGGTTGACTGGTTCCCCACCAGTTGCCTCTGTTGTGAGTGTTGCTATGAATGTTGAGTGGTGGAGGATGAGTCAGGTGAGTGTGTTTTAATTGATTGGAGGCGCCTGTCTCTTCAGTTGCCATGAGTCTATGGTCTGGTGTAGTAGGTTAGACATGTTCCTTGTAGGTGTGTAGCGGACTTCGTGCCAGCCCGTGTAGGTGGCTGTTTGTGCTCAGGTGTGGCAGCCCTGAGGTCTACCAGTGGCAGTGGTGGACGGGAGGTGGTTTGTTTTCCTCAGGTTGCGTATGGCATGCTGGTTAGTAGCCCAGAGGGGCAGGTCTGTGCTCCAGCGTGGCAGGCTGGTGACCCGTTGGTGGCGGCGACGGGTGGAAGGTGATGCGTGATTTTTTGAAGGACAGAAGTTGTTGTTGTTTAGATGGTGGGGTGCCGTTACTGGATTGTTAGTTACGCCTGGTTGTCCAGCTGTTATATTCTTGGTCTTTTAGAGTGACTGGCAGAGTATTGGTGCTTGAGGCCTTTTGATGGTTAGGTGTGATGACGGCTTCAGGTCATGGTGTGTTTGAGGTGTGACACTGGACTGGTTGGGATTGCAGGGGAAGGAGGTGTTAGGATTAGCCTTCCCTTCTATGGTTTATAAGGGAAGGAGGTGTTAGGATCAGCCTTCCTTTCTTATGGTTTCACCTTCTGAATGCTGTATGTAAGTGGTGATGTCATTTGTGGAATGTATGAGGTATCTTGGAGTGTTTGTGTATGAATGGGTTCTAACCCAGGCAGTTGATCTAAAGAAGCCTGGGTGGTGGGAGCCAGTGGGTTTCCCTCATGATTTGTTCCTATCTCCTTATGGACTTGATGAGACCTGATTTGTACCTGTAACTGAAGAACCTGAATAAAGCAACCATTAAGCATACCTACAACTGTATCCTGATTATATCACTATGACCCAGACCGGGTCATAACAGTAGGCCATACTATATGGGCCCACCCAGGACTAGTCGAGCGACCAGGACTCTGATGAGGACACAGAAAAAGGAACCCCTTTAGAAGAAATAGGTGCAAATCGAGAAGTGGAGTAGGCTCGGATGGGGGGGATGGAGAGGGGCAGACAGCAGATATAGAAATATAAATGTAAATTCTGAAATATTGTGATATGTGCTGCAAGTTTGTTGTATATTGTTTTGGTTGTAATAAAATCAATAAAAATGGTTGCATGTGTTAGACGGGGAGTGGGCCTATACACAGTCTTAAACCAAAGAAGAGTGAAAACGTGCCAGGAGTGTACTCCAGGTATCCTAGCAAGATAAAGACGAAGAGCCAAGTTGTTTACTGTGCCAGTTCAAGAGGAAATCAAGGAACTGATATATATATTTTTTTTAAACTCTCTTTATCTCATCAACCACAATCCAGCATAATTACAGTATGGTGTAACATTGGGCTACTGGTGAATGTATTTACAGTTCAGACAGTGTCAGGCAAAGGATGAACTCAAGTTTTCAAACACAGTGGGGGCTTGCTTTGTTCAACAGAAACCTATCTAAACATCAAAAGCTCTCTGGACGGTAAGGTCCGCCCCCTATAGGGCACCACAACCGGCCATCTTCAATCCCCCCCGCTCAGTTCATCAGTCAGGTTGGGTCATTATTCCGGGATAACAAATAGGCGGTGAAGGGATTCCAAATATTTTTGGGCCAATTTTTCAGCCCACAAAGATTAGCATATTCTTTGTCCATATCGCTAAACCATAACAAGTCCTTCAGCCACACATTCAACCCTGGGTGGGATGCGCTCGTCCACTTTGTCAAGATGCAGCATCTGGCAGTGATCATGCAGGTCGAAAGTAGCCTCCAGTACTGCTTCAGCAGCCCCGGGAGCCACACAAACATACAGAATAGCAACTCGCAGGGTACCGCCTGTCCCAGCATCTCAGCCACAGCTTCCACTACTCCCTAAAAGAATGTGCGCTGTTTGCTACAAGCCCATATGATATGTAGAAAGTCAGCAGTTTCGGCATTACATCTCGGGCAGTTAGCTGCTCTTGTGTTATCGAACTGGTGTAAGCAAGCCAGAGCGAGGTACACTCTGTGTAGCGTCTTAAGTTGGATCAGCTGTTGGCGTGTGTTGAATGACCCACTGTGTGTACTACCACAGAGCACTGCCCATTGCTTGTCTGTGAGGGGCGTCCCAGCATCCTCTACCCATTTCTTTTTATACTTTGATGCCTCCAGAGGGGAGTCTGCTAGGATAAGCTTGTGAAGTGCAGAGACCACCACCCCTGCTCCCAGGAGAGCACCTAATGTATTTCAACAGCAGAATAGTGGGTGGAATTTCCAGGAACCCAGGGAACCACTTCCTGAACGCCGCCCTCATTCTGTAATATTGTAACCTTCGTTGCAATCCCCCTCCCATCTTCTCTTCAAATAGTTCCTGTGTGACAAAGGTTCCTTCCGGCTACATATTCTTCATACGGCTAATTCCCACCCCCCGTCAGTCCTGAATGATAGCTTCATCCCATGTTGGCATCAAGGTCTCTATATTCCAAAGTGAGATACCGGGTCAAAAGGCTGCTCTACCCCCAGCCTCTTCAAAGCTCTTTTCTGCGTGTGTACCGGGCATCCCTGCTGTCATCCGCCGAGCTGATTAGCGGTTACTTCCGCATTGGCGGCTCCGTCGCGGACAGCACTACCACTAGTTCCAGCACGTTTCATCATACGTGCTGTGCGGGTCTAGTCGTTGCCCAAGATGGCGGCCACCGGGAGGTACTAATCCATTCCTCTCCCAGTGACCGTTGCATTGCAACCCCCGAATTTCGGCTTTGTGGCAAACGTTAGTTTTTTTCAACTTTCACAGCTTGCACTTAGCCGCTCTCTTTCCCTCTGGTTCGCGCTCCTTGCGTTCCGCTTCCCTTCCTCTTTCTTTGGCTATCGGTCCTTACCTTCTACTCCGGCTGCTTCCCTGCTCACCGGGCTTACTCCCCGGCAAGTCCTTCTTCCTACTTTCCCCCTTCCGCCTCCTTTCTCTTCTTTCCTTGCCTCCGCGTCTTGCGGTCCCTTGTTATTTCACAGGGTCTCTGCCTCTCCTTGCGGTGATTCAGTTACGGAACCTAGTTCCGACTCCTCTTCGGACTTCCCCCTGCCGGCTCCATCAGCTGTTACTGGTTATCCAATCTCCCTGGAACTCTCCATCGCAGCATAAGGGTTTTTTCTGCCTCCTCTGCCTTTTCCCTTAACGGCCTGATCACGGGAACGGAGCCTCAGGACTGCTGGTTTAAGAGCATTCACTGTGGCTTCCTCTCGTGGCAGGCACACTTCATCTAAAAAGGAGAGAGATTATCTGACACGTCGCCACCTCAGCCCAGAAGATTTGGAAACCTACGACACAGGTGAGGCGAATTGGGAGGAAGAAGGGCTAGAAGTTTCACCAGAACTGGTCACCTGCACCCACATTGATGCAAAGTATAGCTCAGACGCCAGGAAGTACAATTCCATGCCTCTGAACCATGGCAGGGTCAATGTTTCCCAACTAATTTGCGTTTAGGTCAAGCCCGTCTGTGCCCATCCGTGCACGGGCCGTGCGGGATGCAAATGCTGTTGCTGCTGACCCTATGTCTACTGCCAAGTTGCAATGCAACTTCTTACTTTCCCTGGCACCTTCCAACACTAGATGGCCAGTGGGTTTTGACAAATTTCCTACAACTATTAAAGTTATGTTGACAGCGGGTCTGAAATGTGGGCTGCTTAATACACACCCATTTGTGGCGCATTGCTTGGAATGCCATGATCTACTGGCAAGCCATCAGCCCGATCTCCTGCTTCTTACAGAGACGTGGCTGTCCGAGACATCTTGCCCCTCCATTGTTCAGGTGCTGCCCTCTAACTATGAATTTATACATGTTGCTCGTAGGGCAAATCATCCTGGCGGCGGAGTAGCTATCATACACATGACCAAGTACATAGTTGTATGTACCGTGCCTAAGCACTTCCTTAAGATGGAGTTTCTTTTGGCTCGGATCTCCCCCACCCCCACCACGACACTCACCATTTTGGTGGCCTATCGGCCCCCTGGGGCTGATGGCTCTTTTTGTGTGGCATTCCCTACGTTAGTGTCGGAACTCCAGATTAAATATCCTAGTTTACTCATTGCTGGTGATTTCAATCTCCCTGCGAACTCAACTAACTCAGGTCAGGTCACCAATTTCTGATGTCTGACCTCGGGCTTCCCCAGTTGATTGTGGAACCTGCCCATTTACGTGGTAACACTTTGGACTTTGTCTTTGCCTCCAGGCTGACCACTACTGTACCTCACCCCTGCCCAGTAGTATGGTCTGACCACTTCTTGATTTCCTTTTCCATCTCTCATTTGGACTCTAGCCAGCCCCCTCCTAAATCAGCTATCACTAAACGTAGCTGGTATAAGGTGCCCAACCATGAGTTAGTCTCCTATCTTCTGTCACAATGCAGTCAGGACGCTCCCTGACATTACTGGAAGCTTCTTTTACTGTAGTTGTTGACATGCTGGTGCCTTTTAGGCCCAACCTCCAAGCCCTGGTTCTCCGATTAACTCAGGGCAGGGAAACTGTTATGCATACAAGCAGAGAGAAAATGGCGGGCAGGCTACTCTACCAAAGGTAAATCTGCCTTCCGCCATTTTTTGACAGCATATCATATAGCGATTATCAATGCCAATAAAGCACGTTTTAGCCGTAAGGTGGAAAATGCTGTAAATCAACCCAAGGCTCTATTTGAGCTGGTCCAATCCTTATCCACACATATTAAGGTGGGCTCTTATGTTCTGCCCTCACAGGATCTTTACGACTGGCTTTCCTCCTTTTTCCAGACTAAGATTGGGGTCATTGGTAAAAATATCGGTGGTGGTGCTGGTCAGCCCTCTGCTGTTTCTACCGCTGGGATTTCCCCTCTACCTACTGCTAACTGGTCCACCTTCTCTATTTTCTCTGACCAAGACATACTTGGGGTGATTCATCGTCTTAAATCAGCCTCCCCAGCCAATGCTATTCCTCTGGCACTCTTGAAGGAAATTTTTGGTGATTTGATCTCCCACCTCACTGCAGCAGTTAACGCTTCGTTTCATGACAGATGCATTCCCAACACTCTGAAACACGCTTTGGTTATCCCCCTGCTCAAGAATTCCTCATTAGATCCTCCGGTGTTGGCTAACTTTTGGCCCATCTCTCTCCTACCCTTTCTTAGGAAGGTTCTGGAGGCTCTTGTCTCGCTCCTACTTTCCACTTTTCTGGAATCTTCTCGGTTTATTTACCCTTTTAAATCGGGTTTCCGCCCTGGGAGGGGCCCAGAGTCAGTCCTTAACTCTGTGTTGGATGACCTTTCCCACCTGGTGAATCAGGGTGGTGTTGGAGCTGTATTACTGTTAGATCTTTCTGCAGCTTTCGACATGGTTGACCATCCCACCCTGATCTCCTGTCTATCTGCAGCAGGTCTATCTGACCAAGTCTTGGTATGGTTTACTACTTTTCTGGCTGATCGCCCAAAGTCAATGTCCCTTCCCCCCTTTCGTTCTAAACCTTTATAGCTGTCATGCAGAGTCCCTCAGGGATCCACTCTCTCTCTGATCTTATTCAACATCCATATTACGCCACTTCTTCTTATTATTTTATCCCATGGCTTCCAAAACTATTCTTATGCTGACGATACACAGATCTTGGTTTGCCTTGAACTTACTTGCTCTGACACGGCGGTACGGCTGAGGAAGTGCATTGAGCACCGAGGGTCCTGGATGGCAGCCAATTGGCTAAAGTTAAATGGCAATAAACTGAGGTTCTTGTAGTTGGCACCGCCTGCCCTCTTTCATTCTTGACTATATACTTCTGGCCCGGTTCCCTCAGGCCTTTTCCCTCGCCGTCTCCCTAAGTAAGGAATTTGGGGGTAAAATTCACTGAATCTCTTTCGATGGATGAGCAGGTGGCGGCGGTCTGTAATGCTGGTCACTTTAAACTGTGAATCCTTCACTAAGTTTCAAGCCCTGGTGGCGGCCGCGTTGGTCATGAGCGCAGTAGACTACTGCAACTCACTTTATTTGGCTCAGCCACGCTTTCTCATCACCGTCTTCAGCTGCTTCAAAATGCTGCTGTGAAGTCGATCCTTCACCCCCCCTCTTTTGAAGCTCGCGTGTCCCCCTTGCTTAGACAGCTCCACTGGTTGCCCATTGAGAAACTGACTCTTTTTAAATCCATGTGCATTGTGCACCGTGACTTCTATGGATTGGGGGCTGAATATTTACAATCTAAGTTTCGAAACTGACTCTTTTTAAATCCATGTGCATTGTGGACCATGCCTTCTATGGATTGGGGGCTGAATATTTACAATCTAAGTTTCCGCACTATGTTCCCTCCTGCTGTCTCTGTTCTCAGTCTGCCCTCCTGGTGCCTGTCCCCCGTGTTAGACTTTCTCGCATGGGGGGGTCGCAATTTTTCAGTGGCTCCTGCCAGGGCCTGGAATGCCCCCCCCCCATCCTCTCCATTCTTCTGTCGACCATCTTGCTTTTCGTCGGTCATTGAAAACTCTGCTGTTTTAAAATATCTTCTCTTTAGAAAGCTGCTGCTTCCTTGCCACTAGCGTCATGATGCCCATGGGCGAACGTGCGCTTAACAAATTTAAATAACATAACATAACACCTAGATCTGGATTCCAAATCTTAATTTTAGGCCTTAATCATCACTGGGAGAGCGCAAATTGCAGACCCCTTCTGTAGAGGGCATTTCTCTTCTGTATTTAACGGCTCTGTCTTGGTTGCTCCATTGGAGATTCTGCAGAAGGTGGGTGGCCTCCAGTTTCAGTTTGTTTTAATTTGAAGGTATCCAGCTTGAGTTTTCTTTCCTCGATCGAGTGTGGGACATAACACAGTGTAATGTGAATCACTTTCCTCAGCAATATGTAAACGCTAGACTTTCCCGTTCTACGTAACCGTAACCGCAACACAAAATAATTAAGGGTAAACTTGGCTTGTATGATTCTCAACAATTACCGAGTTGCATGGGAAAGAGTGCAATATGGCACAAGGAAGAAGCACAGATTTTTAGCGCGTTTTGTTCAGCAGCATATCCTGTAAATATTATTATTTATTTATGCATTTATAAATAGTGCTCTTAGCCCTCAGGCATCATGGCACCAGTTACATAGTTAAGTACCAAGTCTAATACAGTAAGGCAGCAGATTGATATGTGCCAGACAGGTAGATATGTGACTTCTCACCAAATTTAGATTACATCCAATAAGTCTTCACTGTAGAATTGTATTTGCACTTCGTTTGTTAATGTTACTATTTGTTAGTGTTACCATAATTTCCATCTGCTTTTAATATGGAATACACTGCCAGTGCTGCAGAGGTTAGAAGGAACAACAGTGCTTGGTCATCAGTACGAGTTCGCAACTCCTCTCTTCCCCAGCGGATTCACTTAGGACCTGCAGATGCCAGTCACCACAAATTTGTTATATGCAGTACTAAAGTGCTTTCTCTAAATGACAGCTTGCAGGACTTATCGGCAAGTACCACCAGACTGACTGTCCACAGAGCCCTCATCAGTAAAGAGCTACCAAGTCCCCGCAGACCCGCCAAATAAGGTCGCAAATATGGCCGAGGAAGGAGGGGATGGGGTCTCACTTATCAAGCCTACACCGGTGTCCCAGAGTGTCTCCTAAGTTCACTGAAAGTATTAATAAGGGCACAAACGCTGCCTTCCTCGCCCACTGCATGTATTTGAAAGCACTCAGCACTCCATAAGGATTTTAGTCAGTATATTGTAGCTGACAATGGAGCTCTCCACTCAAGTAGAGCTGCTATCAAGCTTCCATGTCTCTCCTTCATTTGAGAGCCAACTTGCTAATGACGGCACCACGGCCTGTGCTCTGGGCATTGACTACAGTGTCCAGCATTTCTATTTATTTAATGGGTGCATGCCTCATTGCTGATGCTTCTTCTCTGATCCCAAATTATTGCCTTCAAAGGACTCGGCATCGTATTCAAAGCCATCCAGCACGAATCTCCATCTTACCTTCATGACAAAATCAAAACTATCACATACACAAACACCAGACAAGCTAGCCAACACCTTCTACACCTTCCACTCTCAAACTCGCATACACACAAAAGCAAGCATTTACCCAGTGCATGGAGCACCCTGCCTCTTCACATACGCACTGCATCCTCCATCACCACTTTCAGAAAGCGCCTCAAAACATACCTGTTTCCCCACACATAACCCTGCCCTCCTCCACTGTTTTCACTTGTCTAGCCTAATCTTACTATCCTTTTCTGAAAACATGTAACTTATTTTTTCAACTCCCACCTTTTCAAACTTTGAACCTTATAAGTGCTCCGAGACCATCTGGGTAGGGCCAGCGCTAAACAAAAATTCAAATAAAAAATAATAATAAAAAACAAAACTAAAATGCCCCTTCTATCAACAACCATGCTGTTAATTTTTACATGCCACAATCCTGGGGTTGCCCATATGGTTAACCTGCCCATTGAGTACCAACCACAAACAACATTTTCATATTGAGCCAGGCCTTCCTTCATCAAATTCTTTTGCATCTGCCTTCCCGCTATCCGACGAACACATCCTGCGCTCCTTTCTTACAGAACCATGCGCAGCAAGGCCAACATTATTGGCAGAAGGGCGCTATAGAAGACCACTTTACATTACATTTTCCAAACAATGGCATACCTTTTTATAATGACCTGGTTGAGGTGTGTTCAACCCTTCGTAATTTAAATCAGCCAAGATTGCGTCTTAAATATTATTTATGTCTATTGTGACTACCACTACAGGGGGATGTGGTGTGGTTCATGGATGAATAACCGGGTTATTAGCCCCTTTTGACAGGCCCAGCAGGAAATTTAATTGGTATAGAAGTAAATCAGTGTTAAATATTGGAAATGGTTCTATTCCAGATAATTGCACTTGTCCCAAGCTAGTCTATTCAGTTATGAACGTATATCTTTAAGAGTCATGCACAAGATGTAGTATTCAAAATCAGTCACTGGTTTATTACTCTCTTTAATATATAGGCGTTAGAGTTTCAATGCGCCCAGCCGACACGTGTTTCGACCATTGGCCGCTTCAAGGCTTAAGTCTCTGGTTCCTGAATATATTTGTAACCATAGATACGCATTTAAAGTGGTCAAATTATTCACATATTCTTTTAAAAAATCCAACACAAAAAACATCATAATCATTACAATTCAAATGTGGAGATTTTCAGTAAGGTTTGAGCAGAGACCATACATCAAACATAGGTATACAGCTATAACATAATTACAATAAATAATAATATTTTATTAGAGGTAAAATGCAACAAAGAACAGAAATAATATACGATATAATAAAATGGAGAGAAAAAAGACAGAGACACATTTGGTCACATATTTATGTCCATGTTCCATTGTCATATCATAGTCTAAAATCATTACATACCGTCACCAAGTCTGTGACATAAATGAAATAATGATGTGAGCTCAATTACTATAATTGTTCCTTTGGTGACAATATATACTGGTTTGTTTATAACTAAATTGAGAGAAGCTGTGCAACCACATGTGGGATGTTTTTACCCATGCATCCAAGCCCTACCATAAAACTTTTCAGTACTGGCATGGAAAACATCATGATGGCCTGAACTCGCCAGAGAGTGCACAGGGAAAACATGAAGAATAGGCTGCCACCCATTTTTGCCTATGTTGTGAGCACAGGAGGGCACCGCCTAAAACCACCATTGGGCTACACACACAGTAGCCTGAAACCATTGGGAATGGCAATGCTGATTGCCAAAAGCAACCCAGAATTGTGGGGAATTCATTTTCTTAATAACAAAAATGGATGCAGTACCGGTGCTCACCATATCAGAAAGCCGGTGTTTTAAAACCACCAGACTTTTGTGTAAAACTGAACAAATTAACCAAAACCAGGCCAAGGAAAGACTTGCTAAGAGGTGGACACAATGTAAAACTATATTCTGAAATGACTTGAAGGAAGTAATTATTTAATGTATAGGTAAAAATTGTCAGTTTGATTTGAATGTAGAAAACTGGGAACAAAAAGTGACATTTAACTGAAACCTGGCTTAATGAAACTGGATTCTGCCTGACAACTACCCCCGACAGGAGTTGAAACTTGCTCAGCCACACTTCCCAGGCCTAGCTGCATCCTGCTGCCCCTTGCCAAAAGGAGTTGACACCTCTCTGATTAGATTAGGGGAGGGGCACCGCAGGAGGTTGAACAAAGGCCTGTCCTGGACTCAGGCAAATGTTATATTGGGGGGGCCGTAAAGTGGCTTCCTCTTAGGGGAAACTGGGAGGGGCAGTGCCTCTGCTAGCCAGCTGAGCTTGGGGGAAGTGGATAAACCAGTTATTCCACCATGTGATGTGGGAAGCTACACCCCTTTTTGACCAGGGCATAATTAAAAAAAAATGGATGATTCATAGTACGGACTTGTCAGAATTATATAAGCAATATCATTATTCTTGTGATTTTTCTGTGCACGTTTTAAGAGGTGTTAGGACCCTGAGGTGTATTCTGGGGGGTTGCTAGCGGAAAATAGGGTCTTACTCCAAATGTCTGCATGTTAAAAATCTGACACTTTATCATCTGAAACCCATATCCCTGGTGCACATTTGTGTAAAATCTGGAAAGGTTTAGAGGTCGTTATCTGGATGAGAAGGGGAGAATTCTGTCATCAGTGGACACGACATCGTACAAAGACAGGGATCGGATGGTTTGGTGCTACAGAAAATATGTAAACTGGACCTATAATATGAGAAAAATGGTACATAGATAAATATGTATTTGGATCAGAAATAGATTTGTGTGCAATTTGACCAGGGGACGATCCTCTGACCCATAAACAGACCTCATCATGATGACAATCCATTTCCTTCCCCCAATCATGGGAGAGGGGAGAATTGGGCCAATGACAAGTAGAGAGGGGCAGGCTTAGCTAGGCCCAGGCACACACCCATTTTCAAAACACATAAAAAGAGACTGCTGGGACAGGTAGAGAGATTCAATTCCATTTGCTGCGGAGCATGCTGACCGACGACTTCACATCCAGAGATCCAGACTTCAAATCCATCAATCTCCAGAACCTGTAGCAGAAATTAACTCCAGAATTTGTAGCAGAGAGGCCTGAATCCACCAGCTGAATCCTCTTCAGCAGGCCTCAAAACCAACCAAACTATTCAACAGCCGGGCGAGCTGTTTGGATTTTTGCCAAGAATTTTTGCAAGAACCTGTATCAGTATCCAGAAAGCAGTGCTGTATCCGGAACCCGAGAGAACCACAAACCAGACCGTTGTGAGCAGATCCGGTGCTTGACAGACCCAGAGAGCAGAGCTGACCCAGATAGCTGGGACTTCAGAACCACCCGCCGGAAGTCCCGTCCAACCTGACCAGACCGTGATGAGGCCTATTTCAAATTGATATTGTGAGTACCTAGCAGAACTGTGCAGAACCAATCTCTTAGTTAAAATAATCTAATCCAAACTATTTTAACCTAAGTAGAACAGCCTCCTAGAAATCGTGTCATCTGTCATTTTTAAAGCTGCACAACTGTCACCTGTCAATTCTGCAGCTGCAAGCTGTCACCTGTCATTTTGAGTTTTACTTTAAATCCGAAAATCTACCTTTATTAAATCGTCCGTATCTCTGGAACCGTTTGGAACGTGGTTTAACTTTCATTTTAAAGCTGTTATTCTAGGCTTTCCAACGAACCTAGAACCGACTTCCTACTCCCTATCCTTTTTCCACAATCGCGAGACACGCACTCGCCAAATTGACCGCGATTTGCGATTTGGCCCGATTTCTTCATCTGTAGAAATCAGCAGCTTTTTGCTTCTCTTTGCTAAAATTCGTTTGCAATCTGCTAATCATTCATAGAGTATTGTTAAAGTGAGCCTGAACTAATACCAACAAGCATCTCACACTCACCCTGAATCTCTAGAGGGAATTAAAATCAGTTGGCACGTTTTCCCATCCATTGCCATCACATTTAAAAAGCATTTTGGGCCTGTGTTTCAAACTCCTACCTGTTTCTTCTAAGCTTGCTGGGGGGAACTGAATTTCGTATTGTATTTGATTGCATTCCTGAGAACTGTGTGCTCCTCTTTACATCTCCTTCCATTTCTTACATTGCATAGGGGAGGGGGGTGATTTGCCAGAGAAAAAGTGATTATCTTATCTTTTGCTATATCAAGTATTTCTGTACTGCATTTTATTCCTCATTGCTTTTCCCTTGAAACCATAAAAGTATTTTTGCTACTTTATCCATCCTATACTAACTCCTCATTGATTGTAAAGAAGTGTGCTAGTGCCAGATTACCCATTGTTGATCAACATCATATGTCTAAGTGTACTATCAGATATTAATTTATTATAAAGTGTGACATATATATATTGTTTACATTTTCAAATAAACCTTTTAATTTGCAAAACAAACCTACTTCTTGGCTCAGTGGGGTCAGGGGGATTCTAAGAGGGGTGTGTTATACAAGGGTTGTCATCCAGAGTACTGAACTGGACATAAAAATACATCAATAAGGGTTTTCCTCAGCATCCCAGACTAGGCATTGACTTAGCTGTAGTGTTGATTGAATATCGCTTACACACACTACCTCGTAAGTCAAACACTAAATGTGTAACCAAATATGTGTTAGCATATTCCCTTTGATTAGTATATGTATTAATATGTGAATTAACAATCACCATAATCCAGTATCCACTATTGTTAACTCGCTGGGATTGGTTCAAATTTCCAGTACCTCACTCACCCTAGTTCATCTGTTTTCCAATATGAGAGCTGGATATTTATAGCAAAAGTTTATTTTGCTAATATGGGAGTAAAGTAAGTCTGGTCAGATCAGCTACTAGTCATGTTCATTATAATACTGCTAGAAAAAAGTGTTAATTTTTTTAGATAAATATGCTCACCGCTCATCTTCATGAGGTTGTCCAGTTGGATGATTGATCATATATTGTCATAGGTAATCGGTTTCTATATATAGTTTGGCTGCAATAAAGTATACATTTTCAAAATGTAATATTCATTCAGCCATCCGCTTTGTTGGTTGCATGAATATGCTGGTGTTTGATTCAGAGATGTCCCTAAACTAAAGTTCACTTACCTAGTTGTAGCATGGATATTAATAAAAAGGATATCCTGTAAGGAATCGACCTTTGGATGGCTCGCCGCGTGTGTGTCCCGCACAGGCGCCATTTTGTCAATTTGTTTTTATAGTGGCACTGATGTCATCAGAGTCACTTAGCATATCAACACAAATTTTCTGCAGTACAATTTCGAATGCTTTTTTGTGCCTTTTTGGGGGGGTTACAGTGTAGAATGAGACCCTCTGCAGCCTCCTTAACATACCGTCACTTTATTTAATACCCTAACCCCACAACCCCTCTATTTTCCGATTAAAAACGGGCGAAATTTGATTAAGAAAACACGTAATTTTGAAGCGATACCAGAAAAATCCCAGAAATGCTTAGCCATGAAAAGTAAAGGATGCAGAAAACAACAAACAGAAAGGAGTAATTTCTCTTTACACCTGTAACTTCAGGGCCGTCCATTGAAACATGCACAAAGCCACTTTACCATGTGCATTATGATATGATATGATATGGCATTTATAACGCGGCTATACACAAGTGTTTCAAGGTGCAATGAGGCAAGGGGGGGGGACAAAGGGAGGACAGACAACGATCCTACTAGGCCAGGTGTCAATCAGATCGCACAAGTGCATGGGAAGGGGGGGAAAGGAAAAATGCGAGGGGGAATGGAGGGGGAAAAGTGCAGTACATGGGAAAGTGAATAAATAAGATAAATAAAACTGGTAGGGGGACTGTAGTGATACAGAAAAACGGTCCCCAGCTGCAGGGGTTGCCAGGGAGGCAGTGCAGGTGGGCAATTGACGGGGCCTGGGCCAGAGATCAGAAAGGGTGGCCAGGTAACCAGTGCAGTTTCAGTTAGGAATTCAGCAGGGGAGAGAGAGCAGAAGCAAAGAGGAAGGTTTTGAGGTACTTCCCGGAACCGGAGATGGTTCTCCTCGAGTTTTAGGGAGGCAGGAAGGCTGTTCCAGAGAGAGGCCCCTGCCGAAGAGAGTGATCTGCCACCAACTCGTTGCTTGGAGAAGCGACTGACCCTGAAGGAGTTGGAGGCGGATTAGCGAAGAGCTTGAGAAGGAAGATATTTAGGAAGAGAGAGTTGAAGGTATTGCGGCCCCAGACCTCAGAAGGCCTCGTGTACAATGCAGAGGGTTTTGAACTTAATCCTCGCAGCCATTGGGAGCCAGTGCAGAGATTTCAGTCCTGGAGAGATACGATCCCTGGGCTTGAGGCCAAGGACAAGTCTTGCAGTCCTGTTCTGGATAAATTGCAGAGGGCGGAGAGTAGAGGCAGGCAGATTTAGTTAGAGGCTGTTACAAAAGTCCAGCCTAGAGAGGACCAGTGCTCTGGAGACAGTGAGCCTCTGGGGGAAGGAGAGGAAAGGAAGAATACCTCTAAAGAGGTGCAGCTGGTAGTGTGACGACTTAGAGACGTCAGAGCTGTGAGGGGAGAAGGAGAGTGCAGAGTCGAAGATGAGCCCAAGGTTTTTAGCCTTGCAGTTGAGAGCAGGAAGAGGGCCAAGAGAGGCCGGCCAGAGAGCTGCAGGGAAGGAGGGAGTGGGTGTGCCGATGAGTAGAATCTCAGTCTTACTGGCATTAAGGCAGAGGTCGTTGGCGGCACACCACTCCTGGATGGCAGACAGACAGTCTGAGATGAGGGGAGGAGAAGAGGAGGCCAAGGGTAGCATGAAAATGAGCTGGGTATCATCCGCATAGCACTGAAAGTTGGGACAGAGAGCAGCGATGCGGTGGGCAAGGAGTGCCAGGTATTGGTTGAACAGCCAGGGAGAGAGGTTAGATCCCTGGGGGACACCACAGGTAGAGAAAAAGATGTCGGAGAGGAAGGACCCAAGTTGGACCTGGGAGGGTCGGTTGGAGAGGAAAGAATTCGGCCATGCCAGAGCCTGACCAGTGATACCCAGGTTATCATGGAGATGGTTGAGCAGGATGGCATGGTTGACAGTGTCAAAGGCAGAAGTGCGATCAAGCAAGATGAGAACGCACAGGGTGTTAGTCAAGGTTGGTGAGCAGGTCTTCACGGATGTTCAGGAGAGCAGTTTTCGTGCTTCTGGCAGCTCTGAAGCCAGACTGATGGTCATGAAGACAACCAACAGTTTTAGTGTGGAGATTGAGCTGGGAGATGGCCAGTTCCTCCAGGAGCTTGCCCAGGAAGAGAGTAATGGAGATTGGGTGATAGTTAGCCGGGCAGGAGGGGTCGGCAGAGGGTTTCTTAAGAAGAGGGTGCACAAGGGTGTGCTTCAGGGGGGAAGGGAAGACTCCAGTGGCGAAGGAGTGATTGCAGAAATTAGCCAGGGCAGGAGCCAGGGGGTCGATGTGGTCCTTGATAGTTTTGGAGGAACAGGGGTGAACCTGTTTCGACAAGACTTTCATAGATAGGACTTGTCTAGAAACCTCATCTGCAGAGAAAAGGGGAAAGGCAGAGAAGGAGGGAGGAGGGGTGGCTGCAGAAGGGCCAGAGCAAGAGCAGGGAATAGCGGGAGGGAGGCGAAAGGAGGAGAGTGAGGACAGGATGTCCTATGTTTTAGAAATGAAGTGAGAAGCCAGTGCCGTGCAGAGGGCCTGGGAAGGGATATCATAATGAATTTCACAACCATTTGTGGCTCTATCCTAATATTAATGTCATAGCTAGGGGCCATGTGAATTAAGCTACCATAGAATTATTATTGGAGTCTACCTAATTTGTTAGTACATTAGTGGTATATTCTAAACTACATTCACAGCAAATTGCCGTTCCCAGATTTATTAATTAATTATCTAAATTAGGTGGTCCGGGTGTACAGCTTCTCTCTTACAGTTTATCTAGTCTAGTGGAACTGTCAATTTCAATTTATTAGCACTAGGTAGCTAGTTCATTTGGTCAACCAAGCAATCTATAGTCACATTCCCTCTTCCTAATTATTATTGAGCAAGTGAACCGTCAGAGACCTGTTGCATGTTTGAAATTGTGGTCATAGCTCCCTAAGGGAACCAATGGAGGACTGTTGCATGTTGGTACTTGTGGCCAAAGTTCCTAACGACCATTGAGAAAGTGAACTGATAAAGACCTTTTGCATGTTGGATATTGCGGCCAAACTTCCTAAGGACGATTCAGAAAGTGCATCAGCAGAAAACCGTTGCACTTTTGCGGACACGGTATCTGAAAGTGGTGAGAACACTCCAGCGGGGGCAGTTGTTCCTGGCAGCGGATGCAAGTCGGTGCTTCGTCCGGGGGAAGAGAGGATCTCGTCGGGGAGGAAGACAGGAGTCTGTTGCACTGCCAGGGAAGAAACCAGCCACTGAGTTTTTCGGGTACAAGGAACGGTCCGTTGATTCGCGTTTCAGTGGTGAGTGGCTATCTGGCCACCGGGGTGCTTGGCACGGGCAGTTCAACCACAAACCGGTCTGGGGTGCGAAGAAGGAAGGTAAAACTGGTTGTGCCCACCAGTCAGGGGAAGAAGCCTCTCCAGCCGGGAGATCTTCTCTGTCGTCAGGAAGTGGTGAGTCGGTTCCGCAGGGCTCCACCGGTGGTGTCGTCGTGGTAGGTCGGCTCAGCTCCCTCGTCGGATTCTCAGGTGCTGTGGCGACTTCTGAAGTTCCAGTCCCCAAAGCCCTGCTTTTATGCAGCACACCCCCATTCACTCAGCCTAGCTGTCAATCAAACATGCTAAGTGGTGAGCCGGCCGGCTCACCACTTGGGCCAATCACACAAGAGTGTGACTTGAGTTACCAAGGTAACTCGGTCCAGGGTACCTAAACCCCCTCCGACACCACCTGTGGTACCCAGACAGAGTGGCACCACTTTTGGAGGCTTCTGTGGAGAAGCCCGCCAAAAAGTGGAACAAAGGGCTCGACTTGGGTTCGAGTCACAGAAGAGAACACAGAAGCCATTTTAGAATCGAGTCCTGGCAAAAAATACCAACCGGCGAATTAATATTAAATAAATAAACCGGCGGTATGTTCGAGGCTATGAGAATTAAATAATTAAAGTTGGTAGCCTCGAACAATGGGAAAATCCCATAGGAAAATATTGCGGTCAAATATAAAAAGTAGTTTCCACTGCCACCAGCCAAAACTCGATCAGGGGGGACGGAGACGTGCCCCCTCGACTAACAGATCCCGGGGCAATCGAATTGCCCCGACCAGTACGTCAACAATATGATGGTTTGTACTGGTTTCTGTTAATAATTTGGGACTAGTAAAGCCAATGGTGACTTTACATGCCCTGGGAGACAGTAGTCAGTCCCAGGGTATGGAGTCTATGGTGGGGGGTCACTATGACACCCCTGTGTTACTGCACGGAGGGTGCTGTGTAACACACATAATAAAAACACATGAGACCCTATGGAGTAAAGGACCCCATAGCCCATAAAACACATTAACAGTCAAAGGAACACCATAAACATGTCCAAGAGTGGGAGAAAAAGAGTCTCACTCTTGGCAGGAGGAAAAAAACAAACTCCAGAAATCCAGCAAAGCTGCTGGGGGACTCACTAGGTTAGGAAATTCAGCCTAAAGAGAGAATTCTCCCTAACACATGGATGGTGTTGCCACATAACATAACAGTAGTCTATATGAAAAGCAACTTCTGGGTAAGAACATTTTAAAGGCCATTAATGTTGAACAAGTAATAGGCACTTTTGCCATCTAAAATAATTCCTTCCTTTGCATTGATTTCTGGAAAACATGCAGAATCAGAGCTACTGTATTTTCTTTTTAAAAGTCATGCCCCTTTGCCCCCATACACAGCAGGGAAGCTTAATGTTCCCAGTATAAATGCTGATCTACAAGTAGCAGACATACAGGATGAAGCAAACCTTCTGGTTCAACCCACTCGGCTGGACCTCCGTTTCCCTGTTGTTATCTTCTGCCCTCATCCCCTTTATACCGGGAACATTAAACCTCCCTGTTGTGTATGGCGGCAAAGTGGCATTGCCTTATCTGACAATAGGACTACAAATCACAGATTCCAGGAAAGAAACTGACTGATAGCCAGACAGGAAGTCTAGTCATGAGAGCTCTGGTACCCGTGCACGCACCTTCAGAGCCAAATCTATTCTCATATGTCTGAAGCATTCTCTTTCCCAAAGGTTTGAGACCACTTGCAAGTAGAAAGGTCATAAAAGGGTTTTGTAACGTTTTGCCTCATCCTATTATTTTTTAAATCCAGGGACATGCATCTTTTTTGTGTGAACCAGGCCCATTTGCAGGTGCACCATATGGTAGGTGCAAATGATGTGTGTTAGGTGTGATTCTATCTGGATACACAAGTGTGTGCAATTTGTGAGTGACCACAGGCGCAATTGGCACCCACCACATTTTGAAACCTCAAGTGGAATTCTTTCTGAGTTTTGCTCTTGGTTCCTCCTTCTAGTTTCGGTGAACTTCCACCAGTTGCAAAGTCGGATAAATTACACTGGCTTCGTAGACCTAGACCCCCAACATCCGTTAGCTCCTGCTGGCCATATCCAAAGTAGTTTTTTGTTTTAGCGAAATCTAATTCACCTTTGCTTTCTTAATCATTTTGCTTAATGTATGTTCACCTATGTGTTTTTTTAAAGTTTTTTCCCTCCTCCCCTCCGCCTCTCCCTAACAAACCAACTTACACAACAATGGGTTACAACATATGCTTCTTCATGTTTACATTTGTTAAGGCCTTGAAATAGGAAATCAGGGCATCATACTTGTGAAGTCCTTTAGGCTAACGTTTTCAGTGTTCTACATCAGGCTGAGCGGCCAAGCGTTAATGTGTGTGTGCTGACGTTTCATGGCCTGCTGCAACCCCATTTTAGTATAAGCATTCCCCAGTCCATGTGAAAAGATTCCATCTTGTCGTTTACCATCGCCGTGAGTTTTTCCAGGATGTATATGTCCCAAAGTTGACGGGACCAGTCTGCCTTTGAGGGGCTGGCAGAGCTCTTCCACTTTTGCGCTATTGCTACCCGGGCCGCTGTCAGCAACGCCTTGCAAATTCTTGGTAACCTACTTTCATCCCTGTCCCTCTCCGGGACCCCCAGTAACTTTTGCAGTGGATCATGGGTGAAGGTTATGCCCACCACCTTCTTCATCCTTCATCCAACTGAGGACTTCCGCCCAGTACATCTAGATTTTGGGACCTGGTCTCCATGGACAAATACAGTCTTATACCTGACGGTTTAGCAAATATTTTGGCGTCATCGTTTAACAGGGAAATAGGTCTGTATGATTGACATTGTGTCGGATGTCTGCTCTCTTTGGGAAGAACCACTATCAGTGCTCTTAATAAGGGGTTTGGGAGGACACCTGTTTCCAATACCTGGTTGAACAGTCTAGCCAGAAGAGGTGCCAGAGTGGAGCGGAATGTCTTGAAGAATCAGACCGAGAACCCATCCTTCCCTGGGGATGTTCCTGATTTCATCATCCCTATGGTCTAGCTGATTTCGTCAACCGTAAATGGGGCTTCTATTATTACTGCCTTGTCTGGGGGGATGCTGGGTATCGGGAGAGTATTGAGCAATCTGTCCATCTGGGCACTATCCGCCTTATATTCAGTTGAGTAGAGGGACTCATAATATTCACGGAACACTTCTGCAATTTGCTGGTCTCCGTATACCTTTTCTAAGCCTGTTTTGCAGATTGACTCTATTCTCTTGCCACTGCTCTGAGCTTGCAGCTTCCAGACTAGTATTTTATCTGCTCGTTCCCCCTTCTCTGTATATTTTTTTTTGAGGAACTTTAGTGTTCTCTCTTTTTGGTACAGAAGGAGATCCTTCAACTGGGTTCTATATTTTAGCACTCTTGTCAGATTGTCAGGGGAAATTTGCGTTTTTAGCATCCCCTAGCTTTTATAGACTCTATTTTACTTCTCAGATCCCTCTCCTCCTTCTCTCTCTCCCATTTCTTTGTGGCTCCCAGACATATTAATTCCCCTCATATGTGGCCTTATATGCCTCCCAGACTGTCATTAGCCTCACTTCACCGGTTTCGTTAAACTGTAAGAACTCCTTTGTCAATTTTAACAAGCCCTGGGCCACCTCTCTATCCTTCAGCAGCAAGTCGTTGCACATCCACCTCCCCTTTCTCTGCTCGGGAGCCCACTCGCCCAATTTTACACGGACTAAATCGTGGTCCGACCAGCGTACCGGCTCTGTGGATGATTTCGACACTTTATGTAACAGGGCAGAGTCTAAGAGGACTTAGTCAATCCTTCAATAGGTATCATGGACCTTGGAGTGGAATGTGTATGATGGGACAGCTTCTCCCTCGTGGACCAATGTATCCACCACCCCCAGCTTGCTATTTATTTGGGCAAAGTGGTGGGCCATCTTTCGCTGCGCATAGGATCCCATTGGCGGGGTTGCCCCCTTCCTGTCTGTTTCTGGATCCAAGACCATGTTGAAGTCCCCCCCGCCCCAATAAGTAGATGCCCCTCTACAAAGGTTTGGATTTTCCCCTTCACGTTTCCCAATAATGGTCTTGCCCCTCATTCGGGCCATAGATTGATATTAGGGATACATTTTGGCCTTTGACCAACCCCTTGACGAATATGTAGCATCCTTCTGGATCTCTAAGAGTAGTGAGTATTGTAAAGCCCAGTTTGTTAGCAATTATCACTGCCACCCCTCTCTTTTTGGATTCAACCAAGGCATGGTACATTTTCTCAATAGCTTTTGCTTTCATAGCTGTCTCTCTTGCCCCTCTTCCAGTGTGTCTCTTGTAAAAACATAATATCCAGCTTTAAACGGTTACACTCCCGAACCTTTTTGATGGGGAGTTAAGGCCGCTAACGTTCAGTGAGCCCAAGGACAACTTGGAGATTGGGTCAGACATGCGTGGTTCCGTTTAGTTTCTCTGGTCCTGTGGATCCCGGGGTGGCAGGCCATCTGGCTCCTGCCATTGTTTTTTTCTGACCTTTAATACACGCCCTGTGTTGTGTTGCTTTAAAGTGTGATTAGAACCCCCCAAGAACAATCCCCAAAACTTCAACTTTCCCCACCCCCCTTTTTGATCACGTCTGAGCTGCTGATGAGGTGTACGCCATAATTGGTCCAGCCCATCCATCCACCCTCCTTCTTCAGGCGTGCATATTCCTATATTGGAATTACCTTGAGCCTCCCACCCCCTCGATAGTAACACCTAGTACTTTGCCTTTTGAATGTCCCTCTTACACCTTCCCCTAATGATGGAACTGAACATTTTAGAATAATGTCGTTTTTAGTAGCCGTTGGGAGACAAGGTGATCAGCAATTCGCCGTAGCATAAGGGGAAGGTTGTTCCAGTCTTTGGCAGCCGCCACCG
The DNA here is from genome assembly GCF_040938575.1 of Ambystoma mexicanum. Taxonomy (NCBI): domain Eukaryota; kingdom Metazoa; phylum Chordata; class Amphibia; order Caudata; family Ambystomatidae; genus Ambystoma; species Ambystoma mexicanum. The sequence goes on from NC_090924.1 coordinate 930,096,437, forward strand.
AGAAGGAGCGTCCTCCTGCCCGGAAAAGTCGATAGAGAGGAACCGCTACCAAAAGTGCCGACTGGGAGCGCAGAGATCGATTTGCACATAGCGCGGAAAATTGGTTTGAAGGTATACCACTCCAAGCCCATAAAAGGCTTGCTGCACTAAACACATGGACTTAAGAGATCCGGTCTGCCACGGGAAGCCAGTGCAATTTCTTTAACAGTGGGGACATGTGGGCTCCAAAAGGTGGGTGAAGAATAGCTCTGGCCGCCACATTCTGGAGTAACTGTAGTCGCTTGATCAGGTAACAGGGTTGAGCCAGGTAAAGTGAGTTGCAGTAGTCCAATGCACTGCGGACCAAGGCTGCAACCACCAGGGCTTGGCATGCTACAGGAATAAAAGGAAAAACCTTTCGAAGAATGCGAAGCTTGAAGTGGCTGGATTTGCACACCGCTGCCACCTACTCATCCATGGAGAGGGATGCAGAGAATTTAATCCCCAGATTTATGACCGACATTACAGGAGTAGGAAGTGGGCCAAGAGAGGAGGGCCAAAAAACTAAGTGGTCCAAAATCGGTGGGGAGATGTAGTGCCCACGAATAAGACCTCAGTCTTATTACCATTCAGCTTTAGCCAATTTATCCTCATCCAAGTCCTCAGAAGCCTGAGACATTTTTTGAGGCGGGCAGCTGTCTCAGATTGAGTAAGGTCTAAGCGGACCAGAATTTGGGTATCATCCGCATAAGAATAATAGCGGAACCCATAAGATTGGATGAGGAGCAGGAGGGGTCTAATTTAGACATTAAACAGGATAGGGGACAGTGCCGAACCCTGAGGGACACCACAGAATAATGGGACTGCATCAGAGCGAAAGGGAGGCTGAGAGACTGATTGAGAACGATCTGCCAAAAAGGCCTTAAACCAGTCTAAGGGCCTCATTACACGTTGTGCGGTAAAAACCTCAAAATACCAGCATGGCGCTATCAACGTGTCCGCCCTCGCAAGAGGGCGCTAATAACGTGCCATTACGAGTACGCGGACACAAGCATAGCGCCATGCCGGTAAACCTCCTACCGCCATGGCAGTAAAGACCCAAAAAAGTCACTTACCGCCCTCGACGAAAGTGCAGATTGCACCTGCGCCCTCCTGCTGCATGCAAATAGCGGTCACCGCAATTAGCGGTGACCGTTAAATTGCGGAACCGGAAATAGCGTCATCGCACAGGAATGGGAAAGAGCATGGCGGCCCTCTTCAAAAACACAATCCATTGCCATCCTCTGCCCCCTGGACCTGTTTGGAGTCGTTAGCAGTTGAAAATCATCCGGGACACCTTCAACATGCCGAAGGCATTAAAAAAAAGCACTGACAGGCAGCGCAAAGAAAAATTTACAGCAGAGGAGTTGAACATGCTGACCCAGACCCTGGCTGAGAATGCTGCGGTTGTTTTTGCCAATGACATGCGGCGGCCGACACTACTAAAAAAAAAGCCATCTGGGAAGAAGTTGCAGTGAAAGTCAGTGCAGTGAGCACCAGCACCCGCACTGTGCATGAGTGCAGGAAAAGGTGGGACGACCTCAGACTGCGGGTGAGGGGCATCCTTGCTGAAAACCACCGAATAGCCAATGCAGGTGGAGCTGGTTCACCCATCAGACTAAAAGAATGGGAGGAGACCTGTGGAAGTCTAATCGCTGTGGAATCCATTGAGGGAGTAGGCACCATGGAGCTAGGCGTGGGTACCACTTCGGATGGAGGTGAGTGTACACATGACAGGATGCTATGTGAATGTACTGTTCCCCCCATATGTGAGCACAGAATCCTCTCATGCATGGACACACATCCACACATGCATCCATGCCTCACCATGTCAGTGTCAGACCCAAACACAAACACATGCACACATCACCAGAGACACGTTACAAACACAACCATGCATGGATGAGGCACTGAACTGGCACATCACCTGCATCCACAACTACTAAGTCCCAATGGCCACAACTGCATCATTGATGTATTCTGCATTAAGTATATTGAAACGCAACCAATGCCATCCCCCTTCTTGTCCCTGACAGGCTCACATACAGATGGTGAGGATGCCGCAAATGCGAGTAAGAGGCCAAGGGCACAGGACTCGGAGGACACCCCCACAACATCAAGGGGCAAGGGGGGAAGGTCACACCTGATGAGTGTGAAACATCGTAGGAGTGCCAAAGCCAGGGAAGAAGTAGCTGCACCACAAACTGCAGCCCCGCCACCGGAGGTGAACCCACAGCCACCAATACCAGCCACTGAGGGCCCACCATCAGCTGCGGCAAGCTCCGCTGGAGAGGCAGCCGCCACTGCCCCCCTATCTGATCCTGAGGACACTATAGTTGGCCCAATGGAGATGCACACCCCAAGCCCCCCTAGAACCGCAGACCCAGCACCATTCCAGACACCTGGGTCTGATGTTACTGTTTAGGACAACATTCCAGCCATAATGTCCCCAATGGTGGCTTCACCTGCTGCAATGGATGCATCTGAGGGCACAGCATCCAGTACACCATCACCCAGCACTGCCCTCCATCTGCCCACCATCCTGCAGCGTCAACAGGAACTGACTGTGCTGGTTGGCCAGCATGTTGAGGAGGCTGCCCATCTCAGGGAGGATATTGTGGAGACGGCAAGGCACTCCACTGAGAGGATGGACGCATGTACTGACAGGCTGTGTGACGAGATATCCAGGCTCAGGGAGGTCCTTACTCGCATAGCCGACACAATGGATCGCCACTTCTCACAACCAGGACAGTCTGCCCCATCGTCATCTGCCGGCTCAACACAGACAAGCCCCCTCCGCCGCTCAACACGCACCACCAGGCGTGGGGGGAAGGGTGTCATGGGTCTGTTGTGGAGGTGGGGGGAAGGGTGTTATGGGTCTGTTGTGGGGGGTGGGGGCAGGGTGTTATGGGTCTGTTGTCGGGGGAAAGGTGTTATGGGTCTGTTGTGGGGGGTGGGGGGAAGGGGGGTGGGATGTTTGGGGACATGCACTTTTTTATCTTTCCGTTACTTAATACACTGGTGTCTAATCAAAACACAGGCTTGGACATCTTCATTGTGTTTGTGTACTTTATTGGAGACAGGGTCCATTGCGTACTTCTAAACATACACCAGTGCATCACTACCCATGTCCATGTGACAGTACCAAAACATGTCCCTCAGAATATTTGGTTGATCAGATGCTGTCTCACAGCACGTCCCTCCTGGCCATCCCCTCTTGCATATCCTGCATCCCCTTCGCCTCCGTCCTCATCAGCTTCATCATCCTCATCAGGTGCTTCTATTTCAACGTCAGGGGGCAGTGGCACATTCCGTCTGATACACATATTGTGCAGCATGACACATGCCATGGTGATCTTGGCCACTTTCTCATGACGAAAAAGTGGCAGAAAAGGCCAGCAGGATACAGCGCATAGAACGGTAACTTATGTGGCTGTGATAGGGCTGCGGCTGAGAGCTTGAGTAGGAGCCTGCCAAATTCCCACTGGAAATTGGAATTAGAGAAAGAAAGGGTTTGCTCTCAAATTCTGATTAAAACCACTCATTTAATTTGCAATTGCTTATTATTCTATGTGTGTGCGCAGTTTGAGAGCAAACCCTTTCTTTCTCCACTTTCTCATGACCACACAGGAGAGCGCCACCAGACCTGCTAATGCACCTAAACCGTGATTTCAAAAGGCCAAAAGTCTGTTCGATCACGATGCGGGTACGGGTATGTGCACGATTGTATTCCTCTTCGTGCCTGTTCTGTGGGTTCAGGTGTGAGGAGCCAGCTCTTCAGGGGATAGCCCGCATCACCTGTATGGGGGAACGAATGGGGTCCTGTTACTGTTCACCTGCAGAGCAGCCTGTTCATATCACACAAATTGACATTGCATAGTGATTCCAATACACAGTCAATGGCATACATGCAGATGGTCCGTGTGACAGCAATGTGCAAGGGTGAGCTCGACCCTGCAAGTAGACATGCCCCATTACTGTCTACAACAGTAATTGACATGTCCTGGGTGAGGCGAGGTCTTAGGTGTCCCTGGGCCCAGGCAGATTTTGTTCCTCACTGTTGTTGTACTGCCATTCCAACATAGATGTTGCCATGCAGTGAGGCATCACTTCAGTGGTGGTAAAGGTGCGTGGTGAAATGCAATGTGTATGGCTAGGGCTGATCCATTTGCATGCATCATACGACACATTGCATTATTGATGTTGTGCTGGACTGATTCCGGATGACTATCTTCATGGCACGTATGGAATCTTGGCCATTTTGTGGCGTACAATGTTGTGCAATGTGTATGTGAATGGATGTTTGATGCTACTAGACCTGGAATTTCTGGTGTGTAGTGTAGCTCATACTTGCATGTCGGTTCATCTCTAGTACGTTGCGGCCTTCCCAGATGGACATTGGCGTACATCTTTATGTGCATTTCCCAGACAGATGACAAGCTACACCCTGTTGGAGTATGTATCTCTCCCCCCCAATCACACCCAGTTGGAGTATGTATCTCTCCCCCCCCAATCACACCCAGTTGGAGTATGTATCTCTCCCCCCCAATCACACCCAGTTGGAGTATGTTTCTCTCCCCCCCCACCAATCACACTGCCATGTGCTTGCCCTGCTACTCACCAAGTAGCCACAAACGTTGTGCGGATTTGTCACTCCATGTAGCGTGGGATAGTTGAGTTCCGCAGGGCCATGGAGTCATGGGTTGATCCGGAATATCGGGCACAGAAATGTGTGATTATCTTGTTGGCGTCACATACCATTTGGACATTGATGGAGTGGAATTGCTTCCTGTTTCGGTAGAACACTTCATTGCGATGTGGGACCACCAATTCCACATGTGTACAGTCGATGACCCCAATGCAACTTGGGATGCCTGCCAGTGAATAGAATCCAACTTTGTTGTTTGCAATTTCCTGGGCAGTCTGTGGCATGGATATGTGTTCAGGTGCATGCTTCAGGAGGGCATCAGGTACCTGATTCAGCGTGCGTGAGAATACTGGTTGGGAGATGCCATGCATCTGGGTCACTGTATGCTGGTAGGTGCCTGTGGCCAGGAAGTGGAGCACAGTCACCACGTTGAGTAGAGGGGGGATGGCAGTTCTGATGTCTACGAGGCTCACAATGTCGTTGTGTATCATGTCCACGATGCTGGTGATGGTATCCCGGTCCAGACGGTTCAGGGTGTGTATATGCACAGGGGTTAGGTTACATGGACTGGCTCTGATCCTGGGGATTCGTGGGTGCCTCTGTGATATGATTAGGTGCCGTGGTGGTGCTTGCTGTGCCTGTCTTGCCCTCCTCCTCCTCCCCCTGCATCTTCTTTGTGCGGCCTGTTGTTGTTGCAGCTGCGCTGCAATCATGTCCTCCAGCCCATGTAATGCTGCTAGTATTGGAACCATCTTGGTGTTGGAAGGGGTGTGTGAAGGGGTGTGGTGTGCTCCTTTTGAGCTGCCACAGTCTCCATTGCCTCCACCTGTGCTGATTGTGTCCACCTGTGGCAGGTGGGAACACTGCTCAGTTCTCTTAACGTGTGGTTCGCGATGCCGGTATTTGCGCCATGGCGCTACGCGGTTAGGGGGGCTTTACCATGCCGCTATTGTCGTGTCCGCTCAACTTGTGATGCTGTGCTAATAGCGGCATGGCGTAATTTATGGGATGGTGGGTCGCGCGCACGCGGACTGCCCGCTATTAGTGGCACCGTACTTAGCAGTGCCGCTAATAGCGGTGTGTCGGGTCGTGATTCGCATGGAGATTTAACGTTACCAGTATTTTATTACCGGTAACGTTAAATCCCTAACGCCTACCGTGTAATGAGGCCCTAAGACTTGGCGGAGAGGCTGGCCGCCGTAAGATGGGAGATCAGGGTAGAATGGTTGACCGTGTCGAATGCAGCTGAGCGATCTAACAATGGAACTGCTTCGACACCGCCCTGATCAACCAAGCGCACCAAGTCGTCTAGTACTGAATTCAGTACAGATTCGGCCCCTCTCCCAGGTCTGAATCCGGACTGGAATAAATCAAAGTAACAGGAACACTCCAAGAAATTAGACAAGAGGGGAGAGACAAGTGCTTCCAAAACCTTCATGAGGAATGGCAGAAGGGAGATGGGATGATAATTGGCCAGAACATCGGGTTCCAAAGAGGGCTTTTTTAGTAGAGGTATGCCCAGTGCATGCTTCAAAGAAGATGCCATCACTCCAGTGACAAAGGAAACATTGACTGCGGTAGTAATGTGAGCAATCAGCTCAGTGGATGCTTTTTGTAAAATGGCCAAAGGTATAACATTAGCCGGGATTGCTGATTTAAGACGATGGATTGCTGCCAATATATCGGAGCTAGAAAAAAGAGGAAACGTGGACCACACTGTTAGTAGCGGGGGGCTCAATGTAGTCCTTAAATGGCTGAAGGCAAAGATGCCTCAACTTTTTTATTGTCCCAGATGGTAGATATTTTGGTCACGAAAAACGCCAAAAGTGAGTTACAGAGGTCCTGTGAAGGAGACACCAGGGCATGTCCTTTCTCAGGGGTGGATAACACCTGAACCAGGTCAAATAAGGCCTTTGGTTTATTAAATGCTCCCTCCAACATATGACCAAAATAGGCTTTTTTTGCCATGAAACCAGCTTTATGGTAGGCAGTGAGAGAGTGGCGAAAAATGATTTTAGCTTCATCAGAATAACTAAGACGCCATTTTCTTTCAGCCTGCCTACAGCGCAATTTACTTGCTCTAAGCTCCTCCGAGAACCAAGGTTCCGGAGGGCGGCTTCGCTGTTGACAGAGTTTAACAGGAGCCAACAGGTCAGCAGTTACTTTGAAGGAGGCCTCTAAAGTGGACAGAGAGCACCCAGTCGCTGCACCACATTGAGCTTGAATGGAGGCGACCACATCAGGGTTAGATGCCCCACGCCAACTCTGCTTGTAGATGGCAGGTTTGGACAAGAAAGAAGGAGTTGTTTTTAGGGAATTCGGGAAGGGTACCAAGAAGTGTTCAGACCACACAACTGGGCAAAGGGGTAACATAGTAATAGAATTAGGAGGCGCAAAAACCATATCAAGAATGTTCCCTCGTTGGTGAGTGGGTTCAGTTGCTCACTGAGGGCGCCCCAGATCCCGCATTAGGGCCATAAAGTTGGCCACCTGCCCCGTGGTGGTAGGGTTCACAGGAAGATTAAAATCTCCAGTGATGAGCAGGTCGGGGTATTTCATCTGCAGCTCAGATACCAAAGCAGGAAATTCAGCATAGAACATGTTATCAGCTCCCGGGGGCCGATATACCACCAAGATAGTAAGGGTGCAGCTGGAAGAAACACACACACGGGCCAAAAGGCATTCAATTCTTAGAGAGTGTTTAGGGACCATATAAGTCACCTTATATTTGCTTTTATGAACCATAGCCACCCCACCCCCAGGATGCAAGGCTGTTCTATCCACATGTACCAGCTCGTATTTAGGGGGAATGGCCCTCACAAAGGCAGGGCCAGATGATTCTGTTAACCAGGACTCAGTTAGAAACAGAAGATCATAGCCATTGTTAAATATTAAATAATTCCCCTTCTCCTGTTTTAAGGAGAAGGGGAATCCTCACCTGTTGCGGTTTCCTTTTGCATTGAGCCATTTCGTCAAGGGGGCACACAGGCGACGTCTGGACAGTGTGAAAGAAGACAGGTCCTGGTAAATGCTTACCCTAGAGTCTCCCCATTCAATTGGGCCCATTGCCCTTGCCTTTTCTAGGATTTTAGTTTTTTTCTCCGGGTAGTAAAGGATAGAGCAGGGGCCTCGAGTGCCTCCTCCAGCCTGTGGACTCTGTCAATAATGGGCTCCGTGGTATTTTCATCATTAAACACCTTTTTGACAATTCCATTAATTGCTTGGATGATGCCTCTTTGTGTTTCACTTTCCTTTTCGGGGAACCCAAAAAAGCAGAGGTTATTTCGTCGCTCCCGTTCTGAAAGTTGTTCATTTTTAAGGCATATTCCTCTTCCCTTCTTTCTAGTTCTGCAATCCGCATATCCAATTGGGTTTCCAGGACGTCTACTGATGACAGGCTGGCCTCTAGTCCTTGGATTCTATCATCCATATCGACCACTTTTTTGTCCAGACCATCTAATATATGTGTGATGTCGCATCTGAAACCCTTCAGCTCCTCCAGGATTGCCACCATATCCCTCCTCATCTAAGTTACATCCTCTGCCACGGTGGGCTTTGCCATGGACAGCTGTTCCGGTGTCGGCCTGGGGGTTGGGTTGTATTTCAATTTCTGGAGTGGGGCCACCCAGCTCATATATATGAGGATCCGCCTGCCTCTAGGGTAGCTGGCTGTTCGCAGGTATTCAGGGTCCTGGCCCCCACTACCCCTGGACTCACTATGTTCAGGGTGACCTGCCCCTTCGGTGCGTTTGGGGGGCTGTGGGGCAACTCCTTTCTCTCTCGTTGGGGCCTCTCGTTCTGTTGCTGAGGCTGGTGATGTCCCCACTCCTGGTTGTGGGGTGGGGCCAAGCTCTCCCTTCCAGGCATGCTCCTCTTTCCTCAGGGGTCTGTGTTGGGTTTGCTTGTGGGACAAGTCTGTGGGGGTTGGGCTCTGGCTTTGTTTGGGGCGCACTGTGCCCATTGATCTTGCCGTAGTAGTTGCTGCCCCCACAGGTGCTGCAGGGAGGTGTATAGACCCTACGCATGTTTATTTGCCATTCTGGGCCTTTTCCGCATATTCAGGTTACGACCAGCCTCCATCCGGTAACCGTCTGTTCCAGTGAACCTTCCTAGGAGGAGTCCTCCTGCTTTCTTCTTGAGATGTCCCCCTCACCCGTTCCCAAGGTGTTCCGGTCCCTGTGGGGCCAGGTGGTGGCATCCCCCACTGATTGGGGCTTCCGTAGAGTATGGATAGTGAGGGGGGAGGGCAGATCCTTCCTGATTCACAAGGCCTCCGGGGGTATGGGCCGCCGGATGGCACACTTGGTTTCCCCCTCAGCACTCCTCCCCCCAGACCACTGGTTGGGCGTGGGGGATGCAGGGTCTCCGGGCACTGCGCTTGGTGATTGGTTGCACTGGTATGATGTGGACCGGGGAGAGTCACAGTACTCACCCCTGTCCCTAGTGCCTCAATTCCTGGTGGACTCTTCCGCCGTCTTCTCCCCCGCTGGTGGTTCTCGTGGAGGATCTCGTCTGGTCGGACATGTGCAGTCCTCCGTGGGCCATGGTTTAAATCGGAACATTTTCACCACCGATGGGGCTCTCCCCACACTTCAGCCTCGCGTGGCTTTTGTCTGTAGCTGCTCGGTGGCTCTAAACTGGTGATGACTCTTCTTCTGCTTTACGGCAGCTTTTCTCTGCTGTTCCGGGGGGTACCAGGTCCACTCTTTTGCCACCGCAGAGTGCAGGACCTTGGCTAGGTCGGGGGTGGGGTTGACACAGTGTTCTGGGGCAGTTTGGGGGGGGCTGAAGTACCTTTTGTGCCTTACTGGAGGGGAATGACGCAGGTGTGTTAGCACATCCCTGTGCCCCCTGGTGGCCGATCTATGTGTTATTTTTTATTGTGTTTTTTTATTTTTCAGGTTTCTGTATTTTTATATAATTTGGCCAGTTAAGAACCCTTGTTGAGGTTTTTCAGTTTTGGTAATGCTAAAGTTTGGTGCATATTTTTGCTGTTGTGTTTCAGTAATGTTTGTATTCGTTTGGAGATCATTTTGTTTTAAAACCGTAGGCTTTCAGAAAGCTTCTAAAAAGCTTTCTAGCAATAAAAACATAACATTAATTATGTTAATCCCAGTTACAGAAGAAACAATTGCGTCAGACAAACAAAATGTAATGGACACGACTGGCACCACGAAGTCCATTAAGAGCTGTCCTCCTCCTGTTAACATAGATCTGCTATCTCGTGTATGGTATACAATAATATATGATATACATATAATATATAGTTTTCATAGTTATACTATATAGTACATGATATATTGATATATTTACATATTTCTATACATCATACAGTAACTACTAAATTATATATGTATATTAATATGATATATATTATTCTATTCTATTACAATGCATATAGCATATGTAATATATAAATACATATTTTGTATTTATTATATAATATTTTGTATATAATGTATGTATATAATTTTACCAAACATAAATTAAATATAATGCATAATAATCTTGACATCAGTATTGTTGTGGTGTCTCCCCTAAGTGTGCCTTCTGATAAAGATGTCAAAATTGTTCTCTAAACTGCTCATTCCATTGGCAATTGCACGCAATAGCGAAGCTTACTTGTGGCATTCCTCGCCTTTTGGCAAGAATTTGGCTGGGGGTAGTTTGCATGACATATAGATGCCTAGTTATATACTTTCATTAAGTGCAAACGGTGGAGGCATTGGCCTGAGAGAAGAGGAAGTGAGGAAACATGCAGGAATGGGGCCAGCCTGTTTAACATGAAAGCGAATCTCATACACAAAGCTATTGCTTAAACTACCATTCTGCAGAATAGTTATCAATTAAATAAGAAAACAAGGTCAAGCAACTCATATACAGCAAGGTCTTGCCATACAAATAGGAATGGCATCCCTTCCCATACTTGTAAGGGGTCCCTTCGATTACTATGGATAGGGGCTCTCTCTCTCTCTCTCTCTCTCTCTCTCTCTCTCTCTCCCACCCGTGTCTCTTTGCTCAGTATATTCTTTGCACCATCCCTTGTCGCAGGCATCGCTTGATAATCGCAGTGTCATACAGTGCCAAAGTGCATTGCTTTTTAGAACTATCTAAATTAATTTATGCCAGGCTTATAAACTTTGTAGACCATGATACAAGCGTATTATTGAAATGAAAACTGATTGTAACATGAGCATTGCTTTATAGAAATGAATATTTATGACACATAGCTGCCTTGACTGTTCCACTTAATCATTCCCACTACATTAACCACTAAAGCATTAATCATGATAGGAAGTCATGATGGCTCATCCATGCCCAAAATAATCTCTCCACAAATCACCATAATTCATGTCTATTTATCCAGTGTGCAGGATTATAAAATAGCTGAGTATGGCTTCAACTCATTACAAATAGCCTATAGTTGTCGATGATAAGGATTTCCAGTAGAGTGAATCATGTGTCCAGATGAGTTGTACCACTGCCCTCCTGGCTAGGCAGGATTAAAGCCTATCCTAAAATGTGTTTGGATCTTAGAAATGTGATTCAACAATTCCAGGAGACATGCCAGGTGCTTCCAAGGAATTCTTAATGTGCTGATATAACCAATCGCTTTGATAACACATGGTATCCGCTACTGCATATACAGTACCGTTTAGGTGGAAAAACATGTACAAGTGCAGCCACAGTAACTATCACCAACATTACTGAAGGCTGTGGCAATATTTCTGCCAAAACAGCCTACAACTGTTATAAACATTATTTGAATTGAAATCAAGGGTAATCATGGCTATACGTATAAGAATATAGTTGTGATATATTTTATCAACTTCTCACCTATTACCTTCAAATTACTTAATCTGATAGATATTGTTTCTGTTTAACATGTCATCATCCTAATAATTATAAATCGAAATTAAAATTCCCTCCCTCTTTCAATTTAGTGCCACCTAAAGTGTTCAAGTAATATTTAAGCAATAAGCCCTGAGCATGGGGGGTATTACCGCCCCACGTAATGCCCCAGGCACATAGTTAAGCGAGGGCCTTAACACAGGCCCCAGAGCATTACCTGAAGTGGTAATGCCCCACCTGTGAGGGGCTTATTGCTATTAGTACTCTGGCCTGTAAGACCGGAGTACTAATATTATTTTTTTCAGTTGAAAGACGCTGTCAGCGTTTTGCAACAGAAAAAGAAAAGAAAATGGCAGCCACGAAAAGGGGAGAAGGGACTGCATGCAGTCCCTTCTCCCTTTCCATGGCGGCCATTGAAAAAAGAAAAAGAAAATCAAAACAAAAAAATTGCTGCCATGGAAAGGGAGAAGGGACTAAACTTAGTCCCTTCTCCCTTTCCATGGTAGCCACTCACAGAAGGAGACCGGGGTTGCGCCGGTGATTGGAGCATTGTCAGCCGCGAAATGGCCCGGGGAGGGCCAATGAGCTTGGTTGTTACAAGCTCATTGACCCTCATCGGGTATTAATACCCGATACATCTCTTTGATGTAGCCCCTAAATGGTGCTATTGTGCCGCAATACTTGGGAACTTCATGTTGGATCATGGAAGCAATGTTCTCCATCACCGTTATATTCTGCGTCTTAATCCACCATCCTAGCCAAATAGCTAGCCCCCTTAGCATTCTCCAGTTAAAAGCTATGAATAAGTAGCATGTGCATCATCGCGCTGCCCACTTTAGACCATAGTGCCCATTATTTGCTGTCATCCCTCGCCTCCCCAAACCCAGTAGCACAACCACAAAAGGGGCCCATAGCTGCCTGATTCAAAGACGTCAGTGCCCACTTTTTATAAAAAACATGCCAGGAAGTTTTATGGTGTGTTGCTGAAGCTCTAAATCTGCTTCCTGTATGCTGTTCACAAGTACATTCTGTTTATTTCAATTACTGCTTTAAACCTTTGTGTATTCGCTGTAGTACACGCAGTGGGCCAGACTCTCAAACCTTTATTTGGTGCAAGTTGTCCAGCCAACTACAATATCCTTAGAGAAGATAAAGTTAACACCACTGGAGGAGGCATAGCAATTATAGCCAAATCTAGCCTATCAATGAGATTAGCAGCACCACTACGTGTCAATTTGTGCAAATCTCTATCAGCCAAACTGCCTATCTCAGACACCCAAACTATCACCATACACCTGATATACAGACCACCGGGTCCCATTGGTTCCTTTGAGGAGGACCTCTCCATGATCTTATCAGACAATTTAAAAAATGCATCGCAAGCCATCCTACTAGGAGACGTGAACATGGGCTATAACGATCCTAAAGACTTACATGCAATGTCCACTGCTAACACCCTAATAGAACTGGGCTTCTCCCAAAAAGTAACTCAACCAAGGGCAGAACACTAGACTGGGTGGCTGACTATAATTGCATCACCACCATTCGACCACTAGTTTGGTCAGACCACTCGCTCATAACATTCACCCTAGATGCCAAAGTCAACTCGACCCAAACCAAAACCATAGCACCCCAGATGCTAACTAGGAATAAGAAAAACATAACAATGGACAGACTCCTCCCGTTAATTCTCCCAAAGCTAGATTCACTACAGGAATCTCTAGATCCAGCCACACTAGTGAACGAATTTAGTAAAGTCATGTCTGAAGCACTTGACACCATCGCCCCCTTAAAAATGAGGAATAGTAAACCAAGAGCACACCTAAATGCCTGGTTCATGCCCCATTTTAAAATCCCTAAGAAAGGAAAAATGCAACAGCGAATCCACTTTGAGGACTAGACCCTCGGAGGAAAATAAGGCTAACCTTATTAGTATCTCCTCAACTTATAAAGTGGAAATACGACGTGCAAAAAAAGAAAGCTTTGACAACAGGATATTGCAAGCTAACTCAGGCGCACAAAGGAACTTTTCACAATACTAAAGGAACTAGAGAACCCCATCCCTGTTCCCGATAACTTTACCAAAGATAAGATGTGGTGTACAGATATTCAGAAAGCACTCCCTGACAAAATAGCCACACTCCAAGCCAAAATTGCCAAGAAAAGACTAAACATACCTACACCCACCTTTAAAGCTGACAACCTACCAACACTTCCCAAACCGGAACCCCGCTTCAACTTTACTAAAGTCTCCATACTAGAGGTCAAAAAAATAATACTTTCACTCAAACCATCAAACTGTGCAGGTGATAAATGCCCTGCCCAAATCATAAAATATGCGGCGAGAGATTTATCACCATTTATCTCCAAGCTTATAAATGCGTCATTCACTACAGGAACCATCCCAAGCAACCTTAAGGAATCCTGGGTCCTCCCCCTCTTGAAGAAACAAACATTGGACCCCGCTATACCAACAAATTACAGACCCATTACTCTTAAAGATACTAGACAGGGTGGCATACCTTCAGATCCAAAACTTCCTGGAGAAACACCAACTCCTCGGCACCCGGCAATCTGGCCTTAGACCACAGCACGGAACTGAGACTGCACTCATAGACCTCAAGACCCAAATTGACGAGCTGAGAGATCGGGGGAAATGTGCCTTACTACTTTTGCTAGATCTCTCAGCAGCGTTTGACCTCGTGGACTACAATGTCCTCTGTAACCATTTTGAATCAGCAGCACACTTTTTGCAACAAGCCATACCTTGGATTCAATCTTTCCTTAGTGAAAGATCCATGAGAGTTTTCTCTACAGCAGAAGCAGCTGATCCCATCCCTATAACTTGTGGTGTTCCCCAGGGATCCTGTGTCTCCCCCACTATGAATAACATCTTTACTAAGCCCCTTTTTGATGGTCTGGATTATCTTGGTGTCACCTACACTAACTATGCAGATAACACTCAGATCCTCATCCCACTTACGGGGGATTACAATCAGGTTTTGGCTTTGGTGAATAGGATATACCTCATTATCCAGGCATGGATGGCCCTCCACAGTCTATGCCTGAATGATGACAAAACGGAGCTCATCATCCTGGGGACCACACCCAATATTAAAAAACTGGGAAATGACTACACGTAATTTGACATAGATGCAATCTAATTCAGGTCGCTAAGGAGGTAAAGACATTAGGTTTTTACCTTGACGCCAGCCTCTCACTAGCCAAACAAGTAAATGCTATGGCCTCATCAACGGCCTATACTTGTAAACTAATCAGGTCGGCCAAACCATTCCTCTCCACAAGCAGCTGCACTACACTGGCGAGAGCCCTCGTGCTGTCAATATTAGACTATTGCAATGCCCTATACATCAGAGCCAATGAACACATCATTAAGAAAATACAGATACTCCAAAACAACACCTTAAGAGCAGCATTAGGAATGTCCAAAAGAGACCACATATCCACAGCTAAGAGACAGTCTAATTGGCTCTCCACTAAAGACAAGATTACCCTCAAAACTGCCTGCCTGACGTTCAAATGTCTCAATAATACTGCACCTCATTACTTGACTGAAAGATTCAATAGAAAACAACCTACCTGACCGACTAGAGCAGCTTACACTAATTCCTTGACAGTCCCCCCCTTCAAACGAGTAACACTTGGCAGCAATAGTTTCCCTGTCAAAGCTGCCAAACTGTGAAATTGTCTTAAACCACTCCTCAGGGCAGATCAAACTTATCCACAATTCAGAAAAATACTATCAACTGGCTAAAAACTAATGACATCTAAGCCAAAGGTTCCCCAGCCACTCGAACCATCTTCCTAAGTAACTACCACTGAATACTGTGCCCACCTATGAATATTCCTGCTACACCATTTCTTTACATATATCTATGTTATATTATCTTGTATACCAGTGTACTCATTTTGTAAACTTGTAACTTGCTATATTGTTTTTTCTTTAACCATGTAAGCTTAAACTATGAATGTCACTGCACCCTGATATCTCTGGGTCTGGTGCGCGTTACAAATAAATAAACAAACAAGTGCACAAAGAACCATAGTTCACCAAAGAAACCAAAGTGCACCAAAGAAAGTGCACTGAAATGCTCAAAGGACCTTTGAATTTGGGGAACTTAGATGCACACAAGCAGACGCCCTTTTTCACTTCCTTTCTCATTTGTGCAAAGAGGGGGGCATTTTGCGCATTTGAATGTGCATCCCGAATCCATTAATGAGATGCGTTTTGAAATGCTCAAAAATGAAAGACCTACTTGAAAGGCCTGTTTGGACTAGATGCAGGGGAGGGTTCAAAAGATTTGTGAACCTTTCATGCATTTTCTTTGAAGTGGGAGCACAGCTGTGTTAACCGCTGCTCTCCCACTTGCATTTCTATGCTTCAAACAGGGATAGGAATTCATTTTTATTTTGTACTGCATTTCATAGTGGTAGGCCCCCTAAGGGCCTGTCACTCTGAAATACGCTTCAATCACCCACGTGGGAGCAAGGAGCATGTAATACCCGCTCACAACACTAATGTATTTAAGGGGCCTGGGCAGCGCATCTTTGCGTTACTGTGCAGCCACCACTCAAATTCGTATGTAATCTTTGAGAATAAGGTGACCTGTGCATTTCTGCAATGAGCACAAATAAAAAAGCGCATACTCTGTGCTTTTTCTTTTGCACTCATTTTTGAGAATCTTCCCCGATTTGTCCATTCATATTGTCTTCTGTGAGAAATATATCGATAATGAGCACTCCTCAAAGTTGAAATGAATATAAATACATTGGGCCTCATTCCGAGTACGGCGCTAACCAATGGCACTATTAACGCCTTGGTTGACGCCGTACCCGGACCGGCAGCGCCTTGGTGGATGGCGGAATTACCGCCCCATTCCAAGGTTGGCGGGGCGGTAATTCCCCATTCACCAAGGCTCTTCCCCATTCCTAAATGAGCCCCCATAGAGCTCAATGGGAATGGGGAAGATGCAAATAACGGTGACCGTTCATTACGGTCACCGTTATTGGCTTGGAGGCCGCTTTGCGCCCTCGACTTTAACACCTGCTCAAAGCAGGCGTTAAGGGCGAGGGCGCAAAGGGAACTCAGAGTATGGCGGTAAGGGATCACCGCCACCGGTCTCGTTACCGGTGGCCGCTATCCCTTACCGCCATACTCGGAATGAGGCCCATTATATTTTTCTGAAGATAGGTCAGTGTGGTAAACACTCATTACAGAGATTTGTGTTTATATGCCCGGTCACAGTACCCAATTCCAGCAAGGCAGACCCGGCCTTTCCTATGTATGAGGTTGATACACTTGTATAATATACTTTTGTGATAGTAACACCTACTAGACTACAAAACAATGTACCTGCACCAGATAGCGCTAGTTTATACAAAGTAACATACCATCAGTATGAAGCATCCATAGGGCTCAGGGTTGTAAAACCCGCAAGCCACCCCTAATAAATAGTATTACGTTTTAATCGGTAGAGGTTATTAGGTAGTCACATTGAAGACTGGAATCAGTGTGTTGAGTCTCATATCCTGGCTTTGCCAGTGGACAATCCAGTGATCCTGGTCATATCATCTTATCACACTGTACAGTATTTTGCTTCCCTTTGTGAGAGTGTTTGCCTTCTCACATAGTGGTGGTGGTAGTTGTGATGTTGTGCCCCTTTAAGTAACAACAAGTCCCTGCTAAGGGCTGGTGCTGGTGTCAAATGTCTGTGACCATGTGACTAAGTAAATAAAAGAGATGAGTGGTTTCCAGCTCGTGAGTCTGGTCCACCAGACTCCAGCATGATGTGTGTGTTCCTTGCAGCACTGCCCCAGCGCTGCTCTCAGGCAGAGGGTCTGCACTGCAGAGCCCTTCACCATGGAAGTGCTCTTGCGAGGCAAAGCTGCCTACAGGGACGTCATGTCACCAAAATACCAGGGGTAGCGGAAGTGACATCACATGACCTTTGACCTCTGATGACATCGCAGGAAGTGATGCCATTTGACCCCACCTCACAGTGACATCCCAGGAAGCGATGGAACACAACCTTTCTCCCCTTGACAAAACAGGAAGTGGCATTACAAAGCATTGTTTCGAAGTACACTATGACAAATAGGGTTAGGTATCACTTTAAAGTGATATACATTGCATACAAGAGTGGATCAACATTTGTATCGGTAATATCAGTGCGTATAGGCCCATATTACCAAATTACTGTGACTGCAAGCAGACGTCCAAGGCCAAACGATAATGATGTGTTATTATATAGCACTTATGATTAAGCGCTTCATATAAAACAAATATACATACAATATCACTCAACCTGTATTGGTACTCATTTATCAACCTCAGCAGGAAGAATGGCTGAGTTGACCTTGCTGGGAGTTGAACCTGCAACCTGCAGATCACACACACATTGCAGCAGCCAGCCCTAAACCCACTGTGCTATCTTACTGGGTATAGCTACCAGAAAACCAGCCACTCCAGAAACAAAGAGCCACGTGCTGCTGACCACAGCCCAGGAGCCTCAATTAAAACATTTTTTAAAACGTTTTTAGGGGTAGCAGGGGAGACTTCAGGGGTCACAGTACCGACACCTGGTAACCCCTAAATGACATCCCTGGCTGACTACCAGTAAATAGCAGAGCCCCTGCATGGCAATCCTGCTTCTGTGTCCCAGAGGCCCTGTGTGGCAACTCTGGCTGTGAACTCTGCAACAAGGTGATCTCTGTAACTGTGTATGTCGGCTGGGTGCACCCAGCCACTGCCTGTCTGGGCTCGGTGCCTCTGGGGTCCAGACATAACAATAGCGAGGAAGAGGCAAGAACCCCGGCGGTGACCCCAGGTGGCGTGGTGAGCCCTGCAGCTGCCAGCGTTCTCCTGGGCTGCAAGGAAAAGCCAGAAGCGCCTCGGCGATGGGGCGATCCCCATGCGCTCACGAAGCTTGGCAAAAAGGTTAGGGGAAAGAAGTTGCGTGGCTGCCCGTGCTCCTCCTCCACCACACCCGGGCCCCGTGTGCAGTGAATTCAAGGGGCTCCGTGTTCAGAGCAAGAAAAGAAAGAGAGGGGGTCACTGTAATAGTGAGCCCCCGCTGGAGCCGACCCGGGCTGTGAAGGCAGTGAGTTTTAAAAGGAAAGGGGATGTCTCACGACCTTGCGCACTGTGTCAACGAGGCCGCTCTGCCCAGAGAGATCCCGGGCCGTTGGGCGGTGAATGCTACTGTACCCCGAAATCATACTGTACCCCGAAATCAGAGTTTTAAAAAAAGGGTGGGAGAGACGAAAAATGTACCACTTGGGGGAGAAGGCAGCACACTGAAGCATTGAATACAGAAATCTACCGCCGTAGGGGAAATGGAGAGAGAGAGGGCGTACTGCCCAGGCCGCATGTGAAAACGTGGTGTTCCAGTAAGCCTGCTTGTAAGATTTGAAACATGTGTGGGTGCACTGCCTGTACACGGGCACCAGATAATGCCAGCTATACTAGATGGAAAGAAGACAATCCAGAAATGGTTTGACTTTGGACAGGTGCCAGCACAAGAAGCTCAGAAGTACATACAACCCATGGAACATGTTGCCCGCCATGCCAGCACTACCCCATGAATGAATCCGGGCCAAGGGGCGGTGACTGTCAAGGAAAGAAAAAAAAAGGGGAAAGGTGAGTGCCCCAGTACAAGAGTGTCAAACGGTAATAGAAGGACTGGTCTAGCACATGAAGGTTGCAGCTCCATGTGAGTGCTTGTGCGCCCTGTAGCAGGTTGAAACACTCCTGCCTGAGGGAGACCTCCAAGTCCTGTTGTCTGCCCCACCATCCATGGACTAGGCCGATGTGGGCCCCGCTGCCCATGGGTGCGACTTTGCTGGCCCCTGAACTGTGGTAATGACAGTCCTGAACGGATACTTGTGCAAGTGTAAACTAGTTTCTTGCAGCCCTACAAGGGCTTAAAGAGGACTTGGTAAACATGTTTCTGGATGCTGTGGTCCTGCATGTTATGAACATGCTTAAAGTGGTCCCAGTTAGACTGTATGTGAAGCTGTGCTCCTGGAGACTGCCAGCATACTTTATATGATGCTAGGAGCTTACAATGGTGTCAGTTGGTGGTTGGAGCTGCATCCTCCCATGGGTAATAACGTTTATCTCAAAAGTGGTGGGACTGTCAACATGCCACCAATCCCTACCATCACCTTTAATGGCTGTAACGTTTGCCCAGTATATGTTTTGTGTTGGTCATTGTTTGCACCTACGTCTCCAAGTATTGCTGTTCGTGGCTATTAATTTATATTATGTCCAGTGATGCTTGTCATTGTTTCGTTTGTTATGAAAAAAGAGGAATGTGATGCTGTGGCCTTTTAAGGAACGTGTCCCTGCTAAGGGCTTGTGCTGGTGTCACATGTCTGAAACCATGTGACTAAGTAAATAAAAGAGACACTGTAACCATGTGACTAAGTAAATAAAAGAGACAAGCGGTTTCACGTTAGCCCGTCAGTTCTGGGCAATGCTGCATGGGCATCCCACAAGCGAGGCAGGGTAACTGCTGTTACCATCGGCAGCTGGGAGAGGGGCAGCCGCAACCCCCCGCACCTGCTCCTCTCCTCCCCCCCCAGCTACAGAGACACGCAGTCTCGGCGGCACAAAAGCCACGGAAGGGTAAGGTGTGAACAGTCATTGCACCCTTCTTCCAAACAGCAAGGTCCTAAGCGCCATAAGGAAACAACCATCAGGCGGGGCCCAGGTTCAAAGATCTGCCCCCACCGGGGGTCAGACAGTCGGCTATCCAGCCGGGGGCTGCGACAACAGCGGCCCCCACCACATATACAACAAAGACTCAGGGCTTCCCTGGGTCCTATAAATGAGAGCAGCATGCTCAGAGTAAACACAATCTGTTTGTGGACCCTGAACGGGGACCCAAGCAAACAGGAGGTTCACTGTTTACTCAGTGTCTTCCAAATCTTCTTGCTTCTTTAGCAATCTTTGAAGTTCGCTGTACATCGCAATGTCTTTTTCCTTCCTGAACATTGTGCTGCTCAAACCAATTGCAACGCAGTTGTAACAAAGGAAGAAACGACAACCGAACGGCCAGCACGGACGCTGTCAGCTTCAACATTTTCGGCATAGATCGAAAAGCGAGCGGCGAGCGTGTCCAATCCACAGCAAACAAAGACCCGTGCTGCGGAATTATCCACAAAACCAGTGCGAACGAAGGAGAAGCGGTACTCGAACAGCACAGCGCGGACGGTTTTCCGATTCAACATTGTACAGGTGAGCCACCGCACTGGGGCTACGAGGGAAGAAAAATAGACATTTATGTCCAGGAGAGATACATTGTATTTACAGTGGACCGGAACCCCCGCGTTATAAGGCAGACGGGGGTTCACAACCCAATTTTAAATTTGGCAGAGTCACAAAACATCTTGGGAGCTCGTCTTTGCTTGACAGCCACGCAGATCTGGCGAACACATTGCCAAGCTTGGCGGGCCCAAAGACTGCAGATTTAAAATAATTTCTGTAATATTGCAGGGCGAGCTCACAGCGAAACCAATTATTTAAATCCAGTAAATCAAGCCTGGGGGCTGCCCAATTTTCGGAAACCCGGGCAAGAAGGCACCAGTCAACAGTTACCCAGCACGGGCAACAAATAGAACAAGCGCAAAGAACTCGCCAATAGCAACGTTTTAACTCCAAGATAAAACCCTTTTTTCTTGTTCCTATAGCAGGCATAGAAAAACATGGGCCCCAAACGGAAAACACGGGCACCCTCAACACCGGTGCAGAAGCCCAAATCGCCACAATTGCTAGCAGCCATTGAAGCGGCAGAGCACTACGGATGGGCATGTGTTAGAGAAAACATGTACGGCCTACCCAGGGAAGGAATTTCAAAGCCCACCCAGCCAGGAGGAGGTTCCGGCACCATCGATAAAGAGAAAAATATCCGAAGACGCCAAATTATGCTAGAATACAGCGGAATTGCAGCAACTAATGGTAGAAATAAGGGGGAAACAGACGCCGCCCGCAAGGGAACCTGGGGCCTCAAACCCCCCATCACAATAGAACCTACTATAACAGATGTCAATCCACCCGTAACACCACCTACAGCAACTCCGCCACAACAAGTACATCAGTTGCCAATAGCGGCCACAGCTATAAATGCAACAGCCTCCACAAATCCAGCAACTGATCCAACAGGTGCCCTAAAAGCATGGACAACACCAGGCGCAGACAGCCCAAGCGCGACAGGGACACCCGGCAGCAATACAACTGACATTATATCAATCTGTAATAAGCAAGTAGAACAAAAAATGAAATCTTTCCAAACAGAGATATTAAATATATACAAAAGATGCCTGGCATGGAACATTGATACCACAATCAAAGAAGCCATATGGGCCAAAGAGTTTATAGAAATCTTTTCCCTAATAGAAGCACAGCGCAAAGGGAAAGACGCTTTTAGAGATCCCAAAACAATAGAAGAGAAAGCCATTGCTAGGAACGCCCAGGTCGAGCAAAACTGGGACAACTGGATACAGGCCTTTGCCATACTAGCAACAATATATGAAGAAAAATTTCCCATGGATGGTAGGAAGATCTGGGCAGATATTGATAAAATAAGGGAAGTAAAAGTAACGCAGAAGGGGAAGACATGGCTTGCATATGACATCAGATTTAGGAGGAGCATGTCAGAAAGACCGGCCATTGAGTGGGATGAAGTCCAGAACGATTTATACACCCTCAACGCCAAACCTCCCCAAGAAGAAGATACCATGCATTCGTCTTCCAAAAATAGCAAAAAATTGCAAGTAAGCAAATCCCATGACAATGATAAATCCAAAAAAGGGGAGCAGCCCTTTCGGAGGAACCAGCCTTGGGCGGTGAAAAATAATGCCCACAGACAGAACAAACAGCAGGCTGGCAAATCCAACATCCCATGCAAACATTTTGGGAAAAACCAGTGTACATGGGGCAAAGAATGCTGGTACAAACACGCCTGCACAAACTGCAACGGCGACCATGCAACAAGCAACTGCACCAGACTCCCAGCCAAGAAAGAATGATATCCCAATTTTAGAACCAGGACGAAGGCCCATCAACCCGGGCAATTTTAGGGACGCCCTAAACAGCTACCCAGACAAGGAAACCAGCAGGATAATATCGCAGGGTTTCACCAAAGGGTTTTTCATCCCATTTAAGGGCACTGGGTCACAATACATCCCGATGAATCTAAAGTAAGCCAGGGACAACCCCCAGATAGTAGAAACCAAAATCAAGAAATAACTGCAACTGGGCAGGGTAGCAGGTCCTTGGGATGCCATGCCTCTAAAGGACTATTTAATATCTCCACTAGCCCTGGTTCCCAAAAAAGAACCCGGAAAAATGAGACTAATCCATCACCTATCCTACCCCAAAGGCCAGTCGTTAAACGATGGCATCCCACACACAGAATCCGCTGTAACTTACACGCATTTCAAGAAGCGGTAAGGCTCATACAAGAGTGCAGCAGAAACGCCTTGATGGCGAAGCTGGACATCGAATCTGCTTTCAGACTTTTGCCAGTCCACCCAGAGTCACAGCCGTGGCTAGGTTTCACTTTTAACAACAAATTCTACGTAGATAGATGCCTTCCCATGGGGTGCGCAGTATCCTGTGCACTATTTGAGCAATTCAGTTCCTTTTTTCAATGGGCTTTCCTAAAGCAGAGACCAGGGACAAAAATAGTGCATTACCTAGACGATTTCATGGTCATAGGGCCACCAAACTCTGAGGAATGCGGCCAGGCGTTAGCAAAGCTGGAGCACATGGCTGCACAGTGGGGAATTCCCCTAGCGAGGGAAAACACCACCAAACCAGACACAAACATAATCTTTCTGGGCATCGAAATAGACTCAGCAAAGGGGCTCTGCAGAATCCCAAAAACAAAAATAACAGAACTCCGGGCTAAAATACAAAACCTTATAATGAGAGATAAGGGGACTGTAAAGGAAATACAATCCTTAGCAGGCAGCCTCAATTTCGCATCCAAAATAATACCTCAAGGGAGGATATTTTCCAGAAGCCTGGAGTTCAAAATCAAATCACTCACCAAACCACACTTTCATATTCGGCTCGGCAGAGAGGTGAAAAAGGACCTGGAAACATGGGTAAAATTCCTCAGAGATTTCAACGGGTCTTTACTTTGGCAAACGCCTTTAAACACCCGGTCTAACAGGGTCCTATACACCGACGCAGCTGGGAGCAAGGAGTTTGGAGCCATACTAGAATCCGAATGGGTGGCAGGAAACTGGCCCAATTCATGGCAAACAGCAGGGTGGACAAGAAACATCACCTTAATAGAAATATTCCCCATCTGGCTAACAGTACACATCTGGGGCAGGCGACTAGCGAATACGGAACTTTTGATTTGGTGCGACAACATGGCTGTAGTGGGCTCCATAAACAGAAGGTCTACGAAATGCCCTTTAGTACTAAAAGTATTACGAGCCATTACAACAGTCACACTACAAGTAAACGTTGTACCCAAAGCGAAGCACATTTCAGGGGCAGATAATAACATTGCTGATGCTTTATCTCGCTTCCAGTGGACAAGATTCCGAGAGCTAGCGCCGCACGCCCAAGAACGGATGACGCCAATACCAGCAGAATGCTGGGCAATAATGGGATGACAAGAATAACGGCATCAACGCCAACGCCAGAGAGCACAGGCCGGGATGCCCAGCGAAAAACAGGCACCTCTAAAACGGGTGCCAACAACACATTGGCATCAACACCAGCACCAGAGAGTGCAGGCCGGGATGACCAATACAAAGCAGGCACCTCTAAAAGGGGTGCCAGCAACACATTGGCATCAACACCAGCGCCAGAGAGCCCAGGCCGGGATGCTCAACAAGAATCAGACACAACAACAACGGGTGCCAACAACCTCACAGGCTTCCTAACAGAGTTGGCAGAGAGGGCGGTGGCAAGCACCACAGCAACCCAGTACAGTAAGTGTTTGCAAACAGTATTCAAAGCCACAGGTTTAAACGACGTAGAACTAATAACGATTAAAGATATAGGGCCTCATTACACGTTGTGCGGTAAAAACCTCAAATTACCGGCATGGCGCTCTTAACGTGTCCGCCCTCGCAAGAGGGCGCTAATAGCGTACCATTACGAGTACGCGGACACGAGCATAGCGCCATGCCGTTAAAGACCCAAAAAAGTCACTTACCGCCCTCGACGAAAGTGCAGATAGCACCTTCGCCCACATGCTGCATGCAAAGAGCGGTCACCGCAATTAGCGGTGACCGTTAAATTGCGGAACCGGAAATAGGGTCATCCCACACGAATGGGAAAGAGCACGGCGGCCATCTTTAAAAACGCAATCCATTGCCATCCACTGCCCCCTGGAACTGTTTGGAGTAGGTTGCAGTTGCAAATCATCCGGGAGACCTTCAACATGCCCAAATCATTTAAAAAAAGCACTGACAGGCAGCGCAAAGAAAAATTTACCTCGGAGGAGTTGAACATGTTGACCCAGACCCTGGCTGACAATGCTGACGTTGTCTTTGCCAACGACATGCGGCGGCCGACACTACTGAAAAAAAAAAGCCATCTGGGAAGAAGTTGCTGTTAAAGTCAGTGCAGTGGGCACCAGCACCCGCACAGTGCGTGAGTGCAGGAAAATGTGGAACGACCTCAGACTGCGGGTGAGGGGCATCCTTGCCGAAAACCACCGAATAGCCACTGCAGGTGGAGCATTTTCACCCATCAGACTAAAGGAAGGGGAGGAGACCTGTGCAAACCTAATCGCTGTGGAATCCATTGAGGGAGTAGGCACTATGGAGCACGGTGTGGGAACCACTTCGGATGGAGGTGAGTGTACACATGACAGGATGCTATGTGAAGGTACTGTTCCCCAAAATGTGAGCCCGAAATCCTCTCATGCATGGACACACATCCAAACATGCATCCATCCCTGCGCATGTCAGTGTCAGACCCAACCACACACACATGCACACATCACCATAGACAAGTGCCAAACACAGCCATGCATGGATGAGGCACTGAACTGACACATCACCTGCATCCACAACTATTAAGTCCCAATGGCCACAACTGCATTATTGATGTATCCTGCATGAAGTACATAGAAACGTAACCAATGCCATCCCCCTTCTTGTCCCTGACAGGCTCACATACAGATGGTGAGGATGCCGCAAATGCATCCCAGGCACCGCCTACAAGTAAGAGACCAAGGGCACAGGACTCAGAGGACACCCCCACGACATCTAGGGGCAAGGGGGGGAGCTTCCACATGATGAGTGTGAAGCTTCGGAGGAGTGCCACTGCCAGGATTGAAGTAGCCACACCACCAACTAGAGCCCCACCACCGCAGGTGAACCCACAGCCACCAATACCAGCCACCGAGGGCCCACCATCAGCTGCGCCAAGCTCCGCAGGAGAGGCAGCCGCCACTGCCCCCCTATCTGACCTTGAGCACACAACAGTTGGCACAATGCAGATGCACACCCCAAACCCCCCTACAACCCCTGAACCAGAACCATTCCAGACACCTGGGTCTTATGTCACTGGTGAGGACAACATTCCAGCCATAATTTCCCCCATGGTGGCTTCACCTGCTGCCATGGATGCATCTGAGGGCACAGCAACCACTACACCATCACCCAGCACTGCCCTCGAGCTGGCCACCATCCGGCAGCGTCAACAGGAACTTACTGTGCTGGTTGGCCAGCATGTTGAGGAGGCTGCCCATCTCAGGGAGGATATTGTGGAGACGGCAAGGCACTCCAGTGAGAGGATGGAGGCCTGTACTGACAGGCTTTGTGAGGAGATAGCTAGGCTAAGGGAGGTCCTCACTCAAATAGCTGACACAATGGACCGCCACTTCACACCACCAGGACAGTCTGCCACGTCGTCATCCGCGGGTTCAACGCAGACAAGCCCCCTCCGCCACTCGACACGCACCACCAGGCGCATGTCTGCTCATCCTCCAAATGCTGCTGCAGATAATGGCCAGTAGGGGGTTTATGGCGATTCTTCTGCGTGCATGGGCCAACGCAAACATGGCAGACACATGAGGAACTGTTGTGGGGGGTGGGTGGAAGGGTGTTATGGGTCTGTTGTGGGGGGTGGGTGGAAGGGTGTTATGGGTCTGTTGTGGGGGGTGGGTGTTAGGGTGTTATGGGTCTGTTGTGGGGGGTGGGTGGAAGGGTGGTGGGATGTTTGGGGATATGCACTTTTTCATCTTTCCGTTACTTAATACACTGGTGTCTGATCAAAACACAGGCTTGGACATCTTCATTGTGTATGTGTACTTTATTGGCGACAGGGTCCATTACGTGCTTCTAAACATACACCAGTGCATTACTACCCATATCCATGTGACAGTACCAAAACATGTTCCTCAGAATATTTGGTTGATCAGATGCTGTCTCACAGCACGTCCCTCCTGCTCATCCCCTCTTACATGACCTGCATCCCCTTCACCTCCGTCCTCATCACCATCATCATCCTCATCAGGTGCTTCTATTTCAACATCAGGGGGCAGTGGCACATTCCGTCTGATACACATATTGTGCAGCATGACTCATGCCATGGTGATCTTGGCCACCTTCTCATGGCCATACAGGAGAGCGCCACCAGACCTGCTAATGCACCTAAACCGTGACTTCAAAAGGCCACAAGTCTGCTCGATCACGATGCGGGTACGGGTATGTGCTCGATTGTATTCCTCTTCGTGCCTGTTGTGTGGGTTCCGTACAGGTGTGAGGAGCCAGCTCTTCAGGGGATAGCCTGCATCACCTGTATGGGGGAACGAATGGGGTCCTGTTACTGTTCACCTCAAGAGCGCCCTGTTCATATCACACAAATTGACATTGCATTGTGATTCAAGTACACAGTCAACAGCATACATGCAGGTGGTCTGTGTGACAGCAATGTGCAAGGGTGAGCTTGACCCTGCAAGTAGACATGCCCCATTGATGCCTCCAACAGTAATTGACATGTCCTGGGTGAGGCGAGGTCGTAGGTGTCCCTGGGCCTAGGCAGATTTGGTTCATCACTGATGTTGTACTGCCATTCCAACATAGATGTTGCCATGCAGTGAGGCATCACTTCAGTGGTGGTAAAGGTGCGTGGTGAAATGCTATGTCTATGGCTAGGGCTGATCCCTTTGCATGCATCATAGGGCACATTGCAATATACATGTTGTGCTGGACTGATTCCGGATGACTATCCTGATGACACGTATGAAATCTGTGTGTTTTGTGGCGTGGAATGTTGTGCAATGTGTATGTGGATGGATGTTTGATGTTACTAGACCAGAAATCTGTGTTGTGTGGCTCATACTTGCATGTCAGTTCAACTCAAGTATGTTGCGGCCTTCCCATATGGACATTGGCGTATATCTGTATGTGCATTTTGCGGACAGACAACAAGCTACAACCAGTTGGAGTATGTATCTCTCCCCCCCCATTACACCCAGTTGGAGCATGTCTCTCCCCCCATCACACCCAGTTGGAGCATGTCTCTCCCCCCCATCACACCCAGTTGGAGCATGTCTCTCCCCCCCATCACACCCAGTTGGAGCATGTCTCTCCCCCCCATCACACCCAATTGGAGCATGTCTCCCCCCCCATCACACCCAGTTGGAGCATGTCTCTCCCCACCCATCACACCCAGTTGGAGCATGTCTCTCCCCCATCACACCCAGTTGGAGCATGTCTCTCCCCCATCACACCCAGTTGGAGCATGTCTCCCCCCCATCATACCCAGTTGGAGCATGTCTCTCCCCCCATCACACCCAGTTGGAGCATGTCTCTCCCCCCATCACACCCAGTTGGAGCATGTCTCTCCCCCCATCACACCCAGTTGGAGCATGTCTCTCCCCCCCATCACACCCAGTTGGAGTATGTACCTCTCCCCCCCAAACACACTGCCATGTGCTTTCCCTGCTACTCACCAAGTAGCCACGAACGTTGTGCGGTTTGTCGCTCCATGTAGCGTGGGATAGTTGAGTTCCGCAGGACCATGGAATCATGGGTTGATCCGGGAAATCGGGCACAGCAATGTGTGATTATCTTGTTGGCATCACATACCATTTGGACATTGATGGAGTGGAATTGCTTTCTGTTTCGGTAGACCACTTCATTGCGATGTGGGACCACCAATTACACATGTGTACAGTCAATGGCCCCAATGCAACTTGGGATGCCTGCCAGTGAATAGAAGCCAACTTTGGTGTTGGCAATCTCGTGGGGAGTCCGTGGCATGAATATGTGTTCAGGTGCATGCTTCAGGAGGGTATCGAGTACCTGGTTCAGCGTGCGTGAAAATACTCGTTGGGAGATGCCATGCATCTGGCCCACTGTATGCTGGTAGGTGCCTGTGGTCAGGAAGTGGAGCACAGTCACCACCTTGAGTAGAGGGGGGATGGCAATTCTGATGTCTATGAGGCTCACAATATCGTCGTGTATCATGTCCACGATGCTGGTGATGGTATCCCGGTCCTGACGGTACAGGGTGTATATCTGCTCAGGGGTTAGGTTAAATGGACTGGCTCTGATCCTGGGGATTGGTGGGTGCCTCTGTGGTATGATTAGGTGCCGTGGTGGTGCTTGCTGTGCCTGCCTTGCCCTCCTCCTCCCCCTGCGTCTCCTTTGAGCGGCCTGTTGTTGTTGCAGCTGTGCTGCAATCATGTCCGCCAGCTCATGTAATGCTGCTAGTATTGGAACCATCTTGGTGTGGGAAGGGGTGTGTGAAGGGGTGTGGTGTGCTCCTTTTGAGATGCCACAGTCTCAATTGCCTCCACCTGTGCTGATTGTGTCCACCTGTGGCAGGTGGGAACACTGCTCAGTTCTCTTAACGTGTGGTTCGCGATGCCGGTATTTGCGCCATGGCGGTAAGGGGTTTTGGGGGCTTTACCATGCCGCTATTGGCATGTCCGCTCGCCTTGTGATGCTGTGCTAATAGCGGCATGGCGTAATTTACGGGATGGTGGGTCGCGGGTACGCGGACTGCCCGCTATTAGTGGCACCGTACTTAGCGGTGCTGCTAATAGCGGTGAGCCGGGTCGTAATTCGCATGGGGATTTAACGTTGCCGCTATTCCATTACCGGTAGCGTTAAATCCATACCGCCTACCGTGTAATGAGGCCCATAGAAGTATTTTTAAAATGGGCCCGAGAACAAGGTTTCAAAAGGGATTGGGCTAAAAGACACCTGGTGGCAATCTCATACTTTACGAAAATTCGGGGCGATTCAGACCCCACTCAGAACACACTCATTTCTTATGCAATGAAGGGATGGGGCAGACTGGAGGGGCCGCAAGTGGACACTCGCCGACCCCTTGATTTCACCAAACTGGTACAGATAGCAAGCCATTTGGAAGCCATATTTTGGCACCCTTACGAGATAATGTTATTTAAAACAGCCTTTTCCTTGCCTACTTCGGGGCTTTCCGGGTAGGGGAACTCATCGCTTCCAGCACCAAGGCCACAAACGGCCTGGGCGTCATGGAAATCAGGGTGAGACAGGAGAGTGTTAATATAGAAATGCAGCAGTCGAAAACGGGTGCAAAAAGAACCAGCAATATTTGTTGCATCGATGAGGCAACAAACTGCCCGGTGTGCATCACCAACCTCTATTACGCACAACGACCTAAAGTAGGGGGGAGGTTTTTAATCCACAAGGATGCATCGGCCCTAAGCCGCTACCAATTTAAAGGAGTGCTGATGAAAGCAATCAGCAGAGCAGGGTGGGATCCCAAACATTTCGGCACTCATTCCTTCAGGATAGGTGCCGCCAACGCTGCATGGATAGGAGGTTTAGCACCGCAACGACTAAAAAACATAGGGGGATGGAAGTCAGAGTGCTATAAAAGATATATCAGACCGCAACCGATATAGCCATCCGCCCTAATAATATTGTCTTGCTTTTCCCTCCCTTCCACCACCACAGAAACAACAGGCGAAGTAAGGACCACACTCCGATCAGCATGGATAGTTGGCCACTCATTCGTTTTCAGGACAGGCAGATGGGCAGAAGAGACGAAAGATGGGCCACCTCTCAGAAACACCATTACGTCATGGTGGGGATACAGAGGCCTACGTTGGGCGGACGTCCACGAAACATTAGCGGAACTGGTGGCATACAGGGACCCACCAGAATTCCTGATCATATATCTAGGGGGCAACGACCTAGTCAACACAGCTAGACGCACCCTATGCGAAGAACTGTGCTCCTCCCTAGCAGGCATTTCGCACAACTGGAGGGGTACCGAAATATATTTCTCAGCCATCTTACCAAGAAAGAAATGGCTAGGGGCCAACTGTTACAAATCTATAGACATATCCAGAAGAAAACTGACCAGGACTATAGAGATTCTGTATGACTAGAGGACTGGGTTTCATAAAACACCCAGCCATTACACTAGGCAACCCAGACCTTTTTCTCGACGACGGCACCCATATGTCTAGCCTGGGCATGGAGCATTTCTTTCGGGAAATCAATACAACTCTTGCTCACAGTGGCTGTCACTAGGGCATACTCTTGGGGGAACAGGGCCAGCCGGGAACCTGCCCGTGTGTGGCGGCAAGGGTCCGAGGGGGTAACCTCAGGACCCGGTGCCCAAAAGTATGATACCATCATGATATGTGATATTGTTATTGTCATAACCCATATCTGTACAATAAAATCCTACGGCCTTTTATTGCCAACACTTATAACAATTTGTGAGCCTATCATTACGGGTGAGGGTTCGGGGTTTCAGCCATTACTAATGCATGCATATGGGTTCAGCAGTTATGGGCAATGCTGCATGGGCATCACACAAGCGAGGCAGGGTAACTGCTGTTACCATCGGCAGCTGGGAGAGGGGCAGCCGCACCCCCCCGCGCCTGCTCCTCTCCTTCCCACCCAGCTACGGAGACACACAGTCTCGGCGGCACAAAAGCTACGGAAGGGTAAGGTGCGAACAGTCATCGCACCCTTCCTCCAAACAGCAAGGTGCTAAGCACCATAAGGAAACAACCATCAGGCAGGGCCCAGGTTCAAAGATCTGCCCCCACCGGGGGGTCAGACAGTCAGCTATCTGGCCGGGGGCTGCGATAACAGCGGCCCCCACCACATACACAACAAAGACCCAGGGCTTCCCTGGGTCCTATAAATGAGAGCTGCATGCTCAGAGTAAACACAATCTGTTTTTGGACCCTGAACGGGGACCCAAGCAAACAGGAGGTTCACTGTTTACTCAGTGTCTTCCAAATCTTCTTGCTTCTTTACCACAGAACCCACCCACCCTACAAAAGGGGAGAAGAACAAAAAGAAGTACAAGGCACTGTACAATGCCCACAACAAGTCGTGGGACACAAGAAGGCGGCACGGGTCCGAAGGGTAACCTCAGGACCCGGTGCCCAAAAGTATGATACCATCATGATATGTGATATTGTTATTGTCATATCCCATATCTGTGCAATAAAATCCTACGGCCTTTTATTGCCAACACTTGTAACAATTTGTGAGCCTATCATTACGGGTGAGGGTTCGGCCATTACTAATGCATGCTTATGGGTTCAGCAGTTACACCAGACTCCATCCTGGTGCGTGTGTTCCTTGCAGCGCTGCGCCTGCGCTGCTCTCAGGCAGAAGGACTGCTCTGCAGAGCCCTTACCCGTGGCAGTGCCCCTGCAAGGCAACGCTGCCAACCTACAAATAGCAGAAGCCCTGCCTGGCAACTCTGCATCTGTGTCCCAGAGCCCCTGCGTGGCAATTCTGGCTGTGTGTGCTGGAATCGCCTGGGTGACCCCAGGCCATAATCCGACCTTGTGTATGTCAGCTGGGTGCTCCCAGCAACTGTGTGTCTGGACCAGGTGCCTCCGGGGTCCAGACATAACAGTAGTGTTTAGTCCCTTGCCTGATCTTTCCTTTTATGTAGGCTGTTTGAGTGAAGGGGTAAAAGGCAGAACTGATCTGATCAACCGTCACAAGCCCCAGTGAGAACATTTTCAGGTGTGCTTATTTGGCACAAGAAATTGTTCCTTTTTTAATTCAGTTTCAAAGGTACTTCGGCACATCATCCATAACAGTCCACAGGTTGGTGTGTAGGGTGTATTTAAACTGTGCCACGGGTCCCAAAATGTCTTAAACCAGCACTGCAACCACTGCGTCCTTTCATAAAGAGACAGCCAGGAACGTATTTATTAACGAGAAAACCTCCTTCCAGAAGGTGTGCCCTCTGTGTGCACAAGCACTGCAGCATGCTTCTCTCCTCCACGCGGTCCCTTATATCTCTGGAAACATGTTACTTATCTTGTGTGCAAGTGTCACGTGCCACCTATAAAACACCTTGTGCGTGTGCAGGAAATGCCTGGCACCGGCGGCAGGCAAGCTTTTACATTATTTGACCAAGAGGGCTCTTATCTTTGTATAAGAAATGAATGCAAGTCTGGCGCAATGTATTATCACGGTAAACAGTACACCCAGTCCAGAGGGAATATCATTCGCGCTTTCTTTGTACTTTGTGCGCTTTCCATATCGGTGTTGGATCATGTGATGTTTGCTCACCGTGAAAGGTATTATTATATTTGCAGGAATCCGCCTCCTATATCGGGATCAGTGGCCGAACCTTGGGAAAATACCCCTTTTCATTTTTTACATATGGTTTCACTTCCCTTTCCACTGCCATAACAAATAATTCCACAACAATGGGCCTCATTACACGGTAGGCGGTAACCATGGCGCTAATAGCGCCATGGTTGCCGCTGGTATTTTACCGTGTCCGCCTTGGTGGATGGCGGAATTACCGCCCTACTCCAAGGTGAGCGGGGGCGGTAATTCCCCATTCACCAAGGCTCTTCCCCATTCCCATTTTTGCCCTCATAGGGCATAATGGAAATGGGGAAGGTGCTAATTACGTTACCGCAAATTGCGGTACCGCAATTAGCTCCAAGGTCCCTTTGCGGCACCCTACTTTAACGGCTGGTAAAACCAGCCGTTGAAGTCAGGTCCCGCAAAGGGAACTCGTAGTAAGACGGTAGGGGTTTACCGGTACCGGTGCCCTTACCAGTACCGGTAAACCCCTACCGCCTACTGTGTAATGAGGCCCAATGTAGGTTTGCTTTCCCAAAAACAAGGCAGAGCTGTAGCATCTACAGCACTCGTCGCAATCGCAACGCCGGAAGCACATCGGACCCCAGACTCAATGGGCCTCATTACGAGTTTGGAGGTAGCCATGCCACTATTTGCGGCATGGCTGCCTCCAAACTCGGGTCTGGGTCCGGGTTCCTTGAATGAGGAATTACCAGGCAATTCCAACCTTGGAGGACCCGGTAATTCCTCATTCAATTTACCCATCCCCATTCCCATTCGAGCTCCCATAGGGCTCAATGGGAATGGAGAGGAAGCTAACAACGGGCTTGTTAATAACGGGCCCGTTGTTAGCTCCCTGGTCCCCTCGCGGGACCCGCAAAGGACGTCCAGAGCGGGTCCCTCGAGGGAACCTCGTAATAGGGCGGAATGGGTTTAACGCACCGGCACCATTACCTGCGCCTTTAAACCCATTCCGTCTGGGCCGTACTGGGTGTTACTTCTGCGTTGGAGTCTGTGGTGACGATGCTTAGGAGAAAGCTTCCCCTAGGCGTGACTGCAACCTTTCTTGAAGCAGAGTTTAGTTTGGAATATGTTTCGCTGGTTTCTTGAAAACAGATAAGAATGGGGCAGATTGAAATAGTTTCCATTAACCACCACGCTAGAGTTATATGGGAACGCACAACAGCCCTTGTTTTGATCGCACTTAATCCCCTAGTGTCCTGATGCAAGCAGTGAAATATTCGGAGGTCTCCAACAATAATGCCCTGCACCCTGGCTGGGAGCGCTAAAGATCGTGGACATATTAGATAAACAGTCAAACTCAAAATTAATATATTATTTGTTTTATTCGGGGTGTTTATTGACCGCATACCTGCATTCGGTGAGCAACAGAGCACTGTACATCAGTAGGGATTGCAGGCGTGCGTTAGCTGGTGTCACAGATGGCATAAGAATCCCTCCAACTCTCAGAGGTGGTTGGAGGGTCCCTCTTGATTTCTTTGTGAGCCCTAGGGCCTTCCTTCGCTCATCTTTATTACATACATGCCAACATTCTGAAGCAGCTGAGAGGGAGATTTCTACAGCGAAATCGGGAGACAACAATTTCGCCATAGAAATGCATTGGGGAAATAATTATTTTAGGCGGGAGAACGCGAAAAATAACAGTATTTTTCACTAGAAAATCGGGAGTCTCCCGCCTAAATCGGGAGGGTTGGCATGTATGTTATTAGCACCTCCATCCTAAATAAGGCGTCCCTAACACAGGTTAGTGAATACAGGAGGTTCACCCATCTTACTCTAAGGATAATGAACTAAAGGCAGATGTGCCTTCTCTAATTAAGCTCCATCTGGGACTTCCTACATTTCCCTAGTCTATTCAGTGGTTAGTGTTCTGCTGGGATTTGGGAACTGTGCTTTACAGACAACCTGTGGGATTCAGTCCACCTACCATCATGCTCACTCCCGCCTTTCCCTCTTCTACTCTTCCATTTACGCCTTTTACTCTCCCTAACCACTTCTTCTCTGCCAATCTTCTGTCCCTCCACTGTCAAGGCTTTGCCTCCACCCTTTCACGTTTCTCCTCTCATCTGCTACTACTCCCTCCTCCACACTTCTACTCCCTCCTTCACACTACTACTCTCATATCCACATTACTACTCCCATCACCACTTTACTACTATCTCTTGCACACTACTACTCCCTTAGTTACTACCCAATCACCCTTCTTACACTCTGTACCATACCCTTCACATTCACTCCTTACACCTTTTCTAAGCACACTTGCCACACTAACATGCACACTTACCATGCAGAAACACTTCCACTCAGCTAATGCCTCAAGTTCTCCAGAAAATGCCTCCATATTGCACTGCTTCTTCCTCCCACCTATTGGTCTCTTTGTTGCACACCTCCTCTGACCTTCCTCGGGTAACCCACACTTCTTGCTTCCTGCTGCTTCCTTGTATCCCTCCTTCTCTCCCTCGCCAATCTGGCCCTCTTTTCTCCAAAAGAGGTATGTTAGGAAAGCGAGAAGCCATACGTAATGGGATAAGCCAAACCCGCTTTCTCATGTGGTCTGCCACAGAAAAGTAATGGCAGTCCGGGGTGAGCAATTGATCCAGGGCCCCCTGTGGTACGTACACTGCATAGGTGTTCTGGGAGGTCCCCCTTTTATCCCAGGTAGACTAAGGACTTTCTGGCTAGCCTATGCGGATGGCGTAGTAGTCCTGGATTATTCACAAGTGGGGCTGCAACGTTTGTTGTTCGCATTAGAATCTTATGCTAGGAGCAATAAATTAAGTATAAACCCCTTAAAATCCAAGATTCTCCTATTTAAGAGACCAAATAAAATAGTGAAGAACTTTGTGTGGAAGTTGGATCACTCTCCGATAGAGGTTGTCTCTGATTTAACTTATTTGTGAGCTGAATTGAGATCCTTTCCATCAAAAAATAGTCTGCTGTCATCTATTGATCTAAAATTGGTGAAATTAGGTGCTCAGATGAAAAAAATGAACTCCAAGTTCGGCAAATTTTCTATCCTTCCCCTTATAAGATTCCATATTGGGAAGGTAGTTACCATAATTTTATATGGATTGGATGATAATGCTGTTGCTTTGGAGATAGAATGAGATGTAACAGAATCTAGGATTTGGAAACGTACGTTGGGTCTGCCAGACTGTGTTCCCATTGTTAGCTTGCGCTATGAACTTGGTCTCTCATCACTAAGATCGTGGCTAGACTGGAAGTGGTTGACTCTCTGCAGATTAATTCTAGATCCCCCCAAGAACTCCCTCTTTGAGGAAGCAGCTATAGAGCTGCAACTAGGGACCAATGCTTTTCTGCACAGATTAAGACAAAAATGTTTGGAGCTATTGTCTGGTTGTGACTGCGATGTTGTGTTGCTTCTGCAGAACCCCTTAAAAGTGAAAGAAAAAATTAAATTGACTGATTGGATTCACACGATTGATGGTATGCGAAGAACCAAAAGATCAGCCTCTTTGACACTGTTGGATAATCGTTTATCATTTGTGCCTGCTTATTTAAAGAAGTCCCCTAACCCTTGGTTTAGATCTACTTTTCTGAGATTCCGTTTAAATTTACATCCTACTCTAGAATTATTAGCTATCAGAGATAAAGAAGGGGGGACTTTATCAATTTGTGACAGGTGTCCAAGTAATGAAGTCCAGACTATTAAGCATGTATTTTCTAATTGTCTTGGGACTTGGAGTATCAGGGCCAGGCTTTTTGGTAGATTTTTCTATGATGAGTCTCATCTTAATACCGATGATTTTTGGGCAAGATTATCTTCTGGTAATGAGGCGGCTTTATCGCTTGAGGTGGGAAGATGTTTAAGGGAATTGAAGTTAGTAACAGATTTAATTTTTTGTGTTGATTTGTGTTGATTTGACATTTTTTCTCATCTTTTCCTCTTTTATGATGTGTTTTTATTTAAAATTTGTAAACTGATGGATGATATTCTCTTTTGTTTTAACTGTTTTATTTTGTATACTGTATGTTGAAATGTGTTAAAAGTCACATTTTGGCTATTGCACTATAAATAAATAAATAAATAAATAAATAAATAAAACTAAGGACTTTCTCACGAAGATTATGGGTTAGAAAGTGGATCCATGTGAGATGGCTCCCTCTAGGATGGTCCAGAAGTAGGTAGCCTTTTGGGAAAGCCAATGGTGGTCTTTTAGATTGAAGGTTCACCAGTGGAGGACATGCTATCTGCTTTTTGTGTGGTTGTGCAGTATTGAGGTTGAAATGTGAGAACCCCTTGAAATGTATTACCTCCCAAGTAAATTTTGTGTCTTTATCTTGCTTTTTCCTGCTCTGTCTCTTTCATCAAATCTGTTCTTACCTAACCTTATCAACAGGGATTTCGATGGCTTCAACCTTGCTACAGTAGTACTTAGTTTACACTAACTCCCTCTACGTCGGTCTTTCTGAGTATAATCTGAGATATCTTCAGGACCTTCAATTTTTGGCAGCCCTCCTTCTTTTCAAACTATGATACTCTATACACATCTCTTCTTATCGTGCCAAGCTTTAATGGCTTCTGGTGAAACAGCAGAATACATGTTAAACTTTGTACATTGTATTCACATTTTAGGCCAGACAGCTTTCTGCTAATCTAGCCTTGTTAACATTGACTAAACATCACCAATCCTGCAGAGGGGCTGAAGAGTTCTGTGTACGTGGCTCCTCCATTTTGTATGCTCAACAAAGCTCTTGCCCCTCTTTCGGAATCTTTTGTTGGACATTGACGGCAAGGCACTTCATCTCTGTGTTTTCTAGATAGTTGCTGCTTTTCATCTTTATTTGAACTAGCACCAGGAAGCCAGTTTTGACAACAATGGGCCCTAGAAGCCTAAAAAACAAACACTACAGTGTTTAGCGCTCAATGGTATATTGAGTTGAAGGCTACTGCTGAGTTCAACGATACAGATGTCAGGGATATACATTGTCAAGGATACTACATCTGGGTCTTTAGCCTGCTTGGCATGTCTGTAGCCTATTGGCATCAATCTGTGCTTGGGGTTTGGTGTATATGGCTCATTAAAGGATCTTGCCCGGGAGAAGAAGGAGTGCCATGGGGCAGTAGTTAATAAGGTCATCAAAATGAGAAAGACATTCGAACACAGACAGCTGCATTTGAATTGAGCATTGAAGAATTAACTCTATCCATGTGGGACCAATTGTATGATCAAGTGGCACCTCTTTCAATCCGTTTTGGTAATCCTTTTTTCTTTGAGCTTAACATAGTCTTTTTTTCTTTTAATATTTTTTTTTTACAAATACATTAACTGGGATTTCTAGGTAAGAAAGAATTAGGGAGATGCATATAATTTGCTGTACTCATTGCAGCAGTCTCTATCCCAGCAACATAGGGCCTCATTGCAGGGAAGGCAGTAAACCAAGGTGCTAATAGCACCTCGGTCCATGCCAGTAAATTACTGGTACCGCCATAGAGGAAAGGGGAATTACCACCCTATTCCAAGGTTGGCAGGGCGGTAATTCCCCCTTCCTCCATTGTCCTTCCCCATTCCCATTTTGCCCCATAGGGCATAATGGGAATGGGGAAGGTGCTAATTACGGTACCGCAAATTGCGTTTTTTAATGCCTGCTAAAAGCAGGCGTTAAAGTACCAACCCGCAAATAAGTCGGTAAGGGTTAACGGTCACCGGTACCCTTACCGTTGACCGTTAACCCTTACCGCCTTCCGTGTAATGAGGCCCATAGTCACCAATGGCCTGATTCAGAAGGACATTTTAAATCAGGAACAAAGATTATACACCCAGTGAAAGTAATAGTGTGAGACAGTGGGGGCACTGAAAAACGTTCAGGAAATGCAAGATGCAGGCTTTGATCCCTTTTACTGGAGTAACTAAAAATACTATGGGCCTCATTAGGACCCAGGCGGACTTCGCGGTGCTAAATGCACCGCGAAGCATGGCGGAAAGCCGCCGATAGCGCCATGGGGGTTGGCGGATTTACCGCCCCATTCCGACCTCGGCGGAGCGGTAAATCCCCAATCCCCATTCTGCCCTTCCCCATTCCCATTTTTGCCCCATAGGGTATAATGGGAGTGGGGAAGGAGTTAATTACGCCACCGTAAAATACGGTGGCGTAATTAACAACGAGGTCCCGTAGCGCCATGGTTTTCTCCGCCTGGTAAAACCAGGCGGAAAAGGCCGCCATGGCGCTACGGGAACTCGTAGTATGGCGGAGAGGTACGCCATGCACTACGCTGGCGTAACACCCTCTCCGCCAGGGTCCTAATGAGGCCCTATGTAGAGATGGAACAACGTATTAGCTTTCAAAGTCCCACAAACGTCTTCACCAAATGTTACAGAGTGAAATGATCAGTAAACAAAAGCCACAGCACAGAGCTTTCTCAATCTCAAAACGAAGAAAAAAAGAACATCTTTAACATCATTGGCTGAAGGAACAGAACACATTGAAAGTGGGTCTGGATTGGCTGTTTTATCTAAAAGACCCTTAAACCCCTGGAAGCAGAGAACACATAACTGGTTGGAAACAGTACACATTCTGAGAGTTGAATTTAACAAAAAAAGAAAAAACAAATCCTTTTCACATGTAACCATTAAGTTAGGCCCAGGCAGTCTTAAAGGGACCCCGCTAGTTTTCTTAACTTACTGATGTTATTTTAAAAGGTGTATTGAAGTGAGATGTTTGAAGAAACATAATTAGGAAACAGGATCAGTATTGCATTTACCTCACATAGAGTATAAACATATGTTTTGCAGCCTCTATGAGGTGCCAGGACATCGTAATGATTCCAATGCAGCTCCTACGGCTTCCTGGCTGGAATAGAGTGTGGAAGTACAAATATGCTCTCAAGGTTTAACTGGTGCAGTCTCCAATGTTCCCTCGCTATGCCTCAAACTTCACAATGGTTTCCTTGCTTGCATAAAGTGGGGCAAATGCAAAATTCGTTACCCATTTTTTAACGGTGCAATGTCTGCTGTTATCTCAGCATGTCTCATACTCAGTAATGTGTGCCACCTATTTAATCTTAAAACCCAATATTGCAGTCCTCTGTTTTGTGCCCCCCATGCATTAAGGGACCTGAACAGCCATTTTTGACAGCTGCTAGCGAGAAATGGCACTGAAGCGGTTCTACTGACTTTGGTGATGTTATTTCATTGCTGGACCTGGGATCAAAGTTGGCTATAGAGTGCATTAAAACCAATATCTATGTTCAGATTGCTATCTTTTAGGTTAAGCAACTTCAGGTAGGTGAGCTCCCACCTCCTTCAGTGTGTGGTGTTCGAGAGGACACCTTTTAAAAACATCACAATAGATCCTACAATAAATGCCCATCCTGTGTGAAGTGTCAACCCAAGGGTGTTTCCGTTTTGTAGTTTGCGATGGTTTGTATGTTCATCCTTTAACGCCGCTCTTTGCAGGGCTCACCCACATAATTCCCTTGCATGCATTTTTTGCATTGAATGAGGTATACAACATTGGATGATCTGCAGTTTCATGTCCCTTGTATCTGTATTGTTCGGTTCTGCAGGTTTGTTATGGCCGATCTGGTGCAGTGGGTTGCCCCGTTTTGCATCTTCTGATGTTGCAAGGGTACGTTCTAGGTCTTCTTTGTTCTAGGGGAAATATACTCCTTGTCACAGACTGTGCTAGGTTACTCGGTTGCTTGTATGCAATTAGGGGAGCTTCTTTGAAGATGTCTTTCAGATCATCACCAATGCCAAAAATATTAGTTGTAGGTTCTTAGCAATCCTATTGAGTAATCTTAGTGTTTGATGGTAGGTGACAACAAAGGTATTAATTCTGTCTCTCTGCTGTCTCTGTATTGTATCGGGTTGACTATGGGTATTTTCAATGCACGATTGGATACAGTCCTATCAGAACTGCCCAGTTACAAATCTAACTAACTCCAGGCTGTAATGAGGCAATTTACAACCAGGGAAAAAAGGTGCAAGAAACTTGCTTTTTTTGTGACTCAACATGTGATTCGTAGGCTATTAGATGTGTTAATAATTTCCATTACCTGCTCATGGTTACTCCTTTGGCTACTCCCCTTTTGCTAATGCAAACTGGGGGACAATAAAGGTCCATCCTTATCCATCCCGTCACATATGTGCGCCTGCGCAGATTCTGCACACACAGCATTATCTGTTCACACACAGTGGGCCTCATTACAAGGATGGCGGTAAGGATTTACCGGTACCGGTAAAATACCGGTACCGGTAAATCCTTACCTCCTTACTACGAGGTCCCTTTGCGGGTTGGGGGATTTAACGCCTGCTTTTTGCAGGCGTTAAAAACCAACCCGCAAAGGGACCCAGGGAGCTAATTACGGTACCGCAATTTACGGTACCGTAAGTAGCGCCTTCCCCATTCCCATTATGCCCTATGGGGCTAAAATGGGAATGGGGAAGGGCAGTGGTGGAAGGGGGAATTACAGCCCCACCAACCTTGGAATGGGGCGGTAATTCCCCTTTCCGCCAAGGCGGTGCCAGTATTTTACCGGCATGTACCATGGCACTAATAGCGGCATGGTTCTCCGCCATCCGTGTAATGAGGCCCAGTGTCTGCATCCCCCACATTTGCTTCATTATACCTTTTGTGAATAAGCCTTAATTTGCCTGCATGCAAACTGTGATTTCTATTAGCACGGAAATGCCAAATAACCTGTTCTATGGGATGTTTCTCAATCAGGAGAGTCTCAAATCAAGTTTGAGCTCTTTCAGCCATTCCAGAGGAGTAATATCCATTTGCATATGAGTCTCGTCTCGCGTCTGAAAACAGTCAGCAACGAAGTGGGAGACAGTTCTCTTTTTTAATTTAATCTCTTTTTATTAGTTTCAAAACTAAAATGCTTAGGATAATGCACATTTAGCATTAGTTCATTTGGTAATAAACCAGAAACCCCAGTCAAACAACAAAGACAAAACCTGCCTGTCAAGCTTGTCTCCTCATCCCCATCCTAGCGAATACCCTCCTCTGACCCTGCAATTGTTTTGTACCCTCCAATGTGAGGCCTTATCAGTGGTCAAGTACCAGATGGCCATTGTGGCATACTTCAAGTAGCACGATCTACAGCTCCCCTTGCATTCTTAAGGTTTCCTGTCACTCTCCATGAGGTCTTTCCTCACTGCCCCCTGAAAAAAGTCCAGTTGTGCAGCCAACTCCACCTACCTCCTTACTTGTTTGTCGTCTATATCTGATGCTGACCAAAACTCTCCCTCCTGCCTGAGGAGAAACAGTCTATAAGATTCCCAGTAGCCACTAGGGTATTGTTGCGAATCAGCAAAATTCCAATGGCTTTCCTCCCTCACATTACACATTGCAAGATCTCTGATGCACCAGAATTACCGCCACTTTTCCCACACCATCATACTACGAGTATGGACCTGGAGTAGGGGATTTACCTCCAGCATCATGCTGGAGATAAATCCTCCTGCCTTCTGCGAAAAATTGGTAAAATCAGTGGAATTACTGTGGCAGTAATTCCACCGGCAGTAATTCTGCCAAAAATGCACCATAGAGTCCAATGGACTATATAAAAATGGAGATTAATTTTGCCACCACAATTTATAATCCGACGGTAATTCCACTGGACCAAGTGGTGGTAACGGTAATTCTGTTGGGCGGTATTCCAGCATATTTACTGCCAGAATGCCACCCAACTCGTAATGAGGCCCCTAGT
The DNA here is from genome assembly GCF_040938575.1 of Ambystoma mexicanum. Taxonomy (NCBI): domain Eukaryota; kingdom Metazoa; phylum Chordata; class Amphibia; order Caudata; family Ambystomatidae; genus Ambystoma; species Ambystoma mexicanum. Next base: position 930,139,240 of record NC_090924.1, read on the forward strand.
CTTCACACTTTGCAACAAGCCATAGATCTTAGTAACCACCTTGATTTATTGATTGATTGTTTATTATGTGCTTATACACAAGTGTATCAAAGCACAACCATGCATGGGGGGAAGACGTAGACAAGGCAAATGATCTTACTAGGCATGGTACATTAATATTATGCAGGTGAACAGAAACAGGAAGTGCGTGGGGGGGGCAATACGGACACCAAGTGCACCCAGTCCGGTCAGAACATGGGTTAAGTGCAGAGAGATACCACTCTCATGAGTCATAACCGAAGTGCAGTAGTGCTGCAGCAAGTGCAAGGCGGGGGGCAAGTGCAGGAGACTGACGAGGAAGCTTGGGAACTGTGAGGCTCTGAAGGTGCACCAGGCCGCCTGTCGACGAAACTGAGCAGAAGTACAGGATAGAGAGCGAGAGAGCAGAAAGAGGTGGTTAGCAGAAGAGGGGGAGAAAGAAGGAAGAGGCGAAGAGAAAAGCCTTGAGGAGTTTCTGGAACCTAAGGAGATCCAGCTCAAGACAGAGACAGGCAGGGAGGCTGTTCCAGAGGGAGGCGCCTGCAGTGGATAAAGATCTCCCCCCAAGTATCTGCTTGGAGAAGCGGCTCACCCGCAGAGTTAGAGGAAGACGAGCGGAGGGCTTGGGAAGGTGATTATTTAGAAAGAGAGTGTTGCAGATAGAGTGGCCCCACGCCCCAGAAAGCCTTGTGGACAATTCAAAGGGTTGTGAACTTAATCCTTGCAGCCCTGGGGAGCCAGTGAAGGGATTGCAGCGCCAGAGAGATGCGGTCCCTGGGCTTTAGGCCAAGGATAAGTCTTGCAGTACTATTCTGGATGGGTTGAAGAGGACAGAGGGTAGAAGAGGGCAGGTTGAAAAAGAGACTGTTGCAGTAGTCCAGCCTAGAGAGGACCAGGGCTCTGGAGATGGTGAGCCTCTGGGGGAAGGTCAGAAAAGGTAAAATACACCTGAGAAGGTGCAGTTGATAGTGGGAATTTTTAGAGATGTCCGTGATGTGAGACGCGAAGGATAGAGTGGAGTTGAAGATGACCTCCCAGATTTTTTGCCTCGTTGGTAGTTGGAGGCGCAGGGCCAAGGGAGGACAGCCAGAGATAAAGAGGGAATGCGGGAGCAGGGATCCCGATGAGGACAATCTCTGTCTTACTGGCATTGAGGCAGAGGCTGTTTGCAGCACACCACGACTGAATTGCATACAGGTATGAGTGAGGAACAGGAAGAGGCAGAGGATAGCCTGAAGGAGAGCTGCGTGTAATCCGCATAAAACTGAAAGTTGTAGGTGAAGGGGGCTATCATACAGGCCAAGTGAGCCATGTAGCCATTGAAAGACCAGGGGGATAGGTTAGATCCCTGGGGTACACTGCATATAGAGAGAGTGATAGGGGGGAGGAAGGACCCCAATTCCACCTGGGACGAGCGGTCAGAGAAAAAGGAGGTTAGCCACGCCGGGGTCTGATCAGTGATGCCCAGGGTATCACAGAGACGTGCGATCAGGGTGTTGTGGTTCACTGTATCGAAGGCAGAGGAGAGGTTGAGTAAACTGAGGACAGGGGGAAAGTTAGAATCAAGGTTTGAGAGCAGATCCTCACAAGTGTTCAGAAGAACAGTTTCTGTGCTTCTGAATGCTCTAAAGCCAGACTGGTGGTCATGGAAGCAATCAACAGATTCAGTGTGGAGGGTAAACTGAGAACTAGCCAACTTCTCCAGGAGTTTCCCCAGGAAAGGATTGATAGAGATCGGGCGATAGTTTGCCAGAATAAAAGCGTCAGCAGAAGGTTTTTTGAGGAGAGGGTGCACAAGGTAGTGCTTAAGAGTAGTGGGGAAAACTCCAGTGGTGAAGGAGAGGTTGCAGAGGTTGGCCAAGGCTGGGGCAAGAGAGTCAATGTTGTCCTTGATGGTTTTGAGGGACAGGGGTTCACCTGTTTGGAGGAGGCTTTTATAGACCGTACTTGTCTAGTGACAGCCTCAGGTTTGACAGGGGCGAGAGAAGAGAGAAGCAGGGGACAGGTGGGGGTGGCCAAGGGAAGTAAAAGAGATGTTGGTACATGAGGTGGTGAGGAAGAGAGAGAGGATATGATTCCCTGTGTTTTTGAGGTGAAGTGTGCAGGCAGGGCTAAGCAAAGGGCCTGGTAGGTGCGATGGTGGAGGTGGCTGCGGTAGGGTTGGCTAATTCTTTGCAGACTGAAAAGTGTGCCCGTATTATTGCATGCCGTGGAGATGCAGGCTCGAATAAAGACTCTTTTTTTGGAGCGGATGCAGAGTCTATACTGCCTCTGAAGGAGGCGGCAGGCCAGTTTGTCAGAGGGTGCACCCGAGGAATCCCATTTCTTTTGGCTGCCCTGCACTTCTGTTTAAGGGCAGCCAGTTCGGAGCCATACCAAGAGTTGCACTTTTTTGTTGGCCTCAGTCGTACCCTTAACCTCATGACAGGGGCAAGAACATTAAGAGTGTTGGAAACGCAGAGGTTAAAGTTAGAGAGGCCTGTGTCAGGGTGTGAGTCAGCCACAGGAGTAGAAGGAGCAGAGTAGGTAGAGGCAAAGGCAGCTACTGACACTTTTTTTATGGGTCGGATGACCTTGTAGACGGCAGGCAGTGTCGGGCTTACCGATGCAAGAGGAGAAGAGATATTCAAGTGAGAAGAGAGGAGAGAGTGGTCAGTCCAGGAGAGAGAAGTAGTGAGAGGGATAGATAGAGGCATGTCAGATGAGATGAGAGCATCCAATGTGTGGCCAGCGGTGTGCGTTGGGCCAGAGGGTAAGATGGAAAGAGAGAGAGAGTTGCAAAGATTTGGAAGGGGCCTGAGGAATCGGGTGAGTCGAGATGGATGTTGAGATCACCCAGTAGGATGAGTTGAGAAGAGAAAGGGAAAGGAGAGAGGGGGCCAGGTCAGCCCATCCTGAAAGGAAGAGTGGGGGTTGACCAGGTGGCCGATAGAAGGTGACCAGCAGGAGTGAAGAGCTAGGAAAGAGGGAGAGCCTGCAGACTAGGCACTCAAAGGATGAATAGGCCTGAGTGGGAATGACAGACACAGAGATCCACTGTCATGATCTCTGCTTCCAAAAGATCAGGACTTGCCCGACTCCCTTGGAAGCAGACCCATAACCCCGGTTCCGAGTGCCAGCCAGTCCCAATTGGGACCTTTTGGACCCTGTCCTGGCGCCAGTGGCACCAGGCTCATAAAGATGCCCAGTCCCAGTGCTGGAAGCGCCGGGCTCATAATGCTTGGGTGGACTTACCTGCAGCAGACCATGCTGCTTACTTACCTGCCAGTTGAACCCCTGATCCTCTTCTGTTTGGGACTACTTTTCCTGTTGGGTGGGGCAGGAGCCACTCCCTAGGTTCAGAACACTGGAACTCTTCTGGAAAACAGGAACTCTTTTCTTACCTAGGCGTGGATGTGGAAGGAGACACCTAAGCACTACAGGAGGCTATTTAAACCACACCCGATGGATGAATCTTGCTTTGCGTTATTCTGCATTCTCTGCAGCAGAACGCTCATCGTGTCTTCTGCTTCTGATCCTGGGCCTAAGGGAACAAAGGCTTACCATCCTGGAATCCCGTCTTCAGCAGCACCTGTAAAGACTAAGAAAGAACAGGTTAGCACTACGGTCTTCAGTGGCAGCGCATCTCTTACCTGGTCCATCGGCTGTCACCAACGCCTCGCGCTGCATTCCGGCACCTGAAAGACAAAGGCTTACCTACTCTTCGCATGCTCCGGAGGTCTTCGCTCTGCATTCCGGCATCTGAAAGACAAAAGCTTACCAGCTCTTCGCACGCTCCAGAGGCCTTCGGCGCTGCATCCCGCATCTGAAAGACAAAAGAAGGTGCGTTTAAAGACATTGGGCAACTTTATTACTCATGTGCCATTACTCCATCCCACGCCGAATCCAGTGGGTATTCCAGCACCCTTCAGCTTCTCTAAAGCTCCGAACTTGTACCTGCAAGATAAAAGGGACAGTTAGTGCGCATCGTGAAGCAGGCTACAAGCGCTTACTTACGTGCTTCCAGGCGCTTCTATCCCTCACGCGGGTTCGATCCTCAACTCTCATCAGCCCGCCATCCGCCATCGCTGGAATCCTGCAAAACAAGAGATATCATTACAAAAGACTTTTAAGACATTTGAAGTGCCCAGAACTTACCGTTCGTGCAGTTAACGACGGACAGCAGTCCTCTGAGGTCAAGAGGCCTGCACCCTTATCCAGTGAAGAAACTGGTTACGGCAGATGGAGAGCTCGGCGTTCACTTACCTAAGACATCTTACTCTTCGAGTCAGGCATACAGTGCACAGAGGTCCAGTCCAAAGAGCCAACCATGTGTTACACATCACCTTTGAAGATACGGCATTCACCCAGTCAAGACCGGCGCCTCTGCGGGAATCAGGTGAGCGTTACAGAACGCAAAGCCTACCGCAAAACTCCCACCCAGGCGCTATGGAAACCTCGGATACCGACCAGCTAGCCCAGTTACTTGGGGAACTAAGAGCAGAAGTGCATGCAGCCCGTCAGGAAACGAATGCTCTAAGAAGGGAACTGATTATTTCCAAGGAGCGAACAGACGATCTCGCTAGACAATTGCTACAGTCACAAGCCGGACAAACTCCGTTACCCGCATCAGGGGCAAATCTTCCTTCAACATCCTCTACGAACTCAGTGCAGATCAACCTACCTGGGAATGTACCTCTGGCTCCGCCCGAACGATTTTCTGGTGACCCAAAGAGGTTTGCAGTATTTATTAATCAGTGCCGGTTGCACTTCTTATGCCGGCAAGCAGCCTTTCCAACTGATCAAGCTAAGGTAGCTTTCGTGCTTTCGTACCTTAGTGGAAATGCGGCAGACTGGTCGATCCCTCTAGTTAATCAAGATGATCCGGTTCTCCATGATTTTCAAGCTTTTCAGCTCAGTATGGAAAAACTGTTTGCAAGACATTCACAGGGGCAGGCCTTGGACAATGAGCTCCTTTCATTGCGACAGGGTAATCAAGACCTTTTGGCTTATATTACGTCTTTCAACAGACTGATAGTGGAAACTCGATGGCCTGAGGACAAAAGGATTACGCTGTTTTATAGAGGTCTACGTGGAGAGCTCAAAGATGTGTTAGCCCAAGTAGTGAATCCCCCGCAAGACTGTTCGGACTATGTTGACTTAGTCGTTCAAATTGACCACAGACTGCAGAACAGGAAGGCCGATCGTTCCAAGTTTGATGCTCGAGTATTTTCCAAACCACCAACTCCTACCAAAGGAGTAGACTCCGGGGAACCCATGCAAATAGGGGGCCTGAAAGGACCACTAACACAAAAGGAGCGGGAAAGGAGAAAACAGCTGCAATTATGCCTCTATTGCAGAAACTCGGGGCACTTTCTTCGAGACTGTCCGGTGAAACCAGCCAAGAAGGCAGTAGGAGCTGCAGTTACCAGGGTCACAAACTCTGATCAGGGAAACAACCTCACCCGACAAGAATAGAGGTCCTCTTGCTGAGCGTTAAAACCAGTTCCGTGACCTCGCATTTCGTGATACCTATGGTTCTCATTAGCCCTGAACATCCGGATCGATTACATGCGATTGAAGCTTACGTCGACAGCGGTGCCATCGGCAATTATGTGGATCATGAAATGGTTTTGAGGATGAATCTGACTCTTTGCCCAAAGGCTGTAAAGGACGTCATTACTACGGTGGATGGTACGGAGATAGCTTCCGGACCAGTAACGCATACCACCCAAAAAGTGACGCTAGTAAGTCAAGATGAACACCATGAGAAGATCGTGTTCGATGTGATCAAGGCCCCTCAGTTCCAGATTATTCTAGGAATTCCTTGGTTAGAGAAGCACAATCCTCAGATCGATTGGCGAGCAAGAACGGTTCAGTTTCCAGAATGTGTCTCTACTTGTCACCCTCGACCTGGTGTTGCACTGGCAGCAATTTCCTCAGAGGCTCCCCAGTTACCTCCTGAATACCTAGAATTCCAAGATGTTTTCCGGAAGGATCAGGCTAACTCTCTACCTCCTTATAGGTCTTATGACTGCCAGTTAGACCTGATACCTGGATCTACTCCTCCTTGTAGTAGAATTTATGCCCTCACCGAGCCTGAGAATCTTCACCTCCGACAATACCTGGATCAATACCTAGCGAATGGGTTTATTCGTCCTTCCAAGTCCCCTGCTTCCTCAGCTTTGTTCTTCGTTCCAAAAAAAGAAGGGGACCTTAAAACTTGTATAGATTATCGCTCCCTGAACCAGATCACCGTTAAGAATAGATATCCGTTACCTTTGATCCCTGAACTCCTGGACCAAGCCAGAAAAGCATGCATATATACAAAGCTGGATCTTAGAGGAGCCTACCACTTGGTACGAGTAAAAGAGGGCGATGAATGGAAGACGGCCTTCCGCACCAAGTATGGGCTATTTGAATATCAGGTCATGCCCTTCGGACTTTGCAATGCCCCGGCCGCCTTTCAATATTTTATGAACGATGTCCTCAGAGAGCTCATAGATGTGTCTGTTGTTGTTTACATTGACGACATCCTCGTTTATTCTTCATCGGAAACTGAACATCGGAAACACGTGAAAATGGTCCTCGAGAGATTGCGTCAACACAAACTTTTCGCTAAGTTGGAAAAATGTGTTTTCAACGTGACTGAAGTTGAATTCTTGGGATTCATATTATCAGCTAGCGGAGTGCGTATGGATTCAAAGAAGGTCGATGCAATTCTCAAATGGCCATCGCCATCCTCCGTAAAAGGTGTTCAAAGCATGTTAGGCTTCGCTAACTTTTACCGCAGGTTTATCCCCGAATTCTCTCGAATAGTCCAGCCCATCACCGCCTTGTTAAAGAAAAACAAATGTTTTGAATGGTCTACCGAGGCGGAACAAGCTTTCCAGAATTTGAAGACTAGATTTATCTCTGCACCGATCTTAAAACATCCTCGCCCAGAACTCCCCTACATCGTTGAAACTGATGCTTCGAGCCTTGCCATGGGGGCAGTTCTATCACAAAAGGACCCAGTAACCAATCAGTTGCATCCTGTGGCATTTTGGTCCCGCAAATTCTCGCCTCCTGAAATCAATTACACTATTACTGATAAGGAACTTCTAGCTATCAAGTCTGCCTTTAAGGCTTGGCGGCATGATCTTCTGGGGCCCGACACACCGTTACTGTGATTACAGATCACCGAAACCTGCAATATTTGAAAACCGCAAAAGCTCAATCCTCTAGGCAACTCCGTTGGGCACTATTCTTTGCCGAGTTTGACTTCATAATTACCTATCGACCTGGTACAAAAAACGGTAAAGCTGATGCCCTTTCTCGGATGGGAGTGGAAGAACATTTGATCAATCCTAAACCTGTACCTATCATTCCCGAACAAAGAATTCTAGGTGTAATCGCCACACAATCCATAGAGGAAGTTAAGGATAAAGCCAGGCTACTGGTAACTCCAGCAGACATACAGAATTGGCATCTGCAGGGAAAGGACTTTACGGTGAAGGACAACCTATTATATTTCCAAGAACGGTTATACCTGCCCAGCACAGATTTACAGAAAAAGGTAATCTCTTGTTATCACGATTCTTTAATGGAAGGACATCCCGGTATGACCAAGACCTCGGAAAAGATCAAGCGCTACTTCTGGTGGCCGTCTTGGAAAAAAGATATCAGAGACTTTATAATGTCCTGTGGAGTATGCGCCCAAAACAAGAGTCAAAAGGAAAAACCAGCCGGCTTCTTACGTCCTATTGACATCCCGCCTCGCCCTTGGCATACGCTTTCTATGGACTTCATCACCGATCTACCTCCATGCTCCGGATACAATACGATCCTAGTAATCGTGGACCTATTCTCCAAGATGGCGCATTTCATTCCACTCAAAGGCTTACCAACAGCAGCAACTCTGGCCCGAGAATTTCTCGAAAACATCGTCCGACTGCACGGTTTTCCTTCAGTTCTAATTTCGGATCGAGGTAGTCAATTTATTTCTCATTTTTGGCGAAGTTGCTGTCGGTCGGCTCAAATTGATGTGAGACTTTCGACCAGCCACCACCCTCAAACCGACGGACAAACCGAGAGGACCAATCAAACTCTGGAACAGTATTTGCGCTGCATGCTACAACAAACTGAAAAAACTTGGAAAGATATCCTTTGGATAGCCGAATATGCCTACAATAACTCTGTCCACTCGGGAACTGGGAAGACCCCGTTTTTTCTTTTATACGGTAGTCACCCTCGAACCTCGGAGTTGGATCCACTCCAAGATCTTGGAACACCAGCAGTAGACCACCTGCATTCTACAATCACCCAAGCCTTTAAGGAAGCCGTTTCTCACCTTCAAAGGGCTAAAGAACAATACAAGAAAGGAGCAGACCAACATCGGAAGGAAGCCCCCCAATATCAAGTAGGAGATCAAGTCTGGTTATCCACCAAATATCTACCTCTAAAAGGACCACGCACATTCAACCCAAGATACCTTGGTCCCTATTCCATCACTACCATAGTAAATCCAGTAGCGGTCAAGTTGGACTTGCCCCCTCACATGAAGATACATCCGGTCTTCCACGTCTCTCTATTAAAACCTGTGCAACCTCAAACCCGACTAACTACATCTCCAAAACCTATTCTAGTTGATGGAGAACTCGAGTTTGAAGTCAAAAGCATCCTGGATTCCAAGATCTCCAAATCTAAACTATTTTACCTGATTGACTGGAAAGGCTAAGGTCCCCAAGAAAGATCCTGGGAACCTGCAGAATATGTCCACGCGCCTCGTCTAATCAAAAGATTTCATCGAACATTTCCTAACAAGCCCAAACCCCCGGAGAAGCCCGGTTTGGGAGGGGCCTTGAGGGGGGGTGCTGTCATGATCTCTGCTTCCAAAAGATCAGGACTTGCCCGACTCCCTTGGAAGCAGACCCATAACCCCGGTTCCGAGTGCCAGCCAGTCCCAATTGGGACCTTTTGGACCCTGTCCTGGCGCCAGTGGCACCAGGCTCATAAAGATGCCCAGTCCCAGCGCTGGAAGCGCCGGGCTCATAATGCTTGGGTGGACTTACCTGCAGCAGACCATGCTGCTTACTTACCTGCCAGTTGAACCCCTGATCCTCTTCTGTTTGGGACTACTTTTCCTGTTGGGTGGGGCAGGAGCCACTCCCTAGGTTCAGAACACTGGAACTCTTCTTGAAAGCAGGAACTCTTTTCTTACCTAGGCGTGGCTGTGGAAGGAGACACCTAAGCACTACAGGAGGCTATTTAAACCACACCCGATGGATGAATCTTGCTTTGCGTTATTCTGCATTCTCTGCAGCAGAACGCTCATCGTGTCTTCTGCTTCTGATCCTGGGCCTAAGGGAACAAAGGCTTACCATCCTGGAATCCAGTCTTCAGCAGCACCTGTAAAGACAAAGAAAGAACAGGTTAGCACTACGGTCTTCAGTGGCAGCGCATCTCTTACCTGGTCCATCGGCTGTCACCAACGCCTCGCGCTGCATTCCGGCACCTGAAAGACAAAGGCTTACCTACTCTTCGCATGCTCCGGAGGTCTTCGCTCTGCATTCCGGCATCTGAAAGACAAAAGCTTACCAGCTCTTCGCACGCTCCGGAGGCCTTCGGCGCTGCATCCCGCATCTGAAAGACTAAAGAAGGTGCGTTTAAAGACATTGGGCAACTTTATTACTCACGTGCCATTACTCCATCCCACGCCGAATCCAGTGGGTATTCCAGCACCCTTCAGCTTCTCTAAAGCTCCGAACTTGTACCTGCAAGATAAAAGGGACAGTTAGTGCGCATCGTGAAGCAGGCTGCAAGCGCTTACTTACGTGCTTCCAGGCCCTTCTATCCCTCACGCGGGTTCGATCCTCAACTCTCATCAGCCCGCCATCTGCCATCGCCGGAATCCTGCAAAACAAGAGATATCATTACAAAAGACTTTTAAGACATTTGAAGTGCCCAGAACTTACCGTTCGTGCAGTTAACGACGGACAACAGTCCTCTGAGGTCAAGAGGCCTGCACCCTTATCCAGTGAAGAAACTGGTTACAGCACCCTGCCCCGAGGCAGATGGAGAGCTCAGCGTTCACTTACCTAACACATCTTACTCTTCGAGTCAGACATACAGTGCACAGAGGTCCAGCCCAAAGAGCCAACCGTGTGTTACACATCACCTTTGAAGATACGGCATTCACCCAGTCAAGACCGGCGCCTCTGCGGGAATCAGGTGAGCGTTACATCCACTCAGTGAAGGTCATTGCTATTCCCCCACCTGGTCTGTTTGTTCTAGGCAGAGAGAGTATCTTGTAGCCTTCTGGCAGAAAAGTGTCAAAACCTGTGACAGAGCTATCCTCGAACCAAGTTTCAGTGAGGGCAAGAACATCAAGATCCAGAAGTTCAAGGAGGTTGCAGATGTCAGATGAGTTTTTGACAGTATGGAGCAGATTGCCGTCTGTGAAAGACTTATGGGGGAGAGCAGGGGACAGTGATCCTCCCATAAGTGGTGAGAATGCCTGAGAGACAGAGGTAGCAGGGGGAGGAGAAGCCAAGGCCGGCAAGGGAGCTGGGACCACAGTGGTTGAGAAGGGAGCCAGTGCAGGAGGGGCACAGGGGGCAAGGGAGCCCCAGATACGGTGCTAGTGGGTGGCAGGTTCATCAAAGAGGAGGAGGCTGACAAGGCTGTCAATGTGGGGGGTGGCGGCAAGGAGGCTGTGGCGAGGGTAGAAGGGTGGTTAGGAGGCAGGAAGGGAGCCAGGGATGCTGAAGGAGATGGTGCAGAAGGGGAAGGGAGGCTGATAAGGCGGGGAGGAGCCTATCAATGAGTAGAAGGTTGGGTTGAGGATCCTGTACCATGATGGTACCATTGCAATCCCCTCTAAGTTATAACAACAGTCCTGAGTAGGGGCCTGTCCCTCTTATCCCCCTCCTCACAGTCACCACTGCCTTTGCTTCGGTATACTCAAACATGGTCCTTAATGACTACCTTAGCTTGCCCTCAAACTGCCCCACACCAAGCAGTCCCTCCTCCACGTAGAGATCACCCACCGTAGTCAGGTGTGCTTCACAGCATTTCACTTTTGCTGAATCCCTCAACCCTTTTGTGAACAGTAGGGTATCACAGATCCGCAGATGGTACTAAGTGAGAAAATTCCTTTTATTTAGTCAAAAATAAAGAAGGTTGCGTTAGGAAGACCGTTCTTAAACCGCTTGGAGCAGTCTTTCTAAAACGACTTCTCACGCCCCTGGATGCACCCAAGGCCGGAAGAGGGAAGTTCCAGGTGTCCTAGGCAAGTGTTGTGTTGTATTATGTGTGTGTGTGTGTGTACGTGTGTCTGCATGTGTGTGTGTCTGTGTAGGGGAGTAGGGGAAATGTTTGTGGCAGGGAACAGTGGGGGCCAGGGAGCGGCGGTAAGTGTGAGTGTGCTTGCATGTTTGTATTTGTATTTAATTTATTTATATAGCGTGCCAAGCCTAAGGGCATCTGGGCGCATTTCTTAGGGTTATTGTTCAAAATCTCACATATACAATGTACAGTCATAATTAGAGTTACAGATACAGAAATATACAAGGTAATGGTTACATTTACAGTAGGCAAATATACAAGGTCATTTTGCAGTTACAGATATGAGGGAAGAAGATACGTTACTTACAAGAACACATACTGGGCAAAGAGCCTATATATTCCCGGGAATAAGCAAAGAGCCTAGGAGGAGTACTTGCATCATACCTGATAGATAAGTAATGTTTGATTTTAATGCTGAAGGCTAGAGGTTTTGTTCTGCAAGTGTGTGTCCTTGCCAGTGAGGTTGGGGGTAGAGGTGGAATGTTTTGGCAGGAAAGGTGGCAGGGGAGGAAAGGGGGCCCTAGGTATCTAAAACCCGATCCCGATTCCTAAGAAATCTGTCCAGTGCAGGAGAGGGTGGGGGCCGGTGGGGGAATCTGATTCTCTGGTTGGTTGAGGGGTAACATTCCACATTGTAAGGCAGCACAAAATAAGCCGAAAGAAATCGATCCTTTTTGTGTGCAGCCTTCAAAATATGGAAATATCACATACAAATAGGCAGACTAGTGCTAAGTGAAGCCCCTGTCTCTAGCAATCCTAATGTCTGATGCCAAACTCGGGTAGTAGTAGTTCCTAGGGGGTGTTTTTCCTCAAAGGATGTTTTTGCAGAAATACAAAGAAACCTGCCTGACTCCATAGCATCATCTGCACTCTTTCCTTTATCACCTGCGACTTCACACTGACCCAATAACAGGACAGTGTGTGTCGTGTTGAAGCTGAGCTACCAAATAGTACACATTCCTGCAGCTCCCCTTCTGCTTAGGGCCTAGTCAAGAAATCCATGACAATTGGGAGAACTTACCTGCCCTTATCAGCTTTGAAATTGCCAATTACATCATCTAAAAAAAAGATTGCTTCATTGGTGAAAACATGCAGCAATTTGGGGAACACCTACAACTTTGAGATAGTATTCATGCCCAGAAAAGCAATGGGCCGTCTCATCCATCTGGCAATTTTCTCTTCAAGAACGACAACAATCTCTTCTATGATACTTTTAATGCAGTCGGCTGCCTTTCTGTAACTATTAGTTATTAGGTAGCAAAACGAAACGTACTCTGGGCCAACAGTAACAGAGTGGCCACTTGAGGATATGTCTCTAATTCCCTGAGGGAGAATAATCAGACTTATTCTAATCTCCTCTCAACACAGTGATCTCCCCAAAGTGGACCACCTCATCCAATGTCCCTTGCCAATGATGCCCTGTGTCACACTAGTATACTAAAACATCATCTGTAACTAGTCAAATAATGTACTCCACATCTTCCCCCACTATCCTCTTCCCTCTTATCCTATCTCTGAAAAGAGCAGCCAAGGAATTCATTGCCAATGTAAGTAAGAATGGGGAGAGAGGGGAATCTGAGAGGTCCTCGGTAGCTTGCACCCCGACTTTACGCCTGACATGGAGTAGTTTTGTCACACTTCTAAAATACTCCCCTGCTCCCAAGTGAGTGAACAGTCCATGAGATACAATCAGCCAACATAATCGAATGCTTTTTTCAGCAACTAATTACACAATAGCAGCCAAATAATGTGGTTGATCTGAGTAGATCACGTTAGTCAGTCTCCCCAGATTGGTACTAGTGGACCTCTCCAGGATAAATTCTGATCGGTCATCATGAACCAATTAAGCCATTAGCAGAAGTAGTATGTCCACAGGTATTTTGTCCAGAATTTTACAGTACATGTTTAACACAGAGAGAAGTCTGTGGGAAGCACATTTATCAGAGTTTTCTCAGGTTTGAGTAACTGCATTATCTTAGCAATCAGCATATCAGGGGACAGAAGTCTAACCAAGCTCCAGTTTAGGAAAATGTATGTCTGCAAATCCTCCATAAAATTCTGACCCCCAGCCCATCAAACCATGGGGCCTTCCCCCAAATGATATGCTGTTATGACTGGTTTGATTTCTGCCTCAGAGATGGGGTTCTTTCTAATGTCCCCACCCCCTTTCCAAAAGCTTAGGTAGTACCACCTGCTCTAAATAAGTCATCAATTCATCTTCCAGAATTAATTGCTACCCACAAAGAGAAACATACAAATCTCAAGGATGTGGTTGAGTCCCTACATATTCAAATGAATCCTTCCATTCACAACTTTCACCCTTTGAGTACCACGTAGTTCTTGGCTTTTCTAAGTTAATCACCCCGGCCAGCCCACTTCCCGGCCTCTCTCCTTGCGCATATTCTCTGACCAACATGTTCTCGACTTGGACTTTTCCCCTCATGTCTTTCTTCTCAAATGTATTCTTTGCTTCCCTCATTTACACAATCAACCCTTTATACTGACTCCCCTCGCACGAAATTTTGAGAACCTTGAGTGCCTCCTTGACCCTCTTCAGCACCATCATAACAGGCTTCAAGATTCCATGCTCTTTAGCCAGGCATCTAGCCCTACAGTACACCCTGAAGGCTTTCCACATGGCCCCCAATGCTACTTCATCAATGCAGTTCGACCGGAAAAAAACTGTTGGATTGCACCATTAAGACAGCCTGCCACACCCAATGTCAAAGCTAATGGCGAGTGAAACCCCAGCCCGAGCGGCCCGAGCCCCCTCGATCCCCGACTAATGCAGGCGACGGCAAGGCTGGAAACCCTACAGAGAAGGGATAAACTCTACGCAATGTGGGGACGATTCTGCAACACGTTAATATGGGAACGCTCACTTAGCAGCCGCCACACCGAGTGCGTTGCAAGCGCTATCGCAGTCCGGGCGACCCCGAAGAAGTTCAATAAGTTATAAGTTTGATATTTGGGCGACAGGTGCTCCCAGTTGGGGGGGAAGTACAGGGAGGGGGGCGTTTTAGGCATATAAGGACTCGATTTATGGATCGAGAAGGCATGACACCGACGGGCACTGGCGAGGGGGGCGCGCACGGCCTCCAGGCGAAACGGCTAATAACACTACTGCTCTCCAAGCGACTGGCGGTGGCGGGTCGTCATGGAGCGACCCACTGGTGTCACCTCTGCGGGAGCACCCCTGCGCTCCCTTGAACATTATGCACCTGCCATTGATCCGTCCAGATGACGAGCCACAGCACCCACGCAGATAGGATGACCTCCAACAAGATTTCCTTACTATCCTGGAATGTTAATGGACTGGGCTCCTGCATAAAGCGAAGGCTGGTGCTCCAATATCTTAATCGCTACTCGCCGGACATAGCTCTTTTAAACGAAACACACCTGATCGGTACGAACTCCAATTTTTTCAAAAGGTCCAACTACACACACACCTACCAGGCCGGATTCACGAAAGGCGCCAGGGGCACGATGATCCTCGTTCACAAACGCATCCCCCTACAGGTTAGGAAGGTCAGAGCTGACCCCCGGGGCCGCTATGTGTTGCTGCTCGCCGATGTCTGGGGCGAAAAATGGGGCATCGCAGCAATTTATGCCCCTCCCACGCTCACGAAGGAACTACTGTCTGAACTGCGACATGTCCTCCTGGAGGAAGAGGCCGATCTGTGGGTGATAGGAGGGGACTTTAACGAGGTCATGGACACTGATCTTGATAGATCTCATAGGAGATCCGGAGGCCGCCCCGCCTCTAAGCCACTCGCCTTGTTTGCCGAAGCCCTGGGAATGATGGACACATGGCGTTCACTCCATGGCGACGAGGCCGGTTTTTCATTCTTCTCTGTCGCGCACAAATCGTTCTCCAGGATCGATTATGCCTTCATTCCCAGTAGCATAAAACACAGACTCCTGGCGGCTGAGTTCCTCGCAAGGGGCGTTTCGGACCACTCTCCACTCCTCTTGACCCTAAAGAGCGCCTGCCCAGGTCCGGATCGCAACTGGCGTCTGAACACATACCATCTGCGGCTCCCCGAGATAGCGGAGGAACTGGAAAAAAAGACAACAGAGTTTTTCGACCTCAATGAGGGCTCAGTGGACTGCCCGATCGCGATGTGGGAGGCATATAAGACAGTTCTTCGGGGAGAGGCTATCTCGGCGGTTTCTGCCCACCAAAGAAGACAAGCCCAGAAGATCAGAGAGGCAGAGGCATATGTCCTGGAGTGTGAAAAACAGACCCTGGAGCGCAACGACTGAGAGACGAAGGATGCCCTGACCACGGCACAAGATGCCCTCAGTAACCTAGCTCTGGACACAGCACGAACTGCCCACCAGCTCGTCCGGAGCCAAATTTATGAACGCGGCGATAAAGCAAATAAGACACTGGCCTGGCTGGAGAGGCGGCAACAAAACAGGGGACATGTGCGCGCCATCAAGTCACCGGATGGCACACTACTCACGGACGACCCTGACATTGTCGAAGCATTTGCCGCCTACTATGAGAAGCTCTATACCCCACCCGCCGAGAGCTCGCCGGCCGCACCCTCCCATTACCTCGACCGGATCGAGGTCCCGAAACTCTCACGACCCCAGTCGGAACTCCTGAACGTGGAACTCACAGAGACCGAGGTGCAAGAGGCGCTAACACAGCTCCAACCCGGGAAAACCCCGGGCCCCAACGGCTTCCCCACAGAAACATGGAAATACCTCAGAGGTGGGCTATCGACCCATATGCACCGCATGTTCCTACGTAGCAAAGAACTCGGGGCGCTCCCCCCGGACCTCAGGAAGGCATGCATCATAGTTATGCATAAACCTGGGAAACCTCCGGAGGAATATGCCTCCTATCGCCCCATCTCATTAATTAATGGAGAAGCCAAGGTCCTCGCCAGAGCACTCGCCAACAGGCTCCTGAAAGTAATAGAGACCCTTATTCAACCGGACCAGTGTGGATTTATGCCCAACAAGTCCACTCGTATGAACCTACGCAGGGTCCAGCTGGCGCTGTGCAGAGCCAAAGAGATACCGGTCCCACTAGCCCTCCTGGCGGTGGACTTTGAAAAGGCATTTGACTCGGTGGGGTGGGACGCTCTGTGGGCGATCATGGACCGGATGAACCTGGGACACGCATTCATATCATGGGTCAGGCTGCTCTATGCATTCCCGGAGGCCACGGTAAGGGTAAACGGCAGATCCTCTAAATCATTCCCACTGGGTAGGGGTACGAGACAGGGGTGCCCGCTGTCTCCGCTTCTCTTCCTCCTGGTGATCGAACCACTTGCTATTGAGCTCAGAGCTAACACCAACTGGTCTGGGTTCGCCTGGCCGGGGGGGGGGTGAAGACCGCCTTTTCGCTATATGCGGACGACCTCCTCGTCTATCTTAGTAACCCATGCATCTCATGCCCTATTGTTTCCCACATCCTTAGGGAATATAAGAACTTTGCGGGTCTGAAAGTGAATGAAACCAAAACTATTTATTTCCCAGTCCAGGGTGGTGATTCCGCGATCCCTGAGTCCTGCCCATACCACATCTCTATCAGGGAATTTACATATTTAGGCATACGACTCGACCCGACACTTGAAAGGTTTCCCCAACTGAACCTACAACCTGTGCTTGAGCGGTTCAACAGAGACACTTCCCACTGGCAATCACTCCCCCTGTCGCTGTTGGGTAGAGCCGCACTATTTAAGATGATGACCCTCCCCAGACTCCTCCACGTCCTCCAGAACGCCCCATTCACCATCTCCAAGGAAATCTTTGCACTTATCGATAGGAATCCCCGCACACTATTATGGGGAGGGAAGCAATCCAGAATTGCCCTTGATACGCTCCAAAGATCGGTCTGGGAGGGGGGTATCGGCTTGCCCGGCATACGTACATACTACCTTGCAACACAGATCGGTGTGGTAAACGATTGGATGCATGCAGACCCCACACTACCGCACATCCGTATCGAGCTGGAGACTATGGCCCCGCTATCCCCACTCCAGACATTGTATGCCACCCACAACCGTCTCCCGAGGCTTCCCAAGATGATTCACCACGTCCGCCGAGCTTCGCGGGAGGCACACAAACTGGTCGGCTGGAAGGGAATCCCAACACTGTCCCAACCTATATGGCACAACGCACTCCTCCCAGAAGTAGTGAAAATGGGTGCTTTCGCTCACTGGCACGCAAAAGGGATACACACACTGGCACATGTAATACAGGGGGGGGCGCCTCCTAGACTACGAGACTATGCAAGTGCAGTTTGGTCTGACGCCCATGGACTGGTTTTGACATGCGCAGCTGGCCCACGCCATCCACGCCCAATTCCCAGACACGACAGACATACCCCCATGCTCTCCCATTGAGACCAATATCCTCCCCCAAGGCATCCCTTCAAAGGTCACCTCCACTCTCTACCAGGCCCTCAATTCGTTTGGGACTACGCAGCTTGATGGGCTCAAGGCGAAGTGGGAAAGGGATGTGGGTCAACTGGAGCCGGAGGACTGGGTAGATGCGTTGATGTCCCCCAGGGAAATTGGGATAGAAAATAAATTCAGACTAATACAATTGAGAATTCTCCACCGCTCGTATCACTCACGGGCTGCGATGGCCAGATGGGGGGGACTAGATGATGGGACATGTATCAGATGCAAAATTGAGCCCGCCACCTTCTACCATATGATATGGGAATGCCCAGTGTTACAGCTCTTCTGGGGGGACTGTATTAATATGATCTCGGCCGCCATGGGAACACCAATCCCTAGGGACCCCAAAATGGTACTTCTGGGCATCTGGGGGGAAGTAGACCTGACAAAACATGGGAAAACGTTCCTGTCAATAGCATTTGGGGCTGGCAAGAGACTTATTGCGGCTAAATGGGGTTCCGCTGACCCACTGTGCCTGAACCGATGGAGGAATGACATGGACAGGTGTGCAGCTTTGGAACGCTGGATCTACAATGCACGGGGTTGCCCCCGCAAATTCAGGAAAATATGGGGCAAATGGCTCGATGCGCAGTAAGCCCCGCCGGTCGATACAGCTCAACATCTTGATTAACTTTACCTGCCTGCCTTGACATGCAACTGTCCTTGGCCCCTGGCCCTGTGGTGCCCCTCTTGCCTTTGATATTGTCTTTGTTGCTGCTACGCTATGCCTTTCTCATTTGTTGAATGCCGATGATTCATGTTTCTTGTTATGTTGTTATGCTTTAAAACTCAATAAACAGAGTTATAAAATAAAAAAAAAGCTAATGGCGAGTGATGAGAAAAGGTCCTTGGAAGATACAGTCTGATACACTACCCACCATTTTTTGGCTTACAAAAAATAGACACAAAAACTCTTAGAACCGTCTATGTTCAAGGGCTTTGGTACTTTAAGTATATCAATTATAATATGAAAATCAAACATCCCAAACATGAATGAATCTATTGCGAATTCAATTAATACATAACCCCCTCCCGCGTTATGACATGCACAATGGGAGATGTGTGTCAATTGCATTGTCAATAGACTGATTCATGTTTGGGATTGATGTACTATGAATGCACTGTGTGTTTTTTTGGCTCTAATGGTTTCTTCTGTTTTAAAATAGAGATTGAATCAAACATACTGTGTCATGCACCAGGGATCATTTGCTTATAATGTGATTTCAAATAGCAAAGCCATGGAGCATGCCAGTGTTTGCATTTGTGCAATTATTCCGGAGAACCTCTGTAGATAGTCGGAGGCCCTCCTAACGGTCAGAGTTCATACAACAAAAATAGACCTGTCTGAATGAGGTGTTGTGCCCGGATGTGTAAAATGAGTACTGCTTATATTCTGCGTGCCTCAGTCTCCAGACATCAGCCAAATCAAACAAGTCCAGGTAGCCCTGTGTTCCAGGTTGTATTTAAGTCTTGAGCAATAACAAATATACTGCTCATAGAGTCTTGACATAACATGAAAAGGTTTTAATACTAACTCAGGTAAGTCAACATTAGAAGCATATACATTCAAGAATATGATAATTAAAAGCAGCTATATCTCAAGCGTCTGAATTTCTCAGCTGACTTTTAACATAGGAAGATTTAATTCCCACAATATAATTTTACCATCACCTCCAGACCAACATTTGACCATTCTCCGAACACACGATTCCGGAATATTTCGTGAGTGATCGATTATTATAAAGAATTACATAACTCTTCATCTTGGAAATTCTAGTGGCAAATGCAATGTTGTCCCAAAGGTCTTCATAAATTAATTAAATTAACAGTTTATGAAATGCAGTATAACCACAGTTTAAGAAATATTGGTCTGGTTGACAGGGATGTAGTAGTCTGCATTATTGCTTCGTCAGGGCTGTTATACATAACACAGTTAGTAAATAATAATTCAGCCTTAGAAATCATAATAAATTAAACAAAAATAAAGAACAGCACAAGACATGCATGTAAGAAGAACCAATCATAACAAACAACAAAACTGAGAAGAATACATATATTGTAGTTAGTTACATTAACAACTTGGTTCATTAATTAAACAATAACTTGTGTATACATGCACCGTAGCTATTACATGGAACCATTTGGTGAATTTACCATTGGTTCTGACAGTATTGGATCTACTGTACATTTTTCTAGTCCCTCTGCATATTGTCAGCAATGGTTTCCCTTTCAGATCTCATGGCTATGTTACCATACACAGGAAATGTGTGTGATTGATTTAATTGATTAGGTATATATAGCATTGAATCTGATATTAGTGGCAATTCTTGTCTATGGCATTCAATTTTTTTTTATTATTTACTTGAATTTAATCAAAAGAAAACATGATTTTTTTCAAGAGTCTACTGTTACATATCGATTTCTTGTTTTCAGTTTTCCGTTTTCAGTTTTCTTCCATTCTGCGGGCGGCCCCTCACCGAGGTCAAGTCTAAGGGTCTGGGTTTTTCTACTGTTACAAACGACGGGTGACCCCTTATTACTATTTGTCTTCTTTTCTCGCGGTACGTTTTTCTTCGTGAGAACATCACTCAACAGGTTAGAGTGTCAACTAGGTGGATCTTCACTTGAGATCTGTCTTATCTGCTGAAACGCAAGTTCTATTAGCTTAACCATTGCAACGGTCCATCTAGTAGTCTCTACTGAGATTAATCTGTTCCAAAGTTCTTCTTCCTCGGCCATCCAAGGATTTGCTATGAGTGGTTGGAGATATACACATCTGTTTGTTTAGTTTTTTGGCAATGCATCACCAGATGTTTCAGTGTTTCTACTTGATCTTGATTTTTACAGAGGCGACATCCGTATGCAATCCCCGGTGCCCGAATAGCCACAATTTCGTGTGTTAACAACAAATTTAATCTCGCTTTCAGGAACAGGTTTCTCTTCTTTTTATTTGGAAATTTTGCACAATAGTTTTGCGGGCTTTTGAGCTTGTTAAAAGTCGGGGGTAGATGAGCCAATAATTTGTTCACAGTTGCTTTCTCAATGGTGGTAATCCAATCCATCTCCTCCAATTTCCTGTCTGGATTTTCTTTCAAGTCATTTTCTGTGCAGGCTATCAGACTCAGCATCTCTTTTTGTCTTCCTGCCCATTTTTTTAGAGCCTCACATGATCCAGTTTCAATTTCTTCCAAAATTAGGTTGTATATAGGTGGCGTATCTGCCATAATGATTTTTCTATACAGTCTCATGGCGCTTTGATCAACCGAGGATGCTAGAGATACCAGACCCAGTTCACGTCTGATGGCGGGCATCGATGTTGACTTTGGTAGACCCAACGCTGCTTTCCATACATGGCCCTCCAGTTTATTCCAGAGGGACCGAGGTATGTTTAACGATGCTTCCATTCCATGGATGAGTGACGGTACCACCTTTGTCTTGTAGAAATTTATAGCTGTAATTAATGAACATTTTCCAAATTTGTTGTCGACGGATCTTCTTTGAGACGTTAGCCATTTCACCTTATCCCACAGCATATCTTGCGTTGTCTTGTCAATAGCTGAGCTGTCAATATTGACTCGTAGGTATTTGAAGTGCTTTACAATTTCATTTTTTGTTTTTTCCAGAAACCACTTCTGCTGTTTGATCATTTTTCTGGTTGCTTTTTCTAAAATCAGAATTTTTGTTTTCATTTTGTTTATTTCAAGGTTGTTATCGTTGATGTATCTCGCTAAGTTGGCTAATTTACGTTGAAGGCCGATTTGAGTTTGGTCTATAATGATAACATCATCTGTGTACAGCAGTCTTGAAATAGTAGTTTTCCCTATTCTTGGAGGGAACGCCCTGATTTTCGATTCCGCAAGCTGGTAATCTCCTAGGAAGGATATAAAGAGTGCCGGGGCTAATGGGCAGCCCTGTTTGACACCTCTGTTTACTGGAATCTCCTCCGACAAAGTACCTTGTTTATTCAATTTGACTCTTATCTTGGTTTCAGAGTGAAGTGCTCTTATTGGTTCAAGAATCGATGTTGGACATTTCCAATCAGCTAGTTTCGACCACAGTTTTTCTCGATCAATCTTGTCGAACACTTTAGAAAGGTCCACAAATGCGAGGTACACCGTCAGTGCTCCTTCTTTCACCTTAGCTTTCAGCATATTTATCAACATGATGTTAACTGCAGTACTGCCGTTTTTCTGAAATCCTGTTTGAAAGTTGTCTCTCGATGGGGCATTTTTGGTCCAGATCCTGAAGTGTTCCAGCAGGCGTGTTGCATAGATTTTACCTATAATATCCAGATAAGCAATCAGCCTGTAGCTCTCCGGGTCTTCTCTGCTCCCTTTTTTGTATACTGGGACGATTGTTGCTTTCAACCATGTTTCTGGGATCAGTTTTCTTTTACCACATTCCGCAAAGATCTTGCTGATTACTTCTGACCACTCTTTGGGGGACTGTTTCAGGTCCAGGTTTGTCAGTCCATCTGGGCCAGGTGCTCTTGATGTTTTGAGTTTCCTGATTGCTATTTCTATGTCCTCTGGATTTGATACATCGACCCAAGTTGAACTGGTAGCCCGCTCCGAGTTTGGTGCAGATGACTTCGGACGGTCAAATTGTGTCGCTAAGTATGTTATCCATTTTTGTTCTGACACTGCATTGGAGGCCGAGATGTTCATCGTTTTTGTAAGTGCCCAGAAATCTCCCAATTTTTTGGTGCACAGTTTTCTCATCATTAGTTCCGCATCATTTTGATATAGTACTGCTCTATAGTACTTCAGCCAGCTTTTATAGACTTTTACTTCCAATTAGCATTTTTCCCAATCGTCCTTGGCATTTGTTTTTCTGGTTGTTCTCCTCAGTCTCCGCATCACTTTCCTTTTCTCTACCACCGATTTGTCATATGTGTGTTTTCATTGCACCACCTTACTTTTCTGGCCTGTCACTGGGATTCTATATGCCAGTAGTAATGGAAGATAATTAGGTCTTCTTCACCATTCCTTTGTGCATTTGATCCTCCGCTCTGCTCAAGATTGGCTTCGATTTTCCGAACGTCTGCTTCAGACAGACAGAGCCGTGATTGTTGGTTGTTTACTTCAATATTGGCTTTATATATCTGTTTTTCAGGTCCCCTTCCTCGCCATGCACAATGCAGTAGGTTATGATCACTATGTGTCGTTCTTTGGACCTTGAAAATCTGGATGATCGGTATTAGTCCTTCACTGACAAAGATGTAATCTAACGTAGCTTGTGAATTCAAGCGTTCCCATGTAGGGATGGAGTTTTGTTCTGGGAACAGAGTGGCGATGTTGTGAATGTTCCTTGTTTTAATAACCGTATTCCATGCCTTTCCTCGCTCTACTGTCGCTTCTCTCACACTGATCTCTGGCACCTCATTGTGATTTACATTACAGTTAGCGTTGAAGTCGCCGCATACGATGATTTCCATCTTGTCAAATTCTCTGTATATCTGGTCAATTGTTTCTCCCATTTTTTAGCAAAAGGCTTTTATTATCATGCGTTGCGGATTCCAGTAGTGTTTATTATTGCTAAGTGGTTCACCTGTTTTCGTGCTGTTACTGGCGTTTGGTGAGTCCATGTTGTCAAGGTGACCAGCATTTCATAGGATTCTTTCAGTTTTCTTGGTGCAGTTAATCCCGTGCCTGTTCTGATAGCCGTTAACAAACCCGATGACAGTCGGTCTAATAGGCCCTTAACCGCTGGCGATATTTCGATCATAAAGCCATCCAACGTGGGTTTCTCGGCCAGCCATGTCTCTTGTAGACATAATATGTCATGGAGGCCCAGGTCCACATCTCCTAGTATTGTTAGGTGTGAATGGCCTCTTGTGTTCCAGGATCCCAAGGTATAGTTTTCTTTTACGTTCTGTTCTGCCACTTTTGTAGAGTCGTTGGGCTGGACGGCTACGGTCAGCGATCGTTGCTATTTTTCACTTTTCTCATTCAACGCTGTTTTTAACCATGCCCATGGGCCCTTTACTGACGTCGTCTCAGTTGGTCCCAATGAACTTCTCCCGTTGGCTTTGTTCTTTATGACCTTTGCCTTTAAATGTGCGTTTCTCGATGGTGTCAGCCTTTTCTGTTCCTCTCTTCTAATCCTTGGCGTCCCTGGGTCTTGTCTGCTATTTGATCTCTTCATGTGCTTCTGTGGCCTTATTTTTTTGTCTTGGTCCCTACACGTTCTATTACTCTGTCCTTTTGCTTCTTGGAACATATAGCGGTGTGCCAAGCGTGTTTCATGTTATACCCGCGGTTTCCCAAACCGGTGCGATCAGTATAGTTCCTCCGTTTTCGATAGGTATCGCTGCGTGTATTTTTCTGACGCTTTATTTGCTTTCTCGTGTTCTTCACTTCCCCTCCAACTTTTTTTTTCCGTCAAATAAAAGCCCATAAACTCCATTTCCTTAAATGCTGTTGGGCCTATTTGTTTAATGCCGGCCGATCTAACATGGAGGTATGCTTTGGCTGTCTTCCCTCTATGATAAGGTTCCACAAGTTTGATGTCTTCTGTTTTAATTTTTCTTAATGCTTTTGTTTTCCTTGTTATATTAAGCACCGTAGATCTGTTCATAATCAGATATCATTCCATTTTTTCAGCTTGTTCTAGCTTAAATATGCGTATCTCTTCCTCCAATCTGGTCTTAAGCCTTTGTCCGTCCTCCTCTTTTCTAGGGGACCTGTGGTTACGTGGATCGACCCACTTCTATTTCTTTTCGTTTCCTCTTCGCCCCACTCCTCACTTGGGAGCCGTTTTCTTTTGTATTGATGGTCAAATTTGTTTCTTTCTAGGGACCTGGAACGGTTCCTTCCATTTTGGGCGGCTTGTTCTCTAGATTTTCCTTTGGGGGGTGTGCGTTCATCTTGAGTTAAGTCCGCCTCTCGTGTAGGTCCCTTCTCCTCCAGATAATTTTCGCCCTGTTTCACCTGTTATTTTCCAGATGTAGCGAGAGGTTCATCAGATCTGAATTCGTCATGAATTCCTCAACAGATGTAGGCGATCTAGATGATTCTCTAGCCTTCTGATGTTGTCTCTTGCTTTCCAACTGTTCTTTTACTTGATGCGGCGCAGATTGTCCAGCTGTCTTTGCTTTTGAAGTGTAGTTTCTGATGTTTTGGATCTTTATCACTTCCATTTCCGGAGGTGCTAACTTTAGCACCACCTGTTTTTTTTTCTCTGGTTGGTCAGTCTCTCTTTTTGGTTCTGAAGACATCACTGTTCCTGTTTCATTATCTGTAGGCCTTCTTTGCGGGGATAGACATTTAACCGAAGCAGCCCCCTCTTCTCGGGTTTGATCTTGACTTTGTGTGTTATCCCTTATTTCAGATAATTTTCTATTTGCTACTTGCATGATTTCAATCTTTCTTTCCAGGGATTCAATTTTTTTATCCCAATTTTTTTGATGGTTGCTATTTCGTTCTTCTAATGCGTTTATGTATCCTTCCACGTGGGTCATTTTCATAAGCATGTTTGTCAAGACCGAGGTGTTGTCTTGAACCTCCTCTTTGATTGCTTCATAAAGTTTGCAAAAAGGTGCTAGAGCAATTGTCATCGTGGACATGATCGTTAACATGTCCGGTTTTTTGTTTGGTGAGTCTTTTTGGGTTGTTGAGATGTCACTTAGACTTTGTCAGGAACTGGAGATTGTGGAAGCGCTGGAGGCTATGATCAGCGCACGCTCCAGTCCTCACCCAAGATGGCCGCCGTACCTTTAAGAGGCTGGCTCCTCCCACAAACCGATGCGTTGTACCTGTTAGTCAACGCTCGGTTCGTGTGGTGGAGTTTCTTCCGTGGAGCCCTCCGTGCCTACTGTGAACTTGCTAACCGCCTTGTATCCTACCTGTGATTCTCTCCCTCCTTCCTGCCCGTTGCCTCGTTTGTCTGTTTTTTCCGTTTTGCTCTCCGCCTGATCTGTTCTTTCCCCTCTACTCACGGTGTTCGGCGCCACCTGGTTCTGTGCCGTTGCCTCTTGTTAGACTTTCCTAGCTCCCGTTCCTCTCGCTACTTCGCCCTTCCATTTTTGCTCTTGTGTCACTCTGGTGTAGCTTCTTTGTCTGCGCAGCCTTTCCTTTAGTAGTTCTTTTTAAGTTGTTGGCGCCGGTATTCCATTACTTCCACCGGCGCTGCCTTGCCTTTCGCTTGCAGAGTCCCTGTTGCTCTGACTACACCCTTGGAGCCTTTTTCTTTTGCATAATTGGACTATATCCGTTTACCTTTCTTTTCCTTTTCAGTCGGCCTTTCACTACCTGCTCAGGATTATTCTTTTCGTTCTAACCCATTTCTTTTCGTTCTTCTGTTTTTTATCACGTGGTGTTGCTTTTTCTTCTTATAATCTTTTGCTCATTTCACCATTCTATTTGGAGAACTTCTAGTGATCTCTCCTATTTTATACTCCCTAAAGTCTGGACCGACTGTCCCCCTTCTGAACCCATTCGGAAACAGGTTTTTTTCTGCATTCGTGCTTTTTCCCTGGAAATTAGGACTGGCCCCCTGGGGATCCCCGAGGTCAGGGTTACATCTCTGCCAAGGTGGCCTCCGGAGGGGCCAGACCCTACCTACACGATAAGAAGGTCCGAACTCCAAAGGACAGAACTCCCTCAAGGAGAAGGGATCAGAAGAAGACAGAGGCCAATCCTAAAGAATCCTTCCCAGAAGAATCAGGTGAGGAGTTGGGGGAGGAAGCCTCGGTTCTTGACAGACGTCTGCTCTTCGGTGATAATTGAATTCTTTTCAGTCTCCTGGGAAACCGTTGTCATGAACCATCGCCTACGTCCTTTCTGGACTTTGTGGTCCCTGACACATAGGGGATTGAATGCAGTAATCCTTCCAACATTGCCGCCGGACACGGAACGCTGTTTGCCAGTCCTTGCACTCCACGCTCTGCGTTCTGCTAAACAGACATGCCCCCGCGGCTCTGCACGTCTCAACGCTACCGCTTGCTGTAGTTGGACGTGTGTTACCAGAGTTTGCTCGGGGCTTTCATCTGCATCCTGTTTCCTGGTTCCTTGAATCCCCTTTCCTTCCTTCCTTTCCTCAAAACTTACCTTCGAACCTCCTGGATTTTCGCCCGCGCTCGGGTCACGGTGTTCTGTGTCTCCGAGCTCGGACATTGCTCCTTCCTGGTCTCCGTCCTGGACATCTGAACATATCCTGGAGTTGGATTGTCATCCTCACGCTGGAATCCTAAGACCAGCGCACTTCCCTATACAAATCCCGGACTATGCGAAAGAAGTCACCAAAGAAGGTCTCAAGCAAACAACAAAAACAGGTGAGAAGGGGAGGGACTTGTGACAGATTGAGACGCCTAAGAAACGATACAGACACAGAGATGGAAGCCGCGGTTCAAGACCTCATGCGAGGCATGCATGAACTAGCTGTCATGATGCCTACTCCCGGAGAACCAGTCCAGGACCAGCTTCCCCGGAAGCAGACATCATGTTCCTGGGGAAAAGGCCAGCAACCCCTAGTAGGGGCCCTTTGGACACTGTCCTGGTGCCTTTGGTGCCAGGCTCATTTTGGGCCTCAGTCCTGGCGCCATAGGCGCCAGCCTCATAAAGGGAGTGTTTATGTGAACTTACCTGATGCAGACCGTGCTGCCAGATCCAGACCTCTTTGAGGCCTGAAAGGGACTATTTTACCTGTGGGACTATTTTGCCACTCAGGCGTGGCCGGGGAAGAATGCGTACCTGGAACTACTTTGGGGGCTATTTAAGCCACGCCCAGACAGCATCTCACGCTTCGCGTTGTTCTGCACCTAGCAGCTGGATGCTCGCCGTGTCTGCTCCTGCATCCTGACTCCAGCCACGCCCGCCTCCATCCTGGAACACCTGAAAGGAAAGAAGAGAAGGGAAAAGGTGAACAGAAGAACATTACCTGCTTCTACCCGGAGTCTGGAGTCATCACGCCGGCGATCCTAAGGGAAGACATTTATTTCAAAGACGCATCACTCGCTGCAGCGCTGCATTCCACTCACCTGTTCACGAGGCATCTCCGTACTCCTTAGCGACCATCTGCACGATCCGCCGCATACCTGCGCCTAAGGGGGAAGAGAAGAACAAAAGGTGAGCAAAAGGAACTTATTGAGGAAAGCCAGATTTTCGCCATAAGACTTACCTGATTATTGTTGGGAGAATCTTTCCTCATCTCGGGTCGGCGCCGCTTCTTCGGCAGTACCGTACCCCGGCCCCTATGGGGAAAAAAGACACACGCATTAGTGGGTGAATATAAGGACATTAAAGGAACCACCCATCATAAACTCACCTGAGTTTACCTTCGGCGAATTGTTTCCTCTACGCAAAATCTTCACTCAGCACCTGTGATAAAAGGGATAAGAGACGGACTACTGAATATAAAGGCAAATAGAAAAGGAGGTCAACTCTTGAACTTTTACAACAGTATATTTACGGCACCTTGCCAGGAAAGTCAAGTAAGCTTGGATCCTCACCAATCCGAACACCAGTGAAGTAACTGGATATAATCGCACCCCTGCACCAGAAGCAGGATGGAGAGCTCGTCCTTTCAAACCTTAAGGTGAGAGTTAACGGGGAATTTCGGAGGTGGTCTGAGGAGAGTGAAAGAGGGAAGTGGGAGGCCGACGCGCTACTCCGCAGGTAGTTAATTCCCTTTCTCCATTTGCAGAAGGATTCTCCTGCGAGTCAGACAAGCGAGATTTGGGGGTCCTGTCCAGTCGGTCTTCTTAGTTCTGCTCATCACCTCAGAAGAGGCCGCAGCAGTCCAGACCTGGTCAGCGTCTCCGTGGGAGTCAGGTGAGCGTTACAGAACGCAAAGCCTTCCTACAATTTCCCACCCAGGCGCTATGGAGACTTCCGAGACTGATCAGTTGGCCCACCTATTGGGGGAGTTACGGGCCGAAGTGCATTCCGCTCGTCAAGAGACTAACGCTCTCAGGAGAGAACTAATTGTTTCTAAGGAACAAACTGATGACCTTGCCAGGCAGCTATTGCAAGGTCAGGCTGGACAAACTCCCCTACCAGGTTCAGGGGGTATTCCCGCCCCAGTGGTTTCAAGTAACCCAGTGCAAATTAATCTACCTGCAAATATGCCGTTGGCCCCACCTGAATGTTTTGCCGGGGACCCCAAAAGATTCGCCGTATTCATGAATCAATGCCGATTGCACTTCCTCTGCAGACCTGGGGCCTTTCCTAACGACCAAACCAAGGTAGCTTTTGTATTATCATATCTCAGCGGCTGTGCTGCCGATTGGTCAGTTCCACTGGTTACTCAAGATGACCCAATACTCCAGATTTTCAAGGCTTTCAGACACGCATGGAAAGATTATTTGCTCGGCACTCTCAGGGACAGGCCCTGGAAAACGAACTTCTGTCCCTACGACAGGGTAACCAGGATCTCTTAGCCTATATTGCAACCTTCAATAGGTTGGTTGTGGAGACTAGGTGGCCAGAGGATAAAAGAATCACGTTATTTCATCGAGGTCTACGTGGAGAACTTAAGGATGTCCTGGCCCAAGTTGTAAATCCGCCTCAAGACTGCATGGAATATATAGACTTAGTGGTCCAATTAGATCACAGGCTTCAAAACAAAAAGGCAGATCGGTCCAAGTTTGAGACACGGGTGTTGGTCAAGACTCACGTTAACCCCAAGGGTGCCGATGTTTCGGAAATTATGCAAATTGGAGGGGTTAAAGGACCTTTAACTCAAAAAGAACGTGAAAGAAGACGGCAGATGTGATTATGTCTTTATTGTGGGGCTTCTGGACACTTTTTACGAGATTGCCCAGTAAAACCGCCCAAGAAGGCAGTAGGAGCCGCGGATAAGAACCATATGGAACCTGATTCGGGAAACGACCACGCCCGACAAGCGTAGGGGTCCGCTTGCCGAGCCTGAAAACTAACTCTCAGACCTCGCACTTCATCATGCCAATGGTCCTCGTAGATCCGGAACAGCCTGGGTGGTAGTAATGCAGTAAAGGCATACATCGATAGTGGGGCTAAAGGAAACTATGTGGATCGTGAATTGGCTTCCAGGATCAACCTCCCTCTTTGTCCTAAAACCATTAAAGAGGTCATCACCACAGTAGATGGAACCGAAATCGCCTCTGGGCGGGTAACACAATCCACTGCAGAGGTGACACTAGTGGGTCAGAACGGGCATCGGGAGGCTGTTGTGTTTGACGTAATCAAGGCTCCACAGTTTCAGGTAATTCTAGGAATCCCTTGGTTAGAAACACAAAATCCTCGAATTGACTGCCGAGCGAAGAGGATAACCTTTCCGGATTGTGCACAAACCTGTTATCCAGGAAATCCAAATATAGGCCTGGCTACAGTAACCCCTGCCACTTTACAAATACCGCCGGAATATCAAGAATTTCAAGCCGTCTTCCAAAAGGAACAGGCCAACAGTTTACCCCCTCACAGGTCGTACGATTGCCAAATCGATCTGATGCCCGATGCAAAACCCCCTTGTAGCAGGATTTATGCTCTTACTGAACCCGAGAATTTTCATTTGCGACAATATTTAGATCAGTACCTAGCCAATGGTTTCATTCGCCCGTCAAAGTCTCCTGCATCCTCGGCTTTGTTCTTCGTGCCAAAAAAAGAAGGCAACCTCAGAACTTGTATCGACTACCGCGCATTGAACCAGATAACTGTTAAAAACCGTTACCCTTTGCCTCTGATCCCTGAACTTCTTGAAAAGGTGAAGGATGCCTGCATATACACCAAGTTAGATCTCCGGGGGGCTTACCATCTGGTGCGAGTAAAGGAAGGCGACGAATGGAAAACTGCCTTCCGCACCAATTATGGACTAGTCGAGTACCAGGTGATGCCTTTCGGATTGTGCAACGCACCTGCTGCCTTCCAAAACTTCATTAACGATGTCCTTCAGGAACTCATCGATATTTGTGTTGTCGTATATATCGATGAAATTCTTGTGTACTCCTCTTCGGAATCTGATCACAAAAAGCACGTCAGGGCAGTTCTTGAGAAATTGCGCCAACACAAACTATTTGCAAAACTTGAAAAGTGTGTTTTCCATACCACAGAAGTCGAGTTTCTTGGTTTCATCCTGACACCTAAAGGAGTCCGAATGGACTCGCGAAAAGTGGATGCCATCCTCAAATGGCCATCGCCTAGCTCTGTGAAAGGCGTTCAAAGCATGCTTGGCTTTGCCAATTTCTATCGCAGATTTATCCCGGAATTTCCACGTATTGTACAACCCATCACTGCACTCTTGAGGAAAAATAAACGCTTCGAATGGTCTGAGGAAGCCGAACAGGCCTTTCAGGAATTAAAAGCTAAATTCACCTCCACACCTGTATTGAAACACCCACGTCCAGATCTCCCATACATAGTCGAAACCGACGCATCCAGCTTAGCCATGGGAGCTGTCCTGTCTCAAAGAGATCCCGAAACTAACCAACTGCACCCCGTACCATTTTGGTCCAGAAAATTCTCGGCACCTGAGGTCAATTATGCAATCACCGACAAGGAGTTATCAGCCATTAAGTCCGCTTTTAAGGCTTGGAGGCATTATCTTCTTGGCGCTAGACATAGCATCACGGTGATCAATGACCACCGGAACTTACAATATTTGAAAACTGCCAAAGCTCAATCATCACGTCAGCTCCGATGGGCTTTGTTTTTTGCTGAATTCGATTTTGTAATTACCTACCATCCTGGCAGCAAGAATTGCAAAGCAAACGCTCTATCCCGAATAGGAATGGGAGAAACAGATACAAACTCAGAACCTGTACCGATAATTCCCGAACAAAGAATTCTGGGCATGACCTCTTTACAAACACTGGAAGACATTCAAGCTAGAGTTAAACAACTCCTGGCCCCTACAGCCTTGCATGATTGGATTCAAAAGGGGTCTTACTTTACTGTCAATGATGATCTACCTTACTTCCAAGGGCGCTTATTTCTACCACACAAAGAATTACAAGAACTGGTTATTTCTCGTTATCATGATACTCTAATAGAGGGGCACCCAGGTATTGCCAAGACGGAAGAAAAGGTTAAACGACAGTTCTGTTGGCCCTCTTGGCGAAAGGACATTAAATCCTTTGTGATGTCCTGTGGTGTTTGTGCCCAAAATAAAGGTAAAAAAAAAGACCAGCCGGCCTTCTTCAACCCTTAGACATTCCACCGGCACCTTGGCACACCTTGTCACTGGATTTTATTACGGACCTGCCTCCTTGTTATGGATTTAACACTATTCTTGTTATTGTGGATTTATTTTCCAAAATGGCCCACTTCATTCCATTAAAAGGTTTACCTTCAGCTTCTGTCCTAGCCAAGGAATTCCTTGAAAATATCATTTGTTTACATAAATTCCCGTCCATACTAGTCTCTGACCGGGGAAGCCAATTCATTTCCCATTTTTGGAGAAAGTGTTGTCAGCTGGCACAAATCGACGTAAGATTATCAACCAGCCACCACCCTCAGACTGATGGTCAACCAGAGAGGACTAACCAGACCCTTGAACAATATTTACGGTGTATGTTGCATCAATCTGAAAGTAATTGGAAGGATATTCTTTGGATTGCCGAATATGCATACAATAATTCGGTACATTCTGGAAGTGGGCAAAGTCCTTTTTATACCTTATATGGGCATCACCCTCGAACTTCAGATCTTGACTCGCCTCAAAGCCTCGAAATGCCCGCAGTAGACCATCTGCATTCTACAATAACTCAAGCTTTCAAAGAAGCAACTACACATTTACAGCAAGCCAAGAGAAAATACAAGAAGAATGCTGGTCTCCATCGAAGTGAGGCACCTCTATACCAAATAGGAGACCAAGTATGGCTGGCTACCAGACACTTATCGCTAAAAGGACCTCGAACTTTTAACCCAAAATATTTGGGGCCTTACTCAATTACGGCCATAATCAACCCGGTGGCCGTCAAACTCGACCTACCAGCTAATATGCGGATTCACCCTGTTTTTCATGTATCACTTTTGAAACCAGTACAACCTGGAACCCAATTAATCAAGCCACCAGAACCTATCCAAATAAATGGAGAGCCTGAATTTGAGGTGAAGAACATTTTAGATTCCAAGGTGTCAAAGTCAAAACTTTTCTATCTAATAGATTGGAAAGGATACGGGCCTCAGGAAAGGTCTTGGGAACCTAGTGACCATGTACATGCACCTCGGTTAATAAAAAAATTCCACCGGAATTTCCCAAACAAACCGAACCCCCCGGAGAGAACAATCTTGGGAGGGGCCTTGGGGGGGAGTGCTGTGATGATGCCTACTCCCGGAGAACCAGTGCAGGACCAGCGTCCCTGGAAGCAGACATCATGTTCCTGGGGAAAAGGCCAGCAACCCCTAGTAGGGGCCCTTTGGACACTGTCCTGGCGCCTTTGGCGCCAGTCTCATTTTGGACCTCAGTCCTGGCACCATTGGCACCAGGCTCATAAAGGGAGTGTTTATGTGAACTTACCTGATGCAGACCGTGCTGCCAGATCCAGACCTCTTTGAGGCCTGAAAGGGACTATTTTACCTGTGGGACTATTTTGCCACTCGGGAAGAAGAATACGTACCTGGAACTACTTTGGTGGCTATTTAAGCCACGCCCAGACAGCAGCTCACGCTTCGCGTTGTTCTGCACCTAGCAGCTGGACGCTCACCATGTCTGCTCCTGCATCCTGACTCCAGCCACGCCCGCCTCCATCCTGGAAC
Source organism: Ambystoma mexicanum (assembly GCF_040938575.1). NCBI lineage: Eukaryota > Metazoa > Chordata > Amphibia > Caudata > Ambystomatidae > Ambystoma > Ambystoma mexicanum. The sequence continues at coordinate 930,172,664 of NC_090924.1, forward strand.
ACCTGAAAGGAAAGAAGAGAATGGAAAAGGTGAACAGAAGAACATTACATGCTTCTACCCGGAGTCCGGAGTCATCACGCCGGCGATCTTAAGGGAAGACATTTATTGCTGCAGCGCCGCGTTCCACTCACCTGTTCACGAGGCATCTCCGTGCTCCTTAGCGACCATCTGCACGATCCGCCGCATACCTGTGCCTAAGGGGGAAGAGAAGAACAAAAGGTGAGCAAAAGGAACTTATTGAGGAAAGCCAGATTTTCGCCATAAGACTTACCTGATTATTGTTGGGAGAATCTTTCCTCATCTCGGGTCGGCACCGCTTCTTCGGCAGTACCGTACCCCGGCCCCTATGGGGAAAAAAGACACACACATTAGTGGGTGAATATAAGGACATTAAAGGAACCACCCATCATAAACTCACCTGAGTTTACCTTCGGCGAATTGTTTCCTCTACGCAAAATCTTCACTCAGCACCTGTGATAAAAGGGATAAGAGACGGACTACTGAATATAAAGGCAAATAGAAAAGGAGGTCAACTCTTGAACTTTTACAACAGTATACTTACGGCACCTTGCCAGGAAAGTCAAGTAAGCTTGGATCCTCACCAATCCGAACACCAGTGAAGTAACTGGATATAATCGCACCCCTGCACCATAAGCAGGATGGAGAGCTCGTCCTTTCAAACCTTAAGGTGAGAGTTAACGGGGAATTTCGGAGGTGGTCTGAGGAGAGTGAAAGAGGGAAGTGGGAGGCCGACGCGCTACTCTGCAGGTAGTTAATCCCCTTTCTCCATCTGCAGAAGGATTCTCCTGTGAGTCAGACAAGCGAGATTTGGGGGTCCTGTCCAGTCGGTCTTCCGAGTTCTGCGCATCACCTTAGAAGAGGTCGCAGCAGTCCAGACCTGGTCAGCCTCTCCGTGGGAGTCAGGTGAGCGTTACACTAACCACAGAAGTTCAGAACCTTAAGGCTGAGAATAATACATTAAAGCAGCTAGTCTTGTCACGTGACTCTGCAACTAAGGAAAGTGTGTTATTGGGAGAAGTAGTGGACAAATTTGATGGTTCTTCAAAGACCCTCCGTGCCCTCCTTGATTCATGTTTGGTACACTTCACCTTCAAGCCCTACTACTTTTCCACTCCTCGAGCAAAGGTGGGGTTCATGATCTCACACCTCACTGGTAACGCCTTGACCTGGGCAACCCCCCTAGTCAATTCCGGCGACGCCCTCCTGGATAATTACGATGGGTTCGTGGAAGCCCTAAAAGCCATGTTTGGTCACCCAGAGCAGGTTTACAGCGCTCAACAAAGCTTGCTTGAATTTCAACAAGGATCCCAGGATATGCTTACCTATGTGACCCGCTTTAAACAACTTGTGAAGGAAGCTGATTGGTCTCAAGAAGCCAGCTTCACCCTCTTCCGAAGAGGCCTGAATGAAGAAATAAAGGACGAGTCAGCCAGAGTAGCTCGCCCAAACTCCTTCCAGGCTCTTATGGACCTTTCCTTGCAAATTGACTTTCGAATCCAGGAAAGAAAGGCAGAGAAAAAGAAATCCAAATCAACCTTCCAGAAGGCTGCCACAGACCACTCAATCAGACCAGAGCCCACAGCTTCTCCTACCTCTGATCCAGAACCCATGCAACTGGGGGCCTTCTGTGGACCCATTACCCCACAAGAAAGAATGCGCCGAATTCACACTGGTCTATGCATGTGTTGCGCCTCCGATAAACATCTCGTCAGAGTGTGCCCTATTGCTCCTCCACAGCGTTCATGAAACGCCAGCTCCCGATCCTCGATGGGGCACAGTTTTGGGAGAGAGATGTTTGCTCCACATCAATTCCTTCCTTGAACTCTCCTGGACAAAATAATCTTGTGATTCTACAGGCATTCCTATCGCCTTCCAAGAAAGAATCTTACCCCATCCTGGCACTAGTGGATTGCGGAGCCATGGGCATATTCATAGATCCTGATTGGGTCACTTCTCACAACATTCCAAATGAAACTCGAGAGACAATGCAACCTGTAGAAGCTATTGATGGGAGACCTCTGTCTTCGGGACCCATAACCCTTCAAACTAAAGAGATCCTACTTTCCATAAACCACCATCAAGAGAGGCTCAAATTTGGCATCATAAGGTCGGCCCACTATCCAATGGTTCTAGGCATGCCCTGGTTATAGAAGCATAACCCTTACATCAATTGGGCAGCAGGCTCCTTGTTTCTTGGTTCTGAACATTGTATGTCCCACTGCTTATCACAAGACACATTACCAAGGTCCTCTGAAGACTCGCAAGAAACTCTGCAAATTCCAGTCACTGTTTCTAAAATCATCCGGATTTCCAGGGCCTATCAGGCTTATACAGATGTATTCTCGACAGCCATTGTTCAAGCTCTTCGACCACACAGACCTGAGGATTGTGCCATTGATACTGAACCTTCTGCAGTAATCCCTTTCGGGAGAATGTTTATTTTGTCAGAACCGAAAAAAGGGCCCTCCAGGAATACTTGGATACCAACTTGGAAAATGGACCTATACGACCATCCAAGTACCCGGCGGGCGCTTCTCTATTTTTCGTCCCCAAGAAGGATTCCAAGGAGCTTAGACCATGCCTAAATTACCGTGGCCTTGACCAGTGTACTCTCAAGGATCGTTACCCATTGCCTCTCATCTCGGACATCCTGGAAGCAGTGAGAGGTGCAGTCGTCTTCACGAAATTAGATCTCAGGGGTGCCTACCATCTTATTTGTATAAAGGAAGGTGACGAATGGAAGACAGCCTTTAGAACACCCTTTGGCCACTTTGAATACTTGGTTATGCCCTTTGGACTTGCTAATGCCCCAGCAATCTTCCAACATTTTATGGATCGGGTGTTTTCTGATATGCTGTTCCTCTTCGTTATTGTATATCTGGACGACAAACTGATATACTCCAAGGACCACCTGAAACATGAAGAGCATGTAAAGACAGTCTTACAACATCTACGTGAACACAAGCTCCTGGCTAAACCCGAGAAGTGTCTCTTCCATGTATCAACTGTTCACTATCTTGGATTCGTTCTTAACCCAAAAGGAATTGGAAAGGACCCCTCAAAGGTTGATTCCATTCTTTCCTAGCCTGTTCCAACCACTGTAAAACAAATCCTAGGGCTTGCTAACTTCTACCGGAAATTTATACCAGCATTTTCTGAGATTGTGCATCCCATTGTTACATTGTTAAAGAAAGATACCCCCTTTTGGTGGACCTCTGCCCAAGATTCGGTGTTCCAGCGGTTGAAGTCGGAGTTCACACAAGCTCCCACCCTAGCTCAACCTGACATTGATCGACCTTTTCTTGTCGAAACTGATGCCTCCAATTACGCTATTGGGGCAGTCCTGAAACAGGAACTTGGCGACAGGTTAGAACACCCTATTGTCTATCTTTCTCACACCATGACCCCCAGTGAAACTCATTATTCCGTCCTGGAAAAGGAATTGCTAGCCATCCGTCAAGCCTTCACTGATTGGCGTCATCTTCTTTTGGGAGCCAAACACCTGGTACAAGTCCGCACGGACCATCGGAATCTTCAAGTCCTGCAATCCCTAGAATGTAGAAACAGTTGCCAAGCCCGTTGGGCCTTCTTTTTTGCCCAATACCAATTTCAAATCCATCATGTTCCTGGAACACGTAACGTCTTATCCAGACGTCCTGATTATGAACCCCTTGAAGATCGGACCTTTCCTAAGATGTTTCCCCACACAATATTTGTTGCCCAAGCAATTACCCTCCTGGAGGATATTCGAATTCAAACCCAGTCCTCTGAACCTTGGAAGGAGTTTAAGAGAAACAATCGGTGGAATCTCAAAACAAAGGATGGATACTTGTCAAGGACAATCTGTCAAGCTGATTGGCCCGAGAGGACCGCGTACCTGTAGTCTTGGTGGTTGGTCTCGCAGAGGTCGCCAGTCTGGAGTCCGGGAACTGATGAAATAGCGGCACTAAGAATCAGCCTCTCCACCACCCAAAAGAGAAACTGGGTGAAGGATGGACCAACTCCCAATGTCACGAAAGGCACTCTCCAGATATGCGTGACAAGAGGATTGTAGGCTCAGATGGATGGAACCATAGTCCAGGTGGAGCTTGTTGTCAAGACCATGAATCTTCCAAGAACCTCAGTGCAGCGACAGTTGATAGATAGACCAGTGTAGCAGAAAAGGTATTCGCAGTAGGCAAAAGGAGCTTGGCTGGTGCTGATGGTTCCAATGGTACACAGGATAAAGTTCGGAGTCAGGCAAGACAGGAAAGAGTGAGGTCAGTTGGAGCTTGCTGTCTGGCCAAATAAAGAACTGTATAAACGTGTCCAGGATGGAACAGGAGAATGCAGGCTAGCATAGGGTATGACCCATATACACAATAGATGGTAGATGACTCAGGACAGGACTCAGGAAGTAGCTGGAGGCTGGCTGGCCCAGAACAGGACCCAAGTAAGGTCTGGAGGCAGACAGGCCCAGGACAGGGCCCAGGTAAGAGCTGGAGGCAGGCTGGCCCAAGGCAGGACCCAGGTAAGGACTGGAGGCAGGCAGGCCCAGGACAGGACCCGGGTAAGGATTGGAGGCAGGCTGGCCCAGGGCAGGCCACAGGTAAGGACTGGAGGCAGGCAGACCCAGGACAGGCCACAGGTAAGGACTGGAGGCAGGCTGGCCCAGGGCAGGCCACAGGTAAGGACTGGAGGCAGGCTGGCCCAGGACAGGACCCAGGTAAGGACTGGAGGCAGGCTGGCCCAGGGCAGGCCACAGGTAAGGACTGGAGGCAGGCTGGCCCAGGACAGGACCCAGGTAAGGACTGGAGGCAGGCAGGCCCAGGACAGGCCACAGGTAAGTATAGAGGCAGGAACAATGAGGCGAGCGAAGCGAACCGCGTTGAGACGCGACCCGCTTTGACTCGCGGCCTCTTTTATGGGCCGCCGGCACCCGAGAGGTCTGGAACGCAAGCCGTTCCGTTTCCGAGCGCCGGCGAACCCACAACGAGGCTTGGCAGACAAGCCCCTCCAAGGAGGCGAGCCCAGTCCACGGCGCATGCGCGGAACCGAGAGAGAGGTCCTCCGCGCATGCGCCGAAGGCCGCCGGCCCCGTAACCCGTCGCTCCCCTCCCGGCGAGTCCCCAGACGCGAACGCGCGGGTAGACTCGCCAGGAGGAAATGGGAGCGGCAGACCCCAGTCTCCCGCGTGACATGACACTATGCCCCCTCCCAGGAAGACCCGGGGCCCCAGGCTTCCAGGGAAATCGTACGTAGAACTCACGTATCAGCCGGGGAGCATGCACGTGCTGGCGCGGTTCCCATGTACGATCACAGGCTGGGTACCCCTTCCAGTCAACCAAATAGTGGAGCACCCCTCTACGGTAACGGGCATCACAAATCTCGTGTACCTCAAACTCAGGGACGCCCTGCACCAGAACAGAGGCCGGACGAGGAGAGGTGCGGCCGTAATCATCGACCACATAGGGCTTCAACAGGAACACGTGAAAAACGGGATGTACACGCCAAGAAGAGGGTAGGCGAAGACGGAAGGCTACAGAGGACAACCGTTTGGTGATAACAAAGGGTCCCAAATATCGAGGGGCCAGTTTGACGGGCAGGTTGCGGAGGGGCAAGTTCCTTGAGGTGTTCCAGACACAATGTACCCCTTTTGTAGACTCTCTGACAAATACTCCTGAAGAACTTGCTTCTCGTCACGGGTTAAAGCATATAATTTCCCATGGGGAATAACGTGGTTCGGCAGCAGGTCAATGGAGCAATCAAAGGAACGGTGTGGAGGAAGGGGTATGTTGCCGGGTTCAGAAAAAACCTGTTTGAATTCGGAATATTCCTGTGGGACCAGAGACGTGGAACATAGATGGACCCCATTGCTGTCTGTTTCTAGAGAAGTCGAAACGGCCATGGTGGGAACCGGTAGCTTGCATTCTTGAGCACCCCTTTCGGATGAAAAGGTCAAGGTCTGGGTTCTCCAGTCTATCAAAGGATTGTGGTGTTGCAACCAAGGTAATCCCAAGACCACCTTGTAGTTCGGTGACTTAATAACATCAAAGGCAAGTTCCTCGTAATGATCAGCAATCAGAAGAGCCAGTCCAACTGTGAACTGACTAACGGGTCCAGAAGACAAGGGAGTACCATCAATAAGCTCCACCGACAGAGGTGTGTGTCTGGAAATGAGTGGTATCTTATGTCTGGAGGCGAACGTTTCGTCAATGTAATTGCCGGAAGCCCCACAGTCCAGTAGACCGGATACTTCCAGGTTCTTGTCTGGTAATTTAATTCGGACCTTCAGGGTCTGTAGCACCGCTGGTTGCATGGGCAGACGAATAGAACAAATAACAGAAGGGTCTGAGGAAGGGATAGGACCTGTCGTTGCCCTTCCCGTATACGACAGGTCTCCTAGTTTCCCGACTTCTTCTTCTGCGGACGCAAAGGACACGTACCCAAATAATGCCCAGCTGCTCCACAGTAAAGACACAAACGCAAAGACCTCCTTCGTTTCTTCTCTTCTTCCGTCAAAGGTCCTCTCATGGCTCCTACTTGCATGGGCTCAGGTCCGGACTCGGTCGACCCGAATGAACCAGCGGGTGAGTTGGTCGTCCGAGGACCGCTTCTGTCAAGCCGACGTCTCTCAGCCTTTCGTTCAGCTAACCTTTGGTCAATGCAGAGTACTTGATCAATCAAGAGTTGAAGGCTCTCTGGTTCAGGGATGTGGAGTAACTCATCCTTGTACTCCTCTCTCAGGCCTCGACGAAACAGTGTCTTCTGTGTGATTTCGGGCCACTGGGAGTCGGTAGCCAAAAGTCGGAAGCGGCTGATGTAGGTGATGATGTCAGTGCTTCTCTGTTTGTAGTCCATCAATTGATTCTGTGCAACGGAGGCCAGGTTCGGCGTCTGGAACACCTCAAGGAAGGCCTTTTCAAAGGCAGCAAAGTCATTCAAAATAGGACTGTTCGTAACCACAAACGGAGTTGCCCAAGCTAATGCGTTCCCAGTTAGGTTCCCCAAGATGTAACCAATCTTGGCCCTATCGTTGTTGAAGTAGGTAGACCTGAAGAGAAAATGTATCCTGCAGTGGTTACAAAACTCTGCCACCCGTCTAGGGTCTCCGTCGAATTTGATGGGTGTTGTATGAGCCAATGATCCCTCTACTTGAGAGGTACTGGGTGCTCCTTGCGTTATCATTTGACGTAATGTTTGATTCTCCTGACGCAGGGCGGTCATCTCGGCCCTGAGCGCTAGCAACTCGTTCCTCATGTCTTGCGATTCATCCATCTCTGAATCAGAAGGCAGGCGTCTCAATCTGTCAAGCTGATTGGCCCGAGAGGACCGCGTACCTGTAGTCTTGGTGGTTGGTCTCGCAGAGGTCGCCAGTCTGGAGTCCGGGAACTGATGAAATAGCGGCACTGGGAATCAGCCTCTCCACCACCCAAAAGAGAAACTGGGTGAAGGATGGACCAACTCCCAATGTCACGAAAGGCACTCTCCAGATATGCGTGATAAGAGGATTGTAGGCTCAGATGGATGGAACCATAGTCCAGGTGGAGCTTGTTGTCAAGACCATGAATCTTCCAAGAACCTCAGTGCAGCGACAGTTGATAGATAGACCAGTGTAGCAGAAAAGGTATTCGCAGTAGGCAAAAGGAGCTTGGCTGGTGCTGATGGTTCCAATGGTACACAGGATAAAGTTCGGAGTCAGGCAAGACAGGAAAGAGTGAGGTCAGTTAGAGCTTGCTGTCTGGCCAAATAAAGAACTGTATAAACGTGTCCAGGATGGAACAGGAGAATGCAGGCTAGCATAGGGTATGACCCATATACACAATAGATGGTAGATGACTCAGGACAGGACTCAGGAAGTAGCTGGAGGCTGGCTGGCCCAGAACAGGACCCAAGTAAGGACTGGAGGCAGACAGGCCCAGGACAGGACCCAGGTAAGAGCTGGAGGCAGGCTGGCCCAAGGCAGGACCCAGGTAAGGACTGGAGGCAGGCAGGCCCAGGACAGGACCCGGGTAAGGACTGGAGGCAGGCTGGCCCAGGGCAGGCCACAGTTAAGGACTGGAGGCAGGCAGACCCAGGACAGGCCACAGGTAAGGACTGGAGGCAGGCTGGCCCAGGGCAGGCCACAGGTAAGGACTGGAGGCAGGCTGGCCCAGGACAGGACCCAGGTAAGGACTGGAGGCAGGCTGGCCCAGGGCAGGCCACAGGTAAGGACTGGAGGCAGGCTGGCCCAGGACAGGACCCAGGTAAGGACTGGAGGCAGGCAGGCCCAGGACAGGCCACAGGTAAGTATAGAGGCAGGAACAACGAGGCGAACGAAGCGAACCGCGTTGAGACGCGACCCGCTTTGACTCGCGGCCTCTTTTATGGGCCGCCGGCGCCCGAGAGGCCTGGAACGCAAGCCGTTCCGTTTCCGGGTGCCGGCGAACCCACAACGAGGCTTGGCAGGCAAGCCCCTCCAAGGAGGCGAGCCCAGTCCATGGCGCATGCGCGGAACCGAGAGAGAGGTCCTCCGCGCATGCGCCGAAGGCCGCCGGCCCTGTAACCCGTCGCTCCCCTCCCGGCGAGTCCCCAGACGCGAACGCGCGGGTAGACTCGCCAGGAGGAAATGGGAGCGGCAGACCCCAGTCTCCCGCGTGACATGACACAATCGCTTGGTCATTCCCACTCCTGGACTGAGAGAAAAGATCCCAAGCCTATGCCACAATACTTATCATTCAGGACATCGTGGCATCACCAACACTCTCCATCTAATACAAAGACAGTTTTGGTGGCCAAAGATGAAGGATGATATCAAGATCCATATCCAAACATGTGCAGTCTGCAATCAGAACAAACATGATAACAAAAAACCAGCAGGTCTCCTGCTCCAACCAACAATACCAACAAGACCCTGGGAAATCATTCCCACGGATTTTATCGTGGAACTACCCTCTTCCAGGGGCTACACAACTATAATGGTTACCATTGATTTGTTCACTCATATGGCTCATTTTACACCTTTAAACAAACTGCCATCCTCATCTGAACTTGCTGGAATTTTCCTGGAACACATATTCCGGCTTCATGGGCTACCATCCAAGATCATTTCTGACCGGGGACCCCAGTACATATCCCAGTTCCGGAAACAGTTATGTCGTATACTGGGAATCCAACATGTCTTGTCATCGGGTTATCACCCACAGACCAATGGAGCCACTGAACGAGTAAACCAAACCCTGGAACAGTATCTTTGTTGCTTTGCCACCAAGGTCCAGGATAATTGGTCACTCTTAATACCTGTGGCCAAATTCGCATACAACAATTCGGATCATTGAGCTATCAAAACCAGTCCTTTGTTCTGCAGACAAGGATTTCATCCTTCAGTTCTACCGTCCATTTTCCACACCCTACCCCAGTACCTACGGTTGATTCCTGGATTGAAACACTAATTAATGTGCACAAAGAAGCAAAGGAACACCTTGAAAAGGCCCGAAGAGACGTTAAACATTATGCAGACTCCAAAAGAAAACCTGGGCCTTCCTATTCAGTAGGCGATAAAGTCTAGTTATCCTCAAAACTCCTTCCCCATCACCTACGACCAAATAAATTGGCTCCCAGGTATTACGGGCCCTTTTCTATAAAAGAAATCATCAACCCAGTGGCCTTTCGACTTTGACTACCAGAATCATGGAAAAGGATCGATCCAGTCTTCCACACCTCTCTGTTAAAACCATATGTTCAGCCCTCTCGAACTGCTCCAAGATCTACCCCAGTGATTGTCAATGACCAACTCGAATATGAGGTCTCCAGAATCTGTGACTCTAGGTACCGACGTGGTCAATTACAATATTTGGTCGAGTGGAAAGGTTATCCTCCCAGTGAGCGCACTTGGGAACCCGTGTCAAACATGAATGCCCCCAGGCTGATTCGAAGATACCATCTTATCCATCCAGGCAAACCCGGAGGACCTGGGCTTCAGAGGAGGCATACTGTCATGAACCGTCGCCTACGTCCTTTCTGGACTGGACTTCGTGGTCCCTGACACATAGGGGATTGAATGCAGTAATCCTTCCAACATTGCCGCCGGACACGGAACGCTGTTTGCCAGTCCTTGCACTCCACGCTCTGCGTTCTGCTAAACAGACATGCCCCCGCGGCTCTGCACGTCTCAACGCTACCGCTTGCTGTAGTTGGACGTGTGTTACCAGAGTTTGCTCGGGGCTTTCATCTGCATCCTGTTTCCCAGTTCCTTGAATCCCCTTTCCTTCCTTCCTTTCCTCAAAACTTACCTTCGAACTTCCTGGATTTTCGCCCACGCTCGGGTCACGGCGTTCCGTGTCTCCGAGCTCGGACATTGCTCCTTCCTGGTCCCCGTCCTGGACATCTGAACGTATCCTGGAGTTGGATTGTCATCCTCACGCTGGAATCCGAAGACCAGCGCACGGGTCTATACAAATCCCGGACCGTGAGAAAGAAGTCACCAAAGAAGGTCTCAAGCAAACAACAAAAACAGGTGAGAAGGGGAGAGATTTGTGACAACCGTGGTGATTCCGACGTCGAAATCTCCATTGACATACTTTGTTCTCGTTCTAGTTCTAAACAGGAGCTTGTTAACCTTCTCTTATTTCCTTGATGGTCATGGTTTTTTCTTGGCCCTTCAGCCTTTTTTGCCGGTGTTTCTATTTTCTGTCCCATGTTCAAATGGGACTTCGTACAGGCAAGGTGATGTTCTCTCTCTAGTTGTACCTTGGCCTGATCCCCTGGAGTGCTTGGTGGGCACGGGTCTCCTGGTATTTGATCAATCTGTTTGTGTTCCGGCATATTACTACCCACAGGCCACTCTCTCCTGCCTTCATTTGGCCTCGCCCCTTCACATTGTCTGTTTACGTTCTTACTGGGTTCCATCACGGAAAGCTCACTGCTCTTGTCCCGTTGTTTATTGGGCTGCTCCGATGGGAAATTATTCCCACCTTGGTTTTTGCTTGGATTTTCTGTACTAGTCGTCTGTGTGGCTCGGGGACGAGCCTCTTCCTCAAGCACTTTTGATTCTGGTCTCAAGAATGCCTCCGTTTTCTGCTGTTTTGTTGCTGGAGGAGGGTCTTGCACCGCTCCTAGCATCTCTGCATCCGACAGTTCTGTGTCAGTATCTAATTTTCTCTTTCGTTGTTGCATAAAAAATGCCTTTAAGGGACAAGACAGCAGGGGATTTGGTAACCCTTTTGAAGTAATTCCGCTTCTTTTGGTCTCCTTTGGACCCTTACTCATTATTACTTTTTCCTTATTTTGTTTCTGGTCACTGGTATCTTGTTAGTTTACCTCACTTTCTTGTAGTTTTTTGTCCCTTGCTTACTTGATTTGTACTCGATTTTTTCCTTTTTCCCTTTTAGTAAGGTCTGGGATTCTTCAAAATCTGCGTCAGAGTTTACCCCATCTGAGACCTCTTCCTCTTCGCTTTCTGTGTCCACGTCACTGTGTTGAATAGCTATAATGTGGTCTACCTCTTTGTCCATACTTGCCAACCTTGGGGTCATTGTGTCTCGACCTTTTTGGTTGTGTTGTGGCACTCTACTGTCTAAGTGCACCATTGCTTTTACATTTATTTTGTTCTGGGGGTGCTCTGCTTGTCCTGGTGCTTTTTACATGTTTTTTAATCGTGCCTCCCGCACTCGGCTATTTCTTATTTCCCGGTTTGAGTCGTCCTCATGATCATGATCGTGTCCACACTCCCCTTCTCGAGCGGGATTTTGTTTGGATGCTATGTCTGCTGTGACGGCACTACCCAAGCCTGTGTCCAGCTGCGCTGCTCTCCGCTGTTCTGGCGTCGTGTCCTTGTTGGTCTCCTCAAGGTTAATATTTGGACCGTTTAACCCAGGTAGGGGAGCTCCGTCCCTGCCCTCCTCTTCGTAGCATGACACCCGCATAGGATCCCACGGGGGCCGCCCTCTGATCGCCCCAGCTCAGACCTCACTCGCCTCAACGGCAGAAGGCGGGTCTCTGCTTGCGTCGTGGAGAGGCAGTTGTTTTCTTTCCTGTGTACGCTTGCGGTCTTCCGGTTCTTCACTCGCCTGAACAGGTCGCGTTTCCTGGACCGTTTGAGCTGGCGACTGGTCCTCCGCAGCAGGTAAGTGGGACGGTACGACTTCTATGCCTAGCCAGTTTTCTTGCTCTAGGTCTTGATTCGCGTCCATGTCTTGATCTTGGGAATTTCTGCTGCTTCTTAAGCGACGCCGGTCCCAGCTTCTTTCGTCCTCTCTTCCGCGCTGCTTGGGACAACAGTCGCACTGGTCTCACTGGTCTCAAATGGGATTCCATTTTGCACCGGCTCCGCGTCTGCAGTGGACTGCTGGTGACTGCCTCACAACTTGACTCCCAATTCCGCTCACACTCCGCGGTGTGGAGGCGTTTTTGTAGGCAACTCCCACAACTAGCACTGTGGAAAGACTGGGTGACTGCTGCAGACTGCCTCACAACTCGACTCCCAACTCCACTCTGGCATTAATGTGTTCAGTGCACAGTTTGAAGTGCAATATGTTCATCATCTGAAATGTTGATAAGTGTTATCACTAGTTGTTTATATCTTTCATTGATTTTCATAAATGCCCATATATGGTACTTTTTATTTGCAAATCATATTAACAGCTTCTCTAACTGTTCTAGCTGTAATCACAAACCTCCTCAAGTGCATTGCCAGTGCATTCTTTTAGTAATCTATTGAAAGTAACAGTATTTTTCCAATTGCAATATTACCTTCAATTTCATTTATAGATCTCTTTGAGTGTTTCTTTACTTGTCAATATGATATATCTGTTAGCACATCAATACTAAACAAGCCACGGCCAAATTCTCCTCTTTAGACCTGCCACACTCTCCCACATCAGCGGCTAACCAGACCCAAATCGCAGTAGTCTCTTAGATCTTGGGCTCCTCCTTATGGATAACATACTCCCAAGTTTCTCCTCCAAACCAGTTGAAAGAGAATTGGCACTCAGACACCAGGTACCTCCGACCTGCACCCATCAACACCCCATGTTTCACATCTGCCTTTCCCACTGATCCACTAATGAACCCACCCCCATTTTCTTCTTACTGAGCTACGTGCAGCAAGGCAACCAATAAAGGAAGATGGGCGCTATACAATATCCTTTACGTTACATTTAGCAATGTACATGAGTATGTTTGGAGTGGATCTGTGACTTTTTTGAGAAACATGGCCATTTTTGACAAACCTGGTACATTGGAATAGATCCAGACGTCCAAACCACAGTGAGATTTTCCTCCTTAAATGGAGCAGGAATATGGTAACATTTTGTTAAACCTCAAATGAAATGCCATCTTCTCAAGTTGGCTTTCAAGTGGACAGTCCAAGAACTTCTTCTTTGATCTTGTCTATCCTTAGCGGTTAGTATAAAAGGGTCCATGATGCCTCAGACAACCAAGGGTGATGAACATCGGCTAGGTTGTTATCTATTTCTGATTGACTAATAGTTTCTTTAACATGTGTTATTAATGCCTGTATCATCTTATCAATTTAGTTGTATACTTTATCCCATTCTTGCCATAAAAGCAGATCTATAGTACTTTTTTTTACCACTGACATTAGCTTGGAAATTGTGGAATCGATCCTATATTATAATGTATTTTAAATATTTGTGATGCAAACTGCTTTGGTGTGGACTTTCTGTGGTTATTCTATTAGTCAGAAAAATTCATTTATTTTTCTTGTCCCATGCCCCATATATGCAAAATGGTGTTTCCAAACCAATAAAATATGCCATAAAAGCATCCAACAGCATCTAGATATTAACCGTCCCATATTTAAACTAATCAAATTCTACTTTAATCAGATTCCAAATTTCATTAGCTTTGAATAGTCTATTTGACAGTTCCTGGGTATGAATCAGCCAAGAAAGACTGGGGAGTCGGGGGACACCCCAATCCTCAGCTTCCCTGAGTGCCAGGGGCCGGGTATGCACATTGGTGCCCCTATCTCAGACCTGATGCCTATCATCCTCTATCCTGGCCACGTCTCTTTTCCTGCTCTTTCAGAGAACACGATGACCAGCCTGCACCAAACTCCTCAGAAACCTGCCATGGATTATGGATCCTGGAAGCACCACCAAGTAAAGGAAAACTGGGACTATTAGTACCACAATGCACCGGGGCCCAAGAGGTAAAACCTGGCACGAAACAGGAGGAGCGTACTGGTAATCCAGACCTAGGGCCAAATCCCACTGTTGCAGAAGGAGGGGACTTTTAATAGGCCGAATCCTACAAGGCTTCTCCTTTCATATCCTCCTCCTTTGCCCTGATTTCAGGGCCCCCGCTCCCCACAGCACTGTTCCCACTCCACAGCCCTTTCCCACTTCCTTATCTGCCCCTACCATTACCACTCCCCTGTCACCACGCTTGCCTTATACCCCAGCACCATTCTTCTGTGTGTCTCTCTGACTTCTGCCTGGCGGAAGGAAGGTGTCCAGCTGAACGCTGGTCTTTTTCTGGCGCTCTTCTGTGCTCGCGCTTCCCACTTGCAGTCCACAGATTGGTTGCCAAAATGGCAATGGACTAGCCATTTCACGTCAGAGGCTAATTGGGAGGCCAAACACCCACCCCACAACCCTCAGACAGTCTACAGAGCAGTGGGGCAACAGCAGTGAAAGTGGAACAGGCAAGGCCTTCTGGGGTATCAGGGGAGACCCAGTAACACTCCCCAATCCAAACAGTAACTCACCAAAGACCGGAGAAAACCAAAGAGCAAACACTCACTCTGACTGCATAGCAGGCTGTAGGTAAATGCAGACACAAAGTGGGTTGGGGCTAGAGGGCTTTATGATGGCGTCCAGGGGATAGCTCAGCTGGAGATGGCTGTCAAGGGAGAGTGGTGACTCCATAGGGAGAGAAGCGTTATAATTCTTTTTATTGTAAAGAAAATCCCGTAATTCCAGAATTCTTGATGGCTTGCTGCCATTACTCAAAACTATTTGATCGTAAAACTCCAAAATCACTGTGGTAAAACAGAACCCTATTCAATCTCCATGTATACAAGATGAACCTAGAGCATATGAAAAATCAGATGTTTTTCGTGATTGCATTTAAAACACAACTGTTTAACAATATGATCTAAAATCATTTGAAATTTATTGGAACTCCAAGTCCTAGACATCTTTAAGTACTGTGACGAGGAGGAGGCAAAGGGAGTTCATGTGGAGGAAATGTGACTTTGAAATCAATGTGCAGTCCATTTGTTATCAACCTAGTCAATTACGCAGGACATTTAAATCCCCAGATCATCTGTTTCAGAGAGGACGACGAGGGCAACATCAGGAATGAGATGAACGAAGGAAAAGAGAGAAGGGAGGTCTGAAGAGTGTGTGGAGCGGGAAGCGTGACCAGTGGCAGAGGACAACCCACAGAGGGCTGTGGGGAGAAGGAGAGACACCTGCAAGAAGCAAGTTGGTGTCACTCAGCACTGGAGGAGCGGAACCCTGGGAGAGAGAGAGAGGGCAGACGGTGCGCAGTGGGGCTGGAACAGGATACTCGGTCCTGCAGAGCTGCGTGGGTCTTGGTGGTGAAGGACTGGAGAGCCAACACGGAGACCCAGAGAGACTCTGCGCAGAAGGAGAAGCTGGCCCCTCGCAAGCACAAATCAGCCGATGCATGGTGAACCAGTGAGTCAGCCTAACATCAAAGGGGGAGCCCGGGACGTGCGTATATGATAAAAAGCACTTTGAAAGTACTTTTGAATACCGACCAAATATAATTGTAAGGAAAAGGTGAATATAGTTCAATTCTCCTGATATGAGATATCAGTTGGGGGAAACCAATGACCAGTATTGTCTAAGAAAAACCAACAGGTGTCCATACACTTATGGAACACTCCCGTCCCCTGCACACCCTTTCAAATATTCATAGCATTAACTCGACGTGTTTCGGGGTTTAGGTTGATCCCCTTCTTCAGGAGGTGTTCACCCGCTTTCACACTCTCTTTCTTTATCTTTTTTCTCAATCACCTGAAACATATAATGCTACAATTAGATTCTGTATTTTTGTAGTAAATTACTCAGTCATGTTATCATAATCACTTTTTGCAGTAATGATCGTTTAGATGATCACTTATCTCTAGGGGGTCTCATTATAATCAGCTGTCTGGTGTTTAGTTGACACAGAATGTCAATCACCTTAACTTGTAAAAAATCTAAGACCAATTTAAAAAGACGAGCTAACTGTTTTTAATAAAAGGAAGGATATGTATAGGTATAGATCTCACATTATAAGAAACAACAAAGAAACTGTGATCTGTTGTTCCACAGTCTATCACTTACTAGGAATATATCTAGGTAGCAAAATCCTTGAGGTCTCAGGTCCATGCCTCAACTTATACGGTGTGGAGTTCAAATTGTAGACCATACAACATTGTACAACAAATTGGTCTTAGATTTTTTACAAGTTAAGGCGATTGACACTCTGTGTCAACTAAACACCAGACATTTGTTTACCCATGAGGACCAAGAGGTTCAAAAAAGGAAATTGTACAAAATTTCACAAACTGCATTATTTCTAGTATGTCTTTAATACGGAAGTGAATGTTTTGATGAATTGTTGTGAATTGAACAGTTAGTGGATTACAGCAACAATCAATTAGAGATATACAATTTCTGACTAAAATACTGGTTTCCAAAGTTTTTTTGTTTCGAATAATAATGATAAATGTAAAAAATATTGATTGTATTTACAATTCAAAGGGTGTGCAGGGGACGGGAGTGTTCCATAAGTGTATGGACACCTGTTGGTTTTTCATAGATTCACAAAACCCAGTGCCAAGGTTGTTTTTCTCCCCGGCACCCCACACATTTTCCTTCAAATACCAAGAGTTATTGAACCATTAGGTGTCATGATCTCTGCTTCCAAAAGGTCAGGGTTTTCCCAACTCCCTTGGAAGCAGATCCATAACCCAGGTTCCGAGTGCCAACCAGTCCCAATTGGGACCTTTTGGACCCAGTCCTGGCGCCAGTGGCACCAGGCTCATAAATATGCCCAGTCCCAGCGCTGGAAGCGCCGGGCTCATAATGCTTGGGTGGACTTACCTGCAGCAGACCATGCTGCTTACTTGCCTGCCAGTTGAGCCTCTGATCCTCTTCTGTTTGGAACTACTTTTCCTGTTGGGTGGGGCTGGAGCCACTCCCTAGATTCAGAACACTGGAACTCTTCTGGAAGGCAGGAACTCTTTTCTTACCAGGAACTCTTTTCTTACTTAGGCGTGGCTGTGGAAGGAGACACCTAAGCACTACAGGAGGCTATTTAAACCACACCCGGTGGATGAATCTTGCTTTGCGTTATTCTGCACCCTCTGCAGCAGAACGCTCATCGTGTCTTCTGCATCCGGTCCTGGGCCTAAGGAAAAAGGCTTACCATCCTGAATCCAGTCTTCAGCAACACCTATAAAGACAAGAAAGAACAGGTTAGCATTCCGGCATCTGAAAGGAAAAGGCTTACCATCCTGAATCCAGTCTTCAGCAACACCTATAAAGACAAGAAAGAACAGGTTAGCATTCCGGCATCTGAAAGGCAAAGGCTTACCTACTCTTCGTGCGCTCCGGAGGTCTTCACACTGCATTCCGGCATCTGAAAGACAAAAGCTTACCAACTCTTCGCACGCTCCGGAGGCCGTCGGCGCTGCATCCCGCATCTGAAAGACAAAACAAGGTGCGTTTAAAGACATTGGGGAACTTTAATACTCACGTGCCAATACTCCTTTCCACATCTAACCCAGTGGGTATTCCGGCACCCTGCAGCCGCTCCGAACTTGTACCGGCAAAATAAAAAGACAGTTAGAGCGCATCGTGAAGCTGGCAACAAGCGCTTACTTACGTGCTTCCAGGCGCTTCTATTCCTCACACGGGCTCCATCTTCAACTCACTTCAGCCCGTCATCCGCCATCGCCGGAACCCTGCAAAACAAGAGACATCATTATTAAAGACTTTAAAGACATTTGAGTTACTCGAAACTTACCGTTCGTGCAGTAAACGATGGACAGCAGTCCTCTGAAGTCAAGAGGCCTGCGCTACCTATCCAGTGAGGAAACTGGTTACAGCACCCTGCCCCGAGGCAGATGGAGAGCTCGGCATTCACTTACCTAAGGTGAGAGCGTTAACCTTTGGGGGTCTACAGGAGAGGAGAAGAGGAAAGAGATAGGGACACCCCAATAACCCCAGTTCATTAACCCCCATATTTTCTATCTGCAGACATCTTACTCTACACGTCAGGCATACAGTGCACAGAGGTCCAGCCCAAAGAGCCAACCAGGTGCTGCACATCACCTTTGAAGATACGGTAGTCGCCCAGTCAAGACCGGCGCCTCTGCGAGAATCAGGTGAGCGTTACAGAACGCAAAGCCTACCGCAAAACTCTCGCCCAGGCGCTATGGAAACCTCGGACACTGACCACCTAGCCTGGTTACTTGGGGAACTAAGGGCAGAAGTGCATGCAGCTCGTCAGGAAACAAATGCTCTAAGAAGGGAACTAATTATTTCCAAGGAGAGAACAGATGATCTTGCTAGACAATTGCTACAGTCACAAGCCGGACAGACCCCGCTACCCACATCAGGGGCAAATCTTCCTTCAACATCCTCTATGAATCCAGTGCAGATCAACCTACCTGGGAATGTACCTCTGGCTCCGCCCGAACGATTTTCTGGTGACCCAAAGAGGTTTGCGGTATTTATCAATCAGTGCCGGTTGCACTTCTTATGCCGGCCAGCAGCCTTTCCAACTGATCAAGCTAAAGTAGCTTTTGTACTTTCGTACCTTAGTGGCAATGCGGCAGACTGGTCGATCCCTCTAGTTAATCAAGATGATCCGGTTCTCCATGATTTTCAAGCCTTTCAGCTTAGTATGGAAAAACTGTTCGCAAGACATGCACAGGGGCAGGCCTTGGACAATGAGCTTCTTTCGTTGCGACAGGGTAATCAAGACCTTTTGGCTTATATTGCATCTTTCAATAGACTAATAGTGGAAACTCAATGGCCTGAGGACAAAAGGATTACGCTGTTTTATAGAGGTCTACGTGGAGAGCTCAAAGACGTTTTAGCCCAAGTAGTGAATCCCCCACAAGACTGTTCGGATTATATAGACTTGGTCGTTCAAATAGATCACAGACTGCAGAACAGGAAGGCCGATTGTTCCAAGTTTGAGGCTCGAGTATTTTCCAAACCGCCAACTCCTTCCAAAGGAGTAGACTCCGGGGAACCCATGCAAATAGGGGGTCTGAAAGGCCCTCTAACACAAAGGGAGCGGGAAAGGAGGAAACAGTTGCAATTATGCCTATATTGCGGAAACTCAGGGCACTTTCTTCGAGACTGTCCGGTGAAACCTGCCAAGAAGGCAGTAGGAGCTGCAGTTACCACAGTTACAAACTCTGAGCAGGGAAACGACCTCGCCCGACAAGAATAGAGGTCCTCTTGCCGAGCGTGAAAACCAGTTCCGTGACCTCGCATTTCGTGATACCTATGGTCCTCATTAGCCCTGATAATCCGGATCGATTACATGCAATTGAAGCTTACGTCGACAGCGGTGCCATCGGCAATTATGTGGATCATGAAATGGTTTTGAGGATGAATCTAACTCTTTGTCCCAAGGCTGTAAAGGACGTCATTACTACGGTGGATGGTACGGAGATAGCCTCCGGGCCAGTAACACATACCACTCAAGAGGTGACGCTAGTAAGTCAAGATGGACACCATGAGAAGATCGTGTTCGATGTGATCAAGGCCCCTCAGTTCCAGATTATTCTAGGAATACCTTGGTTAGAGAAACACAATCCTCTGATCGATTGGCGAGCAAGAACGGTCCAGTTTCCAGAATGTGTCTCTACTTGTCACCCTCCACCTGGTGTTGCACTGGCAGCAATTTCTTCAGAGACTCCCCAGTTACCTCCCGAATACCTAGAATACCAAGATGTTTTCCGGAAGGAGCAGGCTAACTCTCTACCTCCTCATAGGTCTTATGACTGCCAGATAGACCTTATACCTGGATCTACTCCTCCTTGTAGTAGAATTTATGCCCTCACCGAGCCTGAGAACCTTCACCTTCGACAATACCTGGATCAATACCTGGCAAATGGGTTTATTCGTCCTTCCAAATCCCCTGCTTCTTCAGCTTTGTTCTTCGTTCCAAAAAAGGAAGGAGACCTTAGAACTTGTATCGATTATCGCTCCCTGAACCAGATCACCGTTAAGAATAGATATCCGTTACCTTTGATCCCTGAACTCCTGGACCAAGTCAGAAAAGCATGCATATATACAAAGCTGGATCTTAGAGGAGCTTACCACTTGGTACGAGTAAAAGAGGGCGATGACTGGAAGACAGCCTTCCGCACCAAGTATGGGCTATTTGAATATCAGGTCATGCCCTTCGGACTTTGCAATGCCCCGGCCGCCTTTCAATATTTTATGAACGATGTCCTCAGAGAACTCATAGATGTGTGTGTTGTTGTTTACATTGACGACATTCTCGTTTATTCTTCATCGGAATCTGAACATCGGAAACACGTGAAAATGGTCCTCGAAAGATTGCGTCAACACAAACTTTTCGCTAAGTTGGAAAAATGTGTTTTCAACGTGACTGAAGTTGAATTCTTGGGATTCATATTATTACCTGGCGGAGTGCGTATGGATTCAAAGAAGGTCGATGCAGTTCTCAAATGGCCATCACCATCCTCCGTAAAAGGTGTGCAAAGCATGTTAGGCTTCGCTAACTTTTACCGCAGGTTTATCCCCGAGTTCTCTCGAATAGTCCAGCCCATCACTGCCTTGTTAAAGAAAAACAAACATTTTGAATGGTCTACCGAGGCGGAACAAGCTTTCCAGGATTTGAAGACTAAATTTATCTCTGCACCAATCTTAAAACACCCTCGCCCCGAACTCCCCTACATCGTGGAAACTGATGCTTCAAGCCTTGCCATGGGGGCAGTTCTATTCCAAAAGGACCCGGTAACCAATCAGTTGCATCCCGTGGCATTTTGGTCCCGCAAATTCTCGCCTCCTGAAATCAATTACACGATTACTGACAAGGAACTTCTGGCTATCAAGTCGGCCTTTAAGGCTTGGCGGCATTATCTGCTGGGGGCCCGACACACCGTTACTGTGATTACGGATCACCGAAACCTGCAATATTTGAAAACCGCAAAAGCCCAATCCTCTAGACAACTCCGTTGGGCATTATTCTTTGCCGAGTTTGACTTCATAATTACCTATCGACCTGGTACAAAGAACGGTAAAGCTGATGTCCTTTCTCGGATGGGAGTGGAAGAACACTTGATTAACCCAAAACCTGTACCAATCATTCCCGAACAAAGAATTCTGGGTGTAATCGCCACAGATTCCATAGAGGAAGTTAAGGATAAAGCCAGGCAACTTGTAACTCCAGCAGACATACAGAATTGGCATCTGCAGGGAAAGGACTTTGCAGTAAAGGACAACTTATTGTATTTCCAAGAACGATTATACCTATCCAGCACAGATTTACAGAAAAAAGTAATCTCTTGTTATCACGACTCTTTAATGGAAGGTCATCCCGGTATAGCCAAGACCTCAGAAAAGATCAAGCGCTACTTCTGGTGGCCATCTTGGAAAAAAGATATCAGAGACTTTATAATGTCCTGTGGAGTATGCGCCCAAAACAAGAGTCAAAAGGAAAGACCAGCAGGCCTCTTACGCCCTATTGACATCCCACCTCGCCCTTGGCATACGCTTTCTATGGACTTCATCACCGATCTACCTCCATGCTCCGGATACAATACGATTCTAGTAATCGTGGACTTATTCTCCAAGATGGCGCATTTCATTCCGCTCAAAGGCTTGCCAACAGCAGCAACTCTGGCCCGAGAATTTCTCGAAAACATCGTCCGACTGCACGGTTTTCCTTCGGTTCTAATTTCGGATCGAGGTAGTCAATTTATTTCTCATTTTTGGCGAAGTTGCTGTCGGTCGGCTCAAATTGATGTGAGACTATCGACCAGTCACCACCCTCAGACCGATGGACAAACCGAGAGGACCAATCAAACTCTGGAACAGTATTTACGCTGCATGCTGCAACAAACTGAAAAAACTTGGAAAGATATCCTTTGGATAGCCGAATATGCCTACAATAACTCTGTCCATTCGGGAACTGGGAAAACCCCGTTTTTTCTTTTGTACGGCAGTCACCCTCGAACCTCGGAGTTGGATCCCCTCCAAGATCTTGAAACACCAGCAGTAGACTACCTGCATTCTACAATCACCCAAGCCTTTAAGGAAGCTGTTTCTCACCTTCAAAGGGCTAAAGAACAATACAAGAAAGGAGCAGATCAACATCGGAAGGAAGCCCCTCACTATCAAGTAGGGGATCAAGTCTGGTTATCCACCAAATATTTATCTCTAAAAGGGCCACGCACATTCAACCCAAGATACCTTGGTCCCTATTCCATCACTACCATAGTAAATCCAGTAGCGGTCAAGTTGGACTTGCCCCCGCACATGAAGATACATCCGGTCTTCCACGTCTCTCTATTAAAACCCGTGCAACCTCAAACCCGACTAACCAAATCTCCAAAACCTATCCTAGTTGATGGAGAACTCGAGTTTGAAGTCAAAAGCATTCTGGACTCCAAGGTCTCCAAATCTAAACTATTCTACCTAATTGACTGGAAAGGCTACGGCCCCCAAGAGAGATCCTGGGAACCTGCTGAATATGTCCACGCTCCTCGCCTAATCAAAAGATTTCACCGAACATTTCCTGACAAGCCAAAACCCCCGGAGAAGCCCGGTTTGGGAGGGGCCTTGAGGGGGGGTACTGTCATGATCTCTGCTTCCAAAAGGTCAGGGTTTTCCCAACTCCCTTGGAAGCAGATCCATAACCCAGGTTCCGAGTGCCAACCAGTCCCAATTGGGACCTTTTGGACCCAGTCCTGGCGCCAGTGGCACCAGGCTCATAAATATGCCCAGTCCCAGCGCTGGAAGCGCCGGGCTCATAATGCTTGGGTGGACTTACCTGCAGCAGACCATGCTGCTTACTTGCCTGCCAGTTGAGCCTCTGATCCTCTTCTGTTTGGAACTACTTTTCCTGTTGGGTGGGGCTGGAGCCACTCCCTAGATTCAGAACACTGGAACTCTTCTGGAAGGCAGGAACTCTTTTCTTACCAGGAACTCTTTTCTTACTTAGGCGTGGCTGTGGAAGGAGACACCTAAGCACTACAGGAGGCTATTTAAACCACACCCGGTGGATGAATCTTGCTTTGCGTTATTCTGCACCCTCTGCAGCAGAACGCTCATCGTGTCTTCTGCATCCGGTCCTGGGCCTAAGGAAAAAGGCTTACCATCCTGAATCCAGTCTTCAGCAACACCTATAAAGACAAGAAAGAACAGGTTAGCATTCCGGCATCTGAAAGGAAAAGGCTTACCATCCTGAATCCAGTCTTCAGCAACACCTATAAAGACAAGAAAGAACAGGTTAGCATTCCGGCATCTGAAAGGCAAAGGCTTACCTACTCTTCGTGTGCTCCGGAGGTCTTCACACTGTATTCCGGCATCTGAAAGACAAAAGCTTACCAACTCTTCGCACGCTCCGGAGGCCGTCGGCGCTGCATCCCGCATCTGAAAGACAAAACAAGGTGCGTTTAAAGACATTGGGGAACTTTAATACTCACGTGCCAATACTCCTTTCCACATCTAACCCAGTGGGTATTCCGGCACCCTGCAGCCGCTCCGAACTTGTACCGGCAAAATAAAAAGACAGTTAGAGCGCATCGTGAAGCTGGCAACAAGCGCTTACTTACGTGCTTCCAGGCGCTTCTATTCCTCACACGGGCTCCATCTTCAACTCACTTCAGCCCGTCATCCGCCATCGCCGGAACCCTGCAAAACAAGAGACATCATTATTAAAGACTTTAAAGACATTTGAGTTACTCGAAACTTACCGTTCGTGCAGTAAACGACGGACAGCAGTCCTCTGAAGTCAAGAGGCCTGCGCTACCTATCCAGTGAGGAAACTGGTTACAGCACCCTGCCCCGAGGCAGATGGAGAGCTCGGCATTCACTTACCTAAGGTGAGAGCGTTAACCTTTGGGGGTCTACAGCAGAGGAGAAGAGGAAAGAGATAGGGACACCCCAATAACCCCAGTTCATTAACCCCCATATTTTCTATCTGCAGACATCTTACTCTACACGTCAGGCATACAGTGCACAGAGGTCCAGCCCAAAGAGCCAACCGGGTGCTGCACATCACCTTTGAAGATACGGTAGTCGCCCAGTCAAGACCGGCGCCTCTGCGAGAATCAGGTGAGCGTTACATTAGGTGTGCGCTGTGCAAAAATAGATTTTGACCAGTATTTTCTAAGCCAAAAGAACAACAGGGGAAAATATGGTGCAATTTTAAGAGGTCAGTTGGGAGAAACCTGGAACCAACATTGCCAAGAGCCAAAAGAGATTGTAAGAGAAATAAAGAGGCAAAATGTGTGCAATTCTCCCGACATGAGATGTCAGTTGGGGGGAACCTGGAAATAGCATTGCCAAGAGACATTATAAAAGAGGTTGACAAAAGGAGCTTGAACAAACCCTCATAAAAGGGATGCCAATATGAGGGAGATCGGTGCAAGTGCTAACTGAAGTCAACAAGGGTTGTGACACTGAAGAGGTGCAATTGTAAGAATACCTAAAAAGAGAATGATTGTTGCAAAGAAGCCTGATAAGGGTATCAGGTAGTGAACCCTTTTTGGAAGGAGATACCTGGCAGGAGAGGTCACAAGGAGATCTAAGTGAACCAAAAGTGGAATATTCCTGGCAGGAGAGTAAACCAGGATATCAAGAGTTTTCACTGGAAGTTACAAAGTTTCCTGGCAGGGTAGTGTACCGGGAAACCTATTTTAAGTTGGTGTTTTGAAAAGAGACTTGGTCATATTAAGTTCTTGTTTCAGTTGAAAATGTTTGTCTACCAGAAGCTTTGAAAAGACATGCATTTTGCCATACTTAAATCACTGTTATGAAAAAGGCATTTGTTTTGCCATCCTGAAAAGTAGTAAACACTTTTCGTTGCCGGATCCTAACCAGCATTGTGAAAGGAACATTTGTTTTTTCATTCTGAGGAAAGTATTAGGTGAAAGAGACATTTGTAATGCCTTTAAGAGGCTGGTCTTGATACAAGAACATTGTGAACAATTTACCTGAAGGAATCTAGGGGAAGGGAGACAACCCTGGATACAAGACGTATATGTTGTTAAAGTTATATGTTTGAGTTGTTGCATTTTTCCATTGGGTGAAATTTTGAAATATTTACCTTGCACTGTTTGCTTATATATGTTAGTGTGAGGGTCAGATTGAGTTTGGACACACGGTCATCCTGCTTTAGTTTTAGTTTCAAAGGAAGGAGCATTCACATCTAATTTCTGACCCCTGTAAGGAACCTGAGAAAGGCCATTGCTTTTGGACCCTAACCCTGGGGTTGGAGATGCGAGGGAGGATCAGCTGGGTGGAGGAGACTTGGTGAATGGGATGTCCTTGGGTGAGACATGGTATCCCCATTCCCTTTTCACAATGAACATTCAGTCCCATTAGCCATTACTGTCAACCCTTCCCCTTTCCTTCCTTTCAAAATGACCCTCAGAAATGCCATTGTTATACTGGGACGAGGAAAAGATCAACTAGGAAGACGCCTCCATATTTAGACAGGATAAACACACATCAGCCTCCCAGTGGTAATATAGAGAAATAACAGATCAATACCAAAAAGAGGAACAAACAACTGGGAGTTATGCACCCTTTCATTCATTCACACCACTTTGGTAATGAGATGAGGAAGAGGGCTTTGCAGGAGTTCCATTGTAATACCCAGGCATTTCCAGATAATCGGCCGAACCGTGATCAGGCAATTGAAGTGAAGCACTTACACCTGCAACTCTGTAACAAGTCACAGGTTTATAAAATGGGTGACCGCAAAACAGTTAGAGAGAGAAGGCTGGGAGAGAGACACCCTGGAGAAAGAGACGCAGCGTACAGAAGTGGAGCAGGCTAGAGAGGAACCGGCTGGAGGGAAGCCGTGCCCAGCAGGAGTGTGAGAGAGAAGTTGATGCCAAAGCTGGCCGTGAGAGGGTCGAGGAGCCTGCTGTCCTCCCTGCCCGATGTCCACAGCAGGAGCCGTGGGGCACTGAAGCCTCCCCATTGCCACCGGCCACTGAGAAAATGAGAGGGGCTCGGTGTAGCTGCCGCCAAGGGAACACAGAGCTACACACTGCAAAATTCCAGGGTGGCAAGCGCTGCTCGCCGCGGCTTCATTGAGGAAAAGGCAGAGCGGAAAGAAGCTGGAAAGCAGAACTGAGACGCCCGGAGGAGCGATCGCATACCGCTGAGTGTGAAGAAGGGAACACTCATACTGGGGCGCTCCATGGGCTGGAGACAAGCATGTCTAAATGCCGAACAACTTGAAAACTATTAAAATTGCTGTGAAAGTTTAAAACAAGGGGTTTTGAATACTGAACAAGATGCAAAGTGTTATAAATACTGTTGAGAAGTGCAATAAGCATTATTGCATGCCGAACTAACTGAAAGATATGATGAGCATATATGAATACAGTATGAGACGAAAGCAAGCGGTGAATACTTATGAATAAAGTGAAAGCAAGTGCAAGCAATACGTATGAATAAAGTGAAAGCAAGTGCAAGCAAGGTGGTGGAAAAAGGTAAACATCACCAATAGAGTTGTACAAGATACATATAAATGGTGAGCACCACAGAGTGAGTTGTGTGAAATACATTATTATGGCAAAAAGACTGCCAAGAAGAATCTGAAATAAGTACAGACCAAAGATACAAAGGTGTGAGATACATGTGGAATGTAAGGAAGGCATGGTATCAACAGTAAGACAGACACCAGTGACCACAGTTCAAGGGTGTTTATTGAACTTCAAAAAAGGTCTGAAAAATGCCTATCTAATCATAAATCTAAAGATGGGAGCAAGCTACGACCTTAAAATAATAATAAAGCAGTCCTAGTGGTGTCTTGTCAAAATAAAAAGGCCTATACTAATAAACCTATTGCCAATCCGTACCTCTAAATACAAATAGTGTGGGGAACAATGTTATGTAAAAGAATGAAGTGTTCAAGAAATGTTATGTCAGGATATTTAGGCTGTTGGCCTCCCTAACCCACGGTTTCAGCATTGGACAAGGCAGCCCACTCGAGCTTAGCACAGTCTCTGGCTTCTCTGGCACAAGGGTGCAGTTCAAACATTAGCATCAGGGCCTTCTGTGCCCATCTCACCTTTCAAAGTCTCTTGTTTCAGAGCGCCTGATGCGACAAACAAACAATAAGTTCCTTTCCTCTTAGGATTTCACACGTACTCAATTACTCAGGTGATTCACTATTCACCTTGGATCCCCCTTAACACAATACTTGTAGGATTTCCATGTATCCAATTTCTCGGGTGATTCATGGTTCACCCCGGATCCCTCTCAGCCGGGCTCAGATCCGGTTTAACACAATGTTCAATCAGTCTCCCTCCGCCAGGCTCAGACCAATTTGAAATCCCTTTAACACAAACTTGCTTTAACCCAAAGCTTTCAATTGATCTCCCACGTTGGGCCTCAGACCAACTTTATCTACTTTGTCATCAACTTTCTTCACTGTATCAACATCGAAGACTTTTAATTTTGCAAGGGATTTTGCTTGACCCGTTGAAGGATCACTTCGGTTCACAATCTTTTGCCACTCTTTTACTTTTGCTACCTCTCAGTTGGATACCTTACAGAGACCTTCCAATGAGCATGCATGCAATACCGGACCACTCTGTCAAAGGTATTGTATCTGGGTTTCAAAGTTTAATCGCTCATCTGTTGTTCAGTTTTACTTGTGTTAGTTATCACATGCATTTCATACTCTGCATGGAAGTCAGGTGTGCGGAATGATCAGTAATTGTCTGACCATTGCATTAGGACGCGTCAGGTATACAGCTCGGGTGTTAGTCCATTTTCTCTCCTAGAGAGCTGTCTTTGAAAAAGTGTTCATGTTGTGAAAGGGGGGTGGTGGAGTTCCTAAATATCCTACCTGTTAGGATGGGGTAAAGGTGTTACAGGGAAGGGGATACCATGTCTCGCCATCCGGTGATCCACTCCACTCCCTGAAGACCCCTCACCAAGGTGATCCTCCTGCACTGGTCCACCCCCAGGAACTGGATCCAAAAGCAATGGCTGTGTCCTGGCCACCTGGATGACAGATCCCCGGGGACTAGTATGTTAAACACCTTATGGTTTCTCACATGCCCTTCCCCTATGCGAAGTTGATATAGTTGGTCTTTATCCAGGTTCTTAAATTTGAAGACCTGGGCAAGAACAAGAATGAGATATATCCAAGGACTCTCGCATATTCCACAGGTTTCTTTTCATCTGTGCTGGCAGAGGCGAGGTGTTTCTATTTGTCTCTCAAAGCTATCCCAAAAACTGGTTGTGAGGGGGTGACCCTGTATTTATGGGCTCCTTATGTTTTGTGGAAGGTTCATGGTGTTCTGTCTCCTTCCAATCCCATATTGGAGAGTTTTGGGAATAATATTTAGAGGGCCAGTAGACTTGGAGTACAAATTCCTTATGGGGAGTTTGGGATTCCTGCAAAAGAGTGGAGAATGCAGAGAAGTCCCTTCCCACAATGACTTCTTCGGGCAGCCCAGGAATGATGGCTGATTTTATCAGACATGACTCGCCCCTGATGTTAATGGGTATTTTAGGGTATATTCCGTTAGTCCTGTGTACACAGGTAACTCTAACTAGGGTAGCATTCTCGAGGTCTGTTGTTATGACCAAAACGGCCCTTATGGCAGGTTTGTTTGCTATACCTATACTTGTTTCCCATTTACCCAGGCCTTTTCATATGTGAAGTCAGCAGAGGACTGACACAAACATATGCTAAAGGTTTCCAGCTCTTCTTTGGGTTCTTCCCATTATTCCCCTTTTACACAGACTATTTGCATGGGTTCTTCCTTTACATTTTTCGGACAATGTTTGGCCAAATTGCCAGTTTCTCTACATGAAAAGCAGATAGGAGGTGGTTTGCTTCCTTTAGGTTCTTCCCTTTTACTTTCTTTCTTCTCTACTTCTAGGGTCAGGTCTTTTAACTTCTATTCTTTGTGTCAGTATCCATTCCTTGGTTTTATATGCTCCTCCTCCCCTATCTAATACCTGGGTTTGGGGCCAGTGAGTAGGTTTGTAATCTTTCTGCTACTCACCTCGGTGTACCAAGTCGAAGTGTCTTGCTGCATCTGAGTGGTTTTGGGCAGTCTCAACAGCCATGGTGTCATGCCTTCTTGGAAGACATGGGATCGATGGCGGCGTATCTAGTTGCCACCACGTCTTTTCATAGATCCGACAGTTGCGGTCTAGTTTTTATTCAAGATGGCCGCCACCATGGATATACGATCTCACACACACACAGCTGCGGTGCGTTGCACCTGGATTCCCTGTGCGGTACGCTGCTCGTATTCCACAGTTTGCTTGCTCGCTAGCCCTTTCCTTTTTCGGAGGAGGGGGGGGTTGGCGTTTCTTTGCTTTGCTTGGTTTTCCCGAGAATAATTTTTCTCTTGCTTTCCTTTCTGACTCATCTCTGCTCTGCTCGGTTCCTCGGACCCTGTATTTCCTACTTTTTCTTACCTTTTCTTGTGCTCCTGCATGGCTATCTCTCGTTCTGGGGAATTCCGTTTCCTGACTTACTTTCAGTTCCGCCCTGCTTCTCGCACTCGCCCTGAGCGGCTTTCTTTGCATCTTTTTCTCTTCCCGGTTGGATTTGGCCAGTTTCTGCCTATTTCCGGACTCTTCATTATTGAGTTATTTCTTCTATGATTCTACAAGGACCACTTCCTGAGCTATCACCATCTTTGAGGCTCAAGGCTTTCCTCTGCTCCTTTGCCATTGGGCCAGTCCTCATTTGCTCACCGATCCATGGCTCAGTCACATCAGATCAATCCTCCCTCTTCCTACGAACAGGGTTTTTCAGCCAGGAGGTTATGCCCTGTATTTGGGGCTTACTCCCAGGGAGAACACACTGTTGGGGTCGTGCCAAACCGACAGTGTGGCATCCCGCGGAGAGAGACCCTAATTACACCAGAAGAAGGATAAGAAGAAAGAACCCCAACAAAGAGTCTTCAATCCAAGGAAGAAGGAACTAGAAGAGAGGACTAAGGAAGACTCGTGTAAGGGGGAAAGGAGGGAGGATTTTTCAGAGTTTGACACATGGCTAGGGTAGATTGATTTAGTTGTAATACTGCCTTTTGCATAAAAGGGGCTAAAGAATTGGTGAATTGTTCTAAAGTATTTATTTCTACCAATTCTTCCATTGTTTTGTTGTTAATCCAAAGAGTGATTGTGTATTTTAATTTGTTCTCCCATTTCTAGGGGGGTTTCTCTAGGATTTAATCTAATGGCCCTTAATTTGTGATGATTGAAGTTACAGGTGTGGCTTACTTTTTTCAACAGCCCTTCTTTTATGGATATAAAGGGGGATCCCTGGCCAAGATTAAGTAGCTGGTAAGCGGTCTGTAGCTCACCTTTCAGCAGAGGTCCCAGATAACATTTTGTTAGATTTTCTTCCCATCCCAATTGCTCCGCTAATCATTCAAAATTCAGAAAGAAATTCCCTAGATCTCCGCCCTCTAGGTATGGCTGAAGTACCCCTTGAGGTAGCAGGGGTCTTGCTTGTAACTCAAACAATTTTGTCAAATTCTCTTGAAGCCTAGCTTCAGGCTGAATTTGATGGGTGGCCAACTGGGCCATGACAGCTGCCAGGGCGGCCATTTCTTCCGGCGGAGTAACGGTTCCTTCTGTAGTTTTTTCTGAATCAGAAAAGAAGCAGGTCTCGACTCCCTGTGATCGAGTTTCAAAGTCATCTGACTCTGAGTCAGATTCCGCCAAAAGGGAAAGACTTAGATCGATTGGTTTCTAAACCTGATGGACCAGGGACTGACGATAACTTGGTACAGGGACAAGTGGGATTTAGGGCACTAGGTCTAATAAAGGTGTGGGCTGGCTGTGTTTCTAATATTATTCAATCCCACTGTTGGATGTTATAGTGGGATAGTGGGAGGGTATCTAATAACAACTGGGTTTTAAAAAACAAATCTTGTTGACCAGTTAGGATGTGCAGCTAGGAGAGCAAAACCTCTTTAAGAGTGGATATATACGGTCAGAGTCAAGGAGTTCAATGATTCTATTTTCCTCTTCTGGTGGTACAAGGATTATCAACATGGATTCTCAATTTTTATCAATTGAATCATATCCCCCTTCTGACACCACATGTAAGAAAGGCATGGTATCAACACTAAGACAGACGCAAGTGATCACAGTTCGAGGGTGTTTATTGAACTTCAAAAAGGGTTTGAAAAACGTCTATCTAATCCTAAATCGACACCACATGTAACAAAGGCATGGAATCAACACTAAGACAGACACAAGTGATCACAGTTCGTATTATAATGTTGATGATTGGTATAGGAAAAATTTGAGTTTCTGTCACTAACCTGAATTGATGGCGATCCTCCGGAGCAGAAATGGACGACTATAAGGATCTCCCTGAGACCCCTGCTTCCCCTACTCCGAAGATTGTAGAAAACCGAAGAGAGAAAGACAGGAGCCCCAGGGAAACCCTGGGGGGGGAGAAAACCCTGGGAGTTCTCGAGAGTGCTTCGGGAGGATTGGCTCGTCTCTGGATGGTTGGTGTGGCAGGATTCACGGTGCCTATATAACAAGGAATGGACAGGTAAGGAAGAGATAGACTGACTCAGAGAAAGAATTCAGTTGAAGAGGAATTACACTTACAGTTCTTCTAGTCACTACGGGAATCTGTGTTTAGGGAATGCCGGTCTTGTTAGCCGACAAGGAGGATTCACCCAATGGATTCGAGAAAGATTCCTAAATAAGTACAAGGATATCACAAGGATGAGAGAGAGAAGGCTAAAGAGGAATAGGGAAGATTGGTAATGAAACAGGACTTACTCGGTCAAAAAGGATGGGTGGCTCAAAGAGGGATTTGGGTCGGAGAAGGGGCAATCGCAAAGGCAGAGACCTGAAGACCGCTGAGCCCGGTAGAAAAACCGCCACTCTAGGGGACATTTCCGAAGGATTGCTAAATAGGAAGGAGGACAGCAAGAAGGATTAAAGTGGAGATCTAGGTAATCGAACAAAGTCTGAGGCAAAGATTGAGGTATCGAATTTACGAAGCGTCTTGGAAAACAGAAGCGACGCACAAGAGAGAGGAGTTTCGGTCCTTAAATTCAGTCATGTGATCCTCTGATCGCGTACCAAGAGGACGTGCAAAGGCTCGACCGTCACTTCTCCCGTGTCCTTAGCATGTCGCCATCTTGAAATATCAGCGAAAAGCGGAACTGCATAAAGACCATTGTCTTCTCAATTGCCATCGCTGAAAAGGTGTAACAGTATGCCCCCTCCGTACAGGAGGCAAACCCGGTTTACCCGGGTGAAGGAGAAAAAAGCGTCTCACCAAGCGAGGGGCATGAACCCCCGAAGCAGGTTCCCAACTCCTGTCCGCAGGGGAGTAGCCCTTCCAATCTATTAGAAACTGGAGTTTACCTCGATGGTACCGAGAGTCACAAATGTTGGCTACTTCGAATTCAGCTCCCGAGTCGGTCAAGACAGGAGGAGGTAAAGGTTTGGTAGATCGCTGAAACCTTGAACCTTGAAATCTTGAACAGCCAATTTAATTTTTGACACATGAAAGACCGGATGAATGCGAGACCAGGAGGGAGGTAGAGACAAACGGACAGCAGAAGCCCCCACTCGATCAATCACCGAAAAGGGTCCAAAGAATCTGGGGGAAAGCTTTGAGGGGACCAGATGTTTGGGGAGAAATTGGGATGTCAAGCAGACCCTATCCCCCTTGTCACAGGATGGTAAATCTCTGCGATGTCTGTCAGCATACTTCTTTGCCCGGTCCTGAGCTGCTTGAAGGGACAATCGAGCCAATCGATGGCCCCTTTGGAGGTCTGCAAGAAGGCTGTCAACTCCCGGAAATCTCGAGGAAGGCGAGGAGATCACCGGAATGAATGAAGGATGAAATCCATAAGAGCAATGGAAAGGACTTGTGTTCAGAGCCGAATGTTTAGCATTATTGTAGGCATATTCTGCTAAAGGTAAGCGATCTACCCAATTGTCTTGTGCTGCCGAAACAAAGCAGCGTAAATAGCCTCCCAAGGTCTGATTTAATCGTTCCGTCTGCCCGTTGGTCTGGGGATGATATCCGGAACTAAGGGCTTTCTTGATACCCAGCACCTGGCATACTCTCTTCCAAAATTGAGAAGTGTACTGGGGACCCCTGTCAGAGACAATAGCATCAGGAAGACTGTGTCGAGAAAATATTTCAGAAATGAAGACTTTGGACATCTGGGCAGTTCCTGGAATTTTGAGCAGAGGAGTAAAATGGGCGAACTTTGTGAAGTAATCGATGGTGACCATGATTGTAGTATATTGAGAGGAAGGTGGAAGGTCTACTATAAAGTCCGTTGAAATAATTTGCCCAGGTCTTTCAGGAATGGGCATTCGGGTAAGTAGACCAAAAGGAGGAGCTCGTTCTGTTTTGGATTGAAGGCAGATACAGCATGCTTTGACATAGTTGATGACATCCGACTGAAGAGTAGGCCATCAAAAATGTCGTCTGATGAGATCGAGAGTGGTCTGGATGCCTCGATGTCCGGCTGCTAAAGAATCATGGCACATCTGAAGACCTCCAATTTTAGAGAAGGAGTAGGAACCAATACTGGATCTGAATGAAAATATAGATTCTGGTTCTTAGTAAGGTGGTAAGTGGTAGCTAATTCTTCACATTGTCGTAGATGACGAGCAGTTTCTTGTTTAAGAATTTGAAGGAAATCCGAGATGACAGAAACAAATTGGGCTCGAGGGAACATCCTTTCAGGGCAGAACTTTGAAGAATTAGAGTTCTTGCGAGACAAAGCATCTGCCCGTAAGTTTAAATTCCTAGGCAGAAAGGTGAATTCGATGTTATAGGGTAAAAAGAAAAGTGCCCATCGCGCTTGTCTGCTGTTCATTGTCTGGGCTTGTTGTAACACCTTAAGATTCTGATGATCAGTGCGCACCTCTATTGGAAAGGGGGACCCCACTAAGAGGTGTCTCCATTCTTCAAATGCCTTTTTGATTGCTAGAAGTTCCTTTTCTAATACCGAATAATGTACTTCAGAAGAGGGGAAAGTCTTGGACAAATAGGCTATTGGTCTTTCCTCCCCTTGTTCTCCCCGTTGCAAGAGAACTGCGCCTAAAGCCTGGTGGGACGCGTCTGTCTCTACGATGAAAGGTTGTGTCTGATCAGGAGTAATTAGTATAGAAGCAGAAGTGAATAGTCCTTTCAAAGTCTCAAATGCTTGTTGGGCATCTCCATCCCAATGAAATGTGACTCCCTTCTTTAGCAGTCGGGTAATAGGTAAAATAGTTTCAGAATAACATGGGATGAATTTCCTGTAGAAATGTGCAAACCCCAAAAATCGTTGCCCCTCCTTTACGGTTGTCGGGGGGGGCAATCCAAAACTGCTGAAACCTTTCTTGGATCCCTGGAGATGCCGTGGGCTGAGAGGATGAAGCCAAGGTAGGTGATTTGTGTCTTATGGAATTCACATTTTTCTGCCTTGCAGTATAACTGATTTGCCTGTAAGCGATCCAGGACGAGATTGACATGATGTATATGGTCACTCTTGTTCGCGGAAAAAAATCAGAATGTCGTCTAAATAGACAATAACGAAATGTAGAAGAATATCTGCAAACAAATGATCCATAAACCTCTGAAAAACGGCGGGTGCGTTTACCAATCCAAAGGGCATCACTTGGTATTGGAAATGACCAAAGGGAGTTCGGAAGGCAGTTTTCCACTTATCTCCTTGTGCAATCCGAATTAAGTGATACGCTCCTCGAAGTTCTAGCTTGGTATATAATTCAGCACCTCTAACCGCTTCCAAGATATCTTTGATCAGAGGCATAGGGTATTTGTCGAAGATGGTGATCTTATTGAGTCCTCTGTAGTCAATACAAGGACCGAGCTCCTCCGAATCTTTCTTTGGTATGAAAAACAGAGAAGCACCTGCGGGAGATTTGAACTCTGTGATCAAACCATTTTGCAGATTAGACTGAAGGTATGCTTTGAGAGCTACCTTTTCCTTTTGGGACAAAACATAAATCCTCCCGAACGGAAGAGGCTGGTCCGGAAGCAGAGAGATATGGCAATCGTCCCTACGATGGGGAGGTAAAGTGGGAAAAAGCGGGTTTGAGAAAACCTTATTGAAATGACGATGACAAGGAGGAATCAGTTGTAACTGGCCGATAGAAGATATACCTGTGGCATTATTGATTTCAGAAGGGGTCTGTACTCCTACCACATCTTGACTCAGGCAGTGATCAATAAAGTATTCTGAACCCAGAAATAGAGTTCCTGCCTTCCAATTGATAAAGGGGTTGTGAGTGCGTAACCAGGGAAGTCCTAAAATCACAGGAAAATGGGCTGTCTTTATGAGGTCGAACACAAGTTGTTCTTTATGGGAAGCAATCAAACACGTAAGTGGTTTGGTCTGCTCTCGAATAGGACCAGAGATCAAGGGATTCCCATCGACTCCTTGAATCGGAGTGGCACAACATTTGTTGGTTCTAGCTATCCCATTAGTCACAGCCCATTGATCATCTAAGAAGTTTCCAGCCGCGCCACAGTCCAGCAATGCCGGAATACCTGGGATAGTTCGATCAGGTAGACTGATGGTCAAGGAAAGGACTACCATAGAGTGTTGGATAATAGACGGCTCTAGAGATAATCCTACTCTAGGAGGGGAACTCTGAATTAAATCCCTTGCCGTGGTTCCCTCTAAGGTAGGGATTTGGCGTTTCCTGGAACCGTGGATCTTGGTCAGCGAGGAGGGACAATAGGACAATCACGTAAAATATGAGAGGAAGAGCCACATTACATACATAGTCCTAAAGACTTCCTTCGGTCTCTTTCTTGATTTGACAAGGGTCCCTTGACAGTTCCGATCTGCATAGGTTCTTCAGCTGGTGCGGTCTTGCTTGTACTGGGAACCGCTTCAGATTGATAACGAACCCCCTTAGATCTCTTCTTCTCAAGAGTCCGTTCTTGTATTCTATAGTCGATTTGCATTGCCAGGGTAATCATTTCAGCGAGATTAGCAGGCCGAGGAACCTTAGAAATCTTGTCCTTAAGCTCTTCCGAAAGACCTCGACGGAAAAGAGTAACTAATCCATCATCGGGCCACCCAAGTTTTGAAGATAACTATTTAAAGAGGGTTATATAAGTCATCAAATCCTTATTGACCTGTCGGAGGTCCAACAGTCTCTCCTGGGTGGTTACAGAAATTTCCTAACGACTGAACATGGATCATAGGCTGTTGACAAACGCGGGATAGGAATCCAATATGGCATTGCCCGATGTGACTAAAGGGGTGGGCCACGCTAAGGCTGGGCCTGTCAAATGGGAAATAAGAAAGCCTACTTTATTTTTATCTGAAGGGAAAAACCGGGGTTTAAACGTAAATTGAACAGTACAGCTGTCTAGGAACTCTTTTAATTTATGGGGTTTCCCGTCAAACTTGCCCGTGCTTAAAGCTATAGGAGGTGTCTCAGAAAAGGGCAGATTCATTTGTTGTCTAAGATGGGCATTATCTTGTTTAAGATTCTGCAACTCCAATGACATGGATTGCATTGCCGCCATCAGTTGTTGCATTTGCTGCTCCATGATGAAGCCGTCAATTCAAGTAAGCTTCTTTAGGGCGTTGCTTACTATTATAATGTTGATGATTGGTATAGGAAAAATTAGAGTTTCTGTCACTAACCTGAATTGATGGCGATCCTCCGGAGCAGAAATGGACGACTGTAAGGATCTCCCTGAAACCCCTGCTTCCCCTACTCCGAAGATTGTACAAAACCGAAGATAGAAAGACAGAAGCCCCAGGGAAACCCTCGGGAGGAAAAAAACCCTGGGAGTTCTCGGGAGTGCTTCGGGAGGATTGGCTTGTCTCTGGATGGTTGGTGTTGCAGGATTCACGGTGCCTATATAACAAGGAATGGACAGGTAAGGAAGAGATAGACTGACCCAGAGAAAGAATTCAGTTGAAGAGGAATTACACTTACAGTTCTTCCAGTCACTACGGGAATGTGTGTTTAGGGAATGCCGGTCTTGTTAGCCGACAAGGAGGATTCACCCAATGGATTTGAGAAAGATTCCTTAATAAGTACAAGGATATCACAAGGATGAGAGAGAGAAGGCTAAAGAGGAATAGGGAAGATTGGTAATGAAACAGGACTTACTCGGTCAAAAAGGATGGGTGGCTCAAAGAGGGACTTGGGTCGGAGAAGGGGCAATCGCAAAGGCAGAGACCTGAAGACCGCTGAGCCCGGTAGAAAAACCGCCGCTCTAGGGGAAATTTCCAAAGGATTGCTAAATAGGAAGGAGGACAGCAAGAAGGATTAAAGTGGAGATCTAGGTAATCGAACAAAGTCTGAGGCAAAGATTGAGGTAGCGAACTTACGAAGCATCTTGGAAAACAGAAGCAACGCACAAGAGAGAGGAGTTTCGGTCCTTAAATTCAGTCATGTGATCCTCTGATTGCGTACCAAGAGGACGTGCAAAGGCTCGACCGTCACTTCTCCCATGTCCGGAGCACGTCGCCATCTTGAAATATCTGCGAAAAGCAGAACTGCATAAAGACCATTGTCGTCTCAATTGCCATCGCTGAAAAGGTGTAACAGTTCGAGGGTGTTCATTGAACTTCAAAAAGGGTTTGAAAAACGTCTATCTAATCCTAAATCTAAAGATGGGAGCAAGCTACGACCATCAAATAATAATAATGCAGTCCTAGTGGTGTCTTGTCAAAATAAAAGGGCCTATACAATTAAACCTATTGCCAATCCTTACCTCTAAATACAAATAGTGTGGGAAACAATGTTATGTAAAAGAAAGGAGTCTTCAAGAAATGATATGTCAGGATATTCAGGCTGTTGGCCTCCCTTCCCCACGTTTTCAGAACGGGACAAGGTGGCACACCTCGAGTTTAGCACAGTCTCTGGCTTCTCTGGCATGAGGGAGCAATTCAAACATTAACATCAGGGCCTTCTGTGCCCAAGTCTCTTTTCCTTTCAAAGTCTCTTCTTTCAGAGTGCCGGATGCGACAGACAAACAATACGTTATTTTACCCTTAGGATTTCCAAAGTACTCAATTTCTCAGGTCATTCACTATCCACCTTGGATCCCCCTTAGCCTGGCTCAGATGCCGTTTAACACAGTACTCGTAGGATTTCCATGAATCCAATTTCTCGGGTGAGGTCACGGTTCATCCCGGATCCCCCTCAGCCGGACTCAGATCAGGTTCAATACAATGTTCAGTCTCCATCTGCCGGGCTCGGACCAATTTTAATTCACTTTAACACAAACTTGCTTTATCTCAAAGTTTTCGATTGATTTTCCTCGTTCAGGCTCGGACCAACTTTATCTATTTTGTCATAAACTTTCCATACTGTATCAACATCGAAGATTTTTGATTGTGCACAGGATTTTGCTTGACCTGTTGCAGGACCACTTCGATTCACAATCTTTTGCCACTCTTTCACTTTTGCCACCTCTCAGTTGGATACCTTACAGAGACCTTCAAATGAGCATGCACGTGGTGCCGGCCCACTCTGTCAAAGGTATTGTATCTTGGTTTGGAAATTCAATCACTCATCTATTGTTCAATTTTGCTCGCGTTGGTTATCACATGCATTTCATACACTGTTTGCTTCAGCGCTCATCATATAATGTTGCTACTTGAAACCTTGATTCAACACAGACCGGTCTGGTATTGGTCTCCCCAACTCATTGGCTGTGTTGATTTCACTGGCGCTGCTTTGTTGGT
Source organism: Ambystoma mexicanum (assembly GCF_040938575.1). NCBI lineage: Eukaryota > Metazoa > Chordata > Amphibia > Caudata > Ambystomatidae > Ambystoma > Ambystoma mexicanum. The sequence goes on from NC_090924.1 coordinate 930,211,560, forward strand.
GCAGCCAAGGACAGTACCACGGCAGCAGGCGATTCTCCCCGCCTTGATTATCGACGCAGGAGGGCCCCGGGCACCTCTGACACACAATGAAGGATTCTTCAGCCTGGTTTTCTGGTCTTACGCTCTAGAGGTTTTGTGAAAGTAACGGTTCCTTGTTGAAAAGGTCAAGGGCACTTCCGTCCTTGCGACCCCCATCTGTTTTGCCGTCTTTCACCTTGTGGTCATTACACGTGTCGGACGTACAATCATGAAGGGGTTTATGCCAGTATACTAGTCGGACCACTTTGTTAAATTCTTTGCATTGAATATGTCTAATGAGGCCAAACTCAACACTAAGGGCCTCATTACACGGTAGGCGGTAGGGGTTTACCGGTACCGGTAAGGACACCGGTACCGGTAAACCCCTACCGCCTTACTGCACTGGTTTTACCAGCCGTTAAAGTTGGGTGCCGCAAAGGGACCTCGGAGCTAATTACGGTACCGCAATTTGCGGTACCGTAATTAGCACCTTCCCCATTCCCATTATGCCCTATGGGGGCAAAAATGGGAATGGGGAAGAGCCTTAATGAATGGGGAATTACCGCCCCCGCTCACCTTGGAGTAGGGCGGTAATTCCGCCATCCACCAAGGCGGACACAGTAAAATACCGGCGGCAACCATGGCGCTAATAGCGCCATGGTTACCGCCTACCGTGTAATGAGGCCCTAAGACTAGGCAGGTTTCCTACTCTCGAAAAGCCAGAGATTTAGATAAAATCGCTGGCACTGAAATTTTTGGGTCTCTTGATTCTATTGACCCTACAGCCTCATGTGAGGAGTTTTTTACTATGGGATTCCCGGCTCTGAATGCCATATGTAATAGAACAGCTCCGCAAAAACCAAAAGCCAAGAAAGTTTCTCAACCTTGGTTCTCACCTAATTTACGAGAATTACGCAGGTCAGTTGGTAGAACTAGTCAGACGTGGTTTAAAAAGTCTACTTCAGAAAATCAGATTAAAGCTAAATATGCCCTGTTGGAATATAAACTGGCCATTTTTGCGGCCAAGAAAGATTTTTTGGGGAAAAAATTACAATCTGCTAGTAATCAACCAAGAGAAATGTTTTCCATCATATCTAGGTTTTGTAATCCAGATTGTAAAAATTCAGTACCTGATCTCACAGAAGCACGAGCTAATCTGTTCAACTCTTTCTTTATAGATAAAATTGAAAAAATAAGGATAGATATTGAACAGACTATCTATGTAAATCCATTGATATGTACTACTAATTCTGTGGTATCTAAATCTGACAGTCCCCAAAATCAGATCTCTTTATCTGTGTTTGATTTTCACTCAGTCACTGAAAAAGATATTTATCAACTTATTACCACCCTTAAACCTACAATCGACTCCCTCTCTCCCTTACCAGCTTATGTAGCCAAAGAATTGGCGCATGAATTGACCCCATTTATCACCACTTTTGTTAACAAGTCTTTGTTAACAGGGACCCTTCCCGGAGAGCTTAAAGCTATCTATGGGTTCACCTCTACTAAAAAAAACATCACTGGACGCAGAGGTTCTGCAAAATTATCGTCCTATTGCAGGACTGTCCTGGCCAGCTAAAATTCTTGAGAAGGTGGTCACTAATCAGCTGTATTCCAATTTAGGTGAAAACAACCAAAGTCTAGTCTATTTTCCAAAGTTAGGTCATTAACCTGTTCGTCGGAATAATACCACCGTGGTTGAGGGCACACTTAGTTGTCACAGAGGGAAGTACTGTGGGTTTTAACACCCAAAGGGGCAAGGCTGTGTGGGAGGACAGGAAAGGATAGAGTGGAATTCTGAATGTCCCTTCCTAGTCAGCTATTCTGTCCCTGTGTAGCACTGCTGGACCGTCTACAAAAAACAGGGGATAGAATAAGAAGAGAAACTAGCTTCTTCTAAATGTAATGCACCATTCAGCCTTGCAGCAAATGTGCCCTGCAACCACTCTCTCCCACTATGTGTTTGCATGGGGAGAGACAAATACCAGATCTAAAAACAGTGTTATTGTGATGGGGAGCAACAACATCTTATGGGTTGTATACACATTTATTTACCCAAGGATTGTTAGTCACAACTCATCCACTGTGATTTTTTAAACAAGGAATATCACCAGGTCAGGTTGGGATCACTCTGAGCCTGAGTTTAGACCAACATCAAAAAGACAACAATTACAACATTCTCCACTTCGCCTTCTTTTTGATCTTCCTATTGGTCTAGCGAGTGGAGGATGGTAGAAAATTGCTCATATATAGAAAGTTAATTTAATATCTATCTTATGTAGCAATTACTGTCTGCCGGTTTCAGCGGCTCATGTTTATTAGGGTCGCTTTCTTCAGGACAGTCTTTTTCTATGTGTTTAACAACACCGGCGAAGAGAGATGAGTGCTCTGCCCCATGTGTGTTTTCTGGTAAGGAAAGTGAATAATAGATACTTTACCACCTCCTTGCTACGGCAGGGCTGGACCAGACAGGTGACCTAGGTATGTAAGCTCCAGTCCGTGATTGGTACAGAGAGGGCAATCACGGACTGGAGTTTACACTGAAGCACGGAATACGACAACACAGTTGATCCATGGTGAGACCAAGCGTTGGCTGCCTGTGAATACATCCGAGTCACACACAGAGACCCATACCTAGGTCACCTGTCAGGTCCAGCCCTGTCCTGAAGAAGGCGACCCTAATAAACATGAGCCGCTGAAACCGGTAGACAGTAATTGCTACATAAGATAGATATCAAATTAACTTTCTATATATGAGCAATTCTTTACCATCCTCCACTCGCTAGACCAATAGGAAGATCAAAAAGAAGGCGAAGTGGAGAATGTTGTAATTGTTGTCTTTTTGATGTTGGTCTAAACACAGGCTCCGAGTGATCCCAACCTGACCTGGTGATATTCCTTGTTTTAAAAATCACAGTGGATGAGTTGTGACTAACATTCCTTGGGTAAATAAACTTGTATACAACCCATAGGATGTTGTTGCTCCCCATCACAATAACACTGTTTTTAGATCTGGTATTTGTCTCTCCCCATGCAAACACATAGGGGGAGAGAGTGGTTGCAGGACACATTTGCTGCAAGGCTGAATGGTGCATTACATTTAGAAGAAGCTAGTTTCTCTTCTTATTCTATCCCCTGTTTTTTGTAGGTGGTCCAGCAGCGCTACACAGGGACAGAATAGCTGACTAGGAAGGGACATTCAGAATTCCACTCTATCCTTTTCTGTCCTCCCACACAGCCTTGCCCCTGTGGGTGTTAAAAGCCACAGTACTTCCCTCTGCGACAACTAAGTGTGCCCTCAACCACGGTGGTATTATTGCGACGAACAGGTTGATTACCTGACTTTGGAAAATAGACTAGACTTTGGTTGTTTTCAACTTAATTGGAATACAGTTGGTAATTGTCCATACCTTTCGTGTTATAAAATTGATTTAAGAAGGGCATTCCCTGTTAACTTTACCCTTTGCCCCCATATATTTCGTAAGGTCACTAACCAGCTCCAGGAGTTTGTTGAACATGAATTACTGCTAGATAAACTCCAATCAGGATTCCAACCAAAATCCGGAACCAAGACAGCCCTCCTAATAGTACAGGATGAATTACTGAAGGCCTCAGACCAGGGGGAGCTCACACTTTTGGTGATGCTGGATCTGTCCGTGGCTTTTGATACAGTGAATCACGAAATCCTCTTGGAACGACTGCAGGACCTAGGAAGAGTCTCGACTCAGCATTGAAATGGTTTAATTCTTTTTGACTAACCGTCAGCAGCATGTGAGACTGGGAGAGTTCTTGTCGAACCTCATTAGTTTAAGTTGTGGAGTCCCTCAGGGATCCTCTTTGTCACCACTACTGTTTAATTTATACATTCAACCCCTCCTGGAAATCTTTAGACGGTATGGGTTGGATTTCCATTCATATGCCGATGATACCCAGATATTCCTGCGAATTACTAATTTTCAGGAAGCGTTTAGCAAACTGGAGCAATGTTTGATAGAGGTAAGCAGCTGGATGTCAAAGAACTATTTACAGCTTAACGCTGCTAAGACCGAACTTATGTTATTCGGTCCTAAACATTTGTTGACAGCTGATAAAAAATTGCCTGTACCAACACTGCTGTGCAAAAATCTTCAATTTGCTTCAAAATCAAAATCTGCGATGTATGTGGCAAGAAGACCTAGGGAGTGAAATACAGGTGGTAGCTACGATCAAAGCAGTTTACTTTGTCCTGAGAATGCTACGCCAAGCACTTCCTTATATTCCTAGTGAGGCTCATGCCGCTGTGGTAGGGGCATTAACTAGTGCCCACCTTGACTATTGTAACAGTCAACTGATGGGCATCCCTTCCAAACAACTTCAGTGACTTCAGAGAGCCCAGAATGCGGCCATCAGACTGATATTTAAATTAGGCAAATTTACTCATGTATGATCTTATCGGAGAGAGCTACACTGGCTCTCATTTGCTGACCGTATTAAATTTAAAACAGCCTGCATTATTTTTAAATGCATTAATGGTATTGCATCTATGTACCTGAGAGAGCTAATTCAGCCTTATCACCCAGTAAGACAATTACGCTCCAGTGACAGTCATCTTCTGTTCATTCCCCATTCAATCTGTACCTCTAGAGGTGACAGAAGATTTTCTGTCTTTGGTCCTAGGCTGTGGAACTCTCTACCTTTGCAACTTAGGACCATGAGCTCTCTTCTGCAATTTCGCTGAGCACTGAAAACCTTTCTCTTTAGGTAGATAGCCCTGCTTTTTGGGGGATCTGTTTCAATTTGAACATTTTACCATTGCTGTTGTCATCTGCGCCAAAATACAATTAAGTTTGTCATGTGTGTGCTATAAATACAAAAAATCAAATCATTTGTGTTAAACTGCCATCTTGGAACTGCTGTTTCCTCTTGTGTTTTGTTTCGCTCAGAGTATGCTCTCGTTCTCTGCCTTTTATCAGTGTAGGGAAGTGTAATGGAAGTCAGGTGTGCGTGATGGTCAGTAATTTCCTGATCCTGCCTGACCATTGTATTGGGACATGTCAGGTGTACAGCTCGGGTGTTAGTCCGTTTTCTCTCATAGCGAGCTGTCTGTGAGAAAGTGTCCGTGTTGTGAAAGGGGTGGGGGGTTGAGTTCCTAAATATCCTACCTGGTAGGATGGGGTAAAGGTGTTACAGGGAAAGGGGTACTGCGTCTCGCCATCCAGTGTCCCACTCTACCCCCCAAAGACCCCTCACCCAGGTGATCCTCCAGCACTGGTCCACCCCCAGGAACTGGATCCAAAAGCGATGGCCATGTCCTGGCCATCTGGATGACAGATCCCTGTGGACTAGTGGGTGAAACAATCTCTGGTTTCTCACAGGTGGTAAAGCCAAGAGACTGAAATAAGTGTTGGCCAAGGACACAGGTTCAGAGAGAGAAAAATTGTGTTGGTGAAAGCCTGAAGAATACAGAAGCATAACAAAGTGCCTAGGGTTATCCTTTGCGTGACCTGTGATGGGTGGACCGTGTGGTCTGACACATGCGCCTAGACCGAGTACCCCTACTTAGAAAGAGCCTAGGAAAGCAAATCTTGTTACACTCACCTGGCTCCCACAGAGACGTCAGTCTGAACTGGACAGCTGCGGTCTCCACCAATGTGACGCGTAAGGCTGAGATGACGGACTGGACTGTCCCACCTAGCTTCGTTTGCTTGGCCCATAGGAATATTCTTCTGTAAATGGAGAAAGGCAATTAACCACCTGTGGGGTTGATTGTAAATCCCTCCACCCCCTCTGTTCTTCCCACAGATCACCTTTGATGTCCCCTCTTATAATCTCACCTGATGGTTTGGACAGATGAGCTCTCCATCCTGCATTGAGCGCAGAGCCGCGTTGATAACCAGTTGCTTCACTGGCTCGAAGGAATTGGTGAGTTCCAGAACAATATTGACTCGAAAAGTATGTAGTTCGTAAGAGTTCACATGTCTGACTTTCACTCTTGTCCGATTCCTTGCAGTTTGCAGCTTGACCCCAGCGAAGAGTTCCTCGTGGTAGCTGACGAAGTTCAGGTAAGGATTTGGCTTATCCTACACAGTTCAATAAAATAAGGCCAGAACGTAACCTGTGGCTTGCTCCCTTATTCAGGTGTGGAGAGAAAATATGAAGTTCGGGGAATAATGCCTCCAGCGGTAAAATTAGGTAAGTCTATTGTGGTGAGAAGAGTTCCCCTTGTTTGTCCCTTCGTCTCACCTTGTTGTCCTTTTGTTCCCCTTAGGGGCCGGGGTACGGCGAGGATGCAATGGAGACTGCGCCGACCCGTGAAGAGGAATAGTACCCCCGGCGGTAATCAGGTAAGTCTATGGGAGTAGTTACTATTGCCTCTGTTTATTCCCTTGGCTCACCTTTGCTGTTCTTGTGTTCCCCTTAGGTGCCAGAGTGCGGCGGGAACGTGCAGAAGGATGCGGTGGATCGTGAGGATGCTGCGAAGGCCGATGAGTTCAGCGCGGCGCTGCAGCAGGCGAGGCGGCGCGCGTAAAATGCTTCTTTCTTCCAGCTCGAAGGCGCGGTGGATCCGGAATTCAGGTAAGGATCGAAGGTTTTGCTCTTATTCTAACCTCTTCTCCTTCTGTTCCTCCCTTTTCCTAGGAGCTGCAGACTTGAGGCGGGCTTGGCAGAAGACTGGATGCAGGCTTGCAGACACAGTGAGCGTTACGCTGCTGGAAGCAGAATAACGCGAAGCGTGTGCTTCTCTTCGGGGGTGGGTTAAATAGCCTCCAAAGTAGTCTCAGATAAGTATTTCTCCCCAGCCCCACCCGAGTATA